>NC_135500.1:77530311-78130311 GCF_052857255.1 Amblyomma americanum | reverse complement strand
ATGTCTATTTTTTTGGACAGGCGGTTTTGTGGCCGACAGAACAGCCGTATTTTCTGCCGATATATTTTCTGCCGACGCAAAAAACTTTTGTCCAATATATTGGACAAAATCTCCATAGCCGGGTCTCAGGAGGATATATAAGGACAGAAAATAAAAGCAGCATGCTTTTACAAAAACAAGTTCTACCTGTGTAGCTAGTCTGACGCTCATTTTGCGTAAGTTATCAGGGGCATCATGTGCTTCGGACAGTTTTGGCACAACTCGCACATGCTTATTTTTCTCTGCTTCATACAGGGTCACATAATGCCGGAAATTGATGCAAAGGTCGCCTGCCTGGAAGAAACAAAATCTAACTGTTAAACTGCACTGAACATTTGCTCATGCTTTTATCTTTACCATTGCGTAGGTGTGCTTCCTCAGGTGATTTCGGATACACTTGACGATATGTGGCACATCGCATAAGAAGTAGATGTTTTGCGATGGCTCCCATGGATGCTCAATAAAGTGGTGAGGTGCATCCATTTTGCCTGACACTCCAAACTGGCTCCACATAGATCAGTTGTTGCCAGCCCCGTCACCGATCACAGCCAGGACTGACGCATTGTTCTTGTGAAGTTCCAGGATAGCACTCATTACGAGTTCTGCAAGAACTTTTCCGGGTGCTGCTCCTTTTGTCGCAAATGGTTGCACCCAGTCTTCAAACAGAGGCACGAACATCAGTACCAATGCGTGGTCGGCAAGTTGATTTGCATTTGGTGCTGTAACGTCGCCATAGTCCACGAATCCATCCAGCTTGCATGAGGCTTTATTGAAAGAGATACCCTGCTTTAACTTTATTTCATCAAGGAGCAATACTCCTAGCCATCTTAGATGGCTTTTATCACAGAAATGGCCTTTGATGCTGTTCAGTGTAACTTGGTTGAAACCATATTTGCATAGAATTCCCTTTATTATTTGGTGAAGGCGAGCCTTTGATGGCAGCGGTAGCAGCTGCATGTCAGCAATTAAAGTGTAGGCTTTTGGACTTTAGATGTGCAGTAGCAGACATGTCATCAGCCACTCGGCATCATACCACCTCCCATTTCTTGACTGCTTTCGCTGCCATGAAACCTGTCTTGAAGGCTAACTGCTGTCTGGCTGGAAGGACGCCAAGGGTGCTGTAAGTTGTCTCCTCCGAGATTGCTCTAAGCTTCTGCTTCATCAAAACAAGCTCTTCTTTATCAGTTTTTCTCGCCTTGAGGTTGCACGAATTGCTTTGCGTCGCACCGACTTCAAGCAGGCCCTCTGCTTTTTCTTGCAGTCCTTTTGCTGCTTTGTCCGTTGCAAAAAAAGCTTGTCCAAGGTCCGGCATTGAGCACAAGTAGCATTAAGGCTCAATATAGTGCATGTGTTGCGCCTCCACGTTTCACCTTGTTTTGTTGACACCACTGATGATTTGATTTTGGGGTACTATTTAGCAGGGCATCCCTGGCACAGCCTCAGCTTTTTCAGATACTGTATCAAACACTTCAAGCCGTCAAATGACTTCAAATCAATGCCCTGCTTCCCGGCGTAGACACTACGTGGCACGAGTAGACCATTTGCACACACGGTGAAATCGAGGTTTTCCGACAGCGCCACGGACATTTCTACGCGGGGAATATTGTTTCTTATGCTGAGCTTGTACAATAGAGCCGTTTGTTCGGCAACATCAAGAGACCAACCTTCAAGTTTTTGTCCCCCTTTGGCTAACCGAGCCAGCATGTCAAACAAAGATTCAGTACCCTCGAGCGACACGCCGTTTTCTGTTTCGTCGTAGCTATCTCTGAATGCTGCACTCGTACGCTCACCTTGTTCTTTTCGGCGTTTGCTTTTTGCCGGAGAGAGTCTGCGAGAAGGTGCTTTACGTTTCCGTGTCGGTTTAGAAAGATACTTCGGGCAATTCGGGAACTTCGAGGCACAGCGTTGTCTTTCAGCGTCCATTTGTCACGCGGTATCGCGACCTTTTCACCGGAAATGTTGTGCTCGAAGACCTTCAAAATGTCGTCATCCTGGAAGTGAAGATCACAAACGGAACATGAGCTTGAAAGTTTTTTGTCCAGCCTTGGTACTGCACGTTCCCATAGTTGAAGGCGTTCAGCGTCGCGGGGCGGCCTGAAAAGTCTCTTCTCTCCCGCAGATCGCACAGAATCGTAACCGCTTTTATAACCTGGCATGAAACAGCGCGGCATGATTCATGTGGTTGCAAGCACGGTGCACAAACACTATGCATCTGCGGATACGAGCGCAAACGTTGCCAAACGGACACACTGCCGCTCGCAGCCCACACCAACGTTGCCCACACCGGCGGGGTCGGCCGGTTCGACGCCTTGCCGGGCAAACGTCGTCGCGCGCGCCTCCACGCAGCGCGCCACAGAAAGGCATCAGGCGGGGCACGGCCAGTCTCAAGGGGTGTGCGCGCTTCTCTTCTTATGGCCTTCGCAATGGGGTCTGTTTCCACCTCCCACCGCACCGCGGTGGGGTCGCCACTGCCCCACTGCTCCGCCACTGCGACCGCCGTTCACGCGGAAGGAGAACGCGCGCCCGCTCCAAGTCTGTCCCGCTTGAGTGGTAACCGTCAGGTCCTGTTATTTCACCCCTATTCATTATGCAAAGACCGTGCAATCAGTTTGCCTACTGACTGGTTTTAACTGGTGTGTAGAATTATAAGCGACCTGAAGCGTTTATATGACAGATTCCTAAGAATTCCGAAGCGTATGAAATATAGCTCCTAAAATCTGAAGCGCTGCCGTTTTTGTTTTGCACGAAAGCAGATTTAGCAAGAATTCATGACGCTGGACGGATTCAGAGAAACGAAAACAAATTTATTCACAGCTAAATTCAAGGTGTCCAATTCGGTCGCTACGATCCATAACTTCGATATGTTTTACGTTCAGAACATATCAGTTGGCTGAAACACTCTACATATCTATAGCATCGCGACTGATGCACATCTATAGCAGATTCAGTCGGTTTAGTACATGAGTGATCAACTTCCCATCAAAGAAAATGGCATGAACAATGCTGTGAAAGTGAGAAGAGCACCAAACAAAAAGAAGAAAAGTTCACAGTCTGAAAAGCTTCCTGGATGGTTTATGCACATAATTAGCTGGCTTGTCATTCCTGTCGGTGACTTTCTTGGTGTAGCTAACAAGAAGCATTCTGAGAAATTTTTCAGATATCAAAGAAACAGACCTCAGGGCATGGCTGTTGTCGGTTCCTTCTGAAAAACTGAGCAAAGGCAAGTTTTGAAGCTGTGGCTGAATGAGGATTTGAAGTATTTCCGGAACATTTGTGCGTGGCAGGTGCAAGACAACTTTTTCAAAGAAATATACGACCTTGTCCAAGAGGGCAACAAACTCTGGTTTTGGGTAGCGCAGTCCACTGGAATCTTGGCCTTGTAGAAGAGTAGAGAGGACCAGTCCTCTCACTAGTTTGCAGAAGGATATTGCAAGCGTCACATCCAAAGTCACTGATCAACTTGAGAATGTATCCAGCGACGTAAGTTAAACCGGAGTATGTGACAGAGGGCGATGAGGTGACAGGAGTTTCCTTGCAATGCTTCATTTCTTCAGACTGCTTGCGGCAGAGTGGAAATCATTTCTTCGGCGTCGACGCATTGTGTCTTTACTCTGCTGCCAATTGAAGACTCAGTCTTGGCAATGTGGTCAAGTGCCGCCGTTACAGCTCTCGCGTCCAACATGTCGTTCCCTCCGCACATCATTCTTAATTTTCCGAAGAGAGCCTCAATGGGGTCACTGTTGAGTTTCCTGGTGAGAATGGAGTTGATACCTCTCCACAGGAGGAATTCTACCGTTTGTACAGTAGGATTTGTAGTGAACAGCAGAGCTTCGAAGGTCTCATCGGTGAAAACGCTTTTTCCTTCTGCTTTGGAAGTCTGTTGTATGCCTTCCATATAGGAGGTGAACTCACTGGTTAGCCACAGCAGGCGAGTGTCATCTGCTTTTGTAATGGGCATCTTTTTACCGCTTCCAGCATATGTCGTGTCATGAATATCGAACCACTGTTTGACTGTCTTCATGAAATGGACTGTGGAGCTAGCTTTTCTCAAAAATGTAAAAGGCAGGGTCTCCTTTTGCGTTTTCTTGGAGGTGCTCTATTGCTGCTATTACCTGGGGCGAGAATATTTGCACAGCCCGCAGCACATTCATGTTTTCTAGATTCGTCGGGTAGACGTGCTTGCGGGTTAGGTTGCATGCCAACTTGACAGTCATCCCCTCCTATAGCTCGTAAAGCTTTTGTACAAATTCCCCGCAGATGACACCTGAACTGTCTGTCAGCTCGCGTTCAAGAAACTGGCTTCGGATGTTTTTTAGGACATGGCAGGGGTCGAAGCTTAAGAAAATCACTCGAGGATCCTGTGGGTGCTTCACTACTGTCGACAGGCAGCCATTGCCCATAAGCTTAAACATCGTGGTGTTAGAAGAATAATTGTCCGTCACAATGCGCACAACCAAAAAGCCACATGACTCGACTGCGGCTATCACTTCTTTAGTACACGCATATAGGTCTCTCCTGCTGAGCTGCTTAGTAAAGTAGTACGAGCAGGGAATTCTGTAAGAACTGGAGATTCCATGAAGCACAAAGCATAAGACTCTATTTGCGAAGATTTCCTTTGAACTGCAAGACGTGTCACTATTAGGTTTGTCTCGGAAGCCGAACACTGCACCAGATTTTCTGTCATAAACGCATTTTGGCTTGATGCTGGCTTCGTTAATTATTAACGTAGCCATATGCTGCTTGGTAATCAGCAGTGAGGCTTCATACGTCAACCTTTCCCTCATTGCAGCACTCATCCCTGACGACGTTGGGCTGGGCCCCACGTAACGTTGAAGAGTGCATTTAGCTGGAAGTGTAAGCAGCTGAGACGTCCGAGCGTGGTCATATCCTTTAGGCGAAAGAAAGCACCACACAACATATTCCCTTATTACCTCTTCTGGATATGCTGGTCGCTTCTGCCCATAGCTGTCTATCTGATGTAAAAGAAAGGTGACTTTTTTGTCCCCCTTTCCGGCATCGCCAACAATTCTCTTAACTGACGCATGCCTTTTGTTCCCACGATAGAAGGCGACAATTCTTTCGGCGTCAAGCTGTTGCTGTATCTTGCCACATTTTGAGCGTTGGTAAGCAACCTGTTTCCGAAGCCTTCCAATCAGGGATACATACCCGCTTGCTCGCTTTGCCTCATTATTTATAGTCTGAGTAGAGATGCTAGGATTCTTAGCAGAATAGTCGTCTGGCAGCTTGGAAATGTCCGTGCTTTCTTGCGATTCCGCTTTGTGCTTATGCGGCTTTCGACCAGATACACAGGTTCTGTCTGCGGGCTCCTTGCGAGGCTTTTTCACACTGGGCACCAGGTAGCACGGGTACTCCTCGAACACGGTTGACACAGGACCAGGCAAAAGTTTTCTGATGCGGCACCATGAAACGTAGTCACTCGCGAGGAAATGCCGGCTGCAAACCACACTCGATGCCGACTTGTCGTTGAAGACGAAATTTTCTCTGGAGATGTTTTTGAGCCACTTTGCAAACAGTTCTGAATCACTCGGGAATTGATGAAAAGGAACGCCCTGAGTCTTACCCAACTGCGACTTGCAAAGCGGTACGCAGCAATACACCATCGCCGCGTTGGATGATCAACGGCGGGCAATAAACACCGTCGCACAGAAAAACTTATACCCCTGTCACACGGGCATTTCGAGGGCCCTCGAACCGATAGTCGATCGAGCGCTGCTACACGGGCAGTTTCAATGGCAATCGAGTCAATAGCCTATCGAGTCAGCGGAGTAGCGCCGAACTCCATCGAAATTTCGAGGGCCTTCGAGCGGTGCCCAAGGTTGCTAGCGTTGCTTCGAGCGGCGCCAAGCGCACTTTCGTACACGATTCATTCACGGTGCAAAATCATGAACAAACATTATTCGCCTAAAGTTTAATGCAAGCAGCAAAATATTAGCTTGTACAATTATTTAAAAATTGTATGGGTTTGGTTTACAGCGCATTAATTTCGTATATACTCTCTGTCGCAGTAACCAATGGTGCATGAGAAACAAACACAAAGAAAAGCTCAGCCATTTTGATATAGCCCTCGGAGTCCTCGGTTCGTGATAATTTTGAAAATTTTTGTGGCTTTTTTTTCGTATATTTCCCGCCGATTCTATCCAACGCGTTATCTTTAATTGCACGTTTAGTTGATGCGAGGTGTTTTGCGTCCCCCTTAATTTTTTCTCTCTGGACCTTTTGTTTTTATCTTTATTTTGTTGTGATATGACGTTGCCATCGCAACCAGAAACGGAGAAAAGTGCGTCGGCGCCTAGGCAGTTGTGGAGAGAGCGAGAAACGTCGCTGCTAATACATTTATGGGAGGATCACCTCGCCGACTTGCGTCGCCAGAAGAGGAACGGCGGCGTGCACGAAGAGATCGCACGAGGCCTCTGCGAAGCTAGATACATCCGGACACGCGCCCAAGTTCAGAACAAGATAGAAAACTTGGGACAAACGTACCGGTAAGTCACTTTGCCGTGCGTGCGGTTTAAGAGCATGCGGTCTGTCACGGTAAAAAGTTCGCAGCCTTGTCAGCGTTGCTTTGGAGGCAACCTTTGTAACGCAACATTTACTTTTTCACTGCGCTGCAGACTGTCGCATCTTCTGCAGCAGCGCAGTTAGTGAACATTGCTTGCTCAGCCAGCCCAGTTTTACGTGCAGTAGGGTAGAGGTGCACCAAATGACACATTGATCATCACAGCACTTTTCTTTATTATCTTGTCTCATTCGCCCTTTCATAAAACTTTCAGATCGTGGCTGAGGAGAACTACTGGTTCAGGAGCCATCACATGGGAATACTTCTGGAGTATACACCAATTTCTTGGGTCACTGCCGGCCAATGATCCCTCCTCGGCTCAGGAAAGCGCCATAGTTGAAGAGGTATTCCGAAGTATTTATTGCAGCTTTTAGCAGCCATTAGTGCCGCACAGCATGCTTGGTAGTGGATGAACAAATAAAATTTGCTCATTTTCTGCAATAGTGCTTTGCAAATGCTTATTTTGAAGTTAATACTAGTAAGTGTTGGATGCAAATGGCAGTCAGCGTCCATCAAGAATGACAGCTGTAGAAACTACTGCACCTTAACTCTTTTTAAGTGTGTCTACACAGGAACGCTTTTATTTACAGCTTTCTCCACGAAGTTTATGACAGGATACTGCCAGTACAGTAATAGCAGTGAACACAGCATAACAGGGTTTGCCCTACATAATCATCATGAGAACCAGCACAAAGCAGTGTTCATTTCACCGTAGTCATATCAATATGGTGACTTTTGTGTGTTACTTAAGAAGAATGTAATATACGTGTGGCCACCCAGTATCGAATGGAAGTGTGAGTTGTGGTTTTTTGCAAGAGGAACCTTTAGCTGCCTATTCTTTTCTTGCCCTGCCTAATAGTATGACTGCCACGCAGATAATTCTTCGAATGGAGCATGGCGAAACCACGAAAACCGCCACCACCACCTCACAAATGGAAGAAAGCCTGCCCTGCGATGACCCCGACACAGGGTCATTGCAGCCAACACCACCACCACCAGCCGGGACACCAGCAGCCACATCGTCGGCTGACACACCAGCCACATTGTCGGCTGCAACACCAGCTGCATTGTCGGCTGCCACAACACCAGCAGCCAAGCCTCCTTCCAGGAAGAGGAAAAAGGGGACGAGTGCCCTGGCTGAAGTGCACACAGGGCTCCTAGAAGAGCAGAAACTGTTGCGGCAGACCTTGCAAGCAGCAAGGAACAGAGAATACGATCATCGAGAGAGACATTGCTCTGCAAGAGAAATAAGTTAATGTCCTAGAAAAGGTTTTCAACAAGTAAACCAATAAATGATATGTTATTCCAATTTGTATGTGTTTATTACAATAGCATGGCCTCGATATGTGGCAAAAGAGGTCAGCAGTGCAAACATGACGAGCTCAACACTGTAGTGTAATGTCCAATCATATATCAAGATGCTGTGCATTAAGCAATAGCCTACTGCAAACAGCATGCCACAAGTCTGCCATTTCTGTCCAGACTTGCTGGGGCACCAATTTTGACATGTTGCTTCCTGCAAGTTAATTTTTGCATTTTAGTTAAGATCAATGCGTACTAAGCTGATGCAAACCAGCTTCCACATTTTTGTTATGCACACAGTGGTGATGCCACTAAAACAACACCAATACTAAGCAATCGTTTTATTTTTTCTATACATTTGTCATGCCACAATGTAGTAGAAGTGAATAGACTTAGCAGTATTGCCAAGAATGTCGGCAAAGAAAGTGATGCGGGTTTTTTAGTTAACGGGAAGCTTTTTGAAGAGAAGGAGTATTTGGCAGGCTTTGAAATAGGCAAATTATGTTTACTGGTAAAGCGACAACTACATTCTAATAGGTAAGTTTTTCACAATTACCGGTAGGCACCTAATTGCGATTAAAGATTTGTGGCCGCCCATTAGCAATAGCCATATCGGTTTTTAGTACTGCAGAAACAAGATTACCATCACCACTGTGGCATGACAGATTTTGCCTGCATGCTGTTTGAAAGAACGTCTTTTGGCACAATGTAGCCAGATTCTGGCGAGCCACAGAGGCCAGGGTAACCACATTTTCAGAATTTTACGAACGAATATGGCTGCTACTAACGGTCAGCTACAAACCTATGCTTGCAACAAGGGGCCTTTTGGTAAGAGCTAAAAAGTGAAGTATTACAATTCAGTTAATCACTCTACTAGTTAACATGAATTCTGTTTTTTTGAGGTTTTCCAGCTCTGGTATTAGTGTGCTGCAAAAAGCTTTGCATTATCTCAAAAACCCATCTTAAAAATTGCTAATCAGCTTCCTTGAAACACCTGGTATACTGTGCCTGTGAACAGGACCAAGTGCTGTATGATGGACACTTCTTTGTTGAACGGCCTTTAGCAGCGAATTTCTTGTTTTGTACCATTTAATTCCTTGCTTTTGGAAACAAACCAAATTGTATAACTTACCACTATAATAACTGCTGTATCATCTACACTTTACTCTTGAGATTCTGAGATACAGCCATGGCACCTCTAGCTGTAATGTTAGCAGTGTGATGCCAATAGCTTTACAATTAACTATCTCTGTTATTGCGAAGCTTCTGAGTGCCCTGGTGGCAAGAAAACATTGCATCTCTGCCATGGTTTGCAGATGCCACCTACTAAATGGAAAACACTGTTTCATACCCTAAGATTTGGCCTTCAAATGTTCTGCCGTGTTTCTTGGTTCCACAGGCGGGCATGTGTGCATTTGTGTAAGGAGCTTTTGATTGCTGCAAAAAATGTGGTTGGTAAACTTCAATACTGTGAACCTTAAGATCAGGTACGCAGATAAGCTGTCTGCTTCTAGACGTGTTGTAAATAAAGACAGTGATTAGAGAAGGGAACAAACAGTTTCAGAGACGTGCTCTCCTCGGCTCTGCGAAGACAGACTCGTGGTGGCCCTGAAAAGGGCCTTTCTGTTCAGATGACCGTCAAACACATCACAGTCGCGGTACACTGCAGGGTGTAAGCAGCCGCACCGGCTCTGTGAACTCATCCATGCTTGAAGACGTCCACGAGCGCCGTCCTCGCCTCACAGCCAGTGCCTTCTTCAATATCTGTGCTGTGCTGTGGCTGCTGGAGGCCATCATTATTGTTTTCAAGTTCTGTCAGCCACTGCTGCAGGACAGCATCTCCAAACTCCTCGCACACATTGTTCAAAATGCAGCACGCACGAACAGCCAGGCGGGAATTTTCGACTGCGCATTCCATGCGCTTCAAGATGAAGCGAAACTAGGCCTTCAGCCTGCCGAAGGCATATTCAACTACTCTCCTAGCCTTCGACAGGCAGTAGTTGAACAGCCTTTTGTCATCGGTCAGGTTTGCGCGGTGGCTGAATGGCTTCATCAAGTTGGTGGACAGCGGGAATGCCTGATCACACAATATGACCGGAGGCACTGCTGTGCCGCCCATGATGGCACGTGGCTGACGGAACAGAGGGCCATTCACGGCTTTTTCTAGCTTGGAGCCACTGTAAACATGTGAATCATGGCAGCGGCCTGGCGATCCAACTCGTATGTACAGGAACCTGTAGCGGTGGTCTACAAGGGCAAGCAGGATGATGTTGCACCTGGGGGGTTAAAATATGGGGTTAATATGATTGACACAATGCAAGTATAGTTATTACATGGCAATAGTGATTTCAGCATAACATTACAATGCGTACAATATGCTTCTGCATGCTATGAGGAGACAACACACTGCCTGACACTAGCGGCGAAAACGTGCTGGGAATAACAGCGCTGAGACGAGGGACAAAGAAAGAAGAAGACAACAGGACCGATGCTGCTGCTTCTTCTTTGTCCCTCGTCTCAGTGCAGTTATTCCCCGTAGTATTTACCAACTAGCTAAACTCTCCGTTTTAGTGAAAACGTGTTTTGCTCGCAAAGTTAATTTGACACTCACGTCGGTAGACACTTGCAATGAACCTTCACCGAAGGTCAGTAATTCACAACTGCATCGAGGGTTTACCATACTATTGGAGGCTTACAAACGACACGAACACAAGTGCAGTGTGTGTTTTGCACTTGTGTCTGTCATTTGGTCCCTTTGTGTATTTTAGCAGAGCATAAGTATCCGATATGATCAACCAACTGGCCCCTGCGTTAGCATTGTTGCTTACCATCCTTTATAGTTCCTGTAGTCCACGGCGTTTTCCTTGGGAGGTGACACGGGAAAGTGGCAGCCGTCCAATGCTCCGACTGCTTACGGAAATTGGCATGCTGCGTTGAACTCCCTGATGTGTTCAGGCATGGTGTCCAGCGTCGGCATCTTCACCCAGTCATCTTCCATGAGTTCAACAACGGCTTCGCATAGCTCGCGGTAGGCCTGGTTTACTGTCGAGCGTCCGACTGCTGCTCTACGTTAAGGAGGCATCAGTCGCTATTTTGTACTCTCGAAGTGATTAAAGGAAACTGAAAAAGGTGGCAAGGTCACGGGTGTAGTTCACCTCAGTGTTTAGGTGTTGGTGGTGTGTTGGTGGCTGGCGGCAGTGGTGGAAATTGGTGTTGCAAGTTCATGTTTGGTGGTCCCATAAATTGTGGGAAGCTGGGCATATGTTGTAGGGATGCCACCAATGCTGCTTGCTGAGAAAAAACTGCCCCATTAAAGCTTGTGTGCCCTGCAAAAAGATGGTGGAAATACCTTGCAGGAGCTCCTGCATGTGCTTGTTTTCATCTGCAAGCAGTTGTTTTTGTTGTTGAAATTGTATGTCTGCTTGCTTCGCCCAAAATTCTTCGTTTTTGCGCTGCACATTTAACAGCACCTTTTCCAATTTCGCCTCTCCCATGCGGCGTCGTTTCTGTAGCGGTGATCTGCTTGAGGTGCTTGCTAAAAAAGAAGGAAAACACATGCAAATGGTCACAACTTTCTTTCGTGGACTATTCACACTTTGCTCAGAAATAAAGAATTGCAGAGCAAAAAAAGGCAGGTCTGCTAAAAACAGGTTTGAACTTTTAACTTTTTATACGTGCTGTGGCTGAAGCAATCAATTCTTGCATGAAAACTACACGGAGCTTAAATGGAACAGTGCTACAGATAACCTTCCACACAGGACACTGTTGCTTGTGTAAAAAAAAAGAATGGGTACTAGCAGTTGTCACGGACATTCTATTGAAGAAGCGTAGCTTGTTGGGCCGGTTGCTGCATGGTACGTGGAAAACCAGTGGAAAGGACGCGTTCACAAGCAGAAGTACACAGGCTGCTTGTGAACGCGCCCTTTCCGCGGGTTTTCCATGCATCACCGACATTCTTTTTGTGTGCAGCGCGAATCCTAAATAGTTTTTGAAAACTGCTCACAGCTTTCCCTCTGTGTTTATGCATATCCTAAAACATAGCCATACTCAAATGTGACAAGCACCCATTACATTTATAGCATCCTGCCAGCTGACCCCTTTATTGAACAGATAAACACTGCCTCATGTTCTTGAACAGCACACATACTATACCAGGGTGCTCACTTTGCACATTGTTTACTTTTTCTTTGCTAGAGGAACCAGTGTTCTGAGTCCATGCAGGTTGGAAACTGAAGACAGTTCTGATTTTATGTGTAATGACTATCATTCTAGTATATAACACTTTGGATGCAGCAATACCTTCAGACTCCTGCTGCCAGTGCTTGCCCAGGTAATTTTTTTTTTTGGAAAACACTTTCTAGAATGCTATGACTCCGAAAGAGAGGAAAGATGCTGTGGCAAGGTACTAGACCTGGAATTTGAGACTACGTCCTGTGTCGTGATGTCACCCTTTCAGTAGTAACATTTCTGTGTGATACATGGCAATGTCCATGTTAACAAAGTGAGGTAACAGCTTTAGGCATGTTCAATAAACCGAGAGACAATTTTCAATTAGAGGTAAAAAAAAGTGAAATACTGCAGGCACATACTCACCCTTAACCTTGTGCAAGTTAAACTTAGTCCACGAAACCTTGTGGTACAAAGTTGACACACAGTTTAGATGAAAACATTAAAATTACCAGAATGGGAAAATGCCATAGTATGCATAAATTCTGACCACCTCAGCAATGCCCATCACATGCACACTGCTCCTTTCACTATAAAAAGAAAGTTTTTTCTTGTCGAAACACTGGTCACATATGTATTTAAGTTTGCACTATCTAAATATTCCTGGCAATACAACACATCAGGATTCTGCAAACAACCACACTTAAAGATAGCAAGTTGCATCACTTTACTTTGACAACACTTCCTAATAGCATAGGTATAAGAGCTTTGTGCTGTGTTTGAATGCCTTTTTCTTGAATAAAATTCGTGTGCTACTCTTGTTCTCTCATTACTGCTGCATACAGATGAGCATCAGCGATGCCACTAGGCGTTCAGGGTGCAGGACAGTGGCCACTATAATGGCCAGTTCAGTGGATGCTGCGCTGGCGCAGAGGTAGAGCATCCGCCTCGCGTGCAGGAGACCCATGGTTCAAATCCTTGTGCCGCCACAATTCTCCACCAGAAAGTGAATGAATGGGTGTGAGGAAATTGAACAACAAGGTCTGGGGTGTAGAGTAATGTACCAAAAAGCTAATTAGAAAGGGTGTAGGGTAAGGCGACACAAGCTCTTTGATGCTATACACTGCATGTTTACAAGAGTCAAAGGATTGGACTGGGATGAGCTTGGGATAAAAATTATTGGAGGAAATCCTAGGAACCTCCGATTTGCTCTTGTTGTCCAGCGAAGTAACTCGGAAGGAGTCCCAGTGCATGACTCAGGGCCTCAATATTCAAGCAGAATGGTAGAGCTAAAAGTTAATAAGAAGAAAACTGAAATCACGTCCAGCAATTTGGCAAGGGGCAAACAGTTAAACATAGGCAGCAAAGTATTGTATACTGTAAGAGAATACATCTTGGGCAAGTAATGACCGTAGAGTTGGACCATGACAGTGAAATAGCCAGGAGAATACAAATGGAATGGAGGGCATTTGGCAGGCACTTGCGTCATTTAGAGCAGCTTAGCATTGCCCCTTACAGGGAGAGCACATAGTATGTGTGGAATGGTATGGTATTTGGGTTTAACATTCGAAAGCAACAAATGGGCCATGAGATGTGCCATACTGGAGAGCCCTGGATTAATATGAACCACCTCATGTTCTTCCAGGATGCAGGAAAGACTAAAGTGCAGGGAAAATAAATTTGATTTTTGGTTTTTTCCTAATATCAAATTCCAAAACCTTCATGAATATTATTCAGCGTCTCGCATGCTTTTCTGCCCTTTAATAGAGCCAGGACAGCCTTTTTTTTTCAAAGCCAATTCCTTTGAAGCTTCCATTTGCTCACATTTCTGCCATGGAAAAAATGCCAAAAAACACTGGAAATTTCATAAACACAGTTGATCCATTGACAGCCTCCAGGCAATGCAAGCAAGGCACTATGCATGTTTTATTCAGTGCTGACACTTTTATTCTGTGCTATTCTTGCCTCAGTTGAAGCGTAAGACCTCGCTTTTGTATGGATGTATTTAAACATTTCTTTTGCTTTTTAGTGGGCACATAGAAATTATGCGTAAGGCTGTTTTGCGCAGGTATTTCCACATGTTGGCTATCAACAGCAATGTCTGTCAAATGCTGTGCTGACAAGAGCCAAATGATGAACAAGCCTTTCCTGCATAGGTACTCGCTCAAATCAGTTCTTCACACCACAAAGCCTGCTCCCCAGCAAGTAGTGCAATGCACAACCAAAGCTTCCAGAATAGTGTTTCTACAGGAGATGCAAAAATTCGAGTCATTTAACCATGCAGTTTGGGAATGTGCACCAAAGAATGCCTTCCTTACCAGCCACACATCCGAACTACCATCTTAGACGCAGCACTAACATTCAGTCATGGGAGCATAGCCCAAATTGATACCCTTTGATATACCCGGCGACATCCCAAGGTATTTCGTGCATCACCGGGACACTACGTCGTGGCTTAGCTAAGTGAGGTGGAACATAGTAGAAAGTACTTCACTGAGGAGAGATGCAGAACAGATCAAAAGGGAAGCTCAGCAGAAAAATTGCAGGCAGAGTAAAATTTGCTTTCGTCTATCTGTCATTTCTCCTATACCTGTCCGGCAAATCGATGTGCCCGTAGCTCAAAAGCTGGCAATTTTTTTGATGAGGTTGAAACTGGGAACTTCATTTTCCAGCATTGCCGTTCTTTTTGGCCTCCACCGTACAGCTGTAAGCAGAATATTCTACTTTGTTCTGAGCAATATGTTGGCTGCACTGCAGAATTTCATTCCAAACCCTTCACGTGCGACTGTTGATGCATTAATGCCTGCTTGCTTCATGCGCCACTACCCACGTTGCCGTTTTATTATACACTGCACTGAGGTTAGAACAGAACAACCACCAACACTAGAACAGAGACGTGCTCTATTTTTCCACTACAAGGGTGGCTACACCTTAAAGTTCCTGGTGGGAATTTTGCCAAATGGTTGCATTACATTTGTCTCGGATGCCTATGGGGGTCGAACGTCGGACACCCACATCACGCTGGAGTCAGGATTTCTGGACCGAATAGAGCCAGGGGATGTAGTACTTGCTGGTAAGGGATTTCCCGGAATTAAGGCACCAGCTGAAGGGAAATAAGGAATTGTTGTTCTACCCCCATTTTCGAAAGGGAATGTCCAGTTCACCTGTGAGGAACTGCAGGAAACCTACCATGTTGCGCAGGTACGGATACACGTTGAAAGGGTGATCCAGCGTTTGAAGCTGTTCAATGTCTTGAACACAAGAGTCGCCGTGGACATGATTCCTCATTTGAGTTCAATAATGCGCATGTGCTGCATTCTGGTTAATCTTCAAAACCCAGTTATCAACACGAAATGGCCTCAGGTTAACAAAAATGGGGACTGAAAGCCTGACTGCATCACATTTCTTTTGCTGGTTTGGTTTTACTGTGTTTACATCCCACAGAGGAGGAGGAGGAGGAAAAACATTTATTCAGAGCACAAAAACTGGGTGGGTTCAGTACGAGAACCCATTGGTCGTCATCATAATCCGGCCCCTCTCAACCAGCAATTTCTGGTCGAGTGGGCTGTGGCTATGAAGGGTTGCCTCCCAGCGCTCATGAGTCGGATTGGGATTTCTGTCCAAGTCTGGGTTTTCTTGACATTCCCAAACCGCGTGAAAGAGTGTGCCAACTGCTCCACAGAAGGGGCAGGACGAATTGTAGGTTTCTGGGTACCATTTACTCATTAGGTAAGGATTGGGCAGAGTATTAGTTTGTAGTCGCCTGATTATGTGCTCTTCATATTTACTTAGGGTTTTGTGAGGAAGAGGATATTCCCTTCTTGTGATCTTATAGTACTCCGTAATTTCTGCGTAGCTTAGTAAGGGTGAGGGGTTGTCAACTATGTCAGAGAGAGGCTGCGTGCCAGATGCTCGGAGGAGGAGAGCTCGAGCAGCTGTGTTGGCCGCCTCATTGCCTGTCGTTGAGAGGTGCCCTGGCGTCCAGAAGATCTGGATGTTGGAAGGATTAGACCTTTCCAAAATTTCCCAACACGGAGCGCCAACGTGGCCTCGAGCTATGAGGGATGCCGCAGTGGTTCTTTAGCATACACTTATTTCTTTTGCAGGTGCTCTCGAGTACAGTGTGAAAGACCAGTATCGTATGGTATACGGAGTGTTGTGCTGCAGATGTGTGCATATGTATTGAGAGACGCAGGTATAAGAGGGCTGTAGGCTAATTTTGAGCTATGTTGATGTCAAAACCACACAGGAGCGGGTTTGTTGGAGAGGCTTTGCTGACCTAGCATGACCAGTGCGGTACTTGTCTGCAACGATAGGTCGAGAATGGGCTCCTGTCTTGCACATCCGAGTTATTTCCGACATTCATTTTTGCCCTTGTTACAGTTTTGGGTTGCACCTTTCTGTGTCTATTCAAAATCTGAGTCTTTGCTTGTTGTCTTCGTGACAGAGTAATGCTTTCATGTGTCTGTGCCTGCAACCTTGTGTTCATATGTTCCCCTCTTATGTTTTTGCTAATTCTCAAGTTCTTATGTCCCTGCCGACTGAATTGTTGAATTGTGCTCATTGATTGCTCAGGTTCTCTTAATATCTATAATGCATTTGTTGTTAAGGTTAGTTTTCTGCTGCCATCGTGTTTTTGCTGCTTGTGGGTACTTCAGTTTTGTTGTGCTGCCAGTTATAGTAGTTATCTCTCTAAAGTGGAAAGCAGTAGCTGTAGCCACCTTTAAACACCAACCTCTCCTTTCATGTTTTGTCATCTTTGACCAAAATATGTCAAAGCCACTCCATTTCACTGGCACAAACATAAGTTTATTCCAATGAAATACATACTTGCAAATCAAACTTGTATGCTTGAATATGTTTAGCTTACATTGAAACAAATTGATGCACACATCATCTTATAGTGGTATTTCAGGTGGCTTAAAATTCAGGGAGTTCATGGCTGTTTAGGAAGGTCACAAGCAGAACCAAAAAAGCAATATTGAAACTTTACCGATTTCTTTTTTAAAGTAAACTTCAGTCATATGTTGAAGTGATGAATCTGCCACCATCAATAACCACTCCATCTTGTGTTCGCTTTTTATTCCTGCAAATACAAGGGATGCCTGCTGTTAGTGCTGCCAGAAGAGTTGGAACATAATTGCATGATGTTTATGAAATGCTTTTTTTTACAGGATACATGTATAAAAATATGGAGCATTTTAAGAAAAATGACTCGAGCATGCTTCTGCGTTCAAATGATGAGTGTGCAGTGTGCCAGGGTTCTTGATCACTTTTTACTGAAATATGGAGGTTGCACCTCAGCTACTAGTAAGCTGCACCTGTAAACATGCAAAAGGGAATAACACCTTGAGTGAAGGCTGCAAGCCTGACTCCACCTGGGGTTTTTCCCCCGACAGAAACTGCAGCCACACTATGAGACTGCACTGTGGGTCTTAGTGAAGACATATTGCAAAGCATACTATCATTATGTTTTGTAGTTGTGCATGGGGAGACTAAATGTTACACATCACTCATTCCACTTGCAGCCATTTATTTCAACAATCCATAGCCAACAATATGAGGCTGTAAAATGACTCAGTTATTTGTCAGTGTCAGAAGGTCTTTCAATCAATGCGTGAGAAACCTCAAAAGGTGCTTGAAATAAAAGCCTTCCAGCTTCGGTATGTACTCGGCTAGGAAGCCATCATCTCTCTTCACAGTGACTGTTATGCTGTGCTGTGGTGAGTAAACAAAAAAAAGGGCATGATCTAGATTCAAAATGTACAGCATCACCATCACTTGCGTGTAGTAGGCATGTCCTTTCTTAAGCATCAAATGCCCATTGCTGTACTCAATATATGGGACAAAGCTGAGCTCATGCTCATAGTCAATCAAACGGTGGTTTTCTTTCAGCGAGAAAGGGCACTTGATTTCAACAAGGCATTTGTTTCCATTGGCTACGTGGATTCCATCAGGGCTGCAACATAGCCATGGTTGCTCCGGATGTATTATAAGCCCAACCTGTAAAAGATATATATATATATATATATTGCCTAAAAATGTTACATGAAAAACACCTATACATTACCTCATAGATTGAACTTCCAAGAGCCATTGACAATTCTCTTCTAGCTTCAGCTTCTGTCATTTTGCCTTGAATACAACAAAACCATGCAATATATTAGAATAAAACTAACGATTTGCTTTATGAAATCATTCCAGCATTACAATTTAAACAGCACAAAATATAGTTTAACACAAACTGGGAGAGGACATCATGCATGCACAATTTTCTTGTATGCAGCTCATGCTGGTTAGCACCCAGTGCAAAGCATTCTACCGTATGAGGTGGCCGCAGTTGAGAAGAACCTTGGTCTTGCCAGAGATTTCGCCAGGCTTTCAAAGTTCGATGTGCGGGTTTTAATTCTGTGCGCGCTAGTACTTGTCACCCGAACGCGTCGTTCTTGATGCCACCTGTGGCGAAATGTGAATCGATCATTGACAAAAACAAAAAAAGGTAAAACTGGCCGGGAAAAAAGTGAGAAAACTTCCGCTCGCAAACCTTGCCGATGCTGCCTGACCTCTCGTCATTAGAGGGATTTCGGTGATCTCGTCAGGATTTAGGTAGTCGGTGCAGGGCCGTGGTTCCTTCCCGGGTGTTTCTACCAGTATGATAGGTGACGTGTATCCGCTCTTCGTGTGCACAATAACGCCGAGGTCAAGCATCCTGTGGATCTCAGCATTAAGGATCTCCCTTTGCCTTGGAGAGACGCGATACGGTCTGGAGCGAATAGGCTCGTCGGTGGTCACCTGAATATCATGCTCCACTAGGAGTGTCTTTCCCGGCCTGTCAGCGAAAATGTCTTCGAAATCTGAAAGTAGCTACTGGAGGTCCCCTTTCTGTTGTTCGGTAAGCTCTGCATCACCACGTATCCTCTCGAGAACTCCAGTAAAAGAGGGGATGTCACTGCCTGGAAATACAAAATCTGTTTGCACCTCTTCATGTGCATTCAGCGGAAGCTGGACGATTGCTTCGCGTTGTCGATAGGGCTTCATGAGGTTACAGTGATAGATCTTTACCTCGTTCCGCCTACCCGGGATCTTTACCGCGTAGTTCGTTTCTGACAGTTTTTCCACAACCTGCGCGGGGCCCTTCCACTGCACGTCCAGGTTGTTTGCCTTGCATTTATCGTGGGATTTTCCTACTCTCTGACATGCGTCGCAGGTCTGGACGAATCTTTCAACATCTTTGAAGCACCCTGGCCAATAAAATTCTCTTAAAAGCCGGGCCTTTGTTTTTTTGACGCCGAGATGGCCGGACCAGCCGCTTCCGTGACACAGCTTTAGAAGGCCTGCCCGATATTTTTGGGGCACCACTAGCTGGTCGTAGTGCACACCTTTTTTGTTTTTGTACTGCCGATAAAGTACTCCTGCGCGCTGCGTCAGAGCGACGTTTTTCTTTCCCAGTCCCTCACCGACATGATCATGCAAATCTCGGAGAGTTGCATCGCTGTCCTGTTCAGCTGCGATGGTCTGTCGGTCTACCTTAATCAACTCGGGAAAGCCGTCCAACTGGGGAGGCAGAACCGAAATTTCCAACTCCTCAATGGCCTCGCCACACGGCGCTGAAGGCGTCTCATTTCCGAAAGGAGCGGTCTCTGCGCCCACCTGCACAGTTTTTTCGCCCGTTGCATGCCTCTCCGCTTCCCCGGAATGACTCAACTGGGCTGCGATTTCGCGGGCTTTAGAACGCGTAAGCGCGTGCACGGAGCGATCCCCATAGCTCAACCACCTCGTCTCCAACTGCTCCTCCGAGCGGTTTGAAAAGAGGTAGGGGCACTGCTCTGGCAAGATCGCCGACACCGCCGCTTCAGTGTGCAATATCCCAAACGGGCCCTCAATGGTGACGCGCGCGACAGGCAGACAGACACTGTCCTCTTGGGCCACCTGCCTGATCCATGCGCACTCGCCCGTGAACTCCTTCGGCGAAACGAGCGCGGGGTGCACCACGTCCATAGTAGCGGCGGAGTCGCGTAGAACCAAAGCCACCTAGACTAGGGAGAAGGCCTCCCCACTCGCCCCGTGACGTCACCACACCAGGCCCTGCTCTGCCTGTACACGCCCAACTCCGCCGCTGACCCGCGAGCATACGCGGGTCGCTTGCACTTGAAGCAAGTTGTGTGACAATTAGAGGTGCTGATTACAGCTTTCCAATGATGGGCAATTAATAAACCACTGATACTAAGGGGTGAAAATGCATGGAAGTGGAAGTTTTTCTGGCTGCTTACAAATCAGTAGAAATACAGCACAGAAATACACAATTATGACATGAAAAGACAGTTGGTGGTGTTAAATGACACGTTTATTTCCATGGTCACTCGCAATGAGACACATCTAATGAGCAAACAACTTGACATTTTATTACAAACATGCGCAACATATAACGATGTGCAAGCCATATGCTTTACTTTTGTATTCTGCCCCATGCAAACATAACCCAACATACAACCAATGTGAAAGCCAGTTGCCTAGCATTACAGGGGTTGTTTTGAAATTCATTTGAGGGTCATCAGTTTTCTCTGTTTAGCATGCACCTGCTTTCTGGTGAGGACATCATTTCTAGCAGCTGCATAGTTTTTTAGCAATGTGTTGATGGCAGGCTTCAGTATATTGTGACGAACTAGATCTGGACAGTGACCATTTGCACAAACATCAACATCTTCCCTATCAGCCAGCAGAAACTTCATGATGCTTAGTAGAACCAGCCTCTGGTTACTTTCAGCATGAAATAAATGCTCGCACTCCTTGGCTGTCACTTGCTCCAAAACAGTCTTTGTACATAATACCGTATGCACAACAAATGGCTGAGGAAATTTCAGACCCCCTCTGCTCATATCATCGATTAGAACATGGTCACTTGGCTGAAGTTCTCTCTCTCTGATTGTGAGCTGCAGTAAACAGTCATCACAAGGCTGACGCCGTAGCGCAGCATGTGCACAGAAACCTGCTATATATACTATAGCTGGCATGTCCTTTCGCGGTTTCTTTATTTCAGCGTCAGATAAACAAACCTTGTATTTTTTAATTAGAGCTTCAGGGCATGGCTCTGGCTCGTTCTCTTCCTTAGATGAATCAGTGAAATCTTTCAACAGTAGTGTGTTTTGGATGCGTATCTTTGTTTCCGCTTCAAACACTTCAGTTATTGAGACATTGTAATGCGAACCACACAATCGTCTGTACTTTCCAAACCTTGCCTCAAGTGCATCAGTTTGAAACTTCCCCAAAAGAACATATTTAAAACCAAGTTCATCCAGGCAGTATCGTGCTACTTCTATTAATGCGTACGTTGACTGTCTCAGAGCGGAATGGGTCTCATTGGTAAGCGTGCCTGTCTGCATGCCTCTCGATTTCCAGTTGTCAAGCCAAGTAGCAAATTTATCTAAGAATTCGATCTGCTTGCAACTCATTGCACTTATTGTTTCTTGCCAAGGATCGCGCAGTCTCCATCCCTTTTGGGGAGTTTTTACGTTTACTATGTTCCACCACCTTAAAACAAGGTCGATAAATTCAGCCGTTTCTTCAGGGAGAATTAGCTTCAGCTCAGTTCCTCTAAGCCGTAAAGCTGACGAGACGAAGCTGCTAAAGATTTTCATAGCGAGCTTCACGTTCTGTCGCTCAAGGTTCGTGGGGTTCAGTGATTTATAAGTGAGGCCATACGCAACCTTAACAACACTGTCTTGTTCAGCTTCGTAGCTTCTTTAGCGAAGTGAATGAAGCCCGTTGCATTTTTACACCCTGTTCTTGTTCACTTTCAAAAGGTGGAAAATACAGGCACTTGTCACAGGTCTTTTGGTTTAACCAGTTATTGCGAATGCACTTGAGCAAATGAACTGTGTCAATTATATGAAATAAAGGCAGCTGCTGTTGTGCTGGATGGGGGTATACAATTAGTGGCTTATGATTTCGACCAAACAATGACATTACCTTCCTGTTAATAGAGTTGTTGTCGGTAATGACGGCAACTACATGAAGACCAGCATCTTCCAAGTTCATAATTACTCCTCGCAGAACACGATGAAGTTCCTCTGCAGTTATCCTAGACACAGGAAGTATGTGTGCAACATCTTTGTATGATGACAGTAATGACTGTACCATAAAGACGTGAGCTGTTTTTGCTGGCTTGGCACAGTTAGCAGCAGCTCCTGTAAAATGACCCCCTTTATATTCGAAAAACTGCTGGAGGTGTATTTCGTCCATCATCAGTACAATGTTCCTTTCATGAGGATTAAGCAAACCAGCTCGTCTTTTCATGTACCTCAAGAAGCCTTCTTCAGTTTGCTCTTTTGATGGACTCACATCTTGAGCTGCACTAACTCTCTTAATAGTTGTAGCGTGAGGCAACACCACTTTACCACTGCTTCGAAGAAAGTTATACGCATGGGGTGAAATTGTGTGGAACACAGCAGACAAAACTAATAGTTCAGCTGAATACCTGCAACCATTGTTTTTCTTCCCCATGAGTTCAAACTGCTCTTTCAGGAAAAATAATGCGTCTGCCCTTTCATGCTCTGTTATCTCGTCATCAGAAATATCATCAAGGAGAGCAACAATCAGTTTGAGCGCAGCACTCACTCTGTCCTGTTTTTGATGGCTTCGATCAGTGCAGTATCCCTGCACATTGTCTAGAAGTCTCTCCAAGACACGAAAATCGAGAACTTGACCAGGGATTTCAAGCTCTTCATTTGATGCCAGCTGCACATGTTTCCAAAACACGCGAACACACATATCGGCTGACACTGTCACTGATGCCAGGAGCTCTGGCGCTTGTGTTGTTGGCTCAAGGTGAGCAAATATTATGCACTTATCACAACACACATTCGTCCAATAATCTTTTTGATGCAGACGTTGGAGACGTGCAGAAATGTCTTCCAAGCTCTGTATCTTATTCATTGCTTCTTCCATCTCGAAAGCTGCTGCTGATTGTTGAATGGCTTCTTGGAGTTGTGCATTTTCGTTCCGTCTGCGCTTCACCTCAGGTTCTTCTCGTGACTGTCTTGTAGCGGACAGGTAACTTGGGCAGTCAGGAAAGAGAGTCGGAACTGCGTCAGACGTTATCCGAGTTATCTTCATAGGCACTTCTATAGTTCGTCCGTCGACATCCGTGTAAGTTGAAGTTGTGCGCAGGTGCTCAGGCTTGAAATGCCGTTCACAAACCTGTACATATGACAGCAAAAAAAGCGCTGTTAGCAAATAATGCATAATAATATGCATGCATGCCAATATCGGCCTGGCATGACCGCTAGTTTTGTAGATTTTGTCTGTAAAACATGACCCTAGCGCTCATTGAGGTGTCCGTACGTACGCAAACTCTACTCGCTCTTAGTGCCGATTCCAAAGTGTGATCACCCCAAACAAAGCAAAGACGGGCATGAGAAAAGTTACCGCAGCAAACATTTAACTCATCGTGCAGTGTAACGCTTGAGTGGCTTCTCGCATATGTCCACACCACTCTTCTGTAAAGAACAGCTCAGCATGAATGAGAATAGAAGAAAAGTCGCTGCTTGCCTTAGGATCCTTCAGGGTCGACACGTCGACATCATCTCTCCGCACGGCACGCTGCCAAAGCGATTTTCGTGTGGGATCACTCGAAAAAGAAAACAGCCGCACCTTGGGCCCATTATCGTATCCGCCTCTGCAATTTGGCACGCAACAGCGACCCATATTTGCACATGCACGCCAAACGCACGTGGCGCGGAAGACGGACGACTGATGCCTCGCTTGCTCACACAACAACAAAAAAAAAAAAACTCTTTCAGCGCCACCTATCGATAAACGAAAAAACTTCCGGCAAAGCGATGAAACGCGCTGCGCAGAGAATGTGGCGAGGTAGGCTAGGTGGCGCTCGCTTCGCCCGAGTGGCCCTCACTGAGCCGTCCGAGGGAGCAGCGCCTCCGCTGGCTCGAGGGATTTTTGCGCCAGGCCAGGTCAGGGCAAGGTGGGGTGACGTCAGAGGGTTTGCCGGAGAGAGTGAACAGGCCTGCTAGTAGTCTAGGTGGCTTTGGTAGAACGCGGCACTCTCTCCCATTCACTGTCATTTCGCGCATATACGGTTCCAGTAGGCGCATGTTTTCCTCGTCGAGGGTGGTGAGCGAAAAAAACTTTTGCCTTTCGGCAACCGCTCGCCAGATGCCCAGACTCGTTACAGCGGAAACAGACTGGCGGTTTCCTCACCTCGAAGGCTTTCGCCCGCTCTTTTTGCTTCTTTTCTTTGTCCGCGTAGCCTCCCTCGAAGGGCCCTTTTCCGTGCTCCCCCTCGTGTGTCCCTTTATCTCCCTTCGTGGGGGTCGCTCGGTCCTCTCACCGCCATGGACGATTCACGGAATTCCTGTATGGCTTTGTGACTGCCCGCACGTTTTCCTTCCCTCCGTCGCGCCTGGCCTGAAATTCTTCTGCAAGCTCCGCGGCGCGCTCCAAGCTTTTCTTTTCGGGCCTATCTTGAACCCAGAGCCGCGTTTCCTCATTCAAACAGTTGTAGAACTGTTCTAGGCAAATATGTTCTACAACTTTGTCGCGGTCCTCATAAACTTCTGCGGCCCTGAGCCATTCGACTAAGTTTGCCTTTAAATTGTACGCAAAATCTGGGCAGGACTCTGTGGGCTGTTTCGCGGAGTTTCTGAACCGCCGACGGAAAGCGTCGGCCGACAATCGGTACTTCTTAAGCAATGTCGCCTTCACTTTGTCATAGTCGTCCACTTCCGCTTTAGTAAGCCGAGCCAGCACGTCGGCAGCCTCACAAGGAAGAACCGTCAAGAGGTGTTGAGTCCAGGTGGTGCGAAGGATTGCATTTTTTTCGCATGTGCGCTCGAAGTTTACAAGAAATAACCCTATGTCCTCGCCCATTTTGAAAGGAGACAAAAGATCTTTCATTTTTGCCGGCTTAGATGAAAGGTTATTCTCAACATTGGGCGTAGCCGCTTTTGCCTTTTCCGCATCAGCTTCAGCTAGCTTCACTTCCAGTCGCTTGCTCTCTAGCTCAAGCTCATGTTGCCTTTTTCTTTCCTCCTCCTCAGCTTTATTCTTTATGTCCTCCCAACACTCTACGATCTCCTCATCCTCGAAGCCGCCTTCTTGGATCGCGTCGACAACTTGCCGTTTTGTCATGGATTTACCACAATCAATCCCCAATTCACCACATATCAAGACCATCTCCGTCTTCCGCAGCTTTCTCCAGTCCATGACTGCCTTTTTTTTGTGATCGCTATTCTGTCAAGAGAGTTGGTGCAAAGCAAGGTTCAAATTCAAACAGGCTTCTGCAACAAAATTTTGCCTACCAAGAAGAACAGCACTTAACGTTAAGCCTGGCAGGACTCCAAGGAAAGAAGGCGATGCACTCACCAAACCGGAGTTAGGACATCACGCAGGCCATCCCGCCGCTGCCAAACAGTTGTCGTGGATCGGGAAGCATGCCGTCGCTCAGCAGGCGTTGTCGGGCAGAACAGGAACGAAGCGGTCCGGAGACGGATTTAAGGTGACCAAAAGGGAGAACTTTATGTACACTATTTACATTGTCATGGTAGCGTAAAAACTTGGTCGGAGACCGACCGGCGGAGCGGCCACTCTACTCGAGAGTCAGAACACACACCACTCCACTCCCCTCTGCTCGGAGTTTCTGTCGGCGAGCCGGGTATTCTCCTTACAGCCGGGACACCAAGGTCCTCCTCTCCCAGTCCGCTGCTCGGTAGCAGCCTGTGCCAGCGCGCCCAGCGCGCAGCCATTCTGGGAAGGCGGGTTTGGCCCGGAAGCGTCCCCAAAGTGATCCCGCACCACAGGCCCGCAGGAAGGCCGAACGAGGCAATCAGGACAACAAAGGGAGGGTCCGGCATATGGACGTCCGCGAAGGACGGCGCCTCCCAGTCTCCGCCTGTGGGTCCGTCACGGCCACATCTGCCGTTGATTAGGTCGTCCCAGCCCAAGGATCACAACAGTGGTTAGGCATCGCGGTAGGGGGTAGCGTTCGGTTGCGGAGTTCGAGGGCGAGAGGACGTTACCCAGCACCTCCACCAAATGTAAGGTGGGGTTTATTCTGAGAAGCTTCCTAACGGGAGCAGGGCCAACAGCGGATCAGCTAGTCCAGCCGAGAGCGTGTGCCAGGCGATGACCATGCAGCTCGCGCATATGCTCGTCGTCTTCTTTACAATCGAGCCAGGAGCATGCACCAGGCGATGACCGTGCGGCTTGCGCATATGCTCGTCGTCTTCATTACAATAGCAACATATGCGTTACATGAGGCAACATTGAATGACTACTCACATTATGACAGGCTTGATAGGGCCACCTGACAAGCTTGAAAAAAATTTGCAGTTTGCCTGATGGTTGTCTGCAACTAGCCTCACCACCTGAAAACCTGCCTCTTCGACAGATGCCATTACTTTAAGGGCAAGAATCTCTAGTTGTCCTCCAGTTAGGGCCTTCGAAAAATAATACCCAACCGGTAACCTGCAAAAGAACATAACAGTTGCAAATTTTACAGATATCATGAATTTTCTGCCATCTTTTGACACCGCTAAAAACAACATACCTGTAATGAGTGGAGAGGCCAACAAAAACAAAACATAGAAGCTGTGTTGCCAATTCATCTTCTCCCCGCCGCGGTGGCTCAGTGGTTAGGGCGCTCGACTACTGATCCGGAGTTCCCGAGTTCGAACCCGACCGCGGCGGCTGCGTTTTTATGGAGGAAAAACGCTAAGGCGCCCGTGTGCTGTGCGATGTCAGTGCACGTTAAAGATCCCCAGGTGGTCGAAATTATTCCGGAGCCCTCCACTACGGACCTATTTGTTCCTCTCTTCTTTCACTCCCTCCTTTATCCCTTCCCTTACGGCGCGGTTCAGGTGTCCAACGATATATGAGACATAGACATAAGCCGTCTGCATTTGCTCGAGAGTGTTGCTACCTGCCTGAATAGTTCTGAAACTCGGGAAACCGAGAGCCTCGTTTGTGTTCCCTTAGCTGCCGGCTTTGAAAACAACAGGTCGCTTCTCAGTGCTTCTTCTGGAGCTAACTGAAAGGTGGGAAGCAAAAGCTGGCCAGAGGAGGCTTCTTGGATTGGCTCTAGCAAAGACATTCCTGAAGGCTCCATTGGAGCTCCTGGCGGAGGTTTTCCTGCAGGTTCAGAACTCCCAGATTTCTGAACAGTTACAGCCTCGTTGTTTCCATCATCACTGGTTAGTGCTTCTGCTGCAGCTGTGTCAGGAATACATTCATTTTGCCTGAAATGCAATAAACAAACGAATTTTATTACACCAGCGGCAACAGACTGCTATACAGTTAAGCATCATATTTAGAACCGGCATATGTTGTTTTTACAGGTAAATAGATAAAAAAATGCGGCAGAAGAATTGTATTTACCTGTCATTTTTCACATGTCCAGGAGACTCGCTCACAGAAGGAGCTGATGCAGGAAATTTTCGTTTCTGTAGGCGTCGCGTCTGCTTTGGTGATGGCTGCAAGTACACAGGGAATGCGGGAAAAACTGTTGGCACAGCATCAGGTTTCAACCTCCGCAACTTAAGGCCTTCACGATAGTTTTCTGGCCTGAAGTGAAGGCTGCAGACCCTGCTTCGGTCGCTTGGAACCCAGGGCTCTTTCCCTGGCCCTGGAAAAAAAGAGGGACAACGTGAAAATAGGTATAAATTAATTACTTTACGAGGGTACGTTCCGAGTACCACTCAATGCAATGCAAACTCGACTGCTGGAGCGCACGAGAGCTCCTAAGCTCGATCGTCACTCGGCGGGCGCCGTCGTTCGAAATGCACATTAAAAGCATGTTTCAAAGCTAAGTGCAGCACAGTAACTTACCTTCGCCTTGCGGAGAGATGTTTTTCAACCATTGGTTCCGAATATCGGTCATGGGGAACTCATGAAATGAAATTCCTCTTGATGCTCGGCCGCTTGACTTGCACAACGGCACGCAGCAGTAAACCATCGTGCATGAAGCCGCAAACGCGAAAGCCGGCGCCCACGGGGCTGAGAACCATAGTGTCACTGAAATAGAATCTGGCAATCAAGATTTAGCCACACCAACAGATCATCACGCACTCAGCTAACAGACTGTTTCGCGCACGTGCGTGCGGGCGGCCAAGGGGTGGGGGTGAGCACTAGCGCCACTGTTCGCGGCGGCGGTTTGGAAGACTAACAAAAACCACACAAGCAAAAGCAAATCATGGCTGGATGGATACGGCTGAACCCTTTACATCGGGCGGTGGCTCAAGCCACCTAGCCATGTCTTGTGAAATTTTACTCCTGTCTTGCTTTTAGCCACCAATCAGATAACCTTCGCTTGGTTACTTCTAACCTCTTAAAATCCACTTTCCCTTCAATATCCCTAAACCCCAGTGCCTTGGGTAAGTCAGCCCCGCTGCCTTCCACTGTAGGGTGAAGCCCTTTACAGAAAAGTATCAAGTGTTCAGCTGTTTCCTCCTCCTCTCCGCACGCAATGCACAAAGTGTCTATCTCCTGGTACCTGACTCTATACGTCTTAGTCCGCAAAACTCCAGTCCTGGCCTCAAACAACAAAGAACTTCCCCTACAATTATCATAGATATTTTCTTTGACAATTTCCTGTTTAAAGGTCCGGTATGTTTCTAGTGCCGATTTCGTCAGCATCCCTGTTTTCCACAAAGCTCTCTCTGTTCCTTTAACCTTTTTTTTAACCGATAATTGCTGATTTGCCCCCTTACTGCTGTCCAGATATTTGCTTGTCAATTTTCTAGTTCGCTTTCTCCATTTCGTGTCAACATTCTTTATATACAGGTATCTGAAAACTTTCCTAGCCCACCGCTTTGCCTCCATCCTTCTCAATCGTTCCTCAAATGCTATCTTACTGCTAGCCTCTCTGCTCTCGAAAGACGCCCATCCCATATCACCCTGTACCCCCTGATTTGGTGTATTGCCATGTGCTCCCAAAGCTAACCTCCCTTCTCCCCGTTGCCTAATTTCCAGCCTTGCTTGAACATCTGGCCTCATACACAGGACCGCATTCCCGAAGGTCAGGCTAGGGACCATCACCCCTTTCCAGATTCCTCTTACCACCTCATACCTATTGTAATTCCACAGTGCCCTATTTTTCATGACAGCTGCATTCCTACTAGCTTTATTCATTACATATTTTTCATGCTCTGTCAGATACTCAACACTGTTATTTATCCACACCCCAAGATACTTGTACTCATTCACTACTTTTAGCACGAACTCCTGTATTCTATGCTCGCCGCCCTCTTCATTAAATGTCATGACTGCAGATTTTTCCTTACTATACTTGAAGCCTAATCTATCTCCCTCTGTACTGCATATGTCTAACAACTTCTGCAGGTCTTCCTTGTTGTCAGCCATTATCACTATATCGTCCGCATATATTAGTCCCGGTAATGACTGTTTAATCAATTCCCCTTGCTTGAAAAAAGATAGGTTGAAACCTAGTCCGCTCCCCTCTAGCTTGGCCTCCAAACCTTGCAGGTACAACATGAACAACAAAGGGGACAGAGGACATCCTTGTCTAAGCCCCCGCTGTATCTCTACAGGCCCTGATACATTTTTTTCCCATTTTATGAGCACTCTGTTACCTCTATATATATCTTTTAAAAGATTAATTACTCCATTTTCCACATCCAATGTGCCCAATATGTCCCACAAATGCTCCTGAGTAACGTTGTCATAGGCTCCCCTAATATCCAGAAATGCTAGCAATAAGGGCCTATGTTCCTTTTCCGCAATTTCTATACACTGTGTCAATGAAAATAGATTGTCCTCCAACCTCCTTTGTTTCCGGAACCCATTGTGTAGTTCCCCTAACACCCCCTCGTTCTCCACCCAAGCCTGCATGTGGCGCTGGAGCAGCGCCGCATGCGCAGGTAGGCACCCTGCGCATCTAACTGGATGGATGGATGGATGGATGGATGGATGGATGGATGGATGGATGGATGGATGGATACGGCTGAACCCTTTACATCGGGCGGTGGCTCAAGCCAGCGCGACGCGCGCGCCACTGGCGGCGGCGCGCGCGTCCCTGTCAGGAAGGCGGGGGCAGTCTGACAGCTCGCGCTGTGTTGCGCGCGCCGTCGCGAAGCAGTTGTGCGCCTCCTTTCCGAGCACAAAATGGCTAATAACAACAGCAGGACACATTGCTGTGTAGTAGGATGCAGTAACACGTATCTGAATTCGCCTGGGACAAGGTTTTATGGATTCCCGACGCGATACTGGGAGACGGAACGGCGTGAGCGCTGGATTCGGCTTATTCGTCGCCAAAAGTAAGTTTGAGCTCCTTTTCTTGTTCTCATACCATGCTGTAGACATAGGGACTCGTTGCAATTTTACAGTGCAGGAAAAATCGAGTTTTTTGGCACTGTCTTGATGCAGTTTCGTGAACTTATATGACGATAGATAAAAAGCGCCGCAGCATCGTTCCTTGCAAACGTGTAGCGGAGTATCATGTATATTTGTTGTTATTTTGAACTATGCAGCGAAGATGGTACGGATTGGATGCCTTCGAGGAAATCAAAAATATGCAGCAGGCATTTTGTAAGCAATGCTAAATCGAATGAAGAAGGGCACCCATCCTACGACCCAAGCACCTTTCCATCAGCGTACAAAAAAGCAAGCACAAGTGGTTCGTCCGGGCGTCATGACAGGTATGCTGACAAATGTATCAACTTCGGGTTCATTAATGTTTACTTGTGGTTGTGTTTTCGGGACTAGATATTTTCTCCAAGAACGCGTAATTGGCCTGAAAAACGACAGCAGGCACATGGGTGCATGCAGGTGCGCTTGTAAAACTATCATATGTGTTCGCCACAATCTCGAACGTCTCCATTCCTGTCGTCTTGCTGCACATCTCTTAGACCATTTTAAATGTACTACGCTGCTGTATTTATTCCCCGTTCAGAGCGGCGTGTCACAATACTTTTTTTTTGCTCCGCCTGGTCGAGAGCTTAGTTGTTTTAATACATTGTGCTGGCGGCGGTGAGTGAAACGTCTGTTCGTTTGACGACTGACCTTGATTTCTTTTATTTTTGCACTTCCGCTTAGTTTTGTTGCATAATATTTGCAGGCGAAAGGAAAGAGAGCAGAAAGCATGATCAGCAGATCGACGATGATCCTCGCCCACTGAATGCAGTTTCACCTGACGCCAACTCTCCATCGAGTGGCGGTGACGAAACTGCGTCACAAAAGAAGTTTGCCGTTGTACGTAGGTTTTCCTTCAAAGCAGCATTGAGCGTTTGCAAAACTGTGAGAGGTAGCTTATTTGCGCAGAGAAAACCACTTCACCATGGCAGCCAAGCCGGTTCCGGGGACAGAAAATAGGGTGCAGTGCTGTAGACACACATAATTCCTGCACATTTCTGCAATTTGTTGCTTTCGCGATAAAGGTAGTTAAGTGCAGCTCTACCAAGCCATTCCTTAGCAGGTACAACTCACTCTCCCCGCGCAGCAATCGCGAAGGAAGGGTGCGCCAAGGCAATTCATGTCAATGCATACACAGCGTACGGCTTGGACAGATGTCTTAGCGCTGCACCCAACTTCTCTTCCTAGGATAGGCAGCGTCTTCATGGTAGAGTTTTTGCTACGCAGGGAAGTTGACTCACGGAATCTTGAAAAGGATCAGTATGCAAGCAATCCGGAAAATGTTAACAGCAGCCGCTGACCTGCTACTTTTTTTGTATTTCGTGCATTGCAGGCATGCACGATGACCGACATGGAGCCCGAATGCCTTTCCGGGGAATTTACGTTCATCTCGACAACATCAAATTGCAACGCAAGTTGCTATGTGCACCACAGGACTTCCACCACCGCTGAACGCGGAACCTCATGTGATTCAGCTCAATTGTGCGGCAAAAACGTGGGCCCTCTGCGGAAACAGCCGTACTTTGTAGGTTTTAGGGCACTCCATGGTAATGAGGCTGCGCCGCAATCCTTCACTGCGGTGTCATTTCAGCTTTTTTCGATGCTCCTAAGTGTTCTTCCGCCAGGAACGCAAAGGTTAAGGGAGCTTTCCGTTGAGGACAAGCTTCTTTTGTTTTTGATGAAGCTGAAACATGGCTTGCCGTTTTCGTTTCTCGCTTCACTGTTTTGCGTGCACAGCACAACGGCGTCCAGGGTATTCAAGTCTGTTCTTGTGAACATAAAAGTAGCAACGAAAGACTGGATCTATTGGCCGTCACGACTAGCAGTGCAGCGCACAATGCCGCCGAGCTTCAAAAGGCACTACGATACGTGCAGGGCTATTATAGATTGTACTGAAATAGAAACCGAAATGCCGCCAGATGTGGAGACACGCAACCTGTGGTTTTCCCACTACAAGGGCAGGTACACCCTGAAGTATTTAATCTGCATCGCACCGAATGGTGCAATAACTTTCGTATCAGAAGGGTACGGCGGAAGGACTTCGGACGCGACCGTCACAGTGGACGGCAAGCTGTTATCCCTTCTAGAGCCTGGCGATGTCATTCTAGCGGACAAAGGCTTTCCGGGAATTCGCACTGACGTTGGGGTGCACCAGGCGACACTTGTGATGCCACCATTTGCGACGAGTGCCAGTTTACGGAGTCAGAAGTCGATGCGGCGTATGAGACAGCGTCTGTCCGCATTCATGTGGAAAGAGTTACCCAAAGGCTGAAAACGTTCAATATACTTTCCCAAAGAATTCCTCATGAACTGACTGGGTATGTCGATGATATTGTTCATGTGGTCGCTGTGATAACAAACCTAAAGCCAGGAATTTTTGCAAGGAACGAATGCAATGTCTCATAAGACACTCTGTTTATTACACTTCTCGGTATGTACATATTGCACAGCTCTGTTTTTGACTCTTTGGTAAATAAACAAAGCATGAAAAAACTGAGTATATTTCATGAAAGGATTACTGCACCATTACGTGTTGTAGTATTCTTTCAAGCATGTCAGGTACTTTGCGAAGTAAAACTCCCGGAGCACCGGAATCGCTTCGGCGAGGTATTCTTCATCCCGGGAAATTTTAATCGTCAGGGAATCAGCTTCCGTGTAGACGTAAAACCATCACTGTTGAAGCTCCAGGGCGTACAGGGAGATCTGTATTTGAGCGTAGTAAGTGTGCTTTTTTCGCAGCTCCAGAGCATCGTTCTTTTGCAAATATGGCAAAAGTGGATCTGTTGTCAGCGTCTGACCTCTGCGACTGAAGGGGCACTTTATCTCCAAAAGCACAGCCTCGTTCTCGTGCGTCCTGCATTTCAGAACAGAATAATCAAATGCAGCAATGGAAGTTATTGATACTGAAAGAAAGATTTTGCGCCTAACACACACCACACACAGAAAGAAGACGACACCACGGGCGCACACTTCAACTGTTTATTGAGGGTGAAGCACTCGACATATATAGGCCACGAAACAAAACACCGCGCATGCGTACAAGGTAACATGAAAAAAACACTAGCTGATTAGGCGCGATAAAAACTTGCGCTCAGCCTCAAAGAAAAACCGATGTATCACTAACACAGTTAGGGCCCGCTTTCTTGATGTAGAACGCTTCCAGAGTTTCTAGGGATGTCTGTCACCTGCCTCTACCCAAAATCCTCGCCTCACGGAACCGTGGGAAGCAATCGGTGCAGGCTCTGCAGTGAACCACAAGTCGCTCACCTTCGTTATTTTTTATATCTAGTGCATGCTCCCTAAGCCGGTCATTGACACAACGCCCTGTCTGTCCAATATAGGATTTTCCGCAGGACAGAGGAATTTCATAAACCACATTAGTGGCACACTTCACGAAACGCTGGCCATGTTTCTTCTGGCAGCCAAGCTTTTGCCTATCGCAAGTAATGCGACGGCTTAACTGGGAAAGCTTTTGGGGAGCCGAGAGTACCATCAGTACATTATACCGGTTAGCGACTTTTTTCAAGCCGTGCGTGACCTTATGAATGTATGGGAATACAACAGGCCACTCTTTCTTCTTCGGTTCTACCCTGCTTACCCCAGCCTTCAGCTTCTTCAAAAGTGTTTCAGCCACAGGGACCAATACCGACTCAGGCGCAAAATCTTTCAGTATGCAACACCAACTAGCCCAGCAGTTAACTCTCCTGAAGTTATTGATGTTCTGGCAAAATAGCAAAAAGGTGATATCTTGTACAAAAATTATTATATACTTACAGAAAGATTCCGTCCGGAGAGCACGCTAACCACGACTCCTTGCGTGAAACAACCAGGCCGAACAATGAAACTTCAACGCCGTGTTCATTCTCAAATGCTCGGCGGGCTTTGGGCTCCATCGCGATGCCGTATCGCACGGTTGGCCCTCCGAAGTCTTGCTCGAAAATGAGGGACCTCGCTCTTCTGTCAATATTTTCTGGCCGACAGCAAAGTACTCTGTAGGCCTGAAAAGAAAGCAAATAGCGCACTTCATAAATTTTGCAGGGTTCATTAAATGTAGACGTTTTTACACGGAGTTGTATGATACGCTCGGTAAAGAGGAATAATTCGTTCCAATTGTCTGGCATGAAACAGCAAAAGAAAATTAGAGCTTAGAATAAATATTTTGCAGCCAAAACGATATTTCTGCGCCAAGGGCAAGTTTACTCACATTATCACAATTTTGTTTGCTCACAGCGAACTGCTATTTCCAACCTTTTACTCTGGTATGCGAAAGTTCTTTTATTTCGTAGTGAGTCCTCCGAATCCCCTTTTTTTGGTGGGTTTTTTTTCCACCATTGGTGGCCGGCGGGTTTTACTTGGAATTTAAGGCCCTCGGCGGAGCTCGTTCGGCTCCGCAGCTGCCATTCCAAGGACTGTGCCACTGCGGGGCCCACCCTTCGCGACGGCCAACACGCGCGCGCGGTTTCTAGTCTAACAATGGTCAAACCCGTGCGGAAGGCGTTTGCTTGACTCTTGCATTACCTCCTAGACAGGTTTTTAACTCATGGCACATTCAACAGACGCCGAGGAATGCTAATGGATCTCTTGGAACCCTTCCTACTTCTTGCACCTGCGATTTCCGGTCATTGACTTCGCAACTCGTCCGAGCTCACACCTGAGGAAGCCCAAATTTTGCGCAGCAAAGAATCGCTTACCTTTGTTCCAGTTATGCGCGGAATCCTAGCTCGCTTCCACTGCGCCTTGTCGTCCAGCGTCTTTTTGGACAGTGAAGGCACGTTTTCAGGGGCAACAGCAACATATTCCTCATAAATCTTTGCCTCCACATCTGAAAGACTGGGTGATAATTTAGTACAGTAATCACATATCCTAATGTCGAAGAATCAGGGCACTTGTCCTAACTGTGTAGAAATTAAACAAACCTTGCAGTGAAATTCCGCTTTTTTAGCACAAGCTTTCCGCAAGAATCCTGCATGAAGTAGCTGGGGTACTCCTTTTCTGAACAATCCCAGTCAAAAAGTTTTACGTTGCCGGCAGGAGTTTCAGTGCGCACAGGCGCTTCACCACAGCTTTAATCCTCTTCTGCTTGTAAAAGCTCGTTTATTGGACATTTGATATCCCCAAAATATTGACGCACGTGTTGCAGCGATAACGACCTAGCAGTTGCTGAAAAAATGAAAAAAATATGAGCGGCAGATTACACAGCGGGTACATCATTTCAAGGGATAGTTTCAACAGGGAATTTCATATCGAAAACCGAAGGTGCTGCAAACGGGAATGTTATCAAGTCAGGTTTGCGCCGTTTGCTCAAAAACTGGAGTTTTATAGTTACCTTCAATGTTATGCCGCTTGGCCGTCTTCGAAAGTTTAGGGTAAACCTTCTTAAATGTAGGGACACCCCAGGCTTGCGGTTGGCTCGTTTTAGAGAGCGTTTCACGCTGCTCCAAATACACGGCAACGGCAGCAGCGTTTTTGCATTTGCCTGCGACGCCTGCCTTGCAACTGCAGCTCGCGGCAACAAGCTGTCTACTGGAAGATAGCTACATAAAAAAAATAAAGTAAGATCGCAGCGCTAACAGACATTAGATAGAAATATTTCTTACCGTTAATTTGATGGTTTTCGGTGGCGCAGTGATGCTCGTCTGCGCAATTCACCGGGCTGCTACTTCGCTCCCGTCGCACGACACCACCTCTTTCACGTTGTGTACGTGTCCTGCTTCAAAAAGCTTCGTGCCTTTCTTGATGTTTGCTCCTCTAAAGAATTTTTCCGCATCGTGAATAGCGCGAAATCCCGCCTCTACAATAAGCGGCACGCCGCTGGCAGACGCCATCCCTTCGAAGTCGCGAGGCGAGCCTTCCTGACAGGGACGAGGAACTGGCCGTGAGGGGCGCTGAACACAGCGTCGACGGTGGCGGTGCCTGGCGGGTGCAGGGTGCCTATAGAGTAGGTCGTGCTCTCAACTTGTGAACGAGATGGCGCTGCGCATTTCGCATGTGGTAGGGTGCCTCGATGCCAGCGCTGCGCCGTACAGGGTGGAGACACGACCTTCGTGGGCGCCGTCTTGGGGCAAGCGCTGAAATGCGGGGCTACGGAGCGTCGGCCGGTATCCTTCTTTAGAAGGCGCTTTCGCTAGCAGGCTGAGCTGTATAAGGTTTCTGCATATGTGCTCACAGTTCTGAGCACTTTTTGCTTAGTGATATAAATGAAAAAAGCTAGCGTTTGCTTGCAAGCGCAGCTTTTAGAGCAAATGACCACTGTGCAGCTAGGACAGCACTTACTTTTTGGCCTTCTCAGATGCTCAAAGCGGTTATTTTAACTGAAGTGACTGTTTTATAGAGCAATGCCTTTTGTACTGCCAGAACATGACGGAGTTTATAAGGTGCATGACATGCAAACGGCTTTAACTGCGTCTGTTGATGCAGATGAACAACTAGTTGACGTTTTAGTCAGCCGCGCATATCAAAAATATTTTGCATCGCAGTCGTCTATTGTAGACAGTAAAATAGACGCAGCAGAAAAAGATTATCCGTGATGAGTAGACCAAACTTTGACTCCTGCCACACGGTGATGTACAAAGCATTTTATTTCAAAATAATCATCAACCGCTTGAAGCTGCCTCTGGCTGCATGCCTAGGAGGAGACATCTCTTAAACAGTTTATTCAAGGTTTGTGCCAGCGACAGTTTTGCTGCCGTACCCATCATCCGATTCTTCTGGCTGGCTTAGCCAACGCAAGTAAATGCGCAGGCGCATCGTCACAAACCGCTCTAACAGTCTGTTCATAAGATTTGGGTGTTCCGCGCAATCAACCGCCGGAATGGGAACGGTTTGTTCGATAAGGCATTTAATGGTCTTCATTGGACTCTTCAAACGACAGATGTCTTTTTGTTCCGATAGGTTTTTAAAGAGACTTTCGCACGAAGAAACAAAGTCAAGAACTTGCTCGCTCACATATACAAGGTTACGGGCTCCAGCATTATATTCTTTTAACTGCACTAGGGTATGCTCCTCTCGTACCTCTTCAGAAAGAAGCATTCGTGTGCACGGGGCGGAGGACCTTGCGGAAAGCGCAAGGGGCCTTACCAAGAACCCGGCCAGGTGAGCGACGATGTCGATTTCAGCTCTTGTCAATGACTCTATTGCTTCAATTTCATCACATGCTGAAAGTCCTTCGTGCACTTCAGCTTCGTGCTGAACTTCTTTGATTTCGGCCGAAAAAAAATCAACCAGGTAAGTGCTGTCATCGATGTCGTAGCCTGAAGTTTTCGGAACTTTGAGGAACTGGCTGACAGTTACAATCTTGAGTGCATTTTTTAGGTCGTATGGGCTCGGCACAGGTGAAATCATTCTGATGGCCGAAAAAAGGTTTTCCAAACAATCTTGGACCATCCTCCCAGTCAAAACAAAACTGTACCGGCGTTCTTTCAGCAGAAAGATGTGCAGCTGCAGGACTACTGTTGTTGACATGAGCACCCCTGCCTGGCTTGGCTTCCACACTTTTCTTACTCCTATTCCCAAGCCTTCGATGACTTCCATTGTGAGTTTGAGATGTGCAATGGCTTCCTCATATTTACTCTCATTCTTCAAACTGAGAGCGACAGAGGGATGGCGAGCAGTCATTATTGTGAACCATTTAAAAATTACTCCAAAAAACCACGCAGTTGTTTCTGCTTCAGGTGACAGCTTCCCGATTTCGATGTAATATCTAATCGCTGCTGGGACTTCACGAAACAGCTGAACCGCTATCCCTACCTTCATTTTTGTAAAATGACCGTTAGATATGTGGATGTTGCTCAAGTTCGATGCGACCTGCAACTGGTTTGTGTCGAGGTTTAGAACAGCCTCCACATGCGCGATCGACACTTCATTGCTGGGCAACTTGAACCTTGCGACGATGGCATCGTTAAGATGCATCACATCTTTTCGCACCAAATGCCCTCTCAAATTTTTTAGCACATGCGCAGGGTCTGGCATGAAATACAAAACATTTTCGCTGTCACATGGATGTGGCACAGAACAAACAGTTACAGAACTGCGAGAACTCGACAGGTTCAGTGACCTCCACATGGAACGATTTGAACTACCCATGTCGCAAGTGACACATACCACGCGCAGTGATATCTGGGTGCACAACTGTATTAAATGAAAGACAAAGTCTTTGAGCTTATCTCCACTGACAAACGCACCTGCGTAGTGGTAGGCTATTACTTGCTTCCATCTCGTATTCAAACCACCTATCATGAAAACAAGGGCATGGTTGGCAGGCTGGTCACTTTCGGGGAGCGTGGTCTTGCCAAGAAAGCAGTCACTGCTACGGTCCAGCTCCACACCTCTCCGAATTTCCAGCTCATCTAGGAAAAGGACGCAGTCCCTTTCAATCTCAGACATTGCAGCCACTTTGGCTTCCATTAAAGTTAGAATTTCTGTTAGCACACCAGGTAGGAAGGTTAAGTGTTGCAGTCTCCGGCACAGAGTCCTTCTAGATGGAAGCGGCTGCCCTTGTTCCAATAAAAGGTCGTAGCCGGCCGAACCACATGCAAACTTAAGCTGTAGCGCCTTCTTGATCGTGTTGGCACCCCAGGAGCAATTCTTCCGGTTTTTCTTTTCCAAGGCAGCCTTTTGGTCCTGGTTTAGCAAGCTCAAATTTGCCGTCAACGTTGTAAGGTTTTCTTCGAGCTGCTTTGTTCTTTTTGCAGCTTTTTCCAGCTTTTTGTTTGCCTGCAACAAACTTTCTTCTAACTGGCTGCGTTTTCTTTTTTCGTCTTGCAGCTTTTTTCGCAGCTCACTTGTGGACAGCGAGAAAATGTCGATTTGTTCTCCTGAATCTTCACGCGTGTTTTCAGGCATCGCTAGGGTCTCTTCCTGGTCAGGTGTCGTCTCAGGGGTTGGCGAAGAGCCTTTTGTAGCGTCAGGTGTAGAACTACCAGGAAAAAGCCGCGGTGCAGGCGGCTTTCTTCGCTTCGGCTCAGCTGTTCGCGCAAGAAAGAAATTAATTCATCAGTACCTAAACATATCCGAGGCTCTAGTGCTCCTCAGATTATCTGATGCGGATACTAGGCTAGCAAACCGAATGGGGACAAACACTTACGTCTAAAATCAAACATCGTCGGGACAGCCGTTGACTTGAGGAGCCGCCGTCCATCCATTCTGTTGCCCTCAAACTGATCTTCCTCGAAGTGGCGCTAAAATGAGAGAGACGATGAAACTGTCATTTCGCGCCTCTGGTCGTGTGCACGCAAACAAATGAGATAATAAAAAAACGTTAAGGAAGCGGTGCGATATTACAAGCACAGGATCACGAAGTATTTCTGTGGACGCCAACCAAGCGACAGCACTAATTCGGGTGTCGGACGGGCAAATTTAACTTCACTTAAATTTGGCTTAACCTCGGACCTGTATTTGCGCGTTTGACAACGGTGCACTTCGCCTCGCGATGTGTCATTACATGGAGAAGAAAGAGCTGTATTCGGGATGAACTTCTGTACTGCGCAGGCACCTTGCTTCCTCGCGACCGCTTTCTTAAAGCGACGGACAGTTCACAATAGAAGTTTCTTCGCGACTAGTCGAATTGCCAGCCATATACTGTAAACGACTTAATTTTCGCGAGGGCCTAACTTTGGGTTCGTTGCGAATCGCAAATACCTCGAAAAATTATTCCCGTGAATAATTTTAGGAAAGGAAAGTGAAGGGGCCTATTATTTGTGCTGCGCAGAATTAAACACTTGCGAAAAGACCACTTGCAAAATTCCAGAACGGCTGACTCGTAGGCAGGTTTTTGCAACCGAAACTGCCTGTTCATAGACTGCATTTTCACTTCCTACTCTGGCCACAAAAGTGGGTAGGTAGCACGTGGGAGGTTCACCCGTCAGCCTCTATTATATTCTTTTTTGAAAAGGAGAGGGGAATGCTCCTTAATCTGCGTGAACCGGAAGCCTCGACGGCTGCTACCAGCTTTCAAGATCGAGTGTAAAGGGCAGCTGTTGAAAGAGTACAATGGCGCATTCCTTCGACAAATACCGGGGTCCACCTGCTTCACGTGTTTTCACCGCGGCTCTGAACAAAAAAAAATGTGCGATCGCGAGAGAGTAAAGATCATCGTGAGACACTCCGTGAATGATACGGAAGTTCAGTGTAGCTCACTGAAAGTGAAAAGACGCAATGATTCATATATTTAGCTTGTAAGCCTTCACATAACTGGTAATTCAAAATGCTCCGCCTCAAGAACAAAGCGCGCTACTTCCAATGCCAGGCAATGCGATGCAACACGTGCTGTACTCACGTTTCTAACTAGGCTTCGAGCTGCAGCTTTGAAGGCACACAAAAATTCCTGTTGCGCACAGTGCGAGATTGGTGAACAAGGCAAAAACATATATTCAAACCGCACAAAGTCAGTGCTTACGAGCGGATGGGCGAAGCGGTGTGGTATGTTATTCCTACTGAAAGCACATAACTGTGAGCGACATTTAGAAAAAGATCTAAAAGCTTTAGCGCAGACAACGACCACGAGAAAGACGGCACACAAACACAAGCGCTTGTGTGTGTGTCTCATCTTCCTCGTGGTCTGTGTCTGTTTAGCGCTTGTGTGTGTGTCTCATCTTCCTCGTGGTCTCTGTCTGTTCGCGCTAAATTTTTTTACATTATCTATATGAACAAACTAGCCAAAAAAAGAAGTTTTAATAATGCATAAAAAGAGCACAGACATTGTGGCTTACCTCGCAGATCTTCGCGTTGTCATTCGCCTTCCAGTTCTCACGCTTCACTTTCGCCTCCCATATTTTTCTCCGTCCCTCATCCCGTGGAAAACGAAAACATCGCGCTCCTTTCTTCGCCGAGCCGGCACACAATGGAACACAACACCCTGGCATGCTATTTTTCGTGAATTAAAGCAGTTCATCAGCTCAGAATCCAGCGCAAAACACGGCTTCGAACCCTCCACAGCAGCGGCACGAAAAGCGACTTGCCCCAAGATGGCGAGCGCGGAGAAGACGGCGGCGCGGCGCATGCCAAAGCGTGTCACCACCCTGGACGGCGGCGCTGGCTTCGAGGCACCCTACGCATGTGGTCTATTCCTGTGTACTTTCCAGTTGAATAGATAAATGGCCGGCACTGTGTGTGTGGTTGCGCGGTCGAAGCGTGACATTTTGTGCGCGCTTAGCGCTTGCGGTTCCATTGTGACATTTCGTGCGTGTTTAGCGCTTGCGTGTGCAGTTGTATCGTCACGTTTTGTGCACGCATAACGCTTCTGCGTGCGTGTGCAGTTCCATTGCGACATTTTGTGCGCGCGTAGCGCTCACATGTGTTATACCCCTGTCACACGGCCAGTTTCAATCACCCTCGAGTCGAGGGTCTTCGAGATTCTCAATCGCCATCGAACTCGCCGCTGCTACACGGCAAATCTCAATGGCCATTGAAATGGTTCTCGTGTCTTACGCCACGGATGTGTGGCGCCACAATCGCTACTTTGGATTTTGGAAAAATAACAAAAATATTTAATAAATGTATACTAAATGCTGAAATACAGACATACGCGAAAGTCGTTCAAAACCCTTTTAATTACACGTACGCGACGGACATATGCATACACTGCTATAGCCACACTAATACAAGACGAGCCAAAACCAAGCCAGTCCAACTGCTTCGGAGCGCTGCTTCGTCAGGCTTAAGACGTGGGAAATCGCCATGATAGCTGAAAAATAAGAGCTATTTGCCTCTTGAAACTTTATGCGAGGGTAAGAATGGGCAAATTGAAGGCGAATACAACAGCTTGGAACACGATATTGCTTTGAGGGATTAGCGACGAAGCTGTTATCGCTGTGAAGCGGGCGGGCAGGGTGCCGCCATGTTGTCAACGTTAAGTACGCAAGCAACGCAAAGACTGCAACGCAAAATTAATGCACTTAAAACCAGTCTAATATAATTTTAAAATAATTTTACAGGCTGCTTGCATTAAATTTTATGCGAATAATGTTCATGTTTTTGCACCGTGGATGTGTCGTGTACGAAAGTGCGCTTGGCGCCGCTCGAAGCAACGCTAGCAACCTTGGGCAGCGCTCGAAGGCCCTCGAAATCTCGATGGATTTCTGCGCTACTCCGTTGACTCGATAGGCTATTGACTCGATCGCCATTGAAACTGCCCGTGTGGCAGCGCTCGATCGCCTTTGAGTCGATAGACTATCGGTTCGAGGGCCCTCGAAATGCCCGTGTGACAGGGGTATAAGTGCGGTTGTATCGCGAGATTTATTGCACGTGTAGGGCTTGGGTGTGCGTGTACGGCGGTATCGTGACATTTTGTGCATCAGCAGCGTAGTGTGTGCCAGTCAATGTGCGTACAAGCAATGCCCGGAAAATGCAAATTTCAGAGGTCGTGGCTGAACGACAACTACCGAGAGTGGCTTGCGCCGATTATGTCGAATCCGCACAAGCAAAATGCAGATTGCTGTAAGTGTTTTGACATCAATGCCATGGGGGAGTCGGCACTAAAAAGCCATCTTACAACTCGCCCCACGTTCAAATGACCAAGAATGCAAAAAAGAACGTCATGTGAAACACGATCGAAGGCCTTCGCAAGGTCCAGCTGAATCATTGCAATGCGCTCCCCAAGGGCGTCACAACATTCCAGTATGCTACGTGCAACGTGTATATTTGTCGCGATACTGCGTCCTTTGATGCCACAGGTCTCGTGCGGTCCAACCAATGTTTTGATTACGCCCTGTAATCTCTTTGCTAAAACGTTCATATATATCTTGTAATCTACGTTGGTGAGGCTTATCGGCCGATAAGAGCCCACCAAAAGCGCTTCTCCGGATCATCTGATTTGGGTATCAGGACAATGTTTGAAGTAGTAAAAGACAGCGGAACTTTTTTCTCTCGTACGCCTCCGCGAGCACATTTAGCAGAAAGGGAGCTATCATGCATTTGAATTCTTTGTAGAAATCGGTGCATAGTCCATCTGGGCCAGGTGCTTTTCCACTTTGCAATTCATCTATTGCGGATTCAATTTCTCCGACACGAATGGGCATCTCAGGCGCACCTTCACTTCATCCTCGAGTCCTGGCAATAGGGGCAAAAATATGAACCAGAAATCCTTCATCCATCTCACGCTTATGACTTAGAAGGCCGTTGAAGTGGTCCATTATAACCTTCTGGATAACTTTCGTATCGCTAGAAACTTCAGCCCCGTGCCTTGTCTGCGTGATTTCTTTCTGGCGAATGTAACGTTTTTCGTCGGACAATGCTCGTTTAGTTGGCGTTTCACCGGTCCACATAGAGCGAATGGCGGCTGCTTTGTAACTGTCTGTGTCTATTTCTTCAAGGTGGCTTTTTACTTCCCTCAATTCTTTCAAGAAATGGCCGGGCTCACAACTTTCCATGCAGGTCAGGAATTTTAACTGCTCATTCAACTCAGTTTCCTTTTCCTTATCTTTGTGCCTATTAAGACAACTCTTTTCTATTGCTTTACGCTTCACCCACTCCTTGAAATCTTCCCATTGAACAGCCAAGCTGTCAGGCTGTCTCTAACAGTCTGTGCAGTTCGTTTGTAGTTTCATTTATGAAATCTTCGTCTTCCAACAGCTTAGCATTAAATTTCCACAAGTGCCAGTTAAAGGACGTATGTTTTTTTGGCGCCAAAGGTTGAGATTACGAGGCAGTGGTCGCTGAATGCAACAGGTTGAACTTCATAGTTCATGCAGAGATACACGAGTCCCGTAGATACATACAGCCTATCCAACCTAGCATGACTGTCACGCTGGAAGGGCTATTACCGTAGGTAAACATTTCACCAATATCTTCTAAACAATGGTCGCTCGCGTACAATAGTATTCAATAATTGAGCAGTTTTTTCGCGCACCGGCAAGCGCTTCATACGGTCCGCCGCTACACAAACACAGTTGAAATCACCAACACCAGCAGGATTCTGTCACAAACAAAATAATATTTAAGACGATTGAAGAACTCTTGGCGTTCGGATTCTACGTTTGGTGCATACACGCAGATAACTCGCCAACACAGATTAGAAAAAGTGAAATCAATGACAAGAAGACGTCCTTTGGTACATGCGAAAACAGACTCTACAACAATGCCTAGATTGCTGCGCAAAAAAAAGAAACAGACTCTACAACAATGCCTAGATTGCTGCGCATTAAAATAGTGCACCCGCCCGAGGTGCCAACAGAATGACAAACACAAACACTGAAGACTGGACTAAAGTGAGACACCATACGATCAGTAGCTTCCTCACTTTCTATTTTCGTCTCCTGGATAGCCTTTATATCAAGCACGTTGTAAGCAAGTAGGCGATTCAGCTGACATTGGCGCCTCCTTGCACAAAGGCCTCTGACGTTCAAAGTAGCTACGCGCAGAGCTGTATCTAGTTTCATCGCCATGCACTTGGAATGAAAGGCCTTTGACATACAGTGCCCACTATACCAAATCGTGAAACACTCTTTTTAACTCACAGAATGCAGTGTACATAGTCGCTGATAAAGGAATCCGAGTGCTGGCGTCGGGAAACCACACGGATGTCCCTCGACAGCCCTTCCGGACCAAGGCACACTGTCTGCTGGGTACTTTGCACGACAACAAAGGAAAAAACAAAGCACGAAACCTCATGGGGCAGCTACGGAGGCGGTTTCCCCGCCTTCCGGGATTCGGCAGAGAAGTTCGGCCGGGGTTTCAGCGTCGAGCGTCGAGTCCCCGCTGTTTTAGGCGGCGGCTCGTCACCACCTATCCAAGGCTGCGGCTTCTCGCCGACGCTCTCCTCATGGGAGCGTTTCCCAGCTGATAGACCAGCAGCTTCCTGGCTGACGTCCACGGCATCGGTGTGGTTGGTCTCCACACTCTCCTGAGATTCGACCGCGGCTTTCGTCGCGTTTTCCGCCTTGTCATCACTTTCTTGCTGAGGACGTCGCGAAAAAATAAAAAACGGTTCACCAGCTGCCTTTTTTGAGGTGCCCTAGCCCCAGCCCCCCTTCTACCCGCCGAAATAGGTTCGTTCGCCTGCAACGTTTCCATTCGGAAGCCCCTATGAATACCGCAAAAATCCGGTGTAGCTTCTTAATGTTCACACGAGAGCAATGCAACACCTGCATCACATACCAGAGCTTGCTAATAAAAAAAAAGGTTGCAGACTGCAGCTCTGGCGAAAACTGAGAGGTTGGTGCCTTTCCATTTTCCAGCTGTCACGAGCTTCTGTAGTTTGCTCTTTTCAATACTCCTCGCTTTCGCGATAAGCTGAGCCACCGACACCGATGGTATTTTACACTGTAGAGGGAAAGGAAAAAAAAGGCAGATGCCGGGGTGAGCAAACATCTTTTACCTTCCTTTTTGTTATTTTAAATAAATAATCACTATATATATATATATATATATATATATATATATATATATATATATATATATATATATATATATATATATATATATACGAACTCTCATTGAAAATCCGTGAGCGACGAAAGCAAAAACACATGCGTCGACCGGAAATCGAACCCTGGCCACCCGCGTGACAGGCGAGTATTCTACCACTGAACCACCGACGCCATTTTACACAGTAGAGGGAAAGAAAAAAAGCAGACCAACTCTCATTGAAAATCCGTGAGCGAGGAAAGCAAAAACACATGCGTCGGCCGGGAATCGAACCCGGGCCACACGCGTGGCAGGCGAGTGTCCTACCACTGAACCGCCGACGCTTTTTTTTCTTTATTGGCTATCTTGACATAGAAACAAAACAGGTTTTTTTTAAGAAGAGCAAGTTTCACAGAAAACAAGTTTCACATAAATATTAAAACCGCCACAGCGACACGTTGGCTATCACGACAGGTTTAAAATCTCTTCAAAAACACAAGTTCGTCTAGTGAGGCAATCCACTAAGGTGGATCGGGTAGTGCCCTACATGTTTCTCTAAGGAGCACCACACTTTCAATGAAGTTCTCGCGCACAGGACGTGTTTTGAGGTCTGCATGTCGAACTTGCATCCTCGTTTTCCACAGGCTGTGGAGGCCCAGGAGCATGATTAAATCCAAAGGAATGCCCTCACTCTCAACTGGTAGAAACCGTATCCCATATCAGTCTAAAGGAAGTTCTTTTTTGAGTGTTTTCTTGAGGACGTCCCAATTAAAGATTGGGTCCCAACAGTCCAGAAAGACGTGCTCTATTGTTCAAGGCTTCTTGCAAAGAATGCAGTTTGTTGTCCAAGGAACGAATATACCTTTTTCATGCAACCAGGTTTTAACTGGTAGTGTGTTGGAATGTAACTTATATCCTAGTTACACGGCCGACTTAACCGCGGTTAACCATAACCATGGTTAGGCGGAGATAACCTTGGTTACCACTAACCTCAGTTTGGCGGTGTTACACGCGAAAACTTGTCCCATGGGCGTGTTCGGCGCTGGTCACGTGACTGCTGCTCCAGACACAATTATAAGGCCCATTTTATTCCCGTGATATACAAAACATTTAACAAAACACTGTGATAAGAAGTTCTTTTTGTGAACTAAGCTTAGTATCGCCTGTGCATCTAAACTTGTTACCCGAGGTTGTTCGAATTCAGACAAAACATGAAGGTAGTCTTTCAACATGGGGCGCAGTCGACACCGTAGCCGATGTTTGAGCCAAGGCAATCCTCCTTCGCTGCTTGCCATCGCCTCGTCACCTTGAGCTATTTGTTTTGCTTCTCGCTGTTTTCGTTTTATTCAATTTCAGATTGTTTCTCGTGTCATAATAAGTGCACTTTGCTGTTTTAAGTATATTTTCAATTCTAGTCCATCCTTTTCTTCGTGGTTGAAGTGTATTTTACTACATGAAGTGTTTACAGTGCTGTGCGTCGGCGGGAAGTTGTGCATATAGCGATGGCTCAGAGCAAGCCTGTGCCGGGCGGCGAGGAAGAGAGCAAGTTCCTCGCTGTGCTCGCCGCTTATCAAATGGAAATGCAGCAGCTACGTCTGCGACAGCTCGCCATTCTTGGCGAACTTGAAGACAAGCAAGCCGAGCAAGAACGAGCCGAACATACGTGCCGGCGCCTCCAAGTTCTGGCTGCAAGTTCTGTGCTCTCGCGAGTGGAGTGTGTGGGCGTATCAGCGCGAAGCTTCATGGTACGAAGCAACGCTTCCGCACTTGCCAGAGGCTGGGTTTAGGGAGAACTTTAGAATGACAAGAGGCACATTTAAATACATTTTAAATGTGTGACACCGCATGAGGAGGCTGGACAGAAATATGCAGAAAGCAATACCGCTGCATAAACGTGTGGCAATTGCCGTATATCGTCTTGCGACTTCCGCGGAAGAAAGAACTGTGGCAAACGTGTTTGGAGTCAGTCCCTCCTCAGTTAACATCATTGTTAAAGAGTTCTGCGATGTTGTTGTGCGACTTCTCGAACCTCGGTACGAGAGAATGCCGAGGATGCACGAACTGGCCGAACACCTGCAGCAGTTTTTTACAGTTGCAGGCTTCCCTCAAGCTGTTGGAGCACTAGACGGCTGCCACATCGAAGTCTGTCCACCTTCCGAGCATGCAGTGGACTACCATAACTATAAGGGGTGGTATAGTGTAATACTTTTGGCTATTGCTGACCACAGGTACAAATTCCTTTACACAAAGAGTGGATCTCCTGGGAGGAACCATGACGCAGGCGTGTTTGCAGAATCGAAACTGCCAAAGTTTCTGAGCAGAGAACTGTTTAAGATGGAAGCCAAAACCATCGAAGGAGTGCATGTTTCACCTCTGCTGCTGGCTGATCAAGTCTTCTCACTCCAAAAAAACATCATGAAGCCATACCCGCATTTTGGGACTACTGATTCTGCCACGCAGGCATTTAACATTCATCTTTCAAGTGCCAGGCGTGTGGTAGAAAATGCCTTCGGGCGGCTCAAGGCACGTTTTTGCATACTGCTTAAGGGCCTTGAATGCGACATTGTCAATGTGAACAAAGTCGTTCGCTGCCGCTGCATACTGCACAATATTTGTGAGGAAATGACTGACAGATGCGACGCCAACTGGCTGGATGTGGTTCGTCTAGAGGATGGACGACGACCACAGCCTTCCTACACAAGCAGTCAAGAGGAGCCTTCGGGGGTGGCAGTGAGAAATGCCCTTGCAAAGCACCTTGCTTCACAGTGAACGGTCTTGCATGTGTAGCAGCAGCATGATCGGGTGATCGAACGCTTCCATTGTTTGCTAAAAACATCCCTCAAAGCCCAACTCGACACCACCCACTGCACCGCCTCCTTACCACTGGTTCTGCTCAGCCTCCGTGCTACGCTGAAACAAGATCGTCGTTGCACTCCGGCAGAACTTGTCTTCAGCTCACCCTGGTGAATTTTTCGAATCTACCGGTTCGTATACAAGTCCAGACCCTACCGATCACGTGACACAGCTCCGCTATTTTTGCCGCCATCTCAGGATGACACATCTCCGATGCCAGTCTCGACGATCCTCACATGTTCCATGCGAACTCGCGACTTGCACGCACATCTTTGTTCGCCGAGACTCTGTCCGCAAGCCGCTTCAGCGCCCCTACGACGGCCCCTTCCATGTACTCAAAAGAACATCGAAGTTCTTCATTGTCGACATTCATGGGCACACTGACACCCTTTCAATCGACTGCTTGAAGCCAGCCTTCAGAAAGGACGTGCCGCCCACTGGACTTTCATGTCTACTGTCTCAATTTGTATAGCATGATGAAAAGTAGTGTCTTTTGCAGCAGAGTTTATCATGCAATTGTGACGGTACACCCATCAATCAAAGCACCTGCCTACTTCATAGTATACCTATTCATTACACCGCATAAAGTATTGAGACGTGGCCTCAGCCTAATGCTTGCAGCATGTATGTGTATCTGTTTTATTCAGTGCTACCATTGTGTCATGTTGTGCAAAATGGCATTGTAGGGTTCTGGAGGTTTACAACTTGGATCTTGTTCAGTTGCCTACCCATTTTATAATTTTGATAGCTTGTCGTATAGCATGTATAATTATTAACAATGTTGGCCACAAAATATTTTGTTTTATGTTGGGCAAAGGCTTGTTTAATGTTTGCAGAATAAAACGACAGTGATAAGCATTCTTAAGTTTAAAATATTGAAGAGGGTGCTGTATCATTATTGATGCGGACAAATTAGACGGTAGTAGTTAAAAAATATTCGGCTTAAGCATTTGACCATGCTGCACTGTCTGTCGCAGTTGGTAATACATCACTTATTTCAGAGGGGACAGATTATTTCATTCCTGATTTTTATTTGCTGTGAAGTACGATTTCATGACATCAAGCATTCCTCTTTGAATCTCGTTGCTTTCCTTCTGCAGTTCCAAGAGCTGCTTTCTCAGCTCGGTACTTTCTCTGGCAGCCTTGGTTGCCCGGTCATCGGCTTGCTGCTGCATTGTCAGCAGCTCCTGCAAAACCTGCCAATACCAAGCAAAAGTTAAAAACTATAAATATGTATGCCACGTAACTGCAGGATATGAAACCTAGCTGCTAGGCAAGGCCCAAAATACAGATTTTTAACTTATCAAGAAAGCTCAGAGAAATGAGCAGGATAAAAGAGGTAGAATGACGACTTCCAACTCGCAAGCCATTTTATGATGGGAAATTTGGTGTGGATTCTTCCTTTTATGAAATATTTGACATTATACTTGATTAGACTAAACTCCTATTAAGGAACACCTATGAAGTAATATAATAGGGTTGCCACATGTTTTGGAAAATACAAATACTCGCACCCTATTCCTTTAACTGCGGCCAGCTTCTGAAAACAGGACACAAGGGCAGATTTAGGATTAACCGGGGTGCAGAAAATGTTATGCAGTCCCAATATGCAATGCATTTCTTGTACCGCAATTTGTTCGTCTTGGAGAGTATCAGTACAGTCTGACAGCAAAGATCTTTCACAGCGCACAGTGCAGTGTGTTGTAATTGTGTTATGTGTGATGACATTCAAACACAATCAAATCATGTGCAGCTTGTTGGAACCACTTCACAGAGCTATGCATCACTCCATCTTGTTCACTTTGTCGTTTCCCACAGGTTTTCTTTGCTTGTTGGCCCCGCAGGGGGGCGCCTGTAGCTTGCAGGCGTCGCAACGGTGAGTGGCGACACCGCGGGTTCCCGAGCATCCGCAGGGACATCCCCGCAAGGGGATGATGGTGAACTGTGCATCACCACGGACCCGAGCACCCGCGCCTCGCCGTGCGTGGCATCGCCGTGTCCGGGGAAAAGGGGATCCTGGTGCTTGAGCTGATGCCGAGCGTTTGGACCCTTAAGGCCCCTTGGCGGAGGCAACACACCACTTTGGCCCCAGCTTCCTGCAGACGGCACCTCCGGCCTGACCCGACCGGGGGGAATCGGCAGTCGCCTTTTCCTATCCTCCTCTCCATCTTTCACTTTCCTATCTCTGTCTCACAACTCTCCTATATCCTACTCGCTTCTTGGCTTTTCCTTTTTTCCTGGCGGCGAGGGTTAACCTTGTGTGACCAACTACCCTGAGCTGCGTCATATTTGGTTATAGTTGAGGTGTACAGCTGGCGTGGGCAGGACTTGCTATCAAGTTCCTGTCCCGTCCCCTTGTTGGACTCCGTGGTGGGTGGCTGGCACCATGACCGAAAAACAAAGTTTTTTTATGGCTCCCCAACTTTCAAAACCCGATCGCTCTCTCAAAAAAGGGCGGAACGAGGCAGACAACTTCTTTCAAAAAAGAAAAGTAACTTTCCCCAAATATCATGTGATCCACAGTGAACAACAAGATAAACAGGCAAGAATAATATCCCCCTTCCTTGTGTCAAAGTGCTTGACTGAAACCCTAGGCATTGGCTATAAGCTGTCAAAAATGGCCAGCGGCGACTTACTGCTCGAACTGTGTGACAATGTCCAACATTCTAAGCTCTCCAACCTAACATCCATAGGGGAAATCCCGGTCTCCGTGACTCCTCATCGCTCACTAAACACTGTCCGAGGCGTAATATCGGAAAATGATTTTCTTCACATAACTGAAAAAGAAATGCTCGAAGGGCTCATCGACCAAGACGTCATAGATGTCCACCGAATCAAAATCCGGAAGGACAACAAGGAAATAGACACAAAACACATGATCCTGACGTTCAACACCAGCACCCTGCCCGACACAATCGACGTGGGATATTTGAAAATCAATGTACGACCATACATACCAAACCCTCGCAGGTGTTTCAACTGCCAAAGGTTCGGCCACGGCTCACAGAGCTGCCGCGGTCGTAAAACTTGCGCAAAATGTGCCTCTAACGATCACCAGTCTGATGTATGTGACGCAGCCCTGTGCTGTGCAAACTGTGAAGGAGAACATGCTGCATACTCCAGGGCGTGTCCGTCCTGGAAGAAAGAAAAAGAAATTATCACCATAAAGACCAAAGAAAACATTTCTTTTAAAGAAGCGAGAAGGCGTTTTGCGCTTACAAACACATTCTCCTTCACAGCAAAACAAAACTTCGCTGATGTGGTGCCCAGGGGCGTAGCACCGCACAGCACTCCGGCACCTGCCAAGGCCGCTCCCACCGAGCCTATGGCAGGGCCATCCACGCCCCAGGCAGGGTCGGCGAAAGCTGCCCTGTCACTGCCAAAGCAGGGACCGCCGGTCCATGGGTCGGCATCCCGCAGGACCTCCCCCCGTCGGGAGAGGCCTGAAACTAACACAACCGCGGCTGCGCGGTCCTCCAGCACCTCTGTTGAGGTGATGGATACAACACCCACTCCGCCTCCATTACAGCGGCGGAACAGCTCTGTTGAGCGAAAAAAAGACAGGCCCCTCATAACGGGCCCACCACATAAGTAAATCTCCTTTCATTTTCTTTTAAAAACACAAGCATGGCTTTTTTAATTCAATGGAATTGCAGAGGACTTAGGCGGAATTATAGTGACATAACACATATTTTAGGGTCAATGTTACCCATAGTTTTATGTCTTCAGGAGACCAATCTTGGTCCACAACATGTGCATATCCTGAAACATTATCAAACTTTTAGACGCGATCGCGAGCAGGCAAATCGACTCTCAGGAGGCGTCGCAATTGTCGTCCAAAGCGGCGTCCCTGCTCGAGAAATCAAGCTCAATACAAAACTTGAGGCGGTTGCAGTCAGCATCGTCACCTATAAAACACTAACAATCTGTTCCGTATACATTCCTCCACATTTTGCATTAACAGTCCATGATCTAGAAGAATTGATAGATGAACTTCCAGAGCCATATCTGGTAGTTGGGGATTTTAACGCTCACTCCCCTTTTTGGGGAAGCGAGCGCTGCGACTCTAGGGGGCAAACAATCGAAGATTTTAACCTCTCAAATAACATCTGTCTTTTAAATACAGGAAAAGCAACTTATTGTTGCCCAAGCTCAGCAAAAATGAGCTTTCTCGATTTAGCTTTCGCATCACCATCGCTTTTTACCGATTTTAAATGGGATGTTTTAAATGACCCCCTGGGAAGTGATCACCTACCTATTATCATCAGCCTCTCATCGTCTACTGCAGTCATCCCCACAAGACCACGGCGCTGGAAACTTCACCTCGCCGACTGGTCACTTTTTACAGCAAGTGCCACACTAGAAAAAGAATTTTGTGAAGATCTCAGCATAGACGAAATTAATGGAAAATTTACTACATGCATAATATCGGCCGCTACACTAGCCATACCACAAACAACAGGCCTCGTACACAAAAAACATAAAGTATGGTGGACACAAGAATGCACATTGGCAAAAAAACAACAAAATAAAGCTTGGGGCTCTCTGCGTCGGTATCCCACAGCGGAGAACTTGATTTCCTTTAAGAGGGCCAAAGCCAGAGCGCGATTCGTTCGGAGAAATGCCGAGAAATCCTCGTGGCAGAAATATGTGTCCTCTATAAACAGCTCAATAACCTCAAAAAAAGTGTGGGAAAAGGTTCGAAGATTCAGTAGTGACCATACCCCTTTCACACTTCCTCTATTGACTACACCCGGGACACAAACATCATTAGAAGAACAGGCCAACATACTAGGTGAGCATTTTGCTGAAGTTTCCAGTTCGTCCAATTACACAAACACGTTCCAGAAGCACAAAGCAATAGCAGAAAAACAAAAACTTCCATTTGCAGCAGGTATGAACGAGGACTACAACCAACCCATCACACTCCAGGAATTGATTAAGGCATTATCTTCTGGTAAAAAGACAGCAACAGGCCCAGATAATGTGCATTACGCTATGCTTGCCCATCTCTCTGAGGCTGCCGTGCAGGCATTGTTGAACTTCTTTAACAAAATATGGATGACTGGCAGAATACCTGAGGAGTGGAAGAAAGCAATAATAGTACCTTTTCTGAAACCCGGAAAACAACCAACAAGTCCTAACAATTACAGACCGATAGCCCTCACCAGCTGCATCGCTAAATCTTTCGAAAGCATAGTAAACATTAGACTGACCTTCACACTTGAATCTCGTCGACTCTTAGATTTACATCAATGTGGATTTAAGAAAGCATGCTCGACCACTGATCACCTTGTCCGCCTAGAAAACACCATCCGAGAGGCGTTCATCCACAAACAACACTGTATCGGTGTCTTCTTCGATTTGGAGAAGGCATATGATACCGCGTGGAAGTTCGGCATCCTCCATGACCTAGCAGATCTAGGGATCCGCGGCAGGATGCTGAACTGCTTGAACGACTTCCTGACTAACCGCACATTCAGAGTCCGTCTGGGAGCAACTCTATCAACGACATTCACCCAAGAGAATGGCGTACCCCAGGGATGCATTTTAAGTACGACACTATTTATAGTAAAAATGAATTCTTTGTCCAAAGTAATACCTAAGTCCGTAATGTATTCAGTTTATGTAGATGACATACAGATAGCATACACTTCATCCAACATACTGTCCTGCGAGAGACAAATACAAATCACACTAAATAAACTGGCTGCTTGGGCAGAGAAAAATGGATTCAAGTTCTCCCCTGAGAAAACAATAGCTGTTTTATTCTCATTACGACGAGGCCTACAGGTCGATCCCAATCTGTGCTTGAATCAAACCACACTGCCAGTCAAACAGGAACATAAATTTTTAGGCGTCACTTTTGACAAAAAACTTACATTTCTGTCACACATTAACAACCTGAAAAAGAAAGCATCCCAAGCCCTCAATGTATTAAAGGTGCTCTCGCGAAAACGGTGGGGGTCCGATAGAACATGCCTATTACACATTTATCGCTCTCTGGTACGCTCCAAGCTGGACTATGGGTGCATAGTATACGGTTCAGCAAGAGCATCCTACTTGAAAAGACTGGACCCTGTTCATAACCTTGGTCTACGACTATCAACTGGAGCTTATAGAACATCCCCGGTAAAGAGTCTTTACGTTGAAGCTAATGAGCCCACACTAGAGGATAGAAGAGTCACACTAACATGCACGTACATCCTAAAAACCCGTTCTCTCCCTAAACATCTCTGCTATCCCATTGTTACCAAGTGCCCATCTAGGAGATTATTCAATAATAAACCACATTTTATCAGGCCACTAATAATGCGCTTTGAAGATAAATGTGAAGACTTAGCAGTGCTGGACGCCCTACCTAATATTGCACAAAGACATGAATATCTACCACCATGGTACAGCCTTCCTTCAGTGTGTGACTTCACATTGACACACGTAAACAAAGAGAAAATACCACACGAGCACATACTGCAAGAGTTTATGCATTACAAGAAAAATATGACACTTACACCGAATTTTACACTGATGGCTCAAAAACAGAAAGTCATGTCGGAAGTGCAGTAATTCAAGGAACAAAAGAAAAAATGATACGATTGCCACAGTATGCATCGGTATTTACTGCGGAGTGTTATGCCATCTTTGTAGCTGTAGAACAAATAGTAAAACAAAACACAAAAAATAGCATCATTTACACCGATTCACTGAGTATGCTAAAAGCGCTGCATTCTACAAACGCTGCTGAACCCATAATAGGAAAAATCATACATAACATAGTTAAAATTACAAAGCAAAAACATATCATATTCTGCTGGGTCCCTAGCCATGTTGGAATTTTAGCTAATGAGAGAGCAGATGCTTGCGCAGCACAAGCTAGAATTGGCCGTATAAAACAAGTTAACATACCACAGAGGGATTTTTCTAAATTACTGCACAGTAAACTCAGGAATAAGTGGCAGATTGCATGGGACGAACAAACAAACAACAAACTACATTCTATAAAACCTGTTTTGGGAGAATGGAGATCATGTACACATCAGGAGCGTTTCATAGAAGTTATTTTGTGTCGACTACGCATTGGACACACACACCTTACTCACAACTTCTTACTGACAAAAAAAGGCAAACCTCTCTGCGAAATGTGTGGCGATGAACTCACGGTAAACCACATTTTAATTGTATGCAAAGAACTGGAACAACTGAGGAAAAAATATTTCACAACATTGTACAATGAATACATCCCACTACACCCCATGTTACTTTTAGGAGATCAAGCACTGGTTGATTTTTCCAGCATTTTTAAATTTCTCAGAGAAGCCAATGTTTTATACAAACTTTAGATATAAAAAGCGTAACCTTTAACAAAAGCTCTAACCGTGTGTTTGGCGCATCATAGCCTCAGTTGCTTTTGCGCCATTAAAATCAATATAACTAACTAACTAATCTTTGCTTGTTGGCTCTTGAACATGTTTAAATTCTTTCATGTTCTCTTTTCACTGCCTGCTTTGGAGCAAAGTGCATACATAATAAGATGAGTTTATTCTGTTGTCTGTAATAAAACAAAGTGAATGAGACATGTCCTTTGAATGTTTTAGTCACTTGATTTGTGTTGTGTAGTGTTTTCGAACTACATAGCTGTGATGGCTATACTACGTCATCTTGCCGAGGAAAAAAAACCATTTCCTTGTTGCAGCGTTGCTAGTCATGATGGATTACAATACTTGTGAAGAAAATACACATGCTTGCAGGCACTGTCAGACTGAGTTTTTCTGAAGCAGTGATTACCTCTACACTTTCTTGCTCCAGGCTACTGTCGTTCACTAGCAGCGCTCCATGAAAAGAGTGAAGCAGCCAGTAAAATGGCCATTCAATGCCTTTTGATCCAGTGCGTGAGCTAGATCTCCTCAGCTTCCTAGAAACAAAGGTAGTTTTATTCCATGAAACTTTGCGTCAGAAAATTTATAGGCGGGTAGTGTTTCATTTAAAGACAAACAGGAAAGAATCAGCTACCCATATGGAAGAAGTACATATCCCGCCTGTCTTTGTATAGACTGAAAGGCTGCAGAATCGGAGGACAAGCATGCTGGTCAGCACATTCAGCAGGTCAAGTAGTACATCTCAAGTGTCAACCGTGCTAGCGCAGGTACCTGATTTAACGTCGAGACCACTTTGCTGTTGCTACGGTTAATTTGGGACGGAAAATATAAAGTGACTACCAGTTCTATACAGCCTCGGAGCATTGACTAATACCGCGCGACCGCCGACAGGCTGCGAAAAACGTAGCAAGCTAAGCTAGCTCGAGGCAGGACCTTCTACTGTTGCGCAAACTCTCACCATTAACCCCGTTTATCGTCATTATACGGCGCGTGCAAACTACGTCAGCGACGTTCGCACTGCCAGGCGGGTGCATGCGATGCTATGCGCTCCAAAAAGCATCAAGAACGAAACACCTACGTGCTGCTGGCGCACATCACATTGGACGATATAGGAGTCAATTCAGGAGACGCTGCCGAAAAACAATGCACTTGACGCGGTTACCGTTAGTAGACATACAAGTGGTCAGTTCAAATGAGCCGAGTTCAGGGCAGTAACGATCCGCGCACATCACAGGTCAGCCAGAAAAAGAGTTATGTATTCTACAGCAAAGTAGCTGTCATGCTGGACGAAGCACCGTGCAGCACGGCGAATGTTTGTGCGTACGTGCAGCGCACCGGATACCAGCGTTAAAAAGCACTAAAATAGCCTGTAAACTACACCATTATATGAAATGGCTTTCGTCCTTACCGGTAGTGCTTATTGAGATTTTCCAGCTTCTGCCGGATCTGTTTTCCTGAATACGGCCCTTCGCCTACCGGCAGGCCTTCGTTCAGGGAGTCTCGCATTGCGCGTATTTGACCGCAGAGCCGAGAGATTGTCCTCCCAGATGCGTATGAGTGCTTCTGTCGTGGCAACAGACCAGTTCACACGCTTCTGCTCACTTGATGTGGCAGCGGGCATTGCGAGCTCAGCCGACATGGTGGCAGCCATTTTGTCAGTTAGCCGCGTTACTGAGGTAGCCAACCTCAGTTACCGATAACCATGGTTAATGGCATAACTGCGGTTAGGCTCTCCGTCTAACAGCGCACAACTGTGGTTAATAATTAACTGAGGCAAACTTAACCGCGGTTAAGTCGGCCGTGTAACTAGAGTATTAAAGAAGAAAGTTTTAACTGAGGGTCTAACTGGCATCTTTTTCACACGCTTTAAGACATCCAGGGCCTCCACGGTGTGGTAAACGGTACATTGGCAATGGAGTCATCACATCCACAAGGTCCTTATAGAATTTCTGTTTACACACATTGCTCAAGTAGCCCATTGAAAAACACGTGTGCAAGATTCTGTACGACAGGATAACTTCGCGCATGTAACCTGTTACTGCGCCACCCATATTCTCACTGGAGGACACCGCAGTCGTGTCTGGATGACTGTCCGCAAGAAGGCGTCTCTCTGGTCGCGAAGAAAAAAATACCGTGAAACAACCTCTCGCAAAAATAAATGCACAAGCCCCAACCCACCATGCAGCCTTAACTGGAAGAAACAAATTTGTTCTGCAACATTTTTCCCACGTTGATGACCTCGTGAAAACTGCAAAGACGCGATTGATTTTCTGGATGCTAGCCCGAGCAGCGGAAAGCACATTCATAACATACCATACCTTGGCAACAAGGAACACATTACACACATAAGCACGTGAAAACATTGACAGTGGCTTGCCTTGCCACCCATTTGCCTTCTCTCGTGCCCTCTCCGCTTCGTCGCCCCAGTCGGTGGGATCACGGTATGAATCGAGTGGCACGCCTATATACTGAGTCGGCCAGTTCGACCATTGCAAACGAGAAAAGTGCTGAGGCGTGACGTCCCATTCGCCGTGCCAAAACCCAGCACTCTTCTCCCAGTTCACTTTGCAGCCTGTCTGTTGACAAAATTTTTCCACAACAGTTGTAGCTTCTTGGACACTCTCTTTTCGAACCGCAATGTCATCTGCGTAAGCTAGTATTTTCACATGCGCTGACTGTAGCCTAAAACCACTTATACGGTCGTTATTTATGATCGTCAAACAGAGAGGCTCGAGATAGGCTGCAAACAATAAGGACGACAGAGGGCAGCCTTGTCTTACTGACGATCTCACGCAAATACTATCAGTGACCTCCCCATTAACCATTATTCTCGCCGTGCATTTCGCATACGCCATTCTAACGCCATCCAAAATGACGCGGCCAACGTTTGAGTGTTGCAATAAAAGAAACAGGGCATCATGCGAAACCTGGTCGAAGGCTTTGGCGAGGTCCAGTTACATCATTGCCATACGGGCACAAAGCACGTCACAGCATTCCAAAACTGTCCGTACAACGTGTACGTCGGTTGCGATGCTACGGCCTTTAATGCCGCACGTCTGGTGTGGCCCAATTAGATTTGTCATCAGACTTTGTAGTCTTCTGGCCAGTACTTTCATGTATATTTTGTAATCCACGTTGGTGAGGCTTATCCGGCGACAATACCCCACCAACAAGCGTTTTTCTGGATCCTCCGACTTTGAAATTAAAACGACGTGCGAGCTGGTAAATAATAGTAGAACTTGCTTACTCTCATATGTTTCGACAAGCACTCTGAGCAGAATGTGGGCGACAGGGAGCTTAAATGCTTTGTGGAATGCAGCGCCTAGGCCATCAGGTCCTGGCGACCTTCCTATTGATAGTTCGTCTATTGCTTGTTCGAGACGTGTTCTGGCTTCCTCATTGAGTTTTGGCATTTGGTGCAAAAACTCTGTCAGGAAGTCGTCTTTCACTTCGCGTCTCTAGCCAAGCAATTCCTTGTAATGTTCTACAATCACGTTTTTGATCTCAGCGGGTTCACTAGTGACGATGCCTCCGTTATTAATTTAATAATAATTGGTTTTTGGGGGAAAGGAAATGGCGCAGTATCTGTCTCATATATCGTTGGACACCTGAACCGCACCGTAAGGGAAGGGTAAAGAAGGGAGTGAAAGAAGAAAGGAAGAGAGGTGCCGCAGTGGAGGGCTCCGGAATAATTTCGACCACCTGGGGATCTTTAACGTGCGCTGACATCGCACAGCACAATGCGCCTTAGCGTTTTTCCTCCATAAAAACGCAGCCGCCGCGGTCGGGCTCGAACCCGGGAACTCCGGATCAGTAGTCGAGCGCCCTAACCACTGAGCCACCACGGCGGGGCTTTTCTTTCTCCTCTTTTCTCGTCGGACAGCGCTCTTTTTGTTGGCGTCTCTCCAGCCCAGAGTTTTTCAGACCTCGCCCGGATCAGTGCTGCCTTGTACCTTTCAGTGTCAAGGCATTCAATCTGCCGTTTCACGTCTTTTATTTCTCTCGTGTACATACCTGGATGAAAGCTATCCATGCTAAGCAAAAAATCAACCTCTTTGTGCATATCTTTCTCCTTTTGCTTCTCAGCATATCGAAGTGTACTGGCATTTACGATCGCCATAACGTTTCCTCGCTGCTTCAGCTCCTCCCACTCAACTGCACAGCTGGAGGGCTGCGCTGAAAGTAGTTTTTCAAGTTCTTTTGTGTCACTTTTACAAAATTTTCCTTTTCTAAAAGTTTCGCGTTGAATTTCCACACATGCCATTTAAATTGTAACCTTCTTTGTTTGGTGCCGAAAGTTGCAATAACTAAACAATGGTCACTGAAACTTACGGGCTTAACGTCATCGCCAGAGCACAGTGGAACAAGTTCAAGAGAGATATACATTCGGTCCAGTCTGGCGTGGCTATCGCGTTGAAAATTAGTATATCTGGGGCGAGCATTGCAAGCGTAGAAATTACCGATTTCTTCAAGGTTACAGTCACCGACAAAAGAATTAAGGACCTGAGCACTTTTATCCCTCATCCGCGAAGCTTTTGCTCGGTCCTGAGGAAAACAAACGCAGTTGAAGTCGCCTAGCTGAATTAAAATCTTGTCGCGATTTAGATGCGGTTCAAGGCCTTCAAAAAAGGTTCTGCGCTCAGTCTCGGCATTCGGAGCATAAGCACAAACAACACGCCAACTTAGATTCGAAAAACAAAAATCAACAACAAGTAGGCGACCACTTTCGAAAGCAGCAACAGAAACAACATTAATACCCAAACTTTTTCGAATATAAAGAGCGCAGCCTCCCGACGCGCCGATAGAATGGCAAACACATATGTCGTACAAAGTGCGAAATGAAGACCCCATGCGATCAGTTTGCTCTTCGCTCTCAATCGTAGTTTCCAGGATGGCAATTAAATCAAGATCGTTTTCAACAAAAAGGCGATAGAGCCGCAAGAAGGTGCTGGAGGTGGAGTGCTCGTCATCGACTTCATCTATGACAATAGCGAGAGCCACCGCAGCCAAACGCCGCTTCCTGTCCACGTGCATTCTGAGCAGCGCAGAGCGTGTAGTTTGCTCTAAGCTCAAAGGGCTGGCCTGGGGCTAGCAAGACTGCCCAGGCCATTGATGAATCGGACAAAGGGCCGCACCTGCACCATTCATCACACAGTCATGGGTCGGGAGGAAAAACCAGTTTGACCAGCGTTGACCAGCCGTCCAAGTGAGGAATTGCCTCCCAGCACATGCAATGTTCAGCAGCCCTCCCCAGCTTCCCAAGCTCAAGGACCACAGCCCGTTGACTCGGCGAGTGGCTTCAGAACTCGTTCACGCATTATTCAGCAACATTTTTCGTAAAATGTGGCAGAGCAAACACGGCATGCATATGGAAAATAAAAAATTTGTGCCATTTTACTTACTGGCTTTTTTCACGGCAGCTATTTTCAGCATTAGTAGCTCGAGCTTAGCCTTTTTGGTTGCACATTCAAGCTCGTGCAATTGTTTTGAGTGCTTCATATGAAGCGCATGTTCAGCTCGCATGAGCTTCATCTTGAGCAGGTGCTCCCTCCTCTTTCGTTTCCTGTCTTCATCGACACTGCAAAGGCGGGCGCTAAGCTCTTCTTCAACAGCTGCCCTCTTTGTAAGCATTCTGCGTTGTGCAGGAGCTGGGTGTTGTGCGGTTTCCTGCAACGGGGCAGCCTGTAATGGGGAAGCCAGTTGCGGGACAGCAGGTTGCAGGTCAGCTGGTTCTCTTTCTGCTGATAACTCGACCTCAGCTGCGGTGGCTTCATTTTGTAGTTCTTGAATGCACGCCACCTGGCTGCTTTCATTATTGGGACTTGCCGGGTTATCCCACTGATAGATGCTATCTGCAAAAACATTTGCAATTGTTAGCTTTGAACACAACTCGTGATCACCATATGCATGAAGACGCGTGAACACAAACTATGCTTGCACTACAGTGGGCAACTACAAGCACTTGCAACACTTTACCTTGTCTAGTACACAGTATCAAGGACTGTGCGGAATTGGTGAATATGTATATGCTTTATTAAATGCAATAAATATTTCACTTTACAGCCCATCTATTTCTCTTTTTGTATTTTTTACTCATACAATGGTAATCCTGTTGAAGCAATTCACTGGCTACCCCTGTTGAAATCCGTAAACACACAGCAGGAATGGGAGTACATTTCTGGGATTTCCTTAAGCTGGCTCCTTTGCTAGTTACCTGATAGGTAAAGTTGGCTGGTGGTATTGATACTGCATTGCACAGGGCACTGCTGCCAACAACAGTGCACCCATTTGCCAATTTGAGCTCGGTACCCTGATGTATGAAGCGCTGCTGTCTAGTGACAGCTTTGTTTTCCACAGCGACTTGCACAGTGCGGAGCAGGTGACACATATGCTATACTAGTGGAAGGATTATGTGCATTTTAAGTGCACGCCTCGTGGTTTTCACAGTGCAATAATGAAACAGAAGCTACCAGGAGGGAGCAATCATTGTCAACACGTCAAATGTTTGGACAGTGTGCATACAAGTGTTGTGAGCCACTTGTACGGCTAAATGTAAGCAGTAAACCTGCAAATTTATTTTGTCTGCTATAAACAGACTGCGATGAAAGCATGTGTGACACCGTGAGCATAACCATGCAGATATGATCCCTGCATGAGCAGAAAGGCAGAGGTTACAGCACTCGAGCAGCAAAAAAAAAATATCGAGATTGACGACGTTGTGCCAGTGTTCAAGCCTATGCAGCAGAGAATCAAGTTATCACAAAATCAAAACATCAACATTCGCATACATTAACTAGTGCAAAATATGCGCGAAGCCACCTTGTACTTTTTTTTTGATGATATAGCAGTGAAGTGTTGTCTTCGAGATCCATATCGATGTGCTCATGGTTCGTGCAGAGAGATGAGCGTGTGAGCTATGCGTTGGGAATTGCCTTGACGATGGTGGCAAGCTCCACCCACTGTGGTTCCGTCTTTTTGATAGTTTGCGTGTGAGTGATTGTACAGTGGTGATCGGTAATGGGTATTGCTGCTGCGCTGTTGATGGCAGCATCGGTGTACAGGTATGTACACTGATGTACAGTATTAGCATTAGTGTACATGTGTTGGCTTGTTGAATGTACTTGCTGTTGTACACGATGCGCTGTTCTCTGCGTTTTTTGTTTCGTTGGGGGTCCACGTGCCATGCTATGAGGGCTATTGTGAGTAGTGCTCGGGCATTTTTGCTGAGCGTGCTTGTAGCAGGCAGTGGAATGTCGTTGGCTTGGAAACCCAGCGTTTGCAGGATTCTTCTGCCTGGTGCAGTACTGTTCAGTCTAATTTGCTGCGTGCGTTTCTTTGTGCTGATAAGCTTTTCTAGAGTGTTATGGTTCCTTGTCTAGCAGCTCTGTACTTGTGTTGATTGGCACTCCCACTGCAAGTTTGGTGTCTTGCGAATGAGGGTGTTGAGCTTGTTGTGCTGTGCCTTTGAGAGGTTAATGTCTGGTGCGTGATAGCAAAGGGGCAACAAGAGTAAGGCAACACGCAGCCGCAGCATGTCTGTCTCATGAAGCCCTCAGTGGCGATTAGAAATGTGCCGCACCATGTTCAAGACCTGTAGCAAGACCTTTAGCAAGTGCTGAACAGTGGCCGCACACACTCCATCTCGCTGCATGCGTAGGCCCAGTACTTTTATATTATATATTCTCCTGTGTTCTGTAGGTTGATGGGTGGGGGTCTCCAGCATGTGGTGGGCACAAGCAGCTCCAACTTTTCCTGGGAGCACTCCAAGACGATGCTCGCAGCTGCTGCTTGGGCTTCATCTATAGTGCACGTTGCACGGTGTCCTCTATTTTCCCCGGAGAGCCGTAGTTGATCCGTATGGTTATGTCGTCGGCGTACAGTGTGTAATGAACATCTGCTATGAGGAGTAAAGCTCTGTGTATGCGACACATTGCTAAGTTGAACAGTGTTGGTGAGAGCACTGTTCCTTGCGGTATGCCCATTTGCGGGCGTGGGTACGTCATATCGCGAATTTGAGAATGTACGTACGGTGATGGAAAAAGACCCACATGTAGTTGTATATCTTGATGCCACAGTTGGTGGAAGAAAGCGCCACAAACATGGCCTCGTGGGCCACGTTGTCAAAGGCTTCCTTCAAATCTATGGCCAAGATTGCTTTAAGTTGGGAGTTGCTGGGTTGTTTGGTGATATCTTCTTGTATCTGGAGGAGACCTTATGCAAGCTGTTAATGTTTACAGGGTTTCCTCTCTGGATGAGAGATGTTGGTACAACTCCTTTGCTCAACTATGCTTGCCCAGCACATTACGATCCACCACATGCCCCCCCGAAAAAGAAAAAAGCTGCCCTTGCAAGGTACATACCATTGGACGGTTCAAGTGACTCAACTTGCATCGGCTGGAGCAACGAGACGACGCTCGGGGTGCTCTTTGATAGGGGGGGTGACTGCGTGGCGCCCACGGTCACTGTCGAAGGGGTTTTCCACCCGCGTCGACATATGCGACGCGGCAGCGCCAACTCGCTCCAACTCGTCTGTGAGTTGAGTTGCTGGCGCGCTGCCGCCTCCTGAAAAGACAGCACGAATTTGCACGTCTGCACGTAATGCACGTAAGGAGAAAAAGAATAGAAGTACAGGTGTCAAATGTTCAGACAATAATCAGAAGCAACAATAATAAACAACCACTCATTGGAAGTAAAAAATAAAATAATAATATAAAGAAACATACAGCTTCAACCAGTCAGTATCAAATGCGTTTTAAACCAAATGGAAAAATATAACGTAATACAGCAACGAAGTAGTTATTAGCAAAACTTAGACTTCTAGTCAGTGACGCCAGAGATTGCTGTAAAATTTTGTCGTTAGTAAGCCAATTGCACTCTTTTACTGTGCTTGGAAAAAAAAATATTTAAAGCAATTACATGGGTAAAAAGGGGAATAAACCAAACATGGCTCATGTGCATGTTCATTGGAAAAATAGGCATTGTTTTAGTGGGATTTTAAATTTCTAAATGGAAAAAAACTGAACGTAGGGTACCACAGAGCACATAATTAACTGCCATTTGCTACTGCATAAGAACTGGGTTAATACTGTTCTTCGCAATTTAAGCAATTCTCAAAAAAATTTCCAGACAAATTGGTGACTTCCGATAGCTCTGCGTCACATCCAGTTGTGTGCTGTACTACATTCCGATGAAGTAGAACAAAAGGCAGGTTTGCTTCTTCAAATATGTTTCTTTTTTGTTTTGATATAGTGAGAGTTTATTGAAGAGAATTAAAACGTGTCCTGGTTTTGTTCATTTTAGTTATTGCTGACTTAAACAAAAGAAATATCTAAAAAAATTGCTCAGTGTAAAATGAAAATGAAATAAAAAGAATATTGCATCCAGTGTAGTCGTTTCAGCCATTTAAACAGGATGTCAGCAAAGCAAGATGCTTGTCTCGAGTTCCAGTTAACAGCAGAGAGCAGTTTGTGTGTTTATGATTAGCTATAGTCAAGACCTGGTATTTTCGATGTTCTGCCCCCCCCCCCCCCTTATGTAATGCCCCTTCCAGGGGTCTTTAAGGGTCAATAAATAAATGATGATGAAACCTGGCTACCTGTGATGCTTGGTGCTTTGTAGCATCTGCCTGTGGGCTGTGCATACTAAACATCGCTTTGTTGAAATGCGTGCAAGTTGCCTTCCTAGGGACACAATAACAAGAAAAGTCTTTCACGAATGGCAGTCGCGGTCAATATTTCTCTGGTAAGCTGGTTCAAATGCATGTCATTTTTATTTATTCACACTCTTCCGCATCTAGGCAGGCATCGGGTTGTATTGTCGGCTCTGTGCCTTCATTTCCTTGTGGCTAATAGTGGCCTGCACCATTGTGCTGCTGTAATGAGGAGAGTTGCCTGCTAATTCTAATGAGCATTTTATAACGATCCAGCAGTGAATGCGCAAAACGATAGCTTTTTTTGCCACTTTGATATTTGCTGTGTGTAAATATCTTTTGAGTGGCCTAGTGGCTGTTCCAGAGTGCTTTTATAAGCATACAGTATGCATATACTTGCTAAAACTATTTTTCTGCTCTCTCAACAACAGATGGTTTTCCATGTGGTGTTTTAAGGTCTTTTAGAATAGTGCTTGTCGGCTTCGTTTATTCTGTAATAGTGCTTTTTTGCTGTCATAAAACTTGGTTGTATAGTCAGCAGTCTTCGTACTGAAGTGAGAATAAAAAACATTTCTGTAAGTAATTTATGGTGCTGTGTTTTACATGTTACTGAAAGGGATTGGCAGTTTGAACTTTAATGCCATCGGCTTGAGGACCATGGCGTATTACTCTCACTATTCTTAAAAGTTCTGCTTGAGATTGTTTTGGAAAGAGTAGAAGAAAAATAATTGGGCCTTTTAACCGCTACTAGCCTTAGATACCATGTATTGAAAGGGCATTGTAGAAAATGGGCTGATGGTAGAGATATAACAGAAGCAAGCTTCATGTTCTTCAAGACAGACAAAGGCCAGGGGAGTAGGCATAGATCAATCTGCCTTTTTCACAAGATGTGGCACCCTCTGGAAAGTGGCAAAAATTTGCTAGTGGTTGAGAACAAACGCACGTTGGAGAAGCCGCGATCTGGTTCCACCAGGTGCCAACTGCACCTGAGTGGCATGAGTGTGCTTGACAGCTGTCGCCTATGCCTGTCACTAACATAAACTGTTCGTGCATGATAGGAGCCAGTGGTTCATTTTCAACCAGTGGGAGCTGGAGGAGGACAGGAGCACATGCACAGATCGGCCTTGTGAAAAAGGCAGATTCCATCAGGGAATATATGCTTCAGCTTTTTGTTCCACCTGTTTGGGTTGCACCTCGTTACTGTGAGACTGTTGTCTATGACTATATTGTGCCCATTTTTTAATGCAGGTATTCCGATTCTTCCAAGGCAGTGCCTGCTTAGGACCATGCAGTGCAAGCCTCCAGTGCAAGTCTGTTGCATTGTGGACTGCTGAGGTGCCCAAGATACGAGCATCTCGCATTAAGTGGGAGTCTGCATCTATTGTGTTCAAGCTTGCTAATTCTGCATCAGTGCTTTTAATTAAGTCTAGAACTTCTTCTTGCCTAGTCTTTTAGGCAATAAAATCTTTGTTCACACAAGTTAATGCGATGTGATAGTCTTCTTACCATCAGTCACACATAGAGCAATGGCTCCACTGGTTGTAGAGGTCAAGTCATTAATTTGCCATGTATTGGTTAGTTTTCAGTTACTTTGCATGTCTACATAAGTTGTGACTAAAGCTGTTCTACCTTTGCCAGGAGCCCTTATGACAACACTATTTTTCAGGATAGCGTATTCAAAAGCTCTTATGCAAAATGATTTTAATTGGGATTTTTTACAAGTGCCGATATTGTACAGCCACTCAAATCGTTAACTAGCTAGTGTGATGGCCATTTTTCTGCGCTCCTGCATGTTACAAAACAGTTCACCTGTGAAGAGATTAAGACTAATCAGAGGCTCACCAAGCCCTTGCCTAATCTTGACCTATCCACAAGTTTGATTCATGCAAAGGCGCAGCTACGGCAAGGAAAATAGCGATCGTGCACGTTAGAGATGTGGGTGGCTGTACGCGTGACTAAATTTGTCATATATGCCTGAATGGCCAATATGGTCAGGATCAAACCTTGCTTGGTTGCAAGAATGCACCAAATAATGTATGTATAACAAAAAAACGAATTCTAGGGCAGGGCTTGAAATGTTCTTGCAAGATGTTTATTAGCCAACTTTTAGCGTCACGTTAGCACAGCTACAGGAAGGCTTCAGGCTTTCCACAGCTAGATAACATCTACAACTAGACGTCTAAAAGACTTGGGCGTGGTCTTGCTGAGAGGTTTATTAGACCTCACCTAGTTCTTTTTGCGTTACATGGGCAGCGCTGACCAGACTGCGCTCGAGGGCGGCAGCTGCCTACCTGAGGACTGCGGAGCCGGCCCCGGTTCCGCAGCGCAAGAAGGAGAAAGGCTAGAGGGACACGAGCCCCCTTCTTCCCCAACAGAGCCCCAGCCCGGCAGTCAGCTCCCAACTCCTAGGCCTCTTCAGGAGACTTCCGCTTCCCTGGAGGAGTCTTCCACCTCCTCGCAGCTACCATCTACTCCTGTGCTCACCGAGTCCCAGGACTCCGGTTCGCCCAACGCCACGTAGGAGAGCTGTGAGGTCTTGGCACACCAAGCAGGGGACCAACCAGCGGACCCCACCCTGGACCCATCGCCGAGCCGTCCCACATCTGAGGTACCCCCTCCCCCACCAGAGGGGGACACTGAGGAGGGTTGGATTTTGAAGGTACCGCGAGGGCGCCATCGTCGTCCTCGCCGCCCTCCCGTTCCCCCCGAGAAAGTGGACGGCCTTGTGGGGACTGTCATCCTCTTCCGCCCCCAAAACAAGGGCTCCTCGTTCCAGCAACTCTGCAAGTTCCGCATAGCCGCCGAACTCTCCACTACCCCGGGAGTCTCCTCCGTGAGGGTAAACCCCGCACGTAATATAGTCGCTGTGGATGTGCTCACCACTCAGGCAATGGAGGCCATTCTGCACACCCGCAGCCTCGTCGGTATACCAGTGCGCCCACGACCTGCCGCGGACAAGGGCACCTCCATGGGATTCGTCCATGGCATTCCTGCTGATGTTGGGGATTCTGACCTCCCTGCAGCCATCGAGGCCTCCGTGCCTATTCTGGGTGTACGTCGAGGCCCGCCCAGCGCCATCCAGATCCGCTTCGGGGCTCCACAGCCGCCACCCCACGTGGCAATATTCAAGCTTCGCCTGCCTGTCCGCCGGCCCTTCCTCGCCCCATCCAGTGAGGTCGATGCGGCCACCTCGACCATGTCACGGACAGCTGCACCCTAAACCAACGCTGCCGCCGCTGTGGACGCCAACATGGTTGGCATCCCTGTGACTCCCCTGCACCCCGCTGCATTAACTGCGGAGGGGCCCATCCTGCTGACTATCCAGCATGCCTCCGCTGGCAGGAAGAGCGACGGGTGGCAGCAGCCATCAACGCAGCAACAGAACCTGTCTCCCGGAGAGCCATCAGAGCCAACCTCCAGACAGGGGAGAGGTCCTATGCCCAGGCTCTCAAAACCCGGCCAACTCCTGCTTTTCCCCCCTGCCACCCCCACCGGCAGAACAGCCCGCAGCTCCCCAAAGCTTCTCCGGACCTGCCTATCCTCTGAGCAACATTCCCCCTGCCCAGCTAGGAGGGCAACTCGAGCATCTGACGCGGACCTTGGCCGCTACTCTCCAAGCCATTAATTACGCTGCTCCTCCCCGCGGCGTCCCAGTCGCCACCTAATGTGGCTCAGGGACAGCATCCACAGCCAGTTCATCATGGCTAGATCTCCATCGGTGACTCCTCGTCCAGGGGTTCTCCAGTGGAATTGCCGTGCCCTGCGACCACGCAGAGCGGAACTCATCAGCCGCCTTGATGTCCTTCACCCCTCACCCCCAGATGTCCTGGCTCTTCAAGAGGCCTACCTCTGCCCCGGGGAAATTGGCATTCCTGGCTACGTGCCATACAACAGCAGATCGACATGCCTCCTGACCACGTGCTCGGCTGACCCCTGCCTCGACCGTCAACACCCACCAGGAAGATCCAGAGCTCTTCGTCCGCTCTGCCCCCCCCCAGGCAGAAATTAATGTCGACGATGCTATAGTGGCGCCTATGGAGTGCGTCTGCGTCAGTTCGGCACAGGGGTGTTGACACTGCTGTTGTAAGTATCTATGTGCGCCCCGTAACCCCATGGGACGCCTACTCCTTGCCACATCATCTGCCTTATAGGTCAGCCTTATAGGTGGTGACTGCCTGCTCTGCGGTGAGTTCAACGCTGCTCATCCGAAGTGGGGCTCCCGTAGAGCGGATCGCCACGGCCGTGACCTCATCGCTGCCCTGCGTGGCACTTCTCTCCACGTCCTCAACACTGGCGTTCCCACGTTTGTCCGGAGGGGAGGTGTCCGCACGTGCATTGATCTGAGCATCGTGTCTCAACGGTGCGTCTACGAGTGGTGCCCCTCCCCTGATACATGGGGATCTGACCACTACCCCATCTCTCGCAGTCCCAAGCCTGGAAGAAGGGTGGATGGGCGCATCTACAAAATTGTCCATTGGGACCGCTTCCGGGACCTTCTCGGCAGCCTCCCGCTCCAGGGCGATGTCTTGGCCCATGTGGCAAGGTGCGCGGCAGCAGCCACCATCACATGCGAAGTCCCCCTGTCCAGCCCATTCCTGACCTCAAGTTACTGCACCTAAGGGCCCAACGACGGCAGATAGAGAGAAGGGCCCTCGGCACTGACAGAGCCGAAGACTGGACGGCATACAACCGTCTTGATGCCATCTGAAGACGCGAACACAACAGGCGCCGCAACGAATCCTGGAAAGGCATCTGTGCCTCCTTCATCACTGCCCGTAGCCCAGCCAGGGCTTGGCGGCTCTTCCGCTCCCTCCTGGCTCCTCGGATCCAACTCAAGCCCCACTTGGCCATTGCTGTCTCCCTGGGAATCACCTGCCAAGAGCTAGCAGAACGGCTGGCTGATGCCTTTTTCCCCTCCGGGGACTCCCGGCCTCCAGCCCAGGCTCCTGCTCTACCTGGCCTACTCGAAGGACTTTCACCTCGGGAAGCAGACATAACCTCTACCTGCACTGCACCCTTCACCTACCGGGAGCTTTCTGCAGTACTCAACCGCTCCAGGCGACACACAGCACTAGGCATAGACAGCATCACTTACCAGATGTTACGTAACCTCGGCGAGGACCACAGGGCAACAAAAATGAAACATTGCTGTTCCATCAATGTATTTCCTGTTTTCACTTAACAGCACTGAAATACAGTCCGAAAGTCCTAATTGCAAATGAAGGATTATTTTTGGTTTTATGCTTATGAGTGCAAAGCTACTCTTGACATGCCTTTCCATTCACCTATTGCATGGGCAGCTCTGCAGCTTCTAGAATACTGAAAGCCATATTTAACGGCTGTCGGCAGAGAATGGCCCTAGATAAGTGCCCATCAGTGGATAGTGGAGCGAGAATATTTGCTGTGGGAGAGATTTCATCATGCCTTTCAATGACTAATAGGCACAAGGCACGATATACTTGAAAATAGGGGGGACAAGTTATGTCGACAGCATGTTACATGCAACTTTCACCTGCCTTAAGTCATTAATTTCTATACTGAAAGGCCTCCTATAACCCTGTCACATGGGCACTTCTAAGGCCTTGGGAATTAAGGTCCTTTGCCGCAAAGGTGCGTGATGCGCATCTACGTGGCAAAGCGTCGAGACCTTTGCGAAAAAGGTCCATAGCCGCAAAGGCGGCCGTCAGCGGCCTTAAAGTTGCTTAAAGGAGCAACCCAGACGGCAGTGCCAGCTAACGAGCTCAAAGAATCAAAAATTGACGCAATTTTAAGTTTTGAAAATTAAAAAATATATATTTTATCCTATTTAATGGTTAATTTTGCATTACAGTGCACTTAACCGTAGAGGAGGCTATGACTTAGGACATCTACACTGCTAAGAAAGGACTTGAACGCATTTCAGCAGCCGTATTGACATATATATGCTTGCGCTTCTCGCTTTGCTGTTTCTTCTTCGTTTGCTTTTTGTTGTGTGCGCATTTTTTGTTTGCTTGTTTTCTGTTTGCCCGCTCATATATAGTTGAACTCCTTTATATATTTATAGTGATTTGTTTTTAACCTTATTTAATTTTAATTTTGCAGACAATTTTAATGGAGGCAGGAAGTATTGAGGCCTCTCAGTGCAGAGCAAAAAAAACATCGAGAGGACCGCGCGCCCACTTGCTGGAGTGCTAAACCTGGGCTCTTATCTGTCTCTGGGAAGACCACCTCTCAGAACTGCGCGGTGAGAGACGGAACGGGCCCGAGGCCATTCAAATTCACTGGCCGAACAAGGCATCGTAAAGACAAAGGAGCAGGTGCACTCCAAAATAGAAAACTTGACAACAGAATATCGGTGAGTAGTGAACATAGCCAAGAGCTACTTTTATATATACCGCGGCATTATATTAGATCGCTAAGTGTTGCGAAGTTTTGTGCTATGATAACTGCGCGGCAGCTTTCAAAACATGCGACAGGTGAGGCATAGTTTTGACTCACATTATGTGAGAGGGGCTGCTGCATTGGGTTGGTGGCAGCTTCTGGCTTTTCACACAACGCGCAGTGTGCGAAAATGCGTACTTGCCTTGTTTATTCAATAGCAGCAGTTAAAATGAGATGCTCTTTTGACTACCCGAGTGTTGGGAACGTAATGCTCATGGGACTCTGTTTGCAGGAGGTGGTCACGAAAGCACACTAGCCAAGGTGCCCTACCCTGGACATTCTACTGGGAGCTGCACAGACTTTTGGGAAGCCTGCCAGTAAATGACCGGTGTGACAGAGATGAAGACCGAAAAACTTTCCTTCTCTTGGGTGTTAAGAGACTTTCACTCGTGTTTGGTGCAGTTAAAAGAAGGAATATATAGTTGCCCGTTCCCTTCACGACAAGAAGACGATGAGGAATGGTGTCTTAGCTTTCTGGTGGAAGAAAGTAGCTGCCAACCTGTCAGTACAGTCGAAGAGGTAAGTTTCTTGGAAGAATATGAATCTCCATCTGCAAGTACGACTTCCAAACCTTTGAAATCTGAACAAATATAAATGCCAGGCTAATAAGTAGAAAACTGCTAGTGGGAAAATTCAGTGCCCTTTATTCAAGCCAGAACTCCCACTAGATTTTCAGACTGCTCAATGGGGATGGAATTGCATTGGTTGGAGTCTGAAGCTACACTGCACAACAAACCAGTGTTCATAAGTTGGTCATCGAAGGCTTTGTATAGTTTATTTTGGATGATAACGCCTTTACATATGTTATGACATGAAGGCGAATCAAACATATGAATGCAAAATTGGTAAATCATGCTAAGTGCCAAGTAAAACATATCAGCAGGTGATCACAGCTCTGTTACTGAGGTGTAACGGACAGAGGCTCATTTCAGTTGTAACACTCTTATAACGGCAGACAAAAAGATAAACCTTTACATACGTTATGACATGAAGGTGTATCAAACATACAAACGCAAGATTGGTAAATCATGCTAAGTGCCAAGTTAAAAGATATCAGCAAGTGACCACAGCCGTTTTGTACTGAGGTGTAACGGACAGACTGACAGAGGTTCATTTCAGTTGTAACACTCTTGTGACAGCAGACAAAAAGATGGTTTACCACTGTAAACATATATATGCTTTCATGGACAACACTTATCAGAGCACTGAAAAGTATAGCTTGTGGGTTATTTGTTCAATTTCTTTGCGAGCAAGTGCTTGACCTCCTGTTAATGTTTCGTCATTGTTTCGAACCCTCTTCGTACAGATTACCTTCACCATGGAGACTGGCGATGTACACGAAAGCTCATTTGAGCTTGAAGCAACGGCTGAGACAGCTGACACATCTGCTGCTGCAGAAGACCCTGCACTAGAGCATCAACCACACTTGCGGGGCACAGTAAACACTGTCACAGTTGTGGCTAGTACCAGCCGCGGAAGCGACCACTCTTGGCAACTCAAGAGACCCAGCAATGTCTGCTAGAGGAGCAGCGACTCCTGCGGCAGGATCTGAAGGACTACAGAGCAAAAGAGCTTCGGCTCCGTGAGCGACAAGTGAAGGCTGAAGAAGACCTCATTCAGGTGCTGAAGGCCTTCCTGAACAAATGAAATGCATAAATCTCAGCTTGCATTCATGTACATGCTACTATTGGGCCACAGACTGTGTGAAAGGCACAAGGCAGTGTTGTGATACAGTACTGATAGCTGTGCAAGTTTAACAACAAAGCGACAAAAAGTGCCTCATAAAAGGCACGGGCAGAAGAACAAGGCAAAATTGACATGCACTGTCTTGCGCTAGCAATAACTAATCATGAAAGTACTGATACTGTATACAAAAACATTTATTCACACAAGGCGCATATTGAAACATATATCAATATCAGTGCTTGTGTGTCTTGCACGAGGTTAACCATGTCCAGATCATGACCCGTCAGAAATCGCCTTGAAGGAGTGCTTCTCACACCAACGAAATCAGGTGCGAAATCCCACTGACGTCAGTTAATTAACCTGGCTGTTCAGACATCTAGGTTAAGAAGTTGGCGTGACTGGTGTAACCCATTCCGATTTTGTTTGTGCAAGCAAACCACTCCTTCACAAAGGTTTTCAATGGAAGGTAGCAAGACAACTAGACCTGCTGGGGTCCCACACAGGCATCAAATGCTACCTAGGATTAGGTATGCTGCTTAGAGGTACAAAACATGGGCAGCACTGGCAGCACACTTCGTCATGTTCAGTGCCCTTCTACTGCAGCTGCTGAAAGTAATGCTCAAGAGCTGCACGAACACTAGCCCCACCATCAACTTCTAACATGCTCTCCAAAAAATTCATTCAGGAGAATAGGGTATCGCAGAGGTGTATTCCATGTACCACCTTTACTGTAAGAATGAATTCCATATTGAAAATAATTCCAAAGTCCATCATGTATTCTCTATAGGCAACCCGCAATAGCCAGGCGGCGCCACTGTCGCGCTGCTTTCAGCGCCGCCACCATGTTTTTTTCGATACTGGGTAGGGCGGAAGCTCTTCGTGGCGTATGCTCCCAGTACGAATTTTAAAATGTCTGTGGTTTTATATTGCGGACTCAAGCCTACTGATGCCATCGATGTGTATTTTCGGCGACCGTAGCTCGAAAAAGGACGTCGCCTTTACGAAAGCAACCATGTGCACTCAGTGAAGGAAACGGACGGCACCGAAATTTCGGCGAAGTGTCAGTCTCAACAGGGCAAACACGTGTACGACGTTCAACTTGAGGTGAGTTAAACGTGGGCTTACTTGCACCCTCATGCATGCTTCCTCCCAGTGAGGTTTCTTTAGATAGATAGATAGATAGATAGATAGATTAGATAGATAGATAGATAGATAGATAGATAGATAGATAGATAGATAGATAGATAGATAGATAGATAGATAGATAGATAGATAGATAGATAGATAGATAGATAGATAGATAAATAGCTAGATAGATAGATAGATAGATAGATAGATAGATAGATAGATAGATAGATAGATAGATAGATAGATAGATAGATAGATAGATAGATAGATAGATAGATAGATAGATAGATATAGATAGATAGATAGATAGATAGATAGATATGTTTATTTGAGTGTGCCTCAACAGCCAAGTGGCCTAAACGAGCGCACACTAGGTCAGATACATCAAAAACGCCACTTCAAAAGATTTAAAAGCAGGCACGAAAACAACAATTAGGCAAATATGTCCATGTCATTAAACGTTTTGTTATATAATGTTTGTAAACGAGTCATTGGACAGATGGCGTGCAAATCGGGATAAAATGTGTCGAAACATTTTGCAGCTTTTGCATGCGGCACACGAAAATTCAGCGACATCAGTAAGGTCCCACAGTTAATGTAACCGCGCACGACGTTTTGCAGAAACTGCATGTCACGTATGCGTCGCCTGTCGCCAAGGGTAGACATATTGAGGTCTGCCAAGAGAGAATCATAGTCGTAGAAACGACGGCGACCAATATATCTATCATAATAGATGCGTATGAACTTACGCTGGACATTTTCAATTTTCGTGCAATAGGCGACAAGATACACTTGTTGCTTTTGCTTGGAGACGAACCTTAGAGGCTGTGGCACTGGAGAAAAGTTGCAGCGGTGGTTCGTTCGCATAGTTGCAGTGGCGGTTCGCTTGCGATCTGCGAGTTTGTGTCATCATTGCAACTAAACTCACGATTTTCATTCGCAGCTGGTGCCTGGAGGACGACGAATTCTGCAAGGGAAGTGCAGCTGCCGCTACGGCATCCTAGGCGATTTTAAACACTGTGCAGCTGTCGCTTTGTACATAAACCTCCATGAAGACGCTCCATGAACAGCTGGGTTCTCTTTTCAGGTGGGCCTCCTCCTCCATCCTGAGCAACCATGGCTTTGTGGAAGTCCTCATGGTATTTTTTTTAGCATCCAGATGTCTCTTGTACAAGTGGCCTGCAGGCTTAGGGAAAGCCATCAAAGCCTGCTACTAACGATAAAACGTCGATCGGAGAACTCTTTGGAGGTATGGTATCACTGGGGCACTGTTTCGTCAATATCGCGCTGCAGTTTTTCTATTTCCTCTAGTGCATGTGTAAGCAACCGTTTTTCGGCTTTGTATTGGTACCTGATCTGGAAATTAATTTTTATAAACATAAAGGGACAAAGTTTAGATGCACGGGACCTGCGAATATGTGAATTTTTTCCGTAGTGTGTAATTGAAAACACAGTAAACAGTGGTGGATGTACTGAAAGAATTGCTTCTGTCGAGCCCAGACTGAACTTCCAAGCAACGACACAGCGAGCCTCTTTATGGCTCCCGTGGTATCCAGCTGAATTCAGGTTGTTTATAATGTTAGGGCAGTTTAGTGCATGACCTTGCTTTTTCTGCAGTACTTTAAGTTTTCGGCCGTTTTTTTCCTGCCGGTACTGTGGCACAATTGCTAAACTAATTGCCCACTCCCACCTTTCTGTTCACTTCTTGCAAAGTACCTTGACGCATGCCACTGCATGTAACTGACTCAGTATTGCAAGTGCCCATTTTTAATGTGCCACTATAGTTCTTGTTTTTCCTATTTCCAGACAAGACTAGCCCCTTTGTTGGAAACAGGCCACCAACAGAGTTCTTACCATTTCACATACATGAATATTTCAGTGCAATTGATTTGCCCTTCACTGAGGTGTTGCAACAAATGCAAAAGAGCGAGGCCGAAATCATTTGTTCCGAGATTGTCGACGATGGCCTGCAAGCAGCAGTCGCAATTTCACAGCAAAAGCGCATTGACGCATTAATTCAGCCGTCATGCAAACCGCTGCATATGCTTGAAGTGTCGGGCATCTTTCCAACTGTACGCATAGCACCAAAAAACCACCTGCAACGGCTGACAGCCGAGGAAAGGGTTTTTTTACAAAGCCCGCGTTGTATGCCAGTCAGTGCGTGAACTCTGTGCAAACCATTGATCAGCCCAGTTGCCAAAGGTAACACCGCTGCGTTGTGTCGGACATGCTGCATGACCTTGTACAGTGTACTCCCTACTTGTTTGGTTCTTTACATGCTTCCAGGTGGCACGAAGAAAGAAAACTACACATCAGCAGTACAACTGCACACTCCATTCTTCGCACCCGACGTGGTCCGGAACAGGCCCTTGCTAGCATACTGCAGAAGAGGCATTTTTCTTCAGAAGCTACACCATATGGTACGTAAAACACATTACTGCTTTGCTTTCGAGTGTTGCTTTGTTTTAGGGCTGCGGATGGAGCGATAAGCAAGGAGAGACTTCGAGCAACATCATGGTGTTGAAGTCACTAAGGTAAGCAAACATTTTATCCTTGCTTAGATATTGTGTAACTTCAGTCATAAGCAAATAGAAGGCACCTTTTTGACAAAGTGGTCAAGTATTGTTCAGAGGCCTTCATAAGCTAGGCAGGATGCAATGGTACTAATTCAAACAGTTGGTGAACAGCTGGGTTCTCTTTTCAGGTGGGCCTCCTCCTCTATCCTGAGCAACCATGGCTTTGTGGAAGTCCTGATGGTACTTTTTTAACATCCAAGGAGACATGCTTGCTAGAGATTAAATGCCCGCATAAGTGCAGAGATAAGGACATTCTAGATGCGTCAGGAAACAGTGCTGTTGAGTATTTACAGTGCACTGGCAGCCAGATGATGCTCAAGAAGTCGCATAGATACTACACACATGTGCAAATCTTCCTGTATCTACTTAATACGAAGGAGTGTTTTTTCTTTGTTTATTCTCGGAAACAAAGTGTCACTGTTCCTGTTAGCAGAGACGACACTTTTCTCCAGCAGGCTATTCCAGTCCTGGAAGATTTTTACTTTAAGTGGCCTTTGCCCGCCCTTGTGAAACAGCAAAATACATGAATTTTTGTTGTCAGCACGAAAACACTTGTATTTATTCAGCACGTGGCATTGAGAATTCTAAAGATTGTAAAGTGCAAGCGAAAAACAGCAAAGGAGCACCCATGTTTTGTACAAAAGCTACAGAAAGCAATGATTGATCATTTCTTTTAGTGTAAGGACACTTTATGGAATAAAGCACACATTTCACTGAACTTGCATTCTTGGCAACGTGCAGAGAAACAAAAGCACATATGTACTGTAGGTTCCCGGAAGCATACAATGCTACCTTGAAACCTTGGTTGTTACACCATGGCAACATAACCTTGATTGTGAGTGATTAAACTTCTGTAAAAGAAGTTTGGACAAGCATATCCACATAGTCAACACATCATCAAACTACATCCACTGCAGCACAAGGCTGGACTTTTCCCACTGACATCAATTTAACCTTTAGCAGGAGGAGCGGAAAGTGGGAAAGGGAACAAATGTAAGTTACTGATACCCTAGCTGAGGAAACGGTCAGGTCCCGTAATTAAAAGGGAACATATCTGATGGTCCCTTTGGGTAACTGAGTGGATACCAAAGGAAAACAAAAAAGGCAGGAAGCATCGGGAAGGTGGACGAGATTAGGAAGGTTGCGAGGACAAAGTGGCTGCAACTCAATTAAGGTGCCTTGAATATCCACCACCCTAAAAAAGTGACCCAGGGACTGGCAAAAACAGAAACCCGCCACGGTGGCTCAGTGGCTATGGCCTTCGGCTAATGATCCCAAGGTCCCCGTTTTTCGCATTTTGATTGAGGTGAAATACAAAAGCACGCCCGTGCTGTGCAATGTCTGCATACTGTACCCCAGGTGGTCTAATTAATTTTCAACGCTCCACTACAGCATCCCGCAATACCCCGTGTGTTGGCTTGGGTCGTTAAAACCCACGATTTACAATTTTTATGATTGACAAAAAAAGTGGTTGAACTTGGCTTGTAAAAACACAGTCAATCAAAGCGGGGTGTCATTAAAAAAACTCATTGGGAGTAAAAAAAGATACACTACTGTTACGTTTCGCCTACGACGCGCGGTATAGCCGGCGCGGATGCAACGGACGCCGGGGCTTCGTTCAAAGTGGCGGACATTTTGGCCCGTTCAGCGCTGCCGCAACGCCTCCCGCCAAGCGCGTCCAGGCAGGTTTCAATGCCACGTGTCTTCGTGTGTGCGTGTGTGTGTGTGCATGTTGGTGCCCACGCTTGTCAAAGTGCGGCAGCCAGGGAGAGGAGCTCCCCAACTGGGAGGCGAGGAGGTCTGACCGGCGCCGGCCCGGCAGACGCCTCACTTCTCGTCTCAACGTGTCCGTGCGTCGCCGTCTCGTGCGCCTCATCCCAAGCCGTTCCTTCTTGCCCTCGACTCCGAGAGTATAAAGGCAGCTGCCCCGGACGCCAAGAGGGAGGCGATTTCTTCCGTCGAGTAACGTGGTCACCCGTTTCTCCACTTCGGTCGACCTGACCGGCTGCTCTTTTGCGATGCTAGAATAAACAAGTTGTTCTGTTGGCAGTCGACTCATCCTTTGCCAGGACCTTCGGATGTTTCCAGCTGTGCCCCAGGCCGCCAGGCCAACGCTACCCTTGGGGCTTGCGACCCATTTGTAACAACTGGTTGCCAGCGGTGAGATCGCGACAACGGAGGCCAGCAGCGAAGATATGCGGTCAACTGTATGCTGAGCAGCACAACGACCATTCGGGAGCAGTGCAACGAGCCCTGTGTGATGACTGGTTGCCTGCAGCGGAACGACTGCACAGAATTCTTGGCTGCGAGGTTTGGTGAGTGCGGGACTTTCTTCTTCTGAATTTTGCCAGGCTTTTGTTAGTGTCAGAAACAGAGCTGGTAATTGTGGTTGTCATTGCTGCCGGGTTAGTTTGCGGCAAGACAATAGTAGGCAGTAGAGAAAGCAGCATTGAGAGCAGCCATGGATTGGAAGTCCTTGCGCAAACCGAAATTGCTGGAGCTTGCAAGAGAGTTGGGTCTGGATGTCTCAAGCAAACTCAGAAAACCAGAACTGCTAAGGGCTATTCTTGAGTTGGAGGCTGAGGATGACGAGCTGTTGGAATGCCTTGAGACCATTGAAGAGAGGGTAGAAAGGCAGGAGCGCGAACGTAAAGAGCAAAAAGAGAAAGACGAGCGCGAACGCAAAGAACAAAAAGATAGAGAAAGAAGAGCACGACCGTCAACACGCTTTAGAAATGAAGCGCTTCGAGGTAGAGATGGAACGCGCTCGTAATGGAAGTGAGGCACACGGTGCAGGAGAACGAGTATCGTTCAAAATGACTGACCTGATGCGGCCGTTTAAGCTTGGAGAGGTCATTGGTTTGTTCCTGGCTAACTTTGAGCGAACGTGCGAGAAGCAGGGGTTCTCTCGGGAAACGTGGCCACTGCGCTTGCTCACTTTGTTACCCGGCGAGGCAGCCGACGTAGTCGCTCGCTTGAAGAGAGAGGAGGTAGAGGATTTCGACCAAGTGAAATCGAGTCTGCTAAAAAAGTACAGGCTGTCAGCGGAGGTGTTCCGTCGGAAGTTTCGGGAAAATGAAAAAGGCAGAAGTGAGTCATATACAGAGTTTGCCTACAGGCTTATGTCAAACAAATTAACACAGAAAAGCTGCCACTGCCAGCACTTTCGTGGTCTGTTTGAGTTTCCTGGAACAAATTTCAAAGTGAACAAGAGTTTACAATGCCATTACAATGGCCATACTAAAAAACAATTGTAACAAGTGTTATTCTTTGTAGCTTATGTTGTAAATGCCCTTGCTGGCAAACAAAGATAAAAAAATTGCCAGTTGCATTCTGCGTCACATTAGGTGGAGGAAGACGTGTCGCAGTTGGCAGAACTCTACGCCAGTGCCCTGGAAAGATCGCCTTTCCTGGCCCGTCATGCACAGAGATAGAAAGCATGATGGAGAATATTAAAGCATAGCTGAGTCAATGGAGAAAGCTACATATGAGTAAGTTTCATAATTCAGAAATATTTTTTTACTTGAGCACTGAAACTTTACAGCCCTCATGCATATGTTCTTAATTTCCCAGAAAATTACTGATTTTCACCTCCCTCAGTTAGCTCATATTTTAAAACATTTGGCCATTTAGCATACTGCTCCTGACCTGGTAATAAACAAAACCAGGAACATGTGGTCCTCAACAGCTAAAAAAAAATCTGCACTGTGGCATCACATTCCTGAGCCCTAGCATAAAGTACTGCAGGAAAAAGAGGCAGTTGCACTTAATGTGATGCTGGAAATCTTTTCTTTGTGCTTAGAGCATATATATATTGCTGAAAACACAGCGCTTGTGCTACCAAACTGCAGTGAAACGTTCCTGACAGGACATCGAAGCTCACCACAGAAGCAACTGCTGAATGGATTTCAGCTGCAGCACAGAGGAAGTCTAGGCCATTCCAAGGTTCCCCAGCGGATGTCCAGCTCAGATTGGCCAGATGTAGAGGAATGGCCATCGTCAGTGGCACATGCTACGGATTCTTGTTCTTGTAGACCTGCGGTAGCCGGCACTGCAGATCTTTGCATCCACCTGCAAAACCATCGGAAATCCAGATATAACGGGTTCTTTCTATTCAACATGCATGCATACGTTTAGCTCCAATACAAAGAAAAACATGAGTCACAGTCTCGTATGAAGTAAATAAATATAAACAAGCTACCTGTTAAATCTTGACAACTGGCCAGCAGAATCCCCTGACCGTTTCCTGTACACAGGTGGGAAGATTGTCGGGAGATAACCGGGATGCGTTTTAATGGTACTCTTTTCACCATTGACAAAGTGCTTTGAACATATTCTTGGGTTGTCATTTGGGCTCCAGATGGAGAAGTCTTCACCACTGAAAAATAATGCAACCAAATTTGACACGCAACACTGCAAAAGCAATTCACACCCTTAGACAAAGCATGCAAATCTGTGCGAGACGCGCAAACACATAAGGGAACGACAAACGGGAGGTGGGACCTGAATTAATAACTTGCGATTCGACCCGCGATGCGTGCTGCTAAGTTAATTCCAGGTACCTTGACACGTACGCGCTAACGTTGTGCGTACGTACTTGAGTACCGGCATATGACAAAACCGTGACCAAGAGCCCCGCTTCCGAACACAACAAATCCCAATTTAAAAACCGTTATTCTGACAGAACCAGAATAATGGCTCTTTAGCACAAGAGCGCGACCGCAATTCGACGATACCAAGCGAGAGAACTACTAGCGGCGAATTTAATAAATGCTCAACATTACACTTTCATTCAGCCACTCCGCATTTATACCTTTTTTTCCTTAGCTTGACACGAATTAAAACACCAGCGCAACTTACTTGACACGACGCACTGCAACGATCCACTTCAGTCGCCGGGTTGACTCGTACGACCTTGCAGGAAAACGAAACAGCTTCATGTCTCCGTTCCCTTCTCTGCTATGACAGTCCTTCACGCAAAAGTATCTCCGGTTAGTTTTTTTCCGAGTACGACCGACATCCATGGTGTAGGATGGCCGCGGTCAGAAAATCTGCAAGGCTGCACAACCTCGCTGTCTGCGCCTTTCTCGGGAAGCGGAGCCGGCCGGCCTGGGCCGAGCTGCCTACTCAGTGCTGTTCCTTTCGACCACGAGACGGCACCACATGTACCGGAAAACTACACTGCAGGTTGCCTATATGTCGATGACCTTCAAATTGCATACACATTATCGAGCTTTTCAACCTGTGAGAGATCGATTCAACTCCAATTAAACAAACTAGCGAACTGGGCAGACAGAAACTGGTTTAAAGTTCTTCCCACAAAAAACAGTACCATTTCTTTTCTCGCTCAAAAGAGGCTTACAGAATGACCCCACCGTACACCTAAATGAAACCATGCTACCGATAAAAAAGAACAAATTTTTAAGCATAACATTCGATAAAAAACTGAAATTCCTGCCCCACACAAACACATTGAAAAAGAAAGCCTCCCAATCTCTAAACATACTCAAAGTGCTCTCAAGGAAGCATTGAGAGCAGTGAGAGGGACGAAAATCGCAGCAGAGGGCTACTTCCTCCAGTCTCAGACCACAGCGCCGCTGAGCAGACGATGCCCGCAATACCGGCAATGTTCCCAACAGGAGTGACAGTTTCTGTTGGATGCCTGCGAAGTGCAAGCGAAAGTAGACGAAAATATCCCTATTGTCCTGACAGCTTCCTAGTATGGACACCCCGACGACCGCTGCGCAGCAGCTGTTATTCTGCCTTTACGACGGTAAGTTTGCAATACGAAGAATGTGCACAGTGCGGTGTGGATTTCAAATGACGTGCTGTTTTCACTGGCTCTTTCCCGCACTCAGGCTTTGTGTCGCTTAGTGTCGTGCGTGCACCTCAGGGCACTTTCAAAGTACACATTATTAAGGCAGTTTCACATGCTAGTGACTGAGCAAATTGTACGACAAGTGGCGCGACGTAGTGAAAAATTTCCAACTTTTTCACTGGAACCTTGTCGCTCTGGCCGCTCGAAACAGGCGCTTGCGCCGCAGCGGTAGAAATTGCGAGCGTTGTCGTTTCGCATGTGAAACAACCTTTATTTGTTAGGTGCATTTACGAATTGCATTGTGGCCTGTCCTGGACATGTGCGCTTGATAGCAAATGAATGCGCCAGTGCACAGCACCAAGTATGTGGACACGCTGCTTGCTGCTGGTCAACTGTGTAGTAGGCAACAGGTGCAGGACTTTACAGCAGTGCCGGGCTGTCTCTGCTCCGTAGCATGTGCTCATACCATCTGATGCCTGTTGCAAGTTGTACTGCGTGCGATGGTACCAATGTGTCAGACGAGGTAACTACGGCCAGCGGCAGCTTTTACGTGCACAACTAGGTATGGGCACAGAGGCCGCACGGCGGCTTGAGCCGCCAAAAGCCCGATCGTTGCATGATTACGCGGAGTGTCTACCAGTATAAAACGTATGCTACAACCCGATTGAAAAATGGCCCAGGTGTTTTTTTCGGGCTAGCGTGGAGCGGTATGTGTACATAGCGAAACTTCATAATAAGCAGTAAAATCGTCAGCAAGGGCGAAACTCCAAAATGTAATGTGTTCCCACATGAACATTAGTATCGGGTTCATAATACACTGCAGCCGCCGCGGTGGTTCAGTGGTTATGGCACTTGGGTGCTGACCTGAAAGACGCGGGTTCGATCTCGGCCGCGGTGGTCGAATTTTGATGGAAGCGAAATTCTAGAGGCCCGTATACTGTGCGATATCAGTGCACGTTAAAGAACCACAGGTGGTTGAACTTTCCAGAGCCTTCCACTACGGTGTCCCTCACAGCTTGAGTCGCTTTGGGATGTTAAACTCCCATAAACCACAAACCAAACCATAATAAACTGCATCAGTTATGTCACCTCATCAGTGAATGTATATATGCATTGAAAAGTTGCTTACGGGGCTGAGGACGTGGGTTATTTTGTTCTTGACAGCTATTGGATTTAATGCACTTTACATACTGTGAATATTTTTTTTGTTGGTTTCTGTGGCAGACTCAGCAGGCATAAATTGCCTTCTGTCTGTCATCCATGTGTGAGGAAGTAATTTAAATGTTTTCCAATTTTTGTTCCTGAACAGATAGCCAAGGAAGCGAAAATCAAGTACAGCTGCACACAGTGCCTGAAAATGAGCGGACGAGCAGCAGCGTGACCTCACCTAATGATATGTATATATACCCCCAGGTGCGATCTCACATCTTCGATTTGAAATCATTTACCTTCTTGCAAAGCCTTGCAAGTCTATAACATTTATCATGCAGTAGTATTAGTGCATGTGCATTTTGCATCTATTGTAGAGCAAGCCAACTACAAGCATCAAATGTTACGCATGTGCTAAATTTTTTTCTTCATATCTTGTGACAGGACCGTGGACTACAGGTGGAACAAAGCTGCTTCTGGACTATTATGTAAGCTACATGCCACAGGTGGGGCCTCAAAGGATGTTCCACAGCAAGATGATGTATGAGCAGATTGCTCAAGACATACAAAGTTCTTGGAGTCACTCGCACAGGAGTCCTGCGTAATGCCGCGTTCAGACTACAGTCGCAACCGCCGTAAACGTCGTACATATCGCATTCTGCGCAGCTGCTGTAACTTCCTTTTACGCAACAAAAAACCGCCGATGTTCACACGAGCCCTTCGGTAAGATACGTTTGTTACGACCGGCCAATCACTGCTCTCGGAAAACTGCTCTCCGCATTTCTCAACATGGCGCCGGTTAGCAGGCGGGTGTTAGCGGAGGTCGAGGCACTTCAAGCTCAAAATGAGCTCATCATCGTGTATGCCCTTGACCAACGCAGACGGCGGTGTCGTAGAAGAATGTGGGTGCGGCAAATCTTCCTTGATAGAGCCATAGACGGAGACTTCCACAATCTTTTTGCGAAGCTGAGGACTGGCGACACTGCGCTGTTTTACAACTTCGTGCGGATGTCACCGCAGCAGTTTGACTTCCTCGACAGCCTTGTGAGACCACTTATTGAAGTGCAACAAACGCCACTGCGAGAATCTTTATCATCTGCTGAGCGTTTGGCTATAACGCTAAGGTAAGCATTATCTGGGCGTTTCTGCGTCCTTTTCTCTGCTTCAGATGGTAGACGCGGATGCAAGCGAGCTGCGCGGAGGGCTGTTGGCGAAATCTGTTTTTTTTTTTGTTTTTGCAGAGAGAAAGCTGCTGTGTCATGTATAATAAGAGGATTTATCTTCTAGTCACAGCGATGGGCATATTTTAAAGACAGTTTCAAAGGCTCCGAAGCCCGTATCAAGTGCATATTTAGATATCCGGGGGGGGGGGATGCAATGCACTCTTGATGTAGCGAATTCACGTGGCTTTTCTACTTTCTTAAGGCTTTATGTATAGCATTTAGATTTCGCTATGCGAATTAGTGCGCAGAGTAAAGGCTTTTGCACAGGTGGGCCCCCATTTTTTTTTTTTTTGGTCTGAAGTAACATTGTCCTTTATCATGCCTCCTGCTCACAGCGTAGTCCATGAAAATGAACTGGTGTCACTTGACAAAAGCACATTTTGCAGAGCAGCTGTCAACTGTTGTCTGCATGCAATGTTTTAGACAAAGCCAGCAGAAACCTATGTTGTCTTTTATATTACAGGTTCTTGGCAAGCGGAAACAGTTACCAGTCCCTGGCATACAGCTTCAGGGTTGGGAAATCAACTATCTCGCAACTGGTTCCTCAAGTCTGCCTTGCCCTATGCAAGGTCCTAAAACCAAGCGTCCTGAGGCAGCTAGACCATAGGCAACTGAATTCCATTGCTGATGAGTTCATGTGGAGATGGAACTTTCCAAATTGTGTCGGTGCTATCGACGGCAAACACATTCATTTGGATGCACCGCCAAACTTTGGTTCCGTGTATTTTAACTATAAGCGCAGCTTCAGTATGAACCTCATGGCATCCTGCGGCGCGGGCTACAGGTTTACAACAGTTTACATAGGGGCTGTTGGCAGTGAAAGTGATGGTGGTGTTTTTTCGTCATGCGGGCTTGGAGAAGTCGTTGAAAATGCACACGATACATTCCCATCCCCTTCGGCCCTGCCCATTGGTGGCCCTGTGCTCCCCTTTGTGATGGTAGGAGACGATGCATTTCCCTTAAAACTGAACCTGATGAAGCCGTACCCTGGTATCCAACCACCAAACACGCCAAGAAGAGTGTACAACTACAGGCTCTCCCTAGCACGACGCTGCATCGAGAATGCATTTGGAATTTTGTGTGCCCGATGGAGGGTCCTGCGGAACTGCATGAGTCTGCTGCCAAAGAATGCGGTTGCAGTCTCAGGTGCTTGTGTTTTTCTGCACAATTACTTGATGCAGGAGGGGAGGCTGCCAGGTGGCTATTGTCCACCACAGTTTGGAGACAGTACAAACAGTGCAGGTGTACTTATTCCAGGTGAATGGAGGAACAGCACAGAGTCCTTGCCACAGATGATTAGGCAAGGCTCTAATGCTTACTCTAGGAGAGCATCTGAAGAGACAGCTTTGCTACCTACTTTCATGGTCCGGGTTTTGTGAGTTGGCAATGAGTGTAAACACAGAATTTAAGTTGGAACTAATATTTCTCTGTGGCATTCTGTTCAAGTGACAGATGCCTTGACATAATGATTTGCTTTGACTGTCTGCTTTACTTTTGCTGACTGGATTGTATAAGTGCAGAGATATCAGTAATGTTTTGCAAACACAAGTGCTGTTTTCATAGTACTTTATTTTGTTGGCAAATGACATTTGCACTGCATGCAATTTTCATGACATTGTTCAGTAACTTGATGCAATAACAAAAAATTATTTTATTTCAGTAATGTTTCTTACGAGTCAAAAACATTGCACAAGGAGAGGCAGTGTGAACACTTGTTTCATATATTAGAAATAAAATACAGAGAAAGAAGGTGATTAATATATTAGAAAAACAATACAATAGAAAGAAGCAAGAGCAAACAAAACAAACTAGAGCAAGAAGCGAAAATAAAGTGAAAGAATGGGAAACAGGCAGAAAATATGTAGCGCAGAACATGTTTGTGATATGTTGTAAGCTGTCGGAAAAGGCACTAAAGGCAAAAAAGGGTCGGTGGTTCAGTGGCCGAATAATCGCCTGCCACGCGGGTGGCCCGAGTTCGATTCCCGGTCGACGCATGCATTTTTGTTCTTGCTTTCCTCGCTCACGGATTTTCAGTGAGAAATCATTTTATTTTTCTCTCCCTCTACAGTGTAAAAATACCATCGGCGTCGTTGGTTCAGTGGATTCAACTTCCGGCTACCGTTGGGTGCGGACGTGCGATCATGGGCTCCGTTGAAGCGGCTGAAGTGGCCATGTCCGACCGCGGAAACCAGGTGCCTGCTACGGAAGAATATCAGGTGATTCTGCCTACGTTGCCAACCGGTAGTTTAGCTTTAAATACTGCTTTTCTGCACGCTGATACCGAGGCTCGCCCTTACAGAGTCGAAGATTTCCGAGATATGCTTTCGCGTCAGTCGATGCTCGCTGACGTTTTGGCGCTAGGGGCGTATCGAATGAGTCACGTATGGGCGGTGACCTTCAAGGATGTGGAAGCCACTAAAAAAATGGTGAGCCTTGGCGAAGTGAAGGTGAAGCAACGCCGATGCGTTGTCATCGACCTGGCCAACCAAGGAACACGCATAAAGGTGCACTGGCTCCTTCACACGGTTCCAGAGGAAGATGTGCGGGTGGCTTTCGCTCCGTATGGCAAGGTCACCGAAGTGAGCCAGTAGCGATGGCGAGTGCAAGGAATTGCCGAAAAGGGATCAACGACACGCTTGGTCACGTTGATATTGAAGGCTGGAACCAAGCTGGAGGACCTTCCGCATAAAATGAGCATAGCGGGTGAGCTGGCACTCGTCATCGTGGCAGGTAGACCACTGTGCCTTCGTTGTCGCAGTCAGGGCCACATACGTCGTGACTGCCGTGTGCCCCGTCGCAACACCTGTCGCCGCTTTGGGCACAGCGAGAAGTGCGTACGTACGCCAATGCCGTAGGAGTGGTGAGCGGTGAGGATACATCCGTGCTGTTCATGGATGAAGCGGATGCCGAAGAAGTCGCGGAGACTGCAGGGAAGAAGGCCCAGAAAGTGTTTTGAATTTGAATTTATTTCAAACAAGCATGTTTACATACATGTTTGGGGTGTATGGGAGTAAAAGCCGCTCAAGAGCAGTTGACAAAGCTCCCATATCCTTTCTATACTCGGCAGAGCAGGACAGAAAACACAGACTACACTAAAAAGGTAACAGATAACAAAAATCAGCCAGAAGCCGTACAGTACAGCAAAAATTGTGCAAATACGACAATACAAGACATTATTATATGTTCAGCTTAAAACAGTACTCTTGCAATCAATATAGAGGTGCATTAAAAAACGTTTTTTTATGCTTTTAAAAGAAGAAGAGCTGGCAATAATTTGTTGTGTAACTTTAAATTTATTTATTGTGTATGGGAAACCATAGTTAAGTGTTTGAAAGCCATAGTTTGTGCGCGGATGTGGAACATGCCAGTGTTCGCGGCATCGTGTTGTGTAATTTGTGGGATTTCCATGTAATTTAGCGATGCCTCTAAATAACATATTGTATTGTTTAACCTGAACTTTATAGGATCTAAGAATGCGAAATTCATATATTTTTTTCGATTTCTATGATGTGGTATGTTGCGGAATGGGAGCTAACGTGTAACATGAAAGATACATTCACTATGGCTCTCATCGCAGCCTTCTGCAATTTCAGTTTATTTTTACAAGTACACGTTATGGTTCCCCACACCAAATTACAGTAGTTGATATAAGGCTCGAATAAAGCATGATCTATTGCGATCTTTGTTTTAGTTGGTAATGTCCGCTGAAATTTTCTTTATACTCCTACAACACGAGCTAGCTTAGTGTTTATCAGGTCCACATGATTGTTCCACAACATCAATTCGTTAAAATAAACACCTAGTGTTTTTACAGCACTCACTATTGCTATTGTGTTACTACCAAGGGTTAAGGTGAGGTCAGTAGCAAGATACACATTTATGCTCTGAATATGACGGCTTTAGATTTGTCTGTTTTAATGAGCAACGCATTTCTTCTGCACCATGCATGGAGTTTCGCCAGTACATCGTTTCCTCTACGTATTAAATATTCTGCATTAGTTCCTGAAATAAACATACCTCTGTCATCGGCAAAAATGATGTATTCGACCTCATTATCTATTTGCACCAAATCATCTATGTAGATGTTGAACAGCAGGGGCCCCAATATGCACCCCTGAGGGACACCATGACTAACTGACTTAAATTGCGAGCGATAGTTTCCCCAAGTGAACAGATTGAGTGCGGTCAGTCAAGTAGCTGGAAAATAGATTAAGCGGCACGCCACGATCTCCATATATAGAGAGTTTCTGTATCAGAGTTAAATGGTGCATCTTGTCGAAGGCTTTTGAATAGTCTACCAATATACCGAGGGTCAGTAGTTTGTGTTCTATGTTACTTAAAGGGACACTGAGGAGAGCTCTATAAATTTTATTTTGTTAGCGAAATCTGATAGTTCGGCATTTCATGGCTTCGTTGCCGCTTGTCCGGGCGCGAAAGATGCATTTATTTCAAAGAAATTTGGATTCGAAGATGAAAAGTTTTTCCCGCCGCTCTGATTCAAACTCAGGGAACTGTTATGACGCCACGGCAACTCTTATGACGTCTGAGAACGGAGTGACGTGCCACGTGACGTAAACGCAGACTCCGTGATTTCTGACGGCTAGCGGTGCGGTGCGCAACCTTCCTTTGCCAGCCTCAGAGATTCGCGACGTCCATGAGGTAAGGCAAATTCCTCCAAGGTGGCGCCTCTTGTCCTAGGAAGTCATCACGCTTGTACTTGCGAGATTGGCCTGTGGCGGCGATACCTGTATTTTGGTTCTTGCTATTTTCTACATTACAAGAGCTTTTGTTTTCAGTAAGAGTGGCGTTTTTGTGATCAGGAGCTGCTATATCTATCGATACAAGCCAACTTCAATTTCTCCTCAGTGCCCCTTTAATACTAATTCTTATTGTTTAAGTAGCGCTATTTCAGTAGATAAATTCTCTCTAAAGCCGAACTGCTTATTTGAATAAATATTATGTTTTTGAAAAAATCTGTTGAGGAGGATGAAACGTATCTGCTCTAGCCGTTTGGAGAAGATTGGAAGGATCCACACTGGTCTGTAATTACTGAGAACATTTTTAGGACCACTTTTATGTATGATTTTGGCTTTTTTCATCGCTGACAGAAAGACACCGGAGTTCAGTGATAGGTTATACATATAAGTTAGGATCGGGGATATGACATCAAGTACATAAAAAACAGGTTGTAGTTTTAAGCCATATACGTCTTCACATTTGGTCTTTTTCATGTTGTTAAATACTGATAACAGCTCTTCATTGCTTGAAGGCAATAGGGCCATAGAGTCGCGTACATAATTATTAATCTACTGAAGCGCACTAGGGTCATATGCACTGTCAACTAATGTAGTAAAATATTCATTAAATTTCTCTGCTAACTGAGTGACGCTGTACTGAATTCTATCAATTTCAAGAGTTTCGGGTGTTTTATTCGGAGTTCTGTTAAGTAGGCGATCAAGCTTTGTTCACACCTGACTTTGATCAGTTGTAGCATTGAACATGGAAATGTGGTAACTATCACTCGCCTTCTTCAAAGCCAGATCCGCCTCTCGAGCCTACCACAGAGTTGAAGGAGAAGATATAGTCTAGGCGCCGAGGGCATCGGCTTCGGGGAGCGCATAATTCTGCCAGCTCAAAGGAGACTGTAAGCGATACGAATGATGCGCCTGTGATCACCCAGAGCCAGCAGCGCGACAACATGAAAGTAGGCGAGGATGACGTAAACAACCAGACTGTCAAGCGGCCTTGGGATGACAACGAAGGGGCGAAAGGGACGACGGAAGGCTGCTCAACCGAGGAGCCACCTCCAAAGGCGACCGCGAATAGGCGGCCGTCGTTGAAGCCGCGGCCGAATATACCGGCCGAACCAATACCGAATATACCAGCGCCTAAACCGCCGTCGTAGTGCCCTACTTGTGTCCGGCAAGGTGGTACCACACGGCATCAGAATTTGTGTCTGTGATTCATGCGCGTGGTGCTGTGCCGACGACAGATCGACTCTTCCCCAAAGATGGCAGAAGGAAGGACACGCACGTATGGCTCACATTGGCATCGAGTCGTCAGTACGAGGTGGGCCTCGTTTCTTTTCTGGCGGCGAACTTCAACTGATGGCTTTTAAACTACGAATTCCTCTGCGGATTGCCACCCTGAACGTGCAGGCACTGGGTGCGAGGAGAAGGCAGTGCTAACTCAGCCGTCTCTTCCTTGAAAATGAGCTTGATGTGGTGGCAGTCCAGAAAACAAAGTAGGAAAGCGAGGAGCAAACGTACAGAATGGTGGCACCATTCCGAGCTCAGTATGATGTATGCGTATGCCACTCCAGCGGTTTGTCTGGTGGATGTGCTTTGTTTATAAGTAATAATTTGGGAATAATCGTAGAATCTGTCACTGTCTGTCAAAGCAGGCGGCGATTTGTTGCTGATTTCTCTTTTTTCTGATACGTTCTCGCTTATAGTATGTGTTTATGCCCCAAATGTTGAACGCAAGCGTAAAATTTTGTTCGAAGAGCTTGACATGTATTTGAGCTGTGAAAAAATGATTATTTTGTTAGGGGACTTTAACTATGTTTGTAAGGTGGAAGACAGAGCGAACTGTCACATTGTGTGTGACAAAAGTGCTGGAGTGTTGAACATATTGGTATCAGAAAATAACCTAGAGTATCTAGGTAGTGTTATGACGGACGATGTGCGCCCACAGTTCATGCACTTCCAGCGGGGAAGTAATGCTGGACTGGATAGGGTGTATATTTCTTCGAGATAGCGGCACTGTGCACCGGCTACGACGTTAAGCCGGTACATTTTAGTGACCACTGCTTCGTAATAACCACATTAGAGAATAAGGAGAGGAAGGCACGCTTTAACTGGCAGACCTGGAAACCGAATACAAAGCTCCTGGACGACAAGGCTTTCGAAATTATCATGTCGGAGGAAATTGAAAAGTTGCTGGTCGGCACGTGAAATTACTGCAAGGAATGGGTAGAATTTAAACAAAAAGTAAAAATAAAAGCTATTGAGATAAGTTGTGTAGCCAAGTACAACGAAAGGAAACAAGAAAAATAATTATGCGATGAACTTGAGTACCTGATTGGACTTGAATCTGGTCAACCAGACTGCTTCACGAAAAAAATACGGGAAGTTAAAAGCAAGCTCGACCATATCAGCAGTGACAAGTATAGACCCGCAATGATTACAGCGAGGGCCGAGACGCTCTGGGCAGGCGAAGCGCCGACTAAACGGGCCCTAGCCGACGAAAAAAAGGCACGCATGCAGCAAAGAAATTAAGCAGATCATGTACAATAATAAGGTAACCAATGAAAAAAAAAATTACACGCTGCCTTTAAAGGTTATTTCCAGGAGTTGTTTGCTCTCAAGCGTAACAAAAAATTATTCTGAGCAGGATTTTTTTTGCATTTGATGCCGAGGCTTGAAGATGAAGTAAAGGGACGCCTCGAAGAACCAATCACTATTGGGGAGCTCGAATGCGCAATCGATTACCTGGCAGTTGGAAAATCACCCGGGCCTGATGGCCTTGGCGCGGCTTTTTACAAAGCCTTTAAGAGCACGATTGGTCAATTCCTGCTGAAGGTATTCGCTGAGGTCTATGAAACGAGGCGCGCCCCTCCTTCGTTCCGCACGTCTCACACGGTGCTCATTCCAAAAACAGATGACACCCAAATGAGATTGTCGGTGGGGTCTTATCGTCGCATAAGCGTCACCAACGTCGATAACAAAATTTTCATGAAGATACTGGCGAAACAATTGCAAACTGTTGTAAATCTGGTTGTGGGACATCACCAAAGCTGCGGAATTAAAGGATGGGCGATTGCCACCAAAATTCGTGCCGCTCGAAATGTCTTAGAGTGATGTGACGCTTCTTCAGCCCGCATTGCCATGATGCAGCTATACCTAACGAAAGCGTTTGATCGCGTATCGCATGACATGCTTTTCTGCATACTTGAACACTTATATGTCGGTGATGCAATAGTCTAAGGCGTGAAGATGGCGTATGCTGGCTGTACCACACATGTCATGGTGAACGGGGACCTCACAGAACCTTTGCATGTAGTACATTCTTCAGTGCGGCAGCGGTGTCCGCTCTCGCCTCAACTTTTTGCCCTTTATCTTGAACCGTTCTGCCTGGCGCTTTTAAATAGCAATAGGATTGTCGGCTACAGGCTAGAGTCAACAGAAGCGAAAGTACTTGCTTACGCTGATTATACTGCTGTGCTTTGCTCAGATAGAGACAGGGTCCGAGAAGTCGTTGCAGTTGCAGAAAAATATTGCAGACAGACCGGCAGTAAAATAAACTGGGATAAGAGTTCCGGTTTTTGGCATGAAAACTGGGATTCCACGCCTTCTTACTCAAATGCAGTGGTCGGTGGTGCCACAGAAGTATTTAGGAGTGCCCCTGGACAGTTACCGTAAACCCGAGCCTTACTGGAATGAGCAAACGAATCGGGCAAGAGAAAAAGGGAATGGATGACAGGGCAGACAATAGTCAGTATTTTCACGCGTGCCACTGTCTGCGACATCTTTCTGGTCTCAAAAATTTGGTGTGTTATTAGTGTTTTGTGCATGCCGAGAGTCAATGTGCAGAAAATTCACCGTGTGTTTGCGGTTTTCATTTGGGCTTCAACGTGGGAGAAGTCCAGCCGATGCAATTTGTTCCGCCCTGTGAAAAGCGGGGGCCTTGGCCTGGCACATTTATTTTTACGCGAGGTTGTGTCGCGATTTATGTGCCTAAGTGACCAAAATCATGCCTTCCTACTGATCGTCATGCAACTTCACCCGTGGAAACATACCCCAGATTTCATTGTGTCGACTGCTCAAGGATCTGCATGTGCTGTTACTGGGTGCTTGCAGGAGGTTGTACTTGCATACCAAGTGTTGGACGTGCGATTTTCGATGGAGTACCTTGCTACGGTGTCTCGGAAAAAACTATACAAAGACCTAGTTGACACACTAATGCCAATGCCCTTGTTCCGCGCACCATACCGTGGAGGTCCAGGGCACGGTATTCTGAAGAGAGTGAAAAAGATGCCCGTTAAACCATCTCTTAAAATCTTTTTCTTTAAATTGCACACAGGGACACTTCCTGTGAAAACTTGGCTTGAAGAAAAAGGAACATGTGTGCCGTGGATAGGATAGGATAGGAAAACATTTAATATCCAACAGAAAGAGGGTAGCCAGAGGGCTACCCGCCTAGACGACGGCCGAAAGGTCTTGACTCTCGGCGGCGGCTTCGGCCAGTCGGACGAGTTGTAACTGAGTCGCCGGGTCGGAGCTCAGTAGTATGGTCTCCCATTGATCTTTTGTGTTAATACCTCGTCCCTCCCGGGGAGCATGAGGACATTCCCATAATATGTGGTCCAAGGTGGCCCTAAGTTCGCAGTTCGCGCATTTTTCTGAAAGTTGCCCTGGGTACATAAGACTCCAGAGGGCCGGGTTTGGAAATGTGTAAGTTTGTAACCGGCGCCAGTTGATGGCTTGGTATCTGGATAAGGATCTATCAGCTGGAGGAAGTCTAGCTCGTTGCAAACGATAGTGTTGTGTAATTTCTCTGTAGGTCACCATGCGATCCCTGTCTGTAAAGACCACCTCGCTCGGGTGCGCCCGGAAAGAAAAGCCTCGGGCGAACTCGTGGGCCGTCTCATTACCAGGCAGGGATGCATGTGCTGGTGTCCAGACTAGCGTAATTTTCCGGTCTATTACATGACGGCTTAGTATTGTATTCGTTAGAGGGGAGACCCGGCCCCTGCTAAAATTTAGTATGGCAACTTGGGAGTCACTGATGATGTATCTCGCCTTTGTGCCTACACAAGCCAGTGCTATGGCAGCTTCCTCTGCAGTCTCTGGGTTACCCGAGAGTATGGAGGCACTGATTTTGAGGAGTTGTTTATTATTGACGACCGCGACGGTCATCGTGTTCTTACCATACTCAGCGGCATCCACGTAGACCACGTCCTCGTCTTTGTAGGAGCGGAAGCGTTTCTCTAGCGCCTCTGCCCGCTTGGCCCGGCGCACTGAGTGATGAATAGGATGCATATTCCTGGGTAATGGGGGTACAACTATATTGTCTTGAATTTTTCCGAGCATGTCAACTTTGGCGGTTGTTCTGTTATCTCGGCTAAGATTGAGTTTTTCTAGAATGGCCCTGCCGGTTGTGGTCCCGGCTAAGCGTTCGATTTGGGACGTTCTCACTGCTTCCGTAATTTCTTCCAGGGTATTATGCATTCCCAGCTCTAGGAGGCGGTGAGTGGATGTACGGATGGGCAATCCTAGAGCTTGTTTCGTGCATCGCCTGATAATTCCATTTATCTTTTCCTTTTCTGAAACTTTAAGATCAGTGGACAAGAAATTGTTTACTCTGTAAAAAACCGGAAACCATAGAACACGTTTTTATAGACTGCTGGGACCCAATATTTCACTAGGACGTCCTCCCACGTACTATTAAAAAAGAACTCCCCATAGATCCGTATGGAATAAGGTTTCTACCAACAGAAAACGCAGGAGGTATACCTTATGACCTAATAGTGCTCTTGGGTCTTCACAGTTTGTGGAGAACAAGAATGCAGGTGCGGCACGCAGGCGTAAGCATACGATATGCGCAAGAAAATTTTATAGAGTGTGCCGTGTATATGAGACAAGTGTGGCCTCAGCCCAATCCGCCTGACTGGATTAGCCTTTTTGATGACTTGGCCGCTTTAAGTAAATTTGAGCCGATTCACGGCAGCTGTAGAAAGGCTGACGGGATTTATTTCTACGTGTTGTGCTTCTGTGTTGTGTTGAAAATCAAGCAATAAAGAAAAAAAGTCGGTGGTTCAGTGGTAGAACAATAAAGAAAAAACTTGTTCAGGATCTACTTCCGGCTACCGCTCGGTGCGGACTCAGAATCATGAGCTCCGGCGTAGCGGCGAAAGCGGCCCTTGCTGAACGCGGAAACAGGATCACCGATAGCGACGACACCGACTATCACCTGATACTGCCCCAACTTCCAACAAGAAGCATCTTTCTGAACACCATGTTTTTGCACGGCGACGTGCCAGCGAGGCCCTGCAGGGTCGAAGATTTAAGAGATGTTCTCGTGCATACTGGTTTGCTGCCGGACGTGGTGGCCCTCAGAGCCTACCAGGTCACTCACGTGTGGGCAGTCACCCGTAATGGCGCGGAGCGTCTACAAAGCGGCTGAACATGTGGAAGCGTCCCTGCGTCATCATCGACCCACAGGATCAGCAGGTGAGGCTTAGGCTTCACTGGCTGCTGTACGGCGTGGCCGACGAGGTCGTGCGGACCGCATTAGCGGTATTTGAGACCGTCATGGACGTTAGCAGAGAGCGGTGGCGTGTGCAATGTGTGAGCGACAATGGTGCCACGACGAGGACGGTCGTGCTGAAACTAAAGAGGGGCGTGACAGTTGAACCTTTGCCGCATCAAATACGGATCAGAAGAGAACTGGCCTTAGTCGTCGCACCCGGTCGTTCGATGCAATGCTTGCGCTGTCACGGCACTGGCCACGTCCGGAGGGAGTGCAAGGCGCCGCGCTGCTCGAGCTGCAGGCGTTTCGGACACGAGGACTCCCAGTGCGTCCGTACGTATGCCTCGGCGATGGGATCGGGTGCAAGGGATGAGGCCGAGCACTTAATGGACGCGACCGAGGCAGAGGACGCGACGAAGGGGACTGGTGAGCCGGTGCCTACTGCGGTGGCAGAGCTATCAGCCCTCGCTGGTGCACCACAGGACACAAGTGCGGGCCGTCCGTTGCCTGGTCCACCACCGGTGCAGCCGGACCTCGACAAAAGCGGAGCGAGTAGTCAAGCACTACCGTCTCTATCGTCTAAGGGCCAGGAACCGCCAGCCAATGGCGCCTCCGCTACAACGGGTACCGGCACGGCAACGAACCCCCCCCCCCCCCCCCCCCCCCCCGAAGTCTCCGGAGACCACGACGACAAGGCGCACGCAAGCAGCGTCGACGAGCCGCCAGTGAAAGCGGTGCAAGGACGGCGGCCTACCTTCAAGCCGCGGCCAAACGTCAACGCGGACAGAAAGCCTGCCGACAAGCCACCCCCGTCGAAAAGCGAGAGCAGCCAGACGGCTCCGGAGGCGTCTAGCGGTATGCTAGATGCTAAAGGTAAGAACCATGCTCCGGGCCTCTTTCCTGCTGCTAACCTAAATGGCTCCTGATCCGCCTCTACGTGTAGCTACGTTGAACGTCAGAGGGTTAGCACACAAACGAAAACAAAGTAAATTGTATCGGCTAGTAACAGAAAATGACATTGAAATTCTAGCTGTTCAGGAGACAAAAGTCGAGGGAGAGGGGAAGACTGGGAGCATGGTGCTGCGTTTCACAGCAAGGTACTACGCCGTCGTTAGCCACTCTGTTGGGTTGTCAGCAGGATGTGTACTCATTGTGAAAAAGTTGCCCGGTCTTACTGTTCAAAGCATCATGTCATGCCCGTCTGGCAGATTAATGGTGTGTGACTTTCGTTTGCGTAAAGCGGAATATCGGGCGATTTTTGTGTACGCGCCTATTGTAGTGGAGGAAATATATAATTTTTTTGCCTGCGTTAAGGCAGTACATGATGCCGAAAAACGCCTCATTATTTTGGGGGACTTTAACTGCGTGCTGGAGTTCTTCGGACAAAACCAGCTGCACAGCTTTTCGAGACAGGAGTACGGACTTAATTAGCTGAGGTCGTTGCCGAAGCATAATTATCAGATGTGGCTGAATGCCTGCAGAGCGCATGCGCTGTTAAGTACACTCATTTCCGGGGTGCTAGCCACCCACGCCTGGATCGGATCTACTTTGCTCTGGATTTGATCCCGATGTGCCGTAGTTACGATGTTGTACCAATGTGTTTTACTGATCACTGCCTGGTTAAATGCTCAATAGGCACAAAGAAACAATTGAAACACTTTGTATGGGACATGTGGAAAATTAATTCTAAACTCGACAAGGTAAGTTGTTGGGCGAGTTGGTTTCTATATGCCATAACTGCAGCGCAACGAACGGGACGTAGAACACAGGCAGGGACACAACACAACGCTATATTGTGTCCCTGCCTGTGTTCTTCTTCTACGTCCCGTTCGTTGCGCTGTACTTATGGAATTCTAAGCTACTTGGCGACGAACGATTTGTAGCAAATGTGTTAGACGAAATTAAAAGAATAAAACCAAACACTAATCTGAATGTGGGTAAGCAGTGAGAATATTCAAGCAGCAGATTAAAGTCGCAGCAATTGACAGGGCCAGTGCAATTCGTTTCGATGAAAAAATGAAGGAAACCGAGCTGCGAACAACGTTGGAGAAACTGATAGCAGATGAGTGCAAAACACCTGGTATTTTCAAAGATGACGTCAGGAATCAAACAGAAACTGCAGTTGATCGAGGAAGAGCGCTATCGAGGTGCGCTGGTGCGAGCACGAACAAATTCACTGAAAGCCGGTGAGGTACCTACGAAGCGGGCTTTAGGATTTGAAAAGACAAACGCTTTACGAAACCACATAGCAGAGATAGAGCGGAATGGCGTCGTGGTGAATGATAACGAGAGCATTGGGCGCGAGTTTTCTGAGCATTTTAAGGCGCTATTTGCGTTTCATCATGAAGCCTTGGACGCATTTAATGGACATTTCTTGGTCTCATGCCGCGATTGGACGATCCGATAAGAGAATTCTTGGAGCGACCAATAACTGAAGGTGAAGTGTGCCTAGCAATTGAAAATTTAAACAACGGAAAGTCGCCTGGGCCCGATGGCCTGTCGGCCTCGTTTTATAAGTTTTTCGAAGAAAAGCTTTCTGCAGTGCTCCCGGAAGTGTTCAATGAGGCGTACCAAATGCAAGTTTTACCACGGTTTTATAGTACATCACACACTGTTCTTATACCTAAGACTGATGCCGCGGAAAAACTTAGACTTGTGACAGACCAATCTCTTTAACCAACGTTGACTACAAAATTTTAATGAAAGGTTTAGCGAGCAGACTCCAAACAATGATTAAAGACCTAGCAGGCTGCCACCAGACATGTGGAATCAGGGGCAGGTCTATACTGAGTAACATACATAAGATGCGGTGCGTGCTTGAGTGCTGTGACATCATGAAAACTTGTGTCGCTGTACTACAGCTCGACCTAGAGAAGGGCTTTGACTGTGTCCCGCATGTTATCTTGTTCGCTATTCTTGACCATATTAATGTCGGCTCGATTATCAAAGACGGATTGGCCATGGTGTACAGGAATTGCACCACGCAGCTTATCATAAACAAGTCTTTTGGGGGCCCCATTGCCGTGCAGCGTTCTGCACGCCAGGGTTGCCCACTCAGTCAACTTTTATTTTGTCTTTACATTGAAACACTGTGTTTGACTATTATTCAGAATGATTCGATTCGCGGGTTTCAACTGCAAGCTTCTGAAGTAAAGCTCTTAGCATATGCCGATGATGTCACCGTATGCTGCATCGACCAAGAAAGTATTACAGCAACGGTTGAAGTAGTGAAGTGTTTCCGGGATCTCACGTGCAGTTTAATTAACTGGGGTAAATGCCTGGGATTCTGGTATGGAGAATGGCTGACAACCCCGGAAAAATTTGCTGGCGTGACGTGGGTGAACACCCCAGCGAAGTACCTGGGTGTCCCTCTGGAATGCTACAAAAGCAATGACGACCTCTGGCTAAGCTAGCTGCACGAAACGCGAGAAAATGTAGACAGGTGGAAGGGGGTTCCCCTTTCGTTCTTCGCCAGGGCCACAGTGTGCAATCTTTTTTTTGTAAGTTATGGTATTTGATGCAGGTACTGCACTGCTCGCGGCTGAATGTGCAAAGGCTACACAGAGTGTTCGCCACCTTTATATGGGAATCGCAATGGGAATGGTGTAGGCGAACCATTTGTCCAGAAGGGTGAAGGATGGCGGTCTCAGTCTGTCGCATGTCTTTGTGCGACAGCTCATTAATAGGTTTATGTTTTTTCGTGACACAAGCGATCCTTTTTTATGCATGGTGCGCCAAGTTAGATTAAGAAGTGCGCTGCCTAGTTTTGTTGTTGGCACAAATGTGATGCCTGGATCCATTTCAGGTTTTTTTCAAGGAGGTGGTGACTAGTGTACGATATTTGTCTCTGCGTTTTTCGAATGATTATCTTTCTTCAGTGAAAAGAACAACACTGTACAAAGATGTATGTGACAGCATTTTTGCGGAACCATTGTACAGAGCCTTGCATAGTGGAGAACCCGGTCAGAATGTTTTAAAAAGGGCAAAGAGAATGCAGGTGACGCCTGGTATGAAATCCGTTTTCTTCAAGCTACACACTGAAACACTGCCAGTAAAGGAATTCCTTGAGCAACGGGGCTTTTTCTTACCGTGGGGAGCTGACTGTATCATATGCAAGCAGCCCGAAACTACCAATGATGTTTTTCTACATTGCTGGGAAGGGGTGTACTTTTGGGATGTTCTGCAGAGAACGGCCAAAAAAAGATTTCCTACTGGACCCATACGGCATTACATACCAAGCAATAAATAATGAAGGCGGGATTCCATTCGACCTCATAATGCTGGCCGGACTCCACTCTGTATGGCGCTCCCGCATGGCCGGTTTCCATTGTGATCCCGACGCGAGACCCGCGCGGATGTATTTTCGCGAGAGTATATCCAGATTTGTTGAAGTGCAGAAATCGCTTGAGTGTGTACCTCAGTGGCTGCCGAAAGTAGAAGCCTTGACATCGCTGAAGGAATTTTAAAGTGACAATATCATTTCAAAGCTGTCTGCTACTGCTTTTTTGTGTTCCTATTTTGTGTTTTCTGTTTCTGTGTATCGTCCTGTATTAGTGCGCACTGTCGGATACCGACAATAAAGAAAAAAAAAGTGGTTCAGTAGTAGAAGACTCGCCTGTAGCGCGGGTGGCCCGGGTTCGATTCCCGGCCGACGCATGTATTTTTGTTTTCCTCGCTCACGGATTTTCAGTGAGAGTTGGTATGCTTTTTTTCTTTCCCTCTACAGTGTAAAATACCATTGGCGTCAGTGGTTCAGAATGCCACATCACACTGCCAATGCACCGGCAGTGTTATAAACTGGAACAAATGCTTGGGTTTCTGGCAGGGGGAGTGGGAAGACACTCCTTCCTTATTTCAAATGTTCAGTGGTCAGGCGTGCCTACAAAGTACCTAGGCGTACCATTTCAGCACTACAAGGACACAAAGTATTGGCAAGAAGAAACTGAGCATGGTGGTACGAAAACTAATGGGGTGGCAGGGATTTTTCCATTTTTGCTCGCGCAACAGTGTGTAACCTTTTCCTTGTAGCGAAAGTATGGTACGCGCTGCAGGCGATGTTCATGACAAGAATGTGTGTTCAGAAGCTGCACAGTGTTAGCTGTGTACGTGTGGGGGGTCACCATGGGAGCGCACGAGCCGCACAAACTTGTTTCGCTCAGAGTAGAATGGTGGTTTGGGTCTTGTACATTTGTTTTAAGGCAAGTTGTCTCGAGATCCATTTTCCCGCGAGACCAAAAGGATCCCTTTTTGAGGACAGTGATGCAAGTGCGGCTGCAAAACTTTTTACCCGAATTTCTGGTTTGTGCGCAAGGGTTTCGTCGTCGAGATGTGCAGGAGTATTCGCGCGATGTGGCTGGAGCTTTTCAAATATTGAAAGTGCGTTTCTCGATGCAGTACCTTAGTGGCGTAAAAAGTAGGCGGCTCTATACGGACCTTTCAGATTTTATGTTACCAGTGCCCATTTATCGCATACTGAATGGCGATGGTCAGGGTGGTGATGTTCTTAAAAGGGTGAAGAAGGCTGTGCGGCCATCGGTGAAAACTTCCTTTTTCCACTTACATAGTGGCACACTGCCCGTGAATCCATAGTTAGAAGAGAAGGGGATATATGTTCCATGGAGCATGAACTGTATAATATGTCGCAAGCCAGAAACTGTAGACCATATATTCTTGGACTGTTTGGATGCGGTCTTTAATTGAGACATCCTGCAAAGGACGTTAAAGAAAGGACTTCCAGTAACGCCGTATGGCATCCGTTTTTTGCCAGTTGACAACGAAGACGGTGCACCGTATGATATGTTCATGCTGTTAGTACTGCATAGTACGAGTGCTGTCTTTGTTCAGATAGCACCTTTTAATGTGCTTTATTTGTTGTTCCTGCTTGGTCGGTGGTTCAATGGTAGAATACTCGCCTGCCACGCGGGTGGCTCGGGTTCGATTCCCAGCCGACACATGTATTTTTGTTTTTGCTTTCCTCGCTCACGGATTTTCAGAGAGAGTTCGTATGCTTTTTTTTCTTCCCCTCAACAGCGTAAAATACCATCGGCGGCGGTGGTTCAGTTTCTACTTCCGGCCACCGAGTGTGACGGACGCAGAATCATGGGCTCCAGCGGAGCAGCGATAGCGGCCCTTACCGGCCGCGGCAACAGGATGGAAGATGCTGAAGCAGATTACCAGATAATTCTGCCGACTTTGCTTATAGGACGTGTTGTTCTGAACACCGTTTTTTTTGCACGCTGACGTGCGAATGCGACCGTACAGGGTCAAAGACTTCGGCGATGCCCTCGCCAACGTTGGCGCGCTGCCCGACGTTTTGGCGTTGGGAGCGTACCAAATCAACCACGTCTGGGCGGTGACGTTCGACTTTGCGGATGGTGCGAACATGCGGGACATATTTGCTGGGAATACTTGTCAAGGGCCGGCAAGCTGTTGAATTACAAGTCACATCATTATAAAACAGTAAAAACAGGAATTGTTGTCTCATCGTTGTTTTCTGCTTTGTCCAAATCTTGTGAACATTTGATTAACCAGAGCCTCAACGAACAGGCTAAAAGATTGATAGAAGCAGGGTACCCGAATGATGCCATCTTGTTGGGCTGCAGCAAGATAGCCAAAAAACCTAAGACTTCGGATGGTGTACCTGGGTCAGACAGAGAGAAGGAAAGGAAGAAGGTTGCAGTTCTCCCGTATGTGCACCGCCTTTCGCATAACCTGAAAAAAGTGGCGAACAAGTATAAAATAGGGGTTGTCTTTTCAGCTCCTAAAAGACTTAAAAGGTTATGTGCTAAGGTGGAACGACAGGCTGAAAAACAAAACGAATCCCAAAGTACCTGTGGAATTAAAGATAAAACTAAGTATGTTCCATGCTCAGAAGGAGTTGTTTATAAAATTCCTTCTTGCGGACAAGTATATATTGGCCAGACTGGTCGTAATAACACGCGCCTAACTGAGCATGCTAATACATTGGAGGCTAACAAACCTACGAATCCAGTTGATCATGTCAGAGACTGTAAATCTTGCATCCCTCCTTTTCATCGCTGCGATGTTTTGTACAATCACCCAACGCAGTTTACTAGGGAGATTATGGAGGCGTTCTATATGAAAGAAAAAAAACTAGATTGTGCGTTAGCAGCCCTACTGATCCGGAGTTCCCGGGTTCAAACCCGACCGCGGCGGCTGCATTTTTATGGAGGAAAAACGCTAAGTCGCCCGTGTGCTGTGCGATGTCAGTGCACGTTAAAGATCCCCAGGTGGTCGAAATTATTCCAGAGCCCTCCACTACGGCACCTCATTCTTCCATTCTTCTTTCACTCCCTCCTTATCCCTTCCCTTACGGCGCGGTTCAGGTGTACAACGATATATGAGACAGATACTGTGCCGTTTCCTTTCCCCCAAAACCAATTATTATTAGCAGCCCGTCGGTTTGCCTGCATGATAGTAAAGTTCGGTTCTTCGATCCCACTTCGCTACACGTTTGTTTGCGCTGTTTATATTCCTGGTTTCCTGTGAATAAACCTTTTGTTGTGAGTTAGCGCTGATCCTGTTGTTTTCTTCACTTGTCCGCGTCTTTTGCGCTATTTTCCCTTAAGTATGTATCACCAACTCGCCCGTCTTGCCATTGTGTGGTGCGAAGAAATCAGTTGCGCTGAAGGAGCTCACGGTGAAAGGCCGCCGCTGTCTCATAATCGACCCCGAGGAGCAGCAGCTAAAGTTGCGGCTCCACTGGCTGCTGCACGGCGCACCCGATGAAGATGTCCGAACGGCGTACGGAAAGGTGATGCGGGAGCGTTGGCGCGTTCAAGGAGTCAAGGAGAAGGGCTCGACAACGAGGACCATTCTTCTCAAAATGAAACCTGGCATGAAAGTGGACGACCTGCCTCATCAGGTATACGCGTCGGCGGCGAATTGGCCCTGGTTGTCGCGCCTGGGCGCCCGATGCAAAATGCCTACGTTGCTGCGGCACAGGACACGTCCGCCGAGAGTGCAAGGTGCCCCGGAGCATGAAATGCCGGCAGTTCGGCCACAATGATGACGAGTGCGTTCGCACGTACGCGACAGCTACAGGGCCTGGATTCACGGACGATTCGGCTGATTTGACCATGGACGCCGTTGAGGTAGAGGATTCGGCGAAATGCACCGAGTTAGCCGAAAAGGGTCAAGCAATGGCGGACACTTTTTTTCATTATTTCCTTAAAGACTCCCTGTATGGGGTTTTAATTAAGGGGTGGAGTTAACATGAGGAAGCGAAACACTTTTTTCATGATGACAGGTGGGACGTAATTTTTTTCTAGGAAGGTTGATGGACAGGTGATGGCTGCAAATTCATGGGGAAGGCCGTTCCAGTCGCTTGCTGTTCGGAGGAAAAATATGACTTGGAAAATGTAGTCGTACGGGCACGTTGGCGTAAAACTTTCAGCGGATGACCAATGCGGTGAGACGTGCGTGATGCCGGTGCGCAGGTGTATGGCTGCTGTTTGAGCTGGGAATAATAAAATTTGTGAAATAGGCACAGGCTAGAAATACGGCGACAGAGGGAAAGACTATAATTGGGACTGTAGCTTGAGAGATGAAACACTAATATAGGATGAGTATGAGCGGTGAATGAAACGGGCGGCTCTGTTTTGCACGGCTTCTAATGAATCATTGAGGTAAGCTTGCTGTGGATTCCAGATGGCGGATGCATACTCGTTTTGACCTGATTAATGATTTGTAAGCAAGTAGCTTTACATTTTGAGGGGCGTCGTGAAGATTACGTTTAAGAAAGTCAAGTTTTTTATTCGCAGATATTAGCTTTGTTCCGTGCTCGCGCCATGACAAGTCATTACTGATAGTGATGCCGAGGTAAGTATAGGACAGGACAAGTTCGACAGGAGAATAAGAAATCTTATAAGTAAATAAATGCGGGTTGCGACGACGATGGAAAGACATGAGCCTTCACTTATTGGAATTAAGAATCAACCAGCGATTGCACCATGATTGGATGCGGTTAAGATTGTCCTGGGGGGATTCTTGATCAGCGGTATTAGTAATTGGGGCATGAATAACACAATCGTCGGCGAACAGACGGACATGACATGTTAAATTTTCTGGCAGATCGTTAATATAAATTAAGAATATGAGGGGGCCAAGGACAGTTCCCTGAAGTACGCCTGATGTTACCGGTAGACAGTTAGAGGAATAGTTGTTAATAGTAACGGACTGTGAACGATGTGTGAGGAATTCTTTTAACCATGCAATAATTTCTCGATGAAAGTTTAGTCTGGAAAGTTTTAAGAGTAGACGTTGATGAGGTACCTTATCGAATGCTTTGGCAATGTCTAAAAACATGGCGTCAGTTTGTAGGTTAGTATCAAGGTACGAATGAAGATCGTGAAGAAAGATGGCAAGCTGTGTTTCGCACGATAAGAGTTTTCTAAATCCATATTGGGATGGAGTGAAAAAAATTTATAGAGTCTAGATGCTGCATTATCTGGGAGTAAATGACGTGCTCCTTGAGTTTACAAGGGATGGTAGTCAGGGAAATGGGGCGATAGTTGAGTGGAGAGTCTCTGTTACCTGATTTGAAAACAGGAACGACCTTCCCCATCTTTCAGTCTTCTGGGATGATACCTGTGGCGAGTGACAGAGAAAACAAGCACAAAAACTTGGATGAAATGTCCTTGGTGTTTTTGAGAAACTATTAATTTCGTCGATTCGAGCTGATGATGAAATTTTTATTTGTCTATTGCGCACGAAATTCCATTTGGATTAAAGATGATGGCTGGCATTGCCAGTTCAGTAATGGAAGGTAGTGAAAGGAATGGATCTTGAGGTTCTTTCGTGAATACTGATGAAAAGGTAGCACTAAATATATCGGCACACTGAGCATCACTAACAGAGTCTCCGTTATCATTAGTAAGGGTGATGTCGTGCGATTGCTGGGAATTTATCACGTTCCAAAATTTTCTCGAGTTATTTGTTATCATTTTGGGTAAGTCGTTGTGCCGGACGGCGGTTACCGGACATTCGATACCGGACACCGGCGACGCCAAGACCAATGACGCATCTAGAGAGGCGGAAATAGAGACATTTCTGCCACCAAGGGAAGTACGTCGAATCATAACGCAAGTTCTCTGGCACCCAAGGGCGCCGAACCGTCAAGGAGCGCGGATACCCCAGAAAAGGGCGGCGCACCAGCTAAGCGACCCCACTACCAGACCGGCGGCGATGGAGACAAGGCGACAGTAACCAGCGTGGAGGAGCCGCCGGCGAAAACGACCCAAGTGCGGCGGCCCAGTTTCAAGCGGCGGCCTAATGTCTCGGCGGACAAGCGGGTCGACGGCAAGGTGGCCACGCAGCAGAACCAGTCTCTCGCACCGGATGGCTCTGGTGGCGGCGGCGGCGTCTAGCTGCGTGCTAGACGCGAGCGGTAAGCACCGATCTCTCGGTCTCTTTACTGTCTGTGAAAATGGCTACTGCGCTTACGCTCACGTTGGTTACGCTCAATGTGAGGTGGCTAGCCGGTAAAAACAAGCAGAGCCAAGTATACCGCCTCTTAACAAACCGTGGGATTGATGTTCTTGCTATCCAAGAAACAGACGTGGAAGGGGACGAAGAGACCTGGATTTTGGTGCAGCGTTTCACGTCCAGATATTACGCAGTCGTTAGCCACGGAAATGGCACATCGGCACGATGCATTATTTTTGTTAAAAAACTGCCGAGCCTTGAGGTGCAGACGCACTTTTCATGTCCATCGGGACGATGTGTAGTGGTAGACTTTTCTTTTGTGAGTGTTGAATGGAGATCCATTTGCATTTATGCGCCCAATGTGCTGGAGGATCGAGTTCTGTTTTTTGAAAGTATCCAGGAATACCTAAGGACTGAAATACAGGTAGTTTTTCTAGGCGATTTTAAGTGCATGTCAAATGCTGCTGACAAAACCAGCACACGCTCCAACCAGGATGAAAGAACCGAAGTTTTGTGCCGTTGAACAGATCTTTTCGCCTTGGAGGACGTGGCTGAATGTGTGGAAGGTACGCGTAATCTTAAGTTTACCCATTTTCAACGCAGTAGTCATGCCCGTCTTGACAGAGTGTATGTATCTTTAGATCTGGTGCCAAAATGCCATAGTTACGATGTCGTGCCCGTGATTTTCTCAGATCACTGCATGGTGCAGAGTAGTATAGGATTTAAAAAACGATCTACCGTATTTCAGTGGCACCTATGGAAATTAAATAACCAGCTGTTACGGGATGAAACATTCACTGAGATGGTAAAAGAAGAAGTATATACAGTAACGTGCGACGGCATACACGAATGTGGGACGCAATGGGTAATTTGCAAGCAACAAATTAAAATAAAAGCCATCGAAAGAGCTAGCTGTATAAAACACGAAGGAACGTTACACGAAGCACAATTAGGGTCCCTGCTTGACAAATTATTTCCTGGGGAGTGTAAATCACCGGGAGTGTTCTAAGATGATATTAAAAAATCAAGCAAAAGATAGAAGTGATCGAAGAAAACCGCTATCGAGGGGCGCTTGTGTGCGCGAGAGCCGAAGACTTTGCTACATGTGAGACGCCCACAAAACGAGCCCCGGGAATAGAAAGAGCGTGCACGGCGAAACCACGTAGTAGAAGTCGATAGTGGTGGCCGAACTGCGTCTGACAACGATTGTATTGCGCAAGCCTTTTTTGATCACTATCAATTTTTTTTTTGCTCGGCATCGAGTAGACGTGGTACGGTTCAAAGAAGATTTTTTAGGGGCTATGCCTCGCGTAGACGATGAACACAAAAAAAGATTAGAGCGGGCGATTAGTGAAGCAGTAGTACAACGGGCCATAGATAAACTGAACGCTGGATGTCGCCGGGACCCGATGGTCTAAGCACGGCGTTTTACAAAGCATTTAAGAACGATTTAGCACCAATACTATCCGCCGTGTTCAACGAAGCTTATGAATTAGATTCACTTCCCGCATCGCACGCGTCCTCTCACACCGTACTTATTCCGAAAACCGAGCAGACAGAAAAATTAAGACAGGTGTCATCTTACAGGCCGATCGCTTTGACAAATGTTGATTACAAGATAAACATGAAGGCTGCTAGCGGCCAGGTTACTAACTGTAATACGTGTATTAGTTGGCTCAAATCAAACATGCTGGATAAAAGGGCGCTCCATTGGTCATAACATCACAAAGCGAAGCGCGTACCGGAGTGCCGCCATGTCACGTATGACCGTGTGGCAGTCCTCCAGCTCGACCTCGAGAAATCGTTTGACTGTGTGTCTCATCAACTTTTGTTTTGTATTCCAGACCATAGTAATGTCGGGTCTGTAATTAGTGAGGGAGTTGCCATGGCGTACCGTAACTGCAGTACAAGGTTAATTGTAAATAAGAAGTTGAGGGCCCCCATAACCGTACAACGTTTGGTGCGCCAAGGCTGCCACCTCAGACCTCTGTTGTTTTGTATATATACTGAAGCACTGCGTTTAAAAACAATTGAAAATGATTCAATTCACGGCTTTCGAGTGCAGGCAGCGGAAGTGAAGTTGCTTGCATACGCTGACGACATCGCTGTTTTTTGTGTCGATCAGAGCAGTATAAGTCACACGGTCGATGTTGCAAAGCAATTTAGCTCAGTTACCGGAAGTTTGGTGAGCTGGAGGAAGTGTGTTGGTTTCTAGCACGGAGATTGGCCATCAACCCCAGACAATTTTGCCAACGTCTCATGGGTGACAGCACCCGTTAAGTACCTTAGCGTTCCGTTAGAATTTTATGAAGACTTTGAGCCTTATTCGCGAGAGCAAGCGGAAGAAACTCGGGAGAAAGCAGCAACTAGGAAAAGCTCCCATTTGCCTATTTTTTCAAGAGCCACAGTTTGCAATCTTTTTTTCATAAGTAAGCTGTGGTATGTAACGCAAGTGCTGCACTGCTCTCAGTTGAATGTGGAAAAGCTTCATCATGTTTTCGCCCGCAGTTTTTATTTGGGCCTCAAGCTGGGAGAGGTGTCACCGGACTAATCTCTTCCGGGGCGTCAAAGTAGGCGGACTTGGACTCGGGCATTTGTTTTTGCACCAAATTGTAAATAGGTTCTTGTTTTTCCGGGATACTAAAGATCCCTTTCTTCGCACAATGTGCCAAGTTAGACTCGGGCGTGTTTTGCTGGAGTTTGATGTCGCAACACAACAAATGACGGGACGAACTTCAGGGTTCTTTAGAGATTGTCCTCGGTGTTCGTTTTCTCACCGCCCGTTTTTCAGTAGAATTTTTATGCAATGTTAAGTGGAAGACACTCTATAAGAAGCTATGCGCAACCGTTTTCGCGGAACCTATGTACAAGCCTTATACTCTGGAGGCCCAGGCAGTGACGTCCTTAAACAGGTTAAAAATATGCATGTGCCGTCAGGGATGAAAAACATTTTTTCAAGCTGCACACAGGAACTTTGAGTGTGAAATCATTTCAACAGGCTAAGGGGCTCTTTCTTCTGTGGGGATCGCTTTGCCTAATATGCAGCCAACCGGAATCCATAGATCACGTTTTTATTCATTGTTGGGAGGGGGTTTATTTCTGGGATGTCCTGCAAAGGACCTACCGCGGTGCCCTCAAAGAATCAGGTTTCTGCCTACAGAGAACGAAGGTGGCTTACCAGAAGACCTTATTATGCTCGTGGGCCTCCACAGCATATGGAGCCCCCGAATGGCGGGGTACCACTGTGACCCGGACGCGAGGCCAGCTCGAATGTATTTTCGGGAAAACATGCACAAGTTTTGTGAGGTACTAAAATCAGGATCATGCGCTCCTGAGTGGTTGTCAAAGTTGGAACCTGACAATGCCTAACCAATGTAGGTTTTAGGCTACTATTGTGCTAGTTTTGGTGAAAATTTTTCTGTTGACCTCTGTGGAAGTCCGGCAGTAAAGAAAAAAGAAAGCGTCGGTGCTTGAGTAGTAGAATAGTCGCCTGCCACGCGGGCGGCCGGGTTCGATTCCCGGCCGACGCTTGTGTTTTTGCTCTCTTTGCTCGCGGATTTTCAGTGAGAGTTCGTATGCTTTTTTCCTTTCCCTCTACAGCGTAAAATATCATCGGCGTCGGTGGTAGAATACTCACCTGCCGCGCGGTTGGCCCGGGTTCGATTCGCAGCCGACACATGTGTTTTTGTTTTCATCGCTCACGGATTTTCAGTGAGAATTCGTATGATTTTTTCTTTCCCTCTACAGTGTAAAATACCATCGGTGTCGGTAGTTCACGTCACCTCGCGGCATCCGTTTTCTACCTGTCCGAAGTCTTGGTAGCATACCCCTAGATATGGTCATGCTACTGGGCCTGCGCAGTCTTTGGAAAGTGCGTATGGCAGTCCGGAATGAAGAACTGACATTCGCCCTGCGAGGCAGCACTTTATTGAGAGCATTTTATATGTCAGAGATGCAGTCAAGTCCCAATATGACCCCCCGAAAAGGATTGGTATAATCGATGAACTTGCAAACTTGAAACGTTTTTAATGAATGCTCCGCCAAATGTGGGAGCACGTATTTTAACATTTCATGTACAGTAACCTTGTTTTTCGCCAAGCCGGCAATAAAGAAAAAAAAAGCGTCGGTGGTTCAGGGGTAGAATACTCGCCTGCCACGCTGGTGGCCCGGGTGCGATTCCCGGCCGAAGCATGTATTTTTGTTTTTGCTTTCCTCACTCACGGATTTTCAGTGAGAGTTCGTGTGCTTTCTTTATTTCCCTCTACAGTGTAAAATACCATCGGCGTCGGTGGTTGTTAGATTCATGGTCAAATCAGCCGAATCGTCCGTGAATCCAGGCCCTGTAGCTGTCGCGTACGTGCGAACGCACTCGTCATCATTGTGGCCGAACTGCCGGCATTTCGTGCACCGGGGCACCTTGCACTCTCGGCGGACGTGTCCTGTGCCACGGCAACGCAGGCATTTTGCATTGGGCGCCCAGGCGCGACAACGAGGGCCAATTCGCCGCCGACGCGTACCTGATGAGGCAGGTCACCCACTTTCATGCCAGGTTTCATTTTGAGAAGAATGCTCCTCGTTGTCGAGTCCTTCTCCTTGACTCCTTGGACGCGCCAACGCTCCCGCGTCACCTTTCCGTACGCCGCGAAAGCCATTCGGACATCTTCATCGGGTACACCGTGCAGCATCCAGTGAAGCCGCAACTTTAGCTGCTGGTCCTCGGGGTCGATAATTAGACAGCGGCGGTCTTTCACCTTGAGCTCCTTCAGCGCAACTAATTTCTTCGCACCATCCGCAGAGTCGAACGTCACCGCCCAGACGTGGTTGATATGGTACGCCCCCAAAGCCACGACGCCGGGCAGCGTATTTCCGTTTGCCAGCCGTTGCAGGCAAGCCCAATGTTGCCCACGCCCGTTCTCGACAAGTGCAATGTTGCCAAAACAGACGCTGCAGCCAACTTCAGTGTTGCCCACGCCCGTTCCCGACAAGTGCAATGTTGCCAAAACAGACGCTGCAGCCAAGTGCAGTGTTGGCTGTGTTGCCCACGTCCGTTCCCGACAAATGCAAGCGTCTGCCAGGCCCAAGTTGTATTGTAGTAACGCTAGCCTGGCCTGCATTTGTGCGAATAGGTGAGTGTCACAGGCAGTGTGTAAAATTCCTGGCCTTTCACAATAAGAAAGCCAACATTCCTTCTGGCACTTTTGTTTCATTGTCGGTGATTTTTGTGCGTAACCGTCGCTAGGTTGAGACTTTTCTCTCAGCGGGGCTGCTGCAATGTCCCTGCCGGAGTGGTTTTTGTATGATGTAGGTTTTCAGCGCATATTTTCGTGGTTTACTGCAAAAATTGTCACGACAGTCCATACTCATTTTGCCCATTCTTCGTCTTGGGTTGTGGCACTTTTTTTTTCAAATTGCTGAATCGTCAAACGTTCATATCTATCTCACACCTCTCATGAAAGCTGCGCGCGGTTACGGGCGACGTTGTCGCATGATTGATTAGGCGAAACTGAAATAAAGGAGCTTGTGTCAATTTTGTCAGGTAACCTAGAACAGTGTATTGGGCTGTAAGATCATTTCCTTAATTTAGACAGTGTTGCAAACAGTTTCATGATGGCATATACTTGTCTTATCTTAACATTGGGCACACGAAGGGAAAAATCCCACTAAGCACAACCTCCCCTAAATAAACTGCGCAAACAGTAGTCATTATTAATATTGCATCCACTGCTCTGTGTCTAATCTGAGCTCGATGTGGCATCCACATATCTTCTGCAATCTGTGATCTGGTAGGTCCTAAACATAAGTGATATTGCTTCTGAAAGTACAAGCTTCTCTCACTTAGAGACCTGCTTTCCATGCGTGGTTTATGTGCTTGCTCCTTTTATCCAATGCATAATGACTCTTTTGATGTTGTGTAGTGTGCCCCCCTTTGATGGCTTGGAGCTTATCTAGTGTCCTCAGTATAAAAAAAAGGTGGCTACTTCTCTGAACATCAATATATTTTTAATAGTTACTTGCACCACCCCATAGCATCTAAGGAGTTAAAAATATTGAAAAAGAAAACAGTCTACTCATTGAAATCATGGAAGAAAGTACCATTGGATAATATATGAACAGTACTTGACACTAAGCTGTTCTACTCTAGGATAGGTAAAAAACAGAAGGATGGAAAACATCACCCTTTAAGCTTTTACCTTGAAATGCTTGAATATGTAATTAAGTTGTTGGGTGAGTATATTTTTCACAGTTTACAGCAGTTTTAGCAAGTAAATATTGTAGAAAGATTTTAATCAAAGATTTTTTCCGTGGTCGTTCTGCTGCTGTTTCTATTTCAGTTTGCATTTGCTCCGTCATTCTGAGTTGCTGTCTTTAATTTCCCGGTGGAAATCAAGCAGCACTGTTGTGAATTTTTTCAATTTACTTATAAGTGGCCAAGTATGCAAGCCCCAACAAACACATCCATACTCAAGTATAGGTCAGACTTGACTATCAGCTGTATTCTGAAATCACTTTGCAAATGACCGAATCTCTACTGTAATAAACCAGGAGCTAATGGCTGCTTCGTTCCAAATGTAATTCACATGCTTAATCCAAGGCCTGAGATAAAAAGCACTCCTAAACATAAATTTCTTGCTTGTTCTTAAAGTAATATGATTAACTCTGTACCTATCGAAGTGATTACAACACTTTCTTGTAAAGGTGATGTGAACAGTTTGCAAAGCTTTTAGCAAAGTTGGTGAATCATACACAATTTGTGAATTACACTGGAGGAATATCATCAGGACCAAATACCTTGGCCTATTTAACATCTTGGAATAATATACCAATCCCGTTAACTCAAAATCTGACCTTTAGCATGCGGTCTAGCTTAGCAGGCGGTGTGAATCTAACAGTATGTGAGCAAGGCGGCATGCAGATGACGAATAACCACTGCAAAGTTTTGTTTGACATACATTATTGTTTATTCAAAAACTACTGCAGGCATGAGGTAAATAAATTAGTAGAGGAGGAGGCCCCGAGTAGAAACTGTCAGGGGGACCTCCTGTTATTAATTGTATATATGACACATATTAAACATATGGCAGATAGCAACTACATATCGGAAAACAGGTACAGCAGGAATTAACAATCACAACAAAAAATTAGATTAAGCATGCTAAATTTTACAAACTCATTAAGGAACATGGTAAAAAGAGAACATAATACTATACAAAAGCACTCAAGCAATAAAAGCCATACACAATAAATACAGGGTTCATTGGCATGGCAAATGAAGGTAATTAAAAAGTACACACTTTTTCAACCTTTTATGGAATGATGCTTCTGTACTAGATGATGTGATGATTGTTAGTAGAGAGTTGCAGACAGTGATTGCTGAGAATAATGAATAAAAACAAAACTCTAGAATATCATCGCTTTTCAAGCCAGGTATAGAGCTGTTGTCCGCACCAAAAAAAAAAAAATCCGGGCGTAGTGTACAGTATACCGTGCAGAGACTGTAAAACCATGTGCATGTGGCTGAAAGTGGAAACTTCGTTGAAAGGTTGAAACAACACCAGTATGATGTTGCAAACAAGAAAGCTTCGTCAAATGCACTCTTCGAAAATTCTGAAAGCAAGCATAATCATATAGATTGAGCAACGCGTGCATTTTGAAAACAGAAAAGAATCTCCAAAGCTGTCTATATCTAGAATCCTTAATGATCCAGACAACCAAACACACTCTTAAATGCACTGACGGGGCACTTCCTAGTGCATACGCCCGCTGCCTAGGGCACATTTTCAAGCTGAAACAGCCAGCCTTACACGTCTGCACCTGTTTGTGAACAAGGCTCCCGTGTGGGAGCTGAAACGTCATTTAGGAGTTCATTTTATTTTGCTGGGTGTTCTGCCTTCTCCACGTACAGCCCCGACCATACAGGTTTCCGTCCAACCCTCGACTTCATGCAGCAAGCATATAGTTTCTAGAAAGCCCAACAGGGAACCTAAACTGAAACGTCAGCATGTGTTCATGCTCTAGGTCAACCTGCTAGGATTGCAGCCACGACAAAAAAATGTGAAGTTGCTTCCATGCATGTTGCACAAAGCATTATCTAACATTGTCTCAAATTTTAAGTTTCAGTGTACTCCAAAAATGCAGAAATATGACCCTGAGAAACTGCCAGAAAGCACATGTTAGGTCCAACAGGTTTGCAGCATAAGAATCCAGTTGTCTAAAAGCTTCCTGGTACATTTTATTCCATTGCAAAGAAAGTAACTTCAAACACTCTGTGGACTGCAGCTACTAGATTGCTAAATATGCCTATTAACTGAAACAGGTGCAATCAGACTCCACAGCCTTGGCAAAAGAAGAATAGGAAATTGGAAAGGGGTAGGTATTGGAGGCAGCACTGCAGCAAAAACCCTCTTCTAACCAAAGAGTAGACATGAAGGTTCATCATGAGAGGCACAGAATGGAACTGTAAAGTGAGAGTGCGATTGATTTGTGTCCTAAGTCTGTGTACACAATGCTGCATCAAAAATATCGCTACAATAGGATGCATATATTCTTAAATACTGAATAGAAAATTCCTGTTGACAGTGTCAGCATGGAGCCTCTTGTTTTGTTTTGAGTTTCAGATTGCTAACTGTTTTAGGGCAAGGATAATATTGGGGAATGGAAGATGCTCTTGGAATGCACATTCAGAATGTAGTCCAAAGTGTTTAAGGGAAACACTAGAGGTGAAGTGCATTTCAATTTAGGCTGTAATTACTCATGAGTTTCTACTTGATCGCAGTTATACGGTTGCAAAGCTAGACAGCTTTCTGAGAAGCTTTGCAGCTGAAAGAAAATTCGTCTTAGTCTGGGGATAAAACCAGGGACCACTGCTTGCCTGGGCAGTCACTCTACATTTAAGCTAACCAGGATGCCTAGCAGATGTCATGGTGAGGTCAAATTGATCAACAACCTGAAGCAACAACGGCGTTAGTCTCGCTCTGAGCTGTTGATCAATTAGCTCTGTTTACCTAAATGGTTTGAAGCTTCTGGCACCATGAGACACTACGCAGGAAGTAGTTCGGGATAGCCCTTGGCCTTTTGCTTCTGACAGCCTATGCAAACGTTTTCGAGGCAGCATGGTCACATTAAGTGTATGTCTCTTCACTCTTCTTTACGTGCTTGAAATTAATCCGGAGCCCTCCACTAAGGCGATCCTTGTAGCCGGCGGGTTGTTTTTGGATGTTAAACCCTACAATTTACAAATTTTCCACGTGCGGTACGCTGTTGCCGTAGATGGGGCAGAGAGAAAGTCAAGAATAGAGGCAATCCAGTGATCTTTACGCTGCTCAGAAGTCATGTCGCAGGTGTTGAACAAAGGCGCAGCGGATTCGAGGGCAGAGAGGCAGGCAAGCTCGGCCAGTAGTGGGGAGCGGGACAAGGCATCAGCATCATGGTGCTTGCGGCCCGACCGATATACGACACGTATGTTATATTCTTGTAGATGGAGAGCCCATCGAGCCATGGCAGGCGACCGTAGGGATCTTTTAGCGAAGAAAGCCAGCATAGTGCATGGTGGTTGGTGACTACGTCCAAAGGACGGCCATTATGATAAAGTCAAAACTTGCCAAGGGCCCAGACAATGGCCAAGCTAGGCCACCTTAGCCAAGCACTCGTTAGTATACTTCATACATTATCTGGCGACTGAATAGCGAGGTGGAGCTGCAATAAAGGTTTTTCCAAGAACTCTCGTCCCGCAAACTTTTGTGCCCGATAGTACATATGTGAATAGTGGCGTGTCGCGTCCGCGAAATATGCGGTGCGGCACTGCTGTATTCTTTTAAACGCGGCTTATCTCAGCCTGCAATCTTTACCCGTCCAATTGTGAAACGAGATATGACGCCTCCAGAAAAGGGGTTGAGACTGCATAATTATAATAGCTTCGCCATATCTTCCATATACCTCCATGAATACCAGCACCTCCGTTCAGCCGCTGCTGTGGTTATTGTGCTCGGCTCCTGACCCGAAAGACGCGGGTTCGATCCCGCGGCGGCTGTCGCATTTCGATGGAGGCGTTAATGCTAGAGGCCCGTGTACTGTCTGATGGCAGTGCACGCTATGGAACCGAAACCAATCTTGTTTCGGTTACGAGAGAGCATTGGATTCGAGAAAGAGTATCTACGGTATACATATGTAGCTTGTAAATTTCTGCTTGAAATACTTCTCATGCCTGGCAGATCTGCCACTGCCGTGACGCAGGCGCTGTCGCGACTCTGACAGGAAAAAGATGGCGCCGGTTTTAGAAATAACATTTTCACGCTTCAAAATTGAGACTCAAGTTGGTGCAGCTGTAGGTCAAAGCGCTTCGATGACAAAAAAAAAGATGGTGAAGTTGCCTTCCGAGTGCATTCCTTGGAGTTTCGGTTTTGATTTCATGGTTGGCAGTTTTGTCTAAAATCTGTACTTTCGTTATTTTCGCTGCCAGCTTTCATTGTTTTTATGGTGCTATTGTGGTGTCATTTCTTAATAATTGTGAGCCATGTTTCCAGCGCATTTCGTATCAGTTGCAGAAAAAGTTCATTTCGTAGGTAGCGTTGTAGCGCCGTCTGCCTGGGACGACCTGCCCATCGACATCAGCATCGTCCTGCGTGCCGCGGGTCGTTTGTATCTGTGGCTGGATTGGTGCTGTTCTTGCGTTTGTTGTAACACTGAGTGCATTTTTAAGCGCAAGCAAAAAAGTTATGCTGCAGTGTTCAAGTATGACATGTTGGAGCCAGTTCAGGTGAGCTTTCCGTGCTGCGCGGCTACCTACACGGCCTTCGTTAGTACTGTACCAATTTTTGGGAAAACAGCAGTTGTACCTTATGGCCACTTTTCTCTTCGGAGGATTTTACTGCTGCGTAATCCTATCGGACAGAGTCGAGTTCATACCGCGTAAGTGTATGTACCACCAGCAGCAAAAGTTATTGGGGTGCGTGTTCTCGGGGAAGAAAAGTTATTGTGGGGCTTCCTCGCGACCTAGTGCTTTAAAATGCTACCAGCGTGTGGCGAATGCAAGTCCCCTCGTTCAGACACTTCGAGCGATTGGCTTACGCGGCGGTTGGCTACTGTGCCGGATTTCCCGGGTTCGAACCCGACTGCGGCGGCCGCGTTATCGATGGAGGCCAAACGCAAAGACGCCCGTGTGCTGTGCGATGTGAGTGTACGTTAAACATCCCTAGGTGGTCGAAATTATTCCGGAGCCATACACTACGGCACATCTTTCTTCTCTCAGTCCCTCCTTTACCCCTTCCCTTACGGCACGGTTCAGTTGCCGCCAAGATGCGAGACAGATACTGCGTCATTTCTTTTCCCCAAAAACCATTCTTCTTCTTCCCCGTACACACCCACCTCGTAAATTTTGCCTGCCGATAGTACCTCCGTGTGACGCGATTCGATATTGATCACTTCAGGCCTGAGCTGTTCAATTAAGCGAGTTCACACAGTTAATTTTCTTAGAAATACTGAGCGCAGTGCGCGAGCTCAGCCACTGTGACCCTGTATAGTAAACGGGTACCGCACAAGGGGGGGGGGGGGAGGGGGAATTGTAGGGTTTTAACGTAGTTAAGCCGAGTATATGTGTGAAAGCACATGTTTAGCCTGGTTGTCTCATGGTTTTGCTTTGCTAGGTCGTCGGCACTTCTGGCGACGTGATTAGTTCTAGAGTAGTTTTAGTTGATGGAAGACGACGACATGCAATGCACAGCGCGAGCGTGTGTTGCAGTTTAACGCGAGCCGGGGTCGTCTGTGGCAGCAGCATAGTGCTCTCGTGCACAGGCCATCGAAATTGATCCCAGTTGCGGCAATTATTATTTTGTTTGCCAAGGTCATCCTCAAGGTCAAGCTTCACACCAACTCTGTGAGCCAGTTAGACCTTGTGAAGTAGTACTTTCACACTAAAATATTAGCCCTCCTGAGCCAAAATGACAGTGACAACGTTTACAATTGCTGTACAGTTGATGCCTTCATAACCGTATACATTCCATAAGCACGTTTCTGACCAGTCCAGCTCGATTCAGCACCTCAAATGAGTGTGAACGCGGCTACCAGTTCAGTTTGACATAACTAGTGTTAACAGAGGTCCTCAACATGTTTCAGCAAAGCATCTGTATTTGATAGCCTCTTCTCTCTCTTTTTTTTACTGTCAGTGTTTTTCACCACCACTGCATGCTCATAATGACAAATGCTACAACTGGTTAACATGTCTTGTATTTGGCAACAGCTTGGCAAGACAGCCTAATACATTTGTAGCGAAGTCTGCCAAACAAGTTGTGGTACTATGTATTGCTGAACTTGGCATAACCGTATGCTGATATTGTGAAATAACATTGAGTGGCCGTTAAGTCTTCTTGAGTTTTTCTCAGATCTGTCTGCTGTAGGTCAAAGTTTGGGCACATAAGCACAAAACAGATTTGTTGAAAATACTTTTCATGAAAAGAGTTGCTTATGGTACTGAGTACTGTGTAACAAGAAAGTATCTGCTGAGACTATGTTCAACTGTAAAAAATGTCTGAACAGTGAAAAGTAAATAATTCATAGTGTTGTGGCGCAGGGGTTCACTCGAACCCGGGCTCCGTTGGGTAACGTGTCCGAGCCTTCGGGTTGAAGAAATATGGAACTTCAAGCTTGGGAAAACGAAAAACAAACGAGTTTACTGGCACTTTTCATGAAACTTGATTACATAATTTAAAAGGAAACAGAAAGAGCAAACGGTCAAGAATTAAAAGTTCATAGCGTCGAGCAACTGGATGAGCCTTGTCGTCAGGGCCCAGAGGGATCGTTCGTACTCAGGACACTCGTTAAATACACTGAGGCTCCGCCGCTTTCACCACACGATTCACAGATCGGAAGAGTCGCCGCACATAGCACGCTGAGCCCTGTGGGAATGGGCGAGGAGGGTACGGAGGTCCGCTGCTACTTCGTCCTCGGGAATGCGCTTCTGCCCGCTTCCTTTCGTCAGCTTGACCATCGTCGGTCGCGTCTCACGGTCCGACACAAGGGGAGCGTGCGTGGGAGATTCCAAGGGTAGTTTCCCCGAGACATCTTTTTTTCTTTTTCGTAAGGTCAACGAGGGGTCAAACAACGTGTCCCTAGCAGGGTTGTAACAATAGTTAACACAAATTGAGAATAAGGAAAGGAGCATTACAAAAAAACCTGTGTTTCCTTATAAGAACAGATAACACAGTGTCCCCAAAAATATCTCGGACGAATGTATGCAAAAGGACATAGCAAACATGTTTGAAGTTTTCTGCCAGCATCTCGCCTCCACCCCTTCCCAGAAAAAAAAAAACTTGAAGCATGTTAAGAGTAATTCAAGAATGGGTACAAGTGTTTAAGTTCATTCTAAATATAGATTTTTTTAAAGTATTTGCAAGATACCAAGTTATCATGAGAAGTACTGAATATAGAATATTCAATCTGTGGTAGAAGAAGCACCAAAAGATATTGACAGAAGAACTAGGGGGCTGTGCTGATCCTGTGCATTGTGGTGCTGCTGTTGCTATGGTATACCAACAACTCACCAATGTACGGTTCTCCTCTGTTGTATGTTAGCTATGTGCATGTTTGACAGAGTTTTCCATGGCCACTTTTGTTAAATCTTATCATCCAGAAATATTGAGTCACAGTCATGACCTTGTGCTGCACTGCTATCTTCTGTTTTGTTAGCCTCAAAGGTTTGCAGAATGTGGCTGTGTAGGAAAAACTTCATTGGTGTGCTGGTGCCTTGTGCACCAGTTGCCTGGCATTATGCCAGTGAATGGAGCGTGCATGTTCCCTCATGATTGCCTTGGAAATGTTGCTATGGGTTATGGCGCATGTATATGGGTTTTTCTGCGCACCCAAATTTCGTTGAGTTTTGTCAGGATCATACATGTCAGAAGGGCTGGTAGTTATTATATCAGAGCAGTGTGAATGTGAAAAAATATACTGCAGTGGGTAAATGAAAACTAAAAAGACTGGTACGATGTAAAGCTGCTGAAACCGCTCACCAGTTCTTGAAAAAGTGAACATATCACCACTAAATTAAAGCTTCTGTTTGGGCGAGTTGGTAATGATCCATTTGCTTCAGTGGTTGTGTTGCTTGTCTTCCTTTCATGTGTCCCGTCTTCCTGCACTCTTTAACAATCACATCACTACTACGCTTCACAATTTTTTACCTAATGTGTTTGTCTTGGGTGGCTTGCGAAAATGGTTCAAGCTTGCAGATCTGCAATGCCAACAGGCCGGCATATCAAGGTCCACAGAATGTTAAATTACGGAATAACTTAGACGGTGATCTGCGTGCATTGCTAAGTAACCAATTTCAAAAAGAACTGCCTAACTATGTTATTGACATTGTTGTAAACAAATGCTGTGTAGCCCACCCCTGTTATGCCTCTAAGAGTAGAGACCGCAGTATGTGTAAATAAATAAAAAATACTTGAATGCTTCCTTCCCAAAAAATTGATGCCATGCAATGACACCATTTTTTAGACATCAACTGATAATCCTTATCGCATGCTTTGTAGCATTTCAAGCCTTTGTAGCATTTCCAGCAGTCAGCCTGTCTTTAAAGGCATTTTTTGTTATTGTTTCAGCGATGTAGGTGCCGAATAAACCAAGGCGCAGTGTTAGTGCATAAATCTGTCAATAAGAAGATCATATTTATTACTGTTTATCAACGTGTACTGTACGCGTTAAGTGGCATATGAACCAAGTCACTCACACATGGATAACCTAGTCCGCAGAAAATGTTGCTTATTTCGCACGAAACACGACCACAGAATGGAAAAAAGCCAATCCAGCAGCGAGAAGAGGTATTCGATGTGTTGCGGGTGTGAAAAATGAGATCTATGCATGGGGACAGGATGCCGAAAAAAATCTCCGGACCATAATCAGCTTGGCATTCTTTCCGGCTTTCCTCAGCAGCGTCTCGCGGAAAGTCAACTTCACGTGACCGCATGTTCCCTTTAACAATGTACCATACTGTACAGAAAACTAACACCCACATCAGTGTGACGCTGCATTTGACCAAAGGTGTGCTTTGACTGCCAATTTATGTGGACTGGAAGGAATACATCACTCGTCTGACATCCGCACTGTGCAGAAAGTTGTGTGAACTCTGGTGTGCAGCTCCTTAACTTATGTTTCGAACAGAAAACTCGCAGTGCCTTGGTGCAAAGTACACTGTAGGAAATGGCTTGTTTGATGAGAAGGGGCCCGGTCTTGCAGCGTCAGTAATCGTAATTTTTATTTTTGGTTAAGTACAAAGACAATGAATACAGGGGAAAGGATGATGCACTGCTGCTGCTGCTTGCCATTTACTGTTCGCACTCTTGCACAGACTTATGCAGTAAAGAGTGCTGGCACTGTGAATGAATAAGAATCATCATCATGACGGCAGGTTTCTGCAGTAAAATGTCGGCCGGAGTAGATGTGCAGTTTTCTCTTTTCAGACTATGAATAATTTCTGTTCAATTTCTCAGGTTATCAGATATGCTTCTTCCCGTTACAATATGTCAAAGATATGTTGGCATCTGCATACTCTGCAATGAAAGGTGAGGAAACCACCATTCTCTGACTTTTACATTTTTGCAATGCTGGTGAAAACAATCATTTAAATGTACCCCAGTCTGCCGTTAATGAAAGCGTACCTAAGACGGCGGGATCCAATGTACAATGAATCCTGTGCACTAGGCTCTAGCATCGATACTGCCAGATTCGGGAACGGCTCAACTCAGCAGTGCAGTGTCTGTCATTGTGCAGACATCCTGCACAAGAATTGGAATTTCGTTAGGGAACATGCAAATGATGCTAACATGAACACAGAAACATATGCAGATAGGTGAACCAGGGAACCTATAACTCCAGTACAAAAGGTAAAAACGCACACAGAAACCTGGAAGGATTCTGCATATCCAACAAAGCCCACATATACATTGGCTCACCATCATTGATACAGAGCAGCCAAGAAACCGCATTCCTCTCAGGGAGGTCACAGGCAAATGAATGTGCGCATCAATGACATCCTCCTCGTGAGTCTTCAGGAATGCCTGCAGCTGATGCAGTAGACCAGGAAGTGATGAACAACTGGTGAACAAGCAAGTCGTCTACAGGGCCACTGTGGATACAACAGCAAACACAGAATCGGACACCCAGTGTGAATCTTGCCATCATGTCTCTCGTGGCCTGTGAGGCACTTCGCACCGCAGTACAACTTTTGCGACCGGGAAAATGTTCAAGTTTCTAAGATTATAATTTGCAATTCACTGCTTGTTGTTATGCAGAAAAGCGTACTGTAATCCCAGTGTATATATCTGAATAAACGTCTTCTTTTTATTTTGCTTCCCAATTTGTTATGGACAGTTTTGACGGGGGACGAAAGTACCATATTAACGAGGCATGCCTCTATGACCATGCAGTATTCAAAAAACACCACCTGGTTTCGCATAATATGCATGGCCTTCCTAAAGAACGCCCCTCACCCCTGCTATGACAAAAAAAATACATAAATGGTAGGGCAGTAAGTTGAGCACACAGAAAAGGTATTATGCAAATCTTTCTGAAGTAAACAGCAGCCAGCCAAACAAGCTTCAGTGTTTATTTTGAGAGTCTTTTCAATGTTCCTGTTATGAGGAAGCCCACTAACTTTGCATGCATCTTCTAATGTGGCTGTATCAAAGGACGAACAGCATGATAAACGCTGCCACTATAGTGGGTGTGATGCATAGGGATGGAAGAACAGATGTGCTAACTCGCAGACAGTGGCTACATACAGAGTGCTACAACGTGGAGTTTCTGGAGTGCACCCATGGCAATAAACAGTCTCACAGTAAAGTATTCCTGCATCATGGTCGGCTGCTGAAGTGTCAAGCAAGAGTGATTTCTGCATATTTCCAACCAGTCTGCTGGCACTTAGTGATTGCCAAATGGCCATTACTTCAAACAACATTTCTGGTCATGTGCCACTCTGTGTCAAAAAGAGGTGGCACCTTTCCCATTTTCAAAGTTCACTCGCACTTGACAAGGAAATGCGAGAACCAGTCAGAAAGGCAATGCAGCAAGCAATACGGCACTCGATGTAAACAATAGGATTTCAAGTCAGCATGATATGTCCGGCAGTCTGTCCCACACCTCCATTTCAGAAGGGACGCAACTTTCAACAAAATTTAGTTTATTTCTAGCTGTATTTACATGAAATTTTTTGAGCAATTTAAAAATAATTTTATGACTGCTCTCACCAAATGTCACTGTTTTATGTGCAGAACATTATTTTCCAATATATATTTTACTTGAAACCTGCAAAGCTAAGAAATATGGCAGAAGGCTAGTTCAACATTCATTGTTCTTGCAGGGTGAAGTCATTCTTGTAATTCTTTTTGCTTTGCAAAGCTCAAATTTTTGTTTTGAATTTTTGAGATTCAGTGTTTGTTGACATATTAAAGTGAGAAGACAATTTCATACAAGAAATTTAAAATTCATAAATTTGAAGAAAAAAACAGTTGTCTAGACCTGGGCTGCGGTTCTAGGAGTGCAACGAAACGAGTGGTCCAGAAAACATAAAACTGTTGGGGACAAGTATGCTCCGTAAGGCATGTATCTAGGCAGAAAACCTTAACAGAGAAAATTGCCCGTTTCTTGAATGTTTCGTCACTATTCACAGCCGTCGAGGTTCATGAAACAATTTTTTTTACAGTAATTCCCAGTCGATTTCAAGAATTAAATTTGGGGACAGCAGAGTCATTCCACGCGAAAGGAGATGCACCAAATTCTTGGTATTTTAGATTTTGCTGAGAAAATTCATGGAAGACCAGTCCCAACAGAAGTGTAGAGACCTTCTTTCAAAGAAAAAAAATTTTTCTCCGTATATCATGCCCCAAAGTGTAAAACATCACCTTCATCTGGGCATTTTGCAAAAATTATTGTTCAGGAACCGGTCCTTGTTGGCAAAGTTTATCTCCGCATGTAGTCAGGTATTGAGATGCCCTGTCATGCCTCAAAAAATAAACTGTGGATGAAGCCGTTTTGGTTTAAAATGGAAGTGCTTAACAGGAGAAAAAATTGAAGATTTCCGCATTTTTTAAACTAAACTTGGAGTCTAAATTTAAGCAAACTTTTTTGGAGTTTTGCCTGAAACCTTGATCTAGCACAGTTTGAATTAAACTTGAACCTTGCGTTGTTCTGTAATTTAATAAAAAGTACATAGATTTCTGCGGAAACGGCCACATTGAGGACCAGAAAACGCTATGTGGGCAACGGTGCTAGACAAAAAAAATCAGCCAAATGGTCAACCCATTTAGTTTCGCATATTAAAAAAAACTAGAAAAATATTTTTTGCTGGCAACAAATAAATTTTTATAAAGGAGTTCCAGCGATGTGGTGCGAGAACCTGTTATGGTACGTCCGGTAAAACGCTGCTTTTATTTCCGGCCTTGCTAAACTCTAGCAATTGCCATTAGCATTTGACATATTGTGAGAAGATGGCGCAACGGAACCATTTCAGTGTTTTCATTTATTCTTAAAGAATATGCTTGGGCGGAATACTCATGGTATACAGGATGTGTCATGTTATTCCTTATAGATATGACCTAAACGCAGGATTTAAAAAGCCAGTCTGAAAGTGTTAGATGTATAAGCATTTATTATTTACATTGCACTTGACTGAGGCATCAGCCTCACCGATTATTCAACTTCCAAAGCTGTGGTGTACAGCAAATGCAATGTTTAATAAACCATTTGTATTGAATTAAATCGGACACCTTGTATACGCACAAAATATAAAGGGAGACTGCATACTACAGCAAAAAAAAAAGGGTTATAACATCATGTGGCCTGAATTGGGAACAGCTGGGGATAAGAGTTAATGGAGAATACCTGAATAATCTGTGACTTGCTGATGACATTGCCTTGCTGAGTCACTCACGAGATGAATTACAAAGCATGATCAATGATTTAGACAGGCAGAGCAGAACGGTGGGTCTAAAAATTAACATGCAGAAAGCCAAATTAATGTTCAATAGCCTAGCAAGGGGAAAGCAGTTCACAATTGGAAGCGAGATGCTGGAAGTGGTAAGGGAATATGTCTACTTAGGGCACGCAGAGACTGTTGATCTGATCATGAGAGGGATATAACTAGAAGGATAAGAAGGGTGGAGCGCATATGGCAGGTTCTCTCAGATCATGAATAGCAGTTTACCAATATCCCTCAACAGTAAAGTGTACAACAGCTGTATCTTGCCGGTACTCGCCTATGGGGCAGAAACGTAGAGGCTAACGAAAAGGGTTCAGCTTAAGTTAAGGACGACACAGCGAGCCATGGAAAGAAAAATGTTAGGTTTAACGTTATGAGACCGGAAGAGGGCAGAGTGGGTGAGGGAACAAACACGAGTTAATGGCATCCTAGTCGAAATTAAGAGGAAGAAATGGGCTTGGGCAGGGCATGTAATGCGAAGGCAAAACAATCATTGGTCCTTAGGGGTAACGGAGTGGATTCCAAGAGAAGGCAACAGTAGCACAAGGGACGGCAGAAAGTTAAGTGGGCGGATGAGATTAGGAAGTTTACGGGGATACGGTGGCTGCAGCTGGCAAAGGACAGGGTTAATGGTAGGGACATGGGAGAGGCTTTTGCCCTGCAGTGGGCGCAGTCATGCTGATGATGATAATGATGAAGATACATGGCGTGCTCATATACTTTTGTCGGCATTCTTAGCGATATGAAAGCCTCAGTTACCTTCCTTTCAGCTTTACCTCTTGTCTTTGCAAAGAACACTGTGTTTTCAAGGGCAAGGCAGCAGCCACGTTTCTGGCATTTACTACAGTGCATTGCCAAATGGGCATTGTCGTGCGCGGCTGGTTTGGACACATCCGGAGCCCCAAGTGATCACGTACGGAACGCCGCCTGTATGTGGACAAGAGTGCGTACACTGTGATCCATTTCCTTTTGACTCCACATGGAACTAACGAGTCAAGCGGACGGCGACGGAGGGAAGTTCGGTGTGCGCAGGCGATCCAGCTTGGCCGGGCCACATTGTTCGCAGCCCCGCTCCGAGAAGCAGCAACGAAGGCGCGTCGCCTTTCATCCCTACCGCGGCGACGCTGCCCAAGGCCATTACCCGGGCGGCGGTCGTTCAGTGTGTGGCTAGGAGGCAATTTTGAAGACGCGTTCCTCATGTTCACTGTGAGCGCTTATCAGCTCCATATGACTGCCAGGCACTTCCTGTACACGTGGGGCATCAGGAAGAATTGGGGAGCGATGGCACCTTAAGTGGCACGGCTGTCGACAATCTGTGCGGCCCTCGCATGCTCTTTAAGCGAGTAATCATGCCGCCCCGCGGGGGAGGATGGAGTGATCCGAGAGGGGAATTGTTAGTATTCGTGACAATGACCTGTCCCCTCTCCCCAATCTTTGATTGGGCGTGTTTTACGCTCCTCTGTCTCTTTTTCAATGTGTTTTCCTCTCCCATGTGTTTTATTGGATGTGTTTTCCTTTCCCCGGTCCATGATTGGATGCGTGCTTGTGTTTTGACCTAATTGGTTGGTGTCCCCACTGAGGGCGGGGACTTAGGGATTAAAAGAAGACGTTTTGGTGGGACCGGTGGTTGATTTCGTCTGGTCACTCTGCGGATCAATCACTATGTACATAGTTGTTCTCCTTGTTGTACCTTCCGTTCTGTCTTAGCTATTTTATGTGTGATTAAACAGTTTACTTCCTGAAGTTCCACGAGTAATGTGACTGAGCAAGTTTAGAACCTCAAGACGTCGGCATCCAACAACTTCTACCTTTCCCCTTCGGGCTGACATCAAAGAAGAGAAAGGGGTAAAAGGAACTTAACTGGCGCAGTCGACAGAAATGCGACGTCTTCCTACTCGAGGCAACTGAAGGAGGGCGGAAGTACAAGGCGGCGGACGAGCTATAGCGTGGCACGTCCAGAGGAGAAGATTTCAAGAGTGACAGCTGGTCAACGCCGACGTGACGCTGAAGGTCCAAGTCAGCGGGCAGCTGAAGGAACCAGGTGACCAGAGTCAAGGAGGGCGCTGTTGATCAGGAGGAGCCGACGACGACGCGGATCAAGGAGACGAGTTCCAACCGGGACCGTGCGGCGCAGCGACCAACTTCCGGGCCAGTCTTCCATGCTGGGGCACCGGCAGCCTCGTAAAGCGGAGCTTCGGTAGCCGGGCGAGTACCTTTCTGTTTCTGTCGGGTTTGTGCTTATGCCAAAGCCTTGGGTTTTGAGAAGTGACAGTGTTAAACAGAAAGAGATGGAGAACGGGGCAGGAAACGGAGAGTTGGCAGCCGCGGGTCAGGCAAATGAGGGTCCGACGCACCCTCTGACAGTTAGCGCGCCGGTGCAACAAATGACCGAGTTGCAAGTGCAATTACGAATTGCTGAACTAGCGGTGGAAAAGGAGCGGTTGGCTTTGGAAAATACAAGGCTGAATCTTAAGCAGAGCGGAACAGCGGGTGGGCTTGGTGAGAGCGCGGGAGCGAGCGGAAGAATGGACGAGGACAGAAGGTTGAAATTTGCTAACCTTATGAAAGGCGTCCTCACGCCGATGCCGCTTCAAGAAGCCCTGGTACCAGGGTGGTTCGAGGACGTAGAGGCCACGTTGGGGTCATACGAAGCTCCAACCCAGTGGTGGGCTGGACTAGTTTTGCCACACCTAAGCGAGAGGGCACGCATGCTACTCACGCGGTTGTCCGCAGAGGAAAGGAGCGAGTACGCACTCCTGAAAGCTAAAGTGTTAGACGGCTTGAGGCTCACTGCGGCCGAATACAAGCGTCTTTACTCATCCGCGAACAAAAACCCAAATGAGACGTGGGAGCAGTTTGCGGTACGCCTGCAGAACTACCTGGAATGCTATTTAAACAGCTGTCAGGTAACTTCGTTAGAGGAGTTCAAACTGCTAGCCGTCGCGGACCGACTAAAGGAAGCCCTCAGTGCAGAGGCGAGAGCGCACGTTGCTCTAAATGATAAGCCAGGGTTCCTAAAACCTAGTGAGATTGTCACGCTGGCAGAAAACCACGACGAAAGCCGAAGATATAAGGTCGGGAAAGCAGCGAGCGCGGCGGTGGCGACGAACGAGGCAGTCGAGGTAACACAGCGCGACGGAACCCAGTCCCGACCAAACAACACGCGGCCCCGGGGACGTGGACAGTGTTTCCATTGCCACGGGCATGGGCACATCGCAAGATTTTGCCCGAAAAGACAAACCGCGGAAAAGCCAGACATGGGGGGCGGACGCGCAGACCAGAAATCAGTAATCGCCCGAATATCGGTCCCCTTGCATGACAGGGAGACAGTGCACGGCTCAGTGGAAAGGCAGCCCGCGGAGGAGAAGGTCAGCGCCGGAGAGGTGACTTTGTTGAGTAGCGGGAACGCTATAAGTGCGCGCATTGACTCAGGGGCCGACATCACGGTCATCCGCAGGTCGCTCGTGCCGCGATATGAACGCGCGGGGGCAACAATAAAACTCACCGGGGCTTTCGGAAAGCAGGTTGTCGCGGAGCTGGCGTACGTTCCCCTAGTAACAACTCAGGGAGCACCGCGAGTATCATTTGACCCGTCGGAGCGGGGCATACTGTGTGCAGTCACAGACGAGCTTATAACTGGGATAAGCGCGTTAATCACTCCCGAAGACTATGAGCAGCTTCTGAGCGATCGTGTGCATGCGCAAGAACAGGGAGAAGCCGAGGGTTCTGACGAAGAAATCGAAGAGAGGGAGAAGCGGGTTGACGAGGTTCTAGCGGGCGCGGTAGCAGCAGATTGCAGCGAAGGGGAAACCGCGGTGGCACAGACGACGCGGCAACGGTTTCGCGAGGCGCAGATTGGAGACGAATCACCCCAGGAAGCGTGGGCTCAGGCTAGAGAGGGAACACACGGCATGGCGGTCCGGGACGAGCTTTTGTTCCACCAGGAGCCTGTTGCTGGGCATCCATGTACTCAGCTTGTCCTCCCAACCGAGCGACGCGCAGAGGTGTTAAAAATGGCGCACGACTCAGTGTGGGCAGGTCATCTCGGCGAGCGGAAAACGCTTCAGCGGATAAAGGCTTCATTCTTCTGGCCCGGGGTCACACGTGACGTGAAGCAGTACTGCCGCTCATGCCACTCATGTCAGGTGAAGTCGCGTGCACGCACAGCAGATCGAGTGCCGATCGCGCCGATCGCTAGACCAGAGGCCGCATTCCAAGTAGATGAGCTCCTGGAGTGGGGACTAATATATCCCGTTGAGAGTCCTCATGCTCGCCCAGTGGTTTGCGTCGCTAAAAAAGATGGGGGGCTGCGCCTGTGCTGCGATTATCGGAAGTTGAATGCGATAACCGAGCAGGACGCCTTCCCGATGAGCCTACCGTCCGAGCTGCTGTTCCGAGTAGCGAAGGCCAACTTCATCAGCCTAATAGACATGCTGAGAGGCTATTGGCAAATATCCCTTGACGAGCAGGCACAGGCCCTCACGGCATTCGTCACTCCGGTGGGGCAGTACGCATGGAGGGTCATGCCCTTCGGCCTTCGAAATGCGAGTTCGACATTTCAGAGGGTCATAAACCAGGTACTAGCACCGCACCGCGAGTACGCATGCGCCTACATAGATGACCTCGCGATTTATTCAGACACCTGGGAGGAGCATTTGAGGCACGTTCGGGCGGTGCTCGCTTCGATCGCAGCCGCCGGGTTCACCGTGAACGCAGGCAAATGTCATTTCGCGAGACGAGAAGTCGAATTTTTGGGCCATGTGGTTGGGTCGGGGAAGCACAGCGCTAATCCAGGAAAGGTCAAGGCAATAGACGAGATGCCGAGGCCCCAAACAAAGAAGGAGCTCAGAAGCTTTCTGGGCTTAGCTAACTATTACCGACAATATGTCCCCGACTATTCTCGCGTCGTGCTCCCACTGACGAGCTTAACTAACAGGCGGACACCGCAGCGGCTCCCATGGGATGACGAGGCGCAGAAAGCTTTTGATGAGGTAAAAGCTTGCTTGAAGAGCGCATCCTCACTTCATGCGCCTGACCCAAGTAAGGAGTTCGTGCTCGCAACCGATGCTTCGGACTACGCGGTGGGTGCCTGCCTTGCCCAGTGCGATGACGAGGGCCGCGAGCAGCCTATCGCTTTTCTGAGCAAAAAGCTAAGCCCGGCTCAGACCCGCTGGGCGACTATCGAGAATGAGGCTTATGCCATCATTTGGGCATTAGGGCGACTTGAAGTCTGGTTGTGTGGCGCACAAATTAGGGTCATAACGGACCATAACCCGCTCAAATATTTGACTCTGAGTAGTCCGCACAGCGCCAAGCTGACACGCTGGGCACTCGCTCTGCAGAGATCGATATCCGGGTCGAGCACAAAAAGGGGGAGCAAAACGCTAATGCCGATGCAATGTCGCGACTCGTAGCTGCCAACTAGAGGCGTGGGGGTATCCGGGGCCTGGAGTTATGTCATTTATGGAGGTGTACCCTGAGGCTTTGGCCACGCATATGGTTCGGCAGCGGCAGGTGGTGCTTCTTCGGCTCCGGGCCCGCGGCACGTTGGTCTGTTCGGTTTTCTGTGTGTGCTTCATTCCAAGATGTTATGCAGCACACTTGGTGGGGAGGTGTCGTGCGCGGCTGGTTTGGACACATCCGGAGCCCCAAGTGATCACGTACGGAACGCCGCCTGTATGTGGACAAGAGTGCGTACACTGTGATCCATTTCCTTTTGACTCCACATGGAACTAACGAGTCAAGCGGACGGCGACGGAGGGAAGTTCGGTGTGCGCAGGCGATCCAGCTTGGCCGGGCCACATTGTTCGCAGCCCCGCTCCGAGAAGCAGCAACGAAGGCGCGTCGCCTTTCATCCCTACCGCGGCGACGCTGCCCAAGGCCATTACCCGGGCGGCGGTCGTTCAGTGTGTGGCTAGGAGGCAATTTTGAAGACGCGTTCCTCATGTTCACTGTGAGCGCTTATCAGCTCCATATGACTGCCAGGCACTTCCTGTACACGTGGGGCATCAGGAAGAATTGGGGAGCGATGGCACCTTAAGTGGCACGGCTGTCGACAATCTGTGCGGCCCTCGCATGCTCTTTAAGCGAGTAATCATGCCGCCCCGCGGGGGAGGATGGAGTGATCCGAGAGAGGAATTGTTAGTATTCGTGACAATGACCTGTCCCCTCTCCCCAATCTTTTTGATTGGGCGTGTTTTACGCTCCTCTGTCTCTTTTTCAATGTGTTTTCCTCTCCCATGTGTTTTATTGGATGTGTTTTCCTTTCCCCGGTCCTTGATTGGATGCGTGCTTGTGTTTTGACCTAATTGGTTGGTGTCCCCACTGAGGGCGGGGACTTAGGGATTAAAAGAAGACGTTTTGGTGGGACCGGGGGTTGATTTCGTCTGGTCACTCTGCGGATCAATCACTATGTACATAGTTGTTCTCCTTGTTGTACCTTCCGTTCTGTCTTAGCTATTTTATGTGTGATTAAACAGTTTACTTCCTGAAGTTCCACGAGTAATGTGACTGAGCAAGTTTAGAACCTCAAGACGTCGGCATCCAACAACTTCTACCTTTCCCCTTCGGGCTGACATCAAAGAAGAGAAAGGGGTAAAAGGAACTTAACTGGCATACTCCCACACGGTAGGCGAATCTCGGCCTGTATTCCAATTTGTGTCCCTGTTGAAACCATCCCTTTCAGTGACACCTAATTGACTAAAATGCCAGAAGCAAATGTGCATCTACTTCCGCCATTTGGGGCAGTCAGGTGTCACCGAATGGAATTTGAAGACTGCGCAAAACAAACAACACAGGAGAAAGACAGACGAAACAAGTGCAACTCTGCAACTGTGTATTCACTTGGAAAGCGAGCGAATAGATCAGCAAAAAGGCTAGACCAGGCTTCAACAAGCTGGCTATCCTACTCTGCTCATTTGCCAAAGTGTTACTGAAAAAGGTTAAAAAAAGAAGAGTGTAATAACAGAGCAAAAAACGATGTTGTCAAACAGAAAACTAAACCTGTGATAATTCCTTATATTCATAAGATGGCACACAATCTGAAACATGTTGAGGCAAAGTTTAAAGTTCGTGTAGTTTTTCCACCCCCAAGAAGCTGTTCTCCTCGTGTGGCAAAATGGATTCAAACAAACCGAAAAAAGCAGAGTGCCAGAAAAAGCATGTGACGCTGTTTGTGAAATGTGCAGTGGACATAGTTTATCAGATCCCGCTGACGTGTGAGAAATCTTACATTGACCAAACGGGCTGATGTATTAATGATAGCCTTGCTGACCATAATCACGCATTAAAGAACGGCACGGGTTCTTTCTTACCACATTACTGTAAAGCCTGCAGGGAAAAAGAAGAAAAAATGCCAGGCAAAGCTGAAGGAAACAAAAATCCTAAGCAGGGACAAAGATACTACAGCCCGTGATCTTATAGAGGCGTTCCACATCAACAAAGGCAGAAGAGATTATGTAAGCACACGCTCGCTTACAATTGGCAGAAAAGAAAGTGTCTTTTTAGATATGTGCTGAGGCACTTTTTTCTGTAGCCATTTGTTACCTTATTGTTTCTGCTTGTGCGCATGTGTAGGTCCCTCTCTGCTCTTGCCTTTTTGTCTATATATTCACTTGGTTCAATAGGTGAATAATCAGTTGCACTTGTTTCATCTGTCTTCCCCCAGCGTTGTCTGCTTTGTGCGTCTGCTTTCAAAACCATGCACCAACTTAGCCCCCGAGAGAGTATTACCGAATGGGATGTTTTTGAATGAGCCGCAAGTTGGAATAAAGGGCCGTGTTGATGGCCCTGAGGCGCATTGTGTTTGCTTATGTCTTTTTTTGTTAACTCTTTGCGCTCTTAATCTTTTGCTCAACCTTGGGTACACCTTGGCAAGCTTACGAGAGGAGGTCTAAAATTTGTGGCCGTTAATTGATAGAACGAAAGACAAAGGTTGTACCAAAAGAGTATTCATTCAAACATCACTCAACATATTTGCCATTGATGTCAGTGTGTTTCTTGTTGTGACAGATTTATTTTTCCTAATATGCTTTGAAATTATTCCTTTGTAGCTTTTGCAATTCACTGTTCCAAGTGGCAGTGGTCTCATTTCTGGAAATAAACAGTGGTCCTAGATGAATCTTCATTCACAAAATGCTGTTGGAATTCAACAAATCAATAGATGGGCCTGAGCTCATAGTGAAAATGGTGCAGTATCCTTGTTCATTTTTGTTCTTTCAAGAATGTCGCCGTTGTCTTAGCACCATCTCCACATTTTTCTCATATTTATAGTCAGTATGTGTATTTGGAAAAGCACCATGAAGCAGTTATGCCTCTAAAACGACATAGGAACGCCACTCTAAGCTTGACAAGACAGAACATTCATGCAGCAAAATGTATTGCCAAAGTCCACAAAAATTTGGAGCTCCTCGCATAAATGGCACCAAAAACATAAGCTTACTCGTTACCTGCCTGCAGCTTTATTTATTTATTTATTTGAAAATTCTGCAGCCCCATTCCAGGGGCTATAGCAGGAGTGGTTACATATATCATGCGGTACAGTTGCTCGCAAAAAGGGGTACATGGCAAAATGTGAAACAAACGCTGCATACAACATCATATAATGCTACGTCTCAATTTCGGAAGCAAAACCAGACACAGAAAGGGCACGTATATTTCCATTTATTGAGTTCCAACTCTCCACGGTACGCGGAAAAAAACTGTATTTGAAAGCGTTAGTACGGGCAAAAAAAGGGTTGGATATTAAGATCGTGATGGCTCCTGGTTAGAGATGGTTTTGAAAACGTGATATGCTTACTCTCTGAGAGTCAATTAGCAGAATGCACTATTGAGTGAAGAAGTTTTAAGGACTCAGTTTTCCGGCGGGATGCGAGCGGACTTAATTAAGTTTAAGGAAGATATCGCAGATGAGGGTGAAAAATGAAAGTCGTAGCGGCGAAAAATAAATCTTACAGCTTTTCGTTGTACAGATTCTATTTGATCAATTTCACATTGCTTATATGGATTCCAAACATTGGAAGCGTATTCAAGAATAGGGCGAATTAGAGTTTTATACATGACCAATTTCGTCTCTTTAGGAGCATCCCGTACTGTGCGCCTCAAGTAACCTACCTTTTTAAGAGCTTTAGCTGTGATATGATCGATGTGTTTTGACCATGACATATTGTGTGAAAAAACAACGCCAAGATATTTATATTCATGTACCCTTTGCAGGGATGAATAATCGTGATTGGAAGGGCATGAATAATTGTAATTAGAAGGGCATAGGCGGTTGGTGAAAGACATGACAACTGTTTTGGTGAAGTTGATTTTCATCTGCCACGTATTGCACCAATCACAGAATATGGCAAAATGTGAAACAAACGCTGCATACAGCATCATATAATGCTACGTCTCAATTTCGGAAGCAAAACCAGACACAGAAAGGGCACGTATATTTCCATTTAATGAGTTCCAACTCTCCACGGTACGCGGAAAAAAACTGTATTTGAAAGCGTTAGTACGGGCAAAAAAGGGTTGGATATTAAGATCGTGATGGCTCCTGGTTAGAGATGGTTTTGAAAACGTGATATGCTTACTCTCTGAGAGTCAATTAGCAGAATGCACTATTGAGTGAAGAAGTTTTAAGGACTCAGTTTTCCGGCGGGATGCGAGCGGACTTAATTAAGTTTAAGGAAGATATCGCAGATGAGGGTGAAAAATGAAAGTCGTAGCGGCGAAAAATAAATCTTACAGCTTTTCGTTGTACAGATTCTATTTGATCAATTTCACATTGCTTATATGGATTCCAAACATTGGAAGCGTATTCAAGAATAGGGCGAATTAGAGTTTTATACATGACCAATTTCGTCTCTTTAGGAGCATCCCGTACTGTGCGCCTCAAGTAACCTACCTTTTTAAGAGCTTTAGCTGTGATATGATCGATGTGTTTTGACCATGACATATTGTGTGAAAAAACAACGCCAAGATATTTATATTCATGTACCCTTTGCAGGGATGAATAATCGTGATTAGAAGGGCATGAATAATTGTAATTAGAAGGGCATAGGCGGTTGGTGAAAGACATGACAACTGTTTTGGTGAAGTTGATTTTCATCTGCCACGTATTGCACCAATCACAGAATATACCAAAAGACTCATTCAGAAGGAAGTGATCACTGACAGAGTTAATAGTGTGGTACAATACACAATCATCGGCGTAGACGGATCTTTGAGGTTATACTGTCAGGCAAATCATTAATATAAAGTAAAAACAACAAAGGGCCAAGGACAGAGCCTTGGGGAACACCTGAGGTTACGTCAGCTTTCGAAGAATCGACGGAATTGAAGCGAACAGACTGGGAGCGGTGCGAGAGGAAATCGGCAATCCAGTCAACGAGTTGAGTTATTGAGAATGACTTTTAGTTTGCATAACAGTTCTTGATGTGAGAAACATAATGCAGGTAAGGCATGGAACACACTCGCTTCCTCTCTTCATTGCTCTTCAAATTCTGTGTGTGTGTGTAGTTCTCATGTTTCCTCATTCCTTTCTTGCTTTTTCAGTCTTTTTTTACAGGACTATACCCACCAAATCTTTGCTTGCGTGTTTTCATGTTTAAAACGATGCGTTAGACATTAGTATATATGGATCACCCCATACACATCAGTCGCTAAATAATTTACAATCGAATTTCCTTCTGATGTTTTGATTCCAGCAGCTAGGAGATGGTTGTGATATCAAAGGTCGGCGTACGCCACATGCGGCATAAAATAAACTGCAATATAACTGCTCCTTCTTTGTTTTCATTAACTGCAATGCTAAAACCAGCCTGTCTCAAGAGTGAGAATGACTACAAATGAAGAAGCAGTGACCTATACTGACCTTTTATGTCATAGCCATTGTCCGGCTGCCTAAACCGAAACAGCATGAGAAAATAAATTGAATTTTAAATCACATAGCAGGCCTAGCTAAATACCATGTGGTGATCCGTGTATTCTAATATATTATGCTTCACTACAGAGAAGACAAGATGTAACTACAATTAGGTGTCATTTTCGAAAGTGAGTGACAGTATGACATTTACTGTGGCCTCCCTTTATTCTTGTTTAACCATGTTCACAATACATCAACCTTTACATGCAGTTCAGATTATAGTAACTGCACGAAGCTTATCTATGTAATAAAGTACACTGCTTGTGCAATGTATGAAAGAACTCTGACTGGCATCTACAAAATGTGCCAACTTTCTTCTTCTGTCATGGGCATGTTTGCAATTCGTAACGGTTGGAGAAAGCTTAGCTAGCACCACAAGCGGCCATCTCAGCAAGAATGAAACTATTAATGACCTCACTGACACCATGCCTGGCCTCATCTTTTTTTTAAATGCATATAATTTCATACATGTAGAATTGCAAGGGAAATTAGCACAGCTCAAAACGGGACTAAGCCTTTGCAAGTTTGTTCAGCATTACACTATGTGTATGAGCCTTTCAAATGTTGAGAACTGGAAGTGATTTCCTCACTAAATTCCCTTCAGATATAGTTTCATGCACCTACATTTCGAGCAATCTATCTCGAGTCAACATACACTGAAGCTGGGTGCAACACTAATGAGGTGTATATTTCAGTGTTTGCCGTTCAGAAACTGTACGCCACAGCTCTCTGGAATATGAAATTGCCCATATGAAAGATCTGTTTTAGATGGACCAGCTTATTATTAGTCATTATACAACCTCACTTACACAGCTTTAGACCCGATATTCAAAAGCAATCTTTGTACAACGTACAGTTATGAGCAGGTTTTATTGCTCTCTCAGTGCATAGCAATCGTGAACCTCATGTTAACTAAATTATTTAACGATGAAGTGCACTTTTGAGAGTAATTTTAAAGTGCTCTGAAAAATTTCAGCCCCCAAATGAATGCTGCATAACTACACACAATATAAGCTTCAGTTATGACTGGGCACAAATCAAACAAAACTTAAAAGAACATTGAGGATAAATTAAAGTTGACCTGCTATCGACAGACTATTATATTCTAATGTCAAAGGAACTGCTGCCACTGAAAACTGAGCTTTAATAAGACGAAAAACACCAAGAAGTGAACTACAGGTGTTGTCATCACCAGCTGATTTTGCAAGTAAACTGCGTGCATGCGTAGGCACCAAATTTTGGGCATATCCAAAAAAAAAGCCAGAAAATACCAGGAGGTTCTAAAACATTTGCATGATTGAACAAGATGAAAATAGCCCAAGTTGTGGAAAATTTCTAACAAAAAAAAAACATTACCTAGAATATTTACCTGTACCATTCACGGTACCTTGTTCTTCAGAACTTCTTTCTGTTCCGCTCTAAGAAGAAAGTCCACAGGGTGAACTGTTCTGTGGTCGTGGAACGCCGCCATTTGCACATACATTGAATTAAGCTTGCCCAAACGGCACTCTTTTACGCCATGTATTCAGCTGTCTCTTACGCACTAAAAAAAACGGACAGCCCAATGTCCCAGATAAATTGGCCAAACGGCACTCTTTTACGCCATGTATTCATGTAGTCTCAGCACACACACACAAAAAAAAACTGGGACAGCACAGTTGTCCCAGATAAATTACTCACCTTCATTAAACTTATCCCATACCACCCCTACGGCCGACATCGTTGCTTCTCCGCCTCACCGGCGTCGATGCAAAGAATGAAAGAGAACAAAATACCCACCTTGAATTAAGCTTGTCCAAATGGCACTCTCATAGTCTGATAGTCGCCGCAAGCGGCAGTCATCGTTGCTGTCATCGAAAAGCACGAACACCCAGAGGCGGCAGGGCGCCGCCATTTGCAATTACCGGCGTCGCGTCTATTTTCCACATTTTGCCATGGGAAGAGCTGCTCCGCGTGCGCGTTGGCATAGGCAACAATGGCATGTACATAGTTGTCATGGCAACAGCTGCTCCGCGCGCGCGTTGGCATGGGCAACATTGGGCTTGTCTGCAGCGGCTAGCAAACGGAAATACGCCGCCGGGCAGCGCGCCAACGCTGGCGAGAGCATCCCCGAGATTTCGACCCTGTACGGTCGCAATCGCACGTCAGCGTGCAAAAAAAAAAGTGTTGAGATCTCACCGCTATACAGCGAAGAAATCCACAACCGCCAGGTATCTGCGGGACCCTCGTCGTCAGTCCGTCATGGCGAGGAACTGGGTTTTGCCACGTTTTCCGGAGTTCGACTTGGGCGTTCGAAGGGAGCAGACGTGTTTTTCAGGGTTCTCTCTTCGCAACGCCTAAGCCTTCTTCGCGTCGAGAAGCCTTCTCGCCTAAGCCTTCTCCAGCATGGAGCCCACGTGCCTCGGACACGTTCGCCGCGAGCCGAGTGCGTTGAGGGCACTGCCGAGGTCTATCGGCCTCAACGCTCGTCCATGTGATCATGCCACCCTGACCAGGCTGCTGTTGGCACTGGAGCGTGCCACACAGGAAGTGCAGCATGCCAGCCTGTCCCCGGCCGAGATGGTTGCGTCGGTGCAGGCCCTGCAACTCCCTGGATCGAGCCGGGAGCAACCACGTGGGTCGGCTGCTGCACCACCACCAGCAGCCTTGGCAACGACGGCGGGCCTCCCCACTACCATCCAGGGGGCCCCGGAGATCGACTCACCACGTGCAGCCGTGGGAAACGAGGCCATGGATGAGTCTACCCATCAGAAGCGCCGTCGCTCGCCTTCCTTATCCGCCGGGAACAACGATGGCCGCGGCAGACAACCGCGTGGAGCGACAAGCAGTGTGGCAGGCAGCCTGGCCTAGTCCCCTGGCCGGGCCGCATTACAAGGGGACCCGAGCAGCACAATGGCGGGAATTCCAGCATCTCCCCGACCAGGCCGAAATTGTGAAGGGCCCTCCCCCTCTGAGCTCAGCCTCGCCCTGTGGTGATGGCCCTAGCCGGCGCGAGGGGAGAGGGGCCCACCGAGGAGGAAGGCACCTCCTCTCCCACGCAGGCTGCCGGGACGCCGCATACGAGGACTCGCTCCGCGCCCACCGACCGGAGCAGACGTGCGCGGATGGGCTCCCTCCCGACCCGAGTATCTCTCCCCACCATCGCCTGCTGTGAGCCGGCTGCCCCGACCGCCTCCCTACCGACCCGACTGGTTTCGGCGTAAAACCTGCTTGCCGGATCGACGGCGCCGTGGTATGAGGGCCTTCCGCTCGTCTCGCGCCCCTCGTTCTCGAGCTTTGTGTTGGTGATTTTCATCGAACTGATTTCCTGTGAGGCTACAGGACCACCAAAAGGCCACTGGGTCGTCGTTGAGCGGCGCGACACCGCTATGCGGCACCTACCCGAATGCATACTCTCCAAACCCGTTGCACGACGACTCCGAAATGGATTCCCGTTACACTCCCCCGCAGAACCAGGATCTTCTGTCCTCTTCGTCCGTGGAGAATGCGAGCTCACCTCTTGGCGGTGGTCCAGGCTGGCAGCACGCACTCAACAAGCGACGGGCAAAGAAGCTCCGCAGACAGGCCAGGCAAGCCCAGAATCCATCCACTCCGGACTCTTCTGCCTCCGTGGGCGGAAACCCGCCGAACACGTCAGGACAGTCATCGAACGCAATCCGTCAACCGGGCACTCGCCGTCCCAAGCTTCAGCCCCTTCCAAAAAATGATATAAAAGTCGTCATCCGACCGACACGTGGGCTAGCGCTCAAGACCTACCCGACCCGCGTCATTTCGGCGGCGCTCGTTCATTCCTGCCGAGACCCGACCAATGTAAAAGGCAAATACATACTCCGACCTCATGTCGGGTCCAACATCTTCGTAATCAGCACCCCGCACGAAGAAACAGTGGCGGAGCTTTGTACGATCACCCACCTCACCCTGGACGAGAGCCCCCACCCCGTGCGAGCGTACGTCCCTTTTCCAGCTACCACACTCCGAGGGGTCATTCACGGACTCGATCCCCAGGAGACACGCGACACCCTCATGGCGGGGGTGCGCATCAGGGACAACCGTATCGAACTGTTAGACGCCAGAATCCTTGGCTCTTCAACGACAGCCCTTCTCACGCTCGAAGGACCCCAACTCCCCCGATCCGTATACTACGACGGCTGCGAATACCCGTGCTTCGTGTACAGGCCAGCCAGGCAATTCTGCCATATATGCATGCAACCCGGACATCGCCCGGACGTCTGCCCGACACCAAAAGTCAGAGTCTGCCGCCTATGCGGGGCCCAGGACCCGCCCATAACACACCAGTGCCAACCCAAGTGCGGACTGTGCGCCGGCCAGCACGAGACGGGGTCTCGGGAGTGCCCAAATCGTCTAAAACCAGCCAGAACACCACGACCCGCTACTAACAAAGGCGCCAAGAAGACGACTCACCAGTCCCGTGATGACGCGGGACCCAGGATCTACAACAACAGATGGTTCTCATCGGACGACGAGGAGACTACAGGTCGTAGCCAGAGCAGCAGCCGCTCACGGAGCCGTTCCAACTCCAGACCCCGGACGAAGACACCAGTCCCACCCCCAGCCCTTCCGGCCGCGGACGAGGGAAAACGAAATAAGAAGACGCCACCACAAGGCCAAAAGCAGACAGCACCTCAAGGCAGCAGGCGGGCGAGCCAATCTGGGAGCCGTTCCCGTTCAAAGACCAGGATCCCGGTGCCGCCCCGGACCACACCGAAACCGGCGCCAAGGAAAAACAAGCCGCCGCCGACGACGAAACAGGTGAGCTGGGCAGAGAAGGTTACGGCCTCCCTTCCTCCTTCGTTAACTGACTCCCGAACTGCTAAACTACAGGCCCAAATCGCGGCCCAGGAAACCCGCCTAGCAACACATGAAAAGCTTATAGCGGATATCAACGCCAAACTAGATCGCCTCCTCGCGCAAAAAGAATCCCCTGTCCCTAGCCCGACGTACGTCACGCAGGTGCAGCTCTCCCGATTCGCGGAGCGTCTTGACCAAACAATTCAAACCGAGGTAACCTCCCAACTCACGCACCTCCTTGAGACCAAAATCGAACCGCGCCTTGCTCGTATAGAAGCGCAGATTGAACACGTTCTCAGTATACAAACACAAAACGCGGCGGACATTCAGTCCCTCCGGTCTACGCAGCGAAAGCGTGCCGCTTCGAGCGACTCGGGCCCCACCCGAAATCGGGGTCGTGCAGAATCGACCAGCAGTGAGGCGGGCGTTTTCCTTGCCCCGCAAGTCCACCAACATGGCCCCACACCCTAGACAGACACCCACCGAACACGTCGAAATTTGGCAGTGGAACTGCAGGGGGTTCCGACGAAAGTTAGGTCTCCTCAAGCAGTTCATTGCTAAAGCTCCTATCAGACCCGATTTGATATGCCTGCAAGAGGTCAAGGCCGACAGAGCCCCCTCCGTGCCGGGATACTACACGGTCGTTCATCCCCTCATGCCGACGGTTGCAACCCTGGTTGCAAAAGATGTGACCGTTGTCGAGCACACGCTACCTGTGCCGGATGTAGAGCACTTAGCGGTCGAAATAGTGCCTAATAAGCGTGGCCGAAAAAGCACATTCGTCGTAAGTATGTACAAACCACCGACCCCAGCGAGAGCTGATTTCACAGATTTCTTAACGGCGGCCGTGCAAAAGGCGCAATCTAACCAACTTGTCGTAGTCGGCGATTTTAACGCCCCGCACAAAGACTGGGGATATCGCACCAACTCGGCAAGAGGAGCCTCAGTGGCTAGGGCGATAGCAACTCTCGACCTCGAACTCCTCACCGATCCAGCCTATCCGACACGAGAGGGCGCCATCGAGTCGCTCTCGGATTGGTGCGACGCCATAAGACAGGCGCATGCTTCCGCCACCGATATAGTACAGCGTACGCCGGAATCGCCGGAAATAGATCGGCACCTGCTCAAGCTATGGTAGCAAAGAATCAAACTAGTGCGACGGTGGAAGCGTCAACACCTGAATCGCCCCCTAAAGAAACGCATCGCAACACTTACAGAGGATGCCCAAACGTATGCCCTACAGCTTTCTCAAAGAAATTGGCAACAGTTCAGCGAGTCGCTGAGAGGCACGCTGGGAACATCGCGTACTTGGACTATCTTGCGAAATCTAATCGATCCCACGAAGCCCAAGACTGAATCAACTCGTACGCTAAAGCGCATCGCTCATCTGTTCCCGGGAGACGATGCAGCGCTGCTCCGAGCCCTGGAAAACAGATACGTCGGCACAATGCCGACACCGCCGAGCACGGTCGAGTACCGAGGAAATCCCAATTCGGCCTTGGACGCTCCCATCACTACGGCGGAAGGAGAGACGCGACAGCAGACGCAGCGATCGGACGCGTGGCACATCGGCTCCGTCGATTTTCGACTGGAACCGCGGCAATCTGATGTAACACCTATCAAACCTGTGCGACTGCATCTGTGAAGTCAGCAGGATCCTGGAGACACCGATCTGACCCAGGTACGCCCAATTTTCGGCCATTTCGAGCAACCCTCCGCATCACCACGTAGCGGTCGAGCTAAGCCTAACGGCTTCGGCTCCCCCGCCGCTGGCTGCGGAGACGCCCGCCGGTCAACCGCTCAACATGGCTCTGCCTGAACAACGCGGATACGACCCCACGACTCTGTCGTGGTCGTCTGTCCCTGCAAGCCAACCAGAGGATGGCCCATCCACCATTTCGGCGCAGCAAGCTGCCCTTTTTCAAGTCGTTGAAAGCCGGCGCCGCCGCCGGCAGAACGCACGAGGAGCTGCAACGCCCAAGACTCCTCTCGACAAATCAGCAACGGGAGACGCTCGCGCTCCGTCTTCTAAATGTCCACAAAAGTCATTTTCACCAGTCTCCAAGTGGACGCCGAAGCCGACGGTCAGGATGAACCCTGACGATTACGTGATCGTGCTGCGGCCACGCAGTACGGTCGCCCTCAAGACAGCATTCCAGCAAGGTGAGCTCGGCGCTGCCATTTCGGAACTCATCGGCAGACAGCATATGAATGCGATTACAATTTCTCCCAATTGGGAGCAAAACATTATCGTCTGCGGCACGCAGAACCCCGAGGTAGCTCAAAAGCTTCTGACGGACATCCAAGTTACAACCAGCAAAGGATCGCTCCCGCTTCACGGACACCTCAAGCTCACCGGTGATGTGTGTCGTGGTGTGATTTCTGTGCATAACCTTGAAAGCAGCGAATCCTTGAAACATAGTGTGCAGTGGCGCGGTGGTGATTTAGTCCATGTGCGCAAGCTGGGAAAATCGAATGTAGCTGTGTTGACTTTCGAGGGACGCAGCGTTCCGCGTTACGTCCATTATAATGCAGAACTGACTCCCGTCAAGGAGTATAAAAAAAACGGTGCCAGCGTGCTACCGTTGCGGCACACTGGGGCACCGGGTGAACAACTGTCCCACCCCGGTCAAGGAAAGATGCGGCCTTTGTGGTCAAAACGTGGGGCTTGGTACTGAGGGGATGACCCCCCACGTCTGCAATCCTATGTGCTTAATCTGCGGGGGCCCGCACCTCACCAGCTCCCGCGAGTGCACCGCCAAATTCATCAAGCTGCCGCAGCCAGGGTCCAGGACGCCATCCAAGGGAGCCAATTCCGGCGCTAAACGGGGAGGGCGGCAGCAAAACAACCAGAAGACGCCACGACGTGGCGTGATGCCTCCCCCAGGCAAGACAGCAACGGTAACGCCACCACCTGGAGCAGCGGAGTTCCCAGCTCTCAGCGCTTCACCTGGCGGCGCCGCCTGCAACCAACCCAAGGTAGGCAGCTGGGCGAGAGTCGCCTCCTCTTCTTCCCCTCCTCCCCCACCAGCACCGCCGAGACGCAAGAACTCAAGCGCGAGCTCGCCCTCTTGCGAGCTCAAAACGAAAAACTAGACAGCGAGCTTAACTCGCTCAAAGCCAAATTCCCTACTCAGCCCGCGTCGAGCGAAGAGGAAGAAAATATCACAGACAGGGAGATTCCTACTAATGTGGAGAGTCGCGCCGCGGCCCTGGAGAGCCGGGTGACCGCAATTGAAACACAATTGGCTGACCTCCCCCAAATTATCCACGATACCATTGCGCGTCAGGTGGAGAGTGTCATCGCACAGGTGACCCAAGCCGTAACTCACATTATCCAAAAATGGATAAAAGACAATCCGCGCGTCCTTAAACGCGTAGGGCCCATCAGGGACGATAACCGCCCCTCCGAATTCAACAGAGTTATTCCCGATGAATTTGACTTCTCGGAAGACTCCTCCACGTCTGCGCCGGGCACTAGCGGACTAGGGAGTCTTAACAACGTAACCCCACCTTCTGCCTCCGACCATGGCCCCCAACCCTAAGTCGCGAGCAAGAGCAACTCACCCCCGTATTCACAAACGCTCCTTTCCTTACACGTAAAGGCGGCCTTTCGTAAGGAGAACTTAAGTTAAAGTGTGAGAAAAGGTAAAGGAGCCCTTCAAAAATCCACCTTACGACATTTTAAGGGCACCTTACCAAAGGCGCCCTTATCCGAATAAGTGTGTGACATGGGAGCGAGGCTATGCACATTTTTACGCTTGAATCTTCTGTATATGTGCGTATAATTTATTCTTACAGCAAGACGTTAATAAAACTGTGCACCACCACTCCTACAAGCAAGCATCGCCAACGTTAAACAGGCAGTTAGCCCGTTGTTGACTCAACCTTACTTTCAGCTGGCCACCATGCAGCGTAGCCGTCACAATAACATGCTTGCTAAAATTTCACGTCGTGCCTTTTTTTGTGCCCGTTTGCTTTGTGACGTCCGCACGCACGTTTTGTTATTTGGACTGTTATTTGGACTTTTTCTCTTCCCTTTATTTTATTAATTCCTTGCTGTGTTGCGCACATTTATTAATATTAATTGCTAGAGAAAAAACGTCGTAATGGAAGGGAAAAAGAGGGTAAATTTTAGTGAAGAGGAGCGAAGCGTGTTGATTGATCTTGTCAGCAAGTACCAAACGATCGTTGAAAACAAACGGACGGACGGAGTCTCTTTGGATAAAAAAAAGAAGACGTGGAAGGAGATCACCGACGAGTACAACTGCCGGCCAAATGTCCGATTTCGAACAGAAGCCCAACTTCGGAAGTGCTGGGACAATTTAAAAGAAAAGTGGAGGAAAGGGAAGGCTGACGACATGAAGGAAGTGTTTACGACAGGTGAGCTCCTGTTCTCTCTGCTCTGTTTTCGCTACTCGCTACTTTCGATTGATTCCTGTTTCAGTAAAGCTACATTTTGCTGATAATGACGAGACACTTGTATTCTTTTAAGGTTGCGGCTCAGCCGTGTCATTTCTGTCGCCGTGCCGTTATAAGTTGCTTCGGTGAAATATGACATGCGATTGCTCGCACCTTACGGCGAGGCTTTTTTTTTTCTGATGTAGTGTATGTCGCATTCTCGAGCCCAAGCACGCATTTCTATAGCTATCCTGCGTAGCCGTGGCTTAACGTATGCCACATCACGGCCGGCCTAAGCGCAAGCGCGCGTTTCCTGTAAACACAAGCTCGGATCCAGACCAGCTGTCGCCAAATTTGTTGCTGCCCGTAGACGGCGATGCGTCCTCTGCCATCCACGCAAAATATCGTAAATGTAATGACTAAAGCATGTTGCGCTCTTCATGCATAGCGGGACGGTAGCCGTCTGCACGTCCTGAATTACGTGCAGACGGCTACCGTCCCGCTATGCATGAAGAGCGCAACATGCTTTAGTCATTACATTTACGATATTTTGCGTGGATGGCAGAGGACGCATCGCCGTCTACGGGCAGCAACAAATTTGGCGACAGCTGGTCTGGATCCGAGCTTGTGTTTACAGGAAACGCGCGCTTGCGCTTAGGCCGGCCGTGATGTGGCATACGTTAAGCCACGGCTACGCAGGATAGCTATAGAAATGCGTGCTTGGGCTCGAGAATGCGACATACACTACATCAGAAAAAAAAAAGCCTCGCCGTAAGGTGCGAGCAATCGCATGTCATATTTCACCGAAGCAACTTATAACGGCACGGCGACAGAAATGACACGGCTGAGCCGCAACCTTAAAAGAATACAAGTGCCTCGTCATTATCAGCAAAATGTAGCTTTACTGAAACAGGAATCAATCGAAAGTAGCGAGTAGCGAAAACAGAGCAGAGAGAACAGGAGCTCACCTGTCGTAAACACTTCCTTCATGTCGTCAGCCTTCCCTTTCCTCCACTTTTCTTTTAAATTGTCCCAGCACTTCCGAAGTTGGGCTTCTGTTCGAAATCGGACATTTGGCCGGCAGTTGTACTCGTCGGTGATCTCCTTCCACGTCTTCTTTTTTTTATCCAAGGAGACTCCGTCCGTCCGTTTGTTTTCAACGATCGTTTGGTACTTGCTGACAAGATCAATCAACACGCTTCGCTCCTCTCCACTAAAATTTACCCTCTTTTTCCCTTCCATTACGACGTTTTTTCTCTAGCAATTAATATTAATAAATGTGCGCAACACAGCAAGGAATTAATAAAATAAAGGGAAGAGTAAAAGTTCAAATAACAGTCCAAATAACAAAACGTGCGTGCGGACGTCACAAAGCAAACGGGCACAAAAAAAGGCACGACGTGAAATTTTAGCAAGCATGTTATTGTGACGGCTACGCTGCATGGTGGCCAGCTGAAAGTAAGGTTGAGTCAACAACGGGCTAACTGCCTGTTTAACGTTGGCGATGCTTGCTTGTAGGAGTGGTGGTGCACAGTTTTATTAACGTCTTGCTGTAAGAATAAATTATACGCACATATACAGAAGATTCAAGCGTAAAAATGTGCATAGCCTCGCTCCCATGTCACACACTTATTCGGATAAGGGCGCCTTTGGTAAGGTGCCCTTAAAATGTCGTAAGGTGGATTTTTGAAGGGCTCCTTTACCTTTTCTCACACTTTAACTTAAGTTCTCCTTACGAAAGGCCGCCTTTACGTGTAAGGAAAGGAGCGTTTGTGAATACGGGGGTGAGTTGCTCTTGCTCGCGACTTAGGGTTGGGGGCCATGGTCGGAGGCAGAGGGTGGGGTTACGTTGTTAAGACTCCCTAGTCCGCTAGTGCCCGGCGCAGACGTGGAGGAGTCTTCCGAGAAGTCAAATTCATCGGGAATAACTCTGTTGAATTCGGAGGGGCGGTTATCGTCCCTGATGGGCCCTACGCGTTTAAGGACGCGCGGATTGTCTTTTATCCATTTTTGGATAATGTGAGTTACGGCTTGGGTCACCTGTGCGATGACACTCTCCACCTGACGCGCAATGGTATCGTGGATAATTTGGGGGAAGTCAGCCAATTGTGTTTCAATTGCGGTCACCCGGCTCTCCAGGGCCGCGGCGCGACTCTCCACATTAGTAGGAATCTCCCTGTCTGTGATATTTTCTTCCTCTTCGCTCGACGCGGGCTGAGTAGGGAATTTGGCTTTGAGCGAGTTAAGCTCGCTGTCTAGTTTTTCGTTTTGAGCTCGCAAGAGGGCGAGCTCGCGCTTGAGTTCTTGCGTCTCGGCGGTGCTGGTGGGGGAGGAGGGGAAGAAGAGGAGGCGACCCTCGCCCAGCTGCCTACCTTGGGTTGGTTGCAGGCGGCGCCGCCAGGTGAAGCGCTGAGAGCTGGGAACTCCGCTGCTCCAGGTGGTGGCGTTACCGTTGCTGTCTTGCCTGGGGGAGGCATCACGCCACGTCGTGGCGTCTTCTGGTTGTTTTGCTGCCGCCCTCCCCGTTTAGCGCCGGAATTGGCTCCCTTGGATGGCGTCCTGGACCCTGGCTGCGGCAGCTTGATGAATTTGGCGGTGCACTCGCGGGAGCTGGTGAGGTGCGGGCCCCCGCAGATTAAGCATATAGGATTGCAGACGTGGGGGGCCATCCCCTCAGTACCAAGCCCCACGTTTTGACCACAAAGGCCGCATCTTTCCTTGACCGGGGTGGGACAGTTGTTCACCCGGTGCCCCAGTGTGCCGCAACGGTAGCACGCTGGCACCGTTTTTTTATACTCCTTGACGGGAGTCAGTTCTGCATTATAATGGACGTAACGCGGAACGCTGCGTCCCTCGAAAGTCAACACAGCTACATTCGATTTTCCCAGCTTGCGCACATGGACTAAATCACCACCGCGCCACTGCACACTATGTTTCAAGAATTCGCTGGTTTCAAGGTTATGCACAGAAATAACACCACGACACACATCACCGGTGAGCTTGAGGTGTCCGTGAAGCGGGAGCGATCCTTTGCTGGTTGTAATTTGGATGTCCGTCAGAAGCTTTTGAGCTACCTCGGGGTTCTGCGTGCCGCAGACGATAATGTTTTGCTCCCAATTGGGAGAAATTGTAATCGCATTCATATGCTGTCTGCCGATGAGTTCCGAAATGGCAGCGCCGAGCTCACCTTGCTGGAATGCTGTCTTGAGGGCGACCGTACTGCGTGGCCGCAGCACGATCACGTAATCGTCAGGGTTCATCCTGACCGTCGGCTTCGGCGTCCACTTGGAGACTGGTGAAAATGACTTTTGTGGACATTTAGAAGACGGAGCGCGAGCGTCTCCCGTTGCTGATTTGTCGAGAGGAGTCTTGGGCGTTGCAGCTCCTCGTGCGTTCTGCCGGCGGCGGCGCCGGCTTTCAACGACTTGAAAAAGGGCAGCTTGCTGCGCCGAAATGGTGGATGGGCCATCCTCTGGTTGGCTTGCAGGGACAGACGACCACGACAGAGTCGTGGGGTCGTATCCGCGTTGTTCAGGCAGAGCCATGTTGAGCGGTTGACCGGCGGGCGTCTCCGCAGCCAGCGGCGGGGGAGCCGAAGCCGTTAGGCTTAGCTCGACCGCTACGTGGTGATGCGGGGGGTTGCTCGAAATGGCCGAAAATTGGGCGTACCTGGGTCAGATCGGTGTCTCCAGGATCCTGCTGACTTCACAGATGCAGTCGCACAGGTTTGATAGGTGTTACACCAGATTGCCGCGGTTCCAGTCGAAAATCGACGGAGCCGATGTGCCACGCGTCCGATCGCTGCGTCTGCTGTCGCGTCTCTCCTTCCGCCGTAGTGATGGGAGCGTCCAAGGCCGAATTGGGATTTCCTCGGTACTCGACCGTGCTCGGCGGTGTCGGCATTGTGCCGACGTATCTGTTTTCCAGGGCTCGGAGCAGCGCTGCATCGTCTCCCGGGAACCAGATGAGCGATGCGCTTTAGCGTACGAGTTGATTCAGTCTTGGGCTTCGTGGGATCGATTAGATTTCGCAAGATAGTCCAAGTACGCGATGTTCCCAGCGTGCCTCTCAGCGACTCGCAGAACTGTTGCCAATTCCTTTGAGAAAGCTGTAGGGCATACGTTTGGGCATCCTCTGTAAGTGTTGCGATGCGTTTCTTTAGGGGGCGATTCAGGCGTTGACGCTTCCACCGTCGCACTAGTTTGATTCTTTGCTGCCATAGCTTGAGCAGGTGCCGATCTATTTCCGGCGATTCCGGCGTACGCTGTACTATATCGGTGGCGGAAGCATGCGCCTGTCTTATGGCGTCGCACCAATCCGAGAGCGACTCGATGGCGCCCTCTCGTGTCGGATAGGCTGGATCGGTGAGGAGTTCGAGGTCGAGAGTTGCTATCGCCCTAGCCACTGAGGCTCCTCTTGCCGAGTTGGTGCGATATCCCCAGTCTTTGTGCGGGGCGTTAAAATCGCCGACTACGACAAGTTGGTTAGATTGCGCCTTTTGCACGGCCGCCGTTAAGAAATCTGTGAAGTCAGCTCTCGCTGGGGTCGGTGGTTTGTACATACTTACGACGAATGTGCTTTTTCGGCCACGCTTATTAGGCACTATTTCGACCGCTAAGTGCTCTACATCCGGCACAGGTACCGTGTGCTCGACAACGGTCACATCTTTTGCAACCAGGGTTGCAACCGTCGGCATGAGGGGATGAACGACCGTGTAGTATCCCGGCACGGAGGGGGCTCTGTCGGCCTTGACCTCTTGCAGGCATATCAAATCGGGTCTGATAGGAGCTTTAGCAATGAACTGCTTGAGGAGACCTAGCTTTCGTCGGAACCGCCTGCAGTTCCACTGCCAAATTTCGACGTGTTCGGTGGGTGTCTGTCTAGGGTGTGGGGCCATGTTGGTGGACTTGCGGGGCAAGGAAAACGCCCTCCTCACTGCTGGTCGATTCTGCACGACCCCGATTTCGGGTGGGGCCCGAGTCGCTCGAGGCGGCACGCTTTCGCTGCGTAGACCGGAGGGACTGAATGTCCGCCGCGTTTTGTGTTTGTATACTGAGAACGTGTTCAATCTGCGCTTCTATACGAGCAAGGCGCGGTTCGATTTTGGTCTCAAGGAGGTGCGTGAGTTGGGAGGTTACCTCGGTTTGAATTGTTTGGTCAAGACGCTCCGCGAATCGGGAGAGCTGCTCCTGCGTGACGTACTTCGGGCTAGGGACAGGGGATTCTTTTTGCGCGAGGAGGCGATCTAGTTAGGCGTTGATATCCGCTATAAGCTTTTCATGTGTTGCTAGGCGGGTTTCCTGGGCCGCGATTTGGGCCTGTAGTTTAGCAGTTCGGGAGTCAGTTAACGAAGGAGGAAGGGAGGCCGTAACCTTCTCTGCCCAGCTCACCTGTTTCGTCGTCGGCGGCGGCTTGTTTTTCCTTGGCGCCGGTTTCGGTGTGGTCCGGGGCGGCACCGGGATCCTGGTCTTTGAACGGGAACGGCTCCCAGATTGGCTCGCCCGCCTGCTGCCTTGAGGTGCTGTCTACTTTTGGCCTTGTGGTGGCGTCTTCTTATTTCGTTTTCCCTCGTCCGCGGCCGGAAGGGCTGGGGGTGGGACTGGTGTCTTCGTCCGGGGTCTGGAGTTGGAACGGCTCCGTGAGCGGCTGCTGCTCTGGATACGACCTGTAGTCTCCTCGTCGTCCGATGAGAACCATCTGTTGTTGTAGATCCTGGGTCCCGCGTCTTTACGGGACTGGTGAGTCGTCTTCTTGGCGCCTTTGTTAGTAGCGGGTCGTGGTGTTCTGGCTGGTTTTAGACGATTTGGGCACTCCCGAGACCCCGTCTCGTGCTGGCCGGCGCACAGTCCGCACTTGGGTTGGCACTGGTGTGTTATGGGCGTGTCCTGGGCCCCGCATAGGCGGCAGACTCTGACTTTTGGTGTCGGGCAGACGTCCGGGCGATGTCCGGGTTGCATGCATATATGGCAGAATTGCCTGGCTGGCCTGTACACGAAGCACGGGTATTCGCAGCCGTCGTAGTACACGGATCGGGGGAGTTGGGGTCCTTCGAGCGTGGGAAGGGCTGTCGTTGAAGAGCCAAGGATTCTGGCGTCTAACAGTTCGATACGGTTGTCCCTGATGCGCACCCCCGCCATGAGGGTGTCGCGTGTCTCCTGGGGATCGAGTCCGTGAATGACCCCTCGGAGTGTGGTAGCTGGAAAAGGGACGTACGCTCGCACGGGGTGGGGGCTCTCGTCCAGGGTGAGGTGGGTGATCGTACAAAGCTCCGCCACTGTTTCTTCGTGCGGGGTGCTGATTACGAAGATGTTGGACCCGACATGAGGTCGGAGTATGTATTTGCCTTTTACATTGGTCGGGTCTCGGCAGGAATGAACGAGCGCCGCCGAAATGACGCGGGTCGGGTAGGTCTTGAGCGCTAGCCCACGTGTCGGTCGGATGACGACTTTTATATCATTTTTTGGAAGGGGCTGAAGCTTGGGACGGCGAGTGCCCGGTTGACGGATTGCGTTCGATGACTGTCCTGACGTGTTCGGCGGGTTTCCGCCCACGGAGGCAGAAGAGTCCGGAGTGGATGGATTCTGGGCTTGCCTGGCCTGTCTGCGGAGCTTCTTTGCCCGTCGCTTGTTGAGTGCGTGCTGCCAGCCTGGACCACCGCCAAGAGGTGAGCTCGCATTCTCCACGGACGAAGAGGACAGAAGATCCTGGTTCTGCGGGGGAGTGTAACGGGAATCCATTTCGGAGTCGTCGTGCAACGGGTTTGGAGAGTATGCATTCGGGTAGGTGCCGCATAGCGGTGTCGCGCCGCTCAACGACGACCCAGTGGCCATTTGGTGGTCCTGTAGCCTCACAGGAAATCAGTTCGATGAAAATCACCAACACGAAGCTCGAGAACGAGGGGCGCGAGACGAGCGGAAGGCCCTCATACCACGGCGCCGTCGATCCGGCAAGCAGGTTTTACGCCGAAACCAGTCGGGTCGGTAGGGAGGCGGTCGGGGCAGCCGGCTCACAGCAGGCGATGGTGGGGAGAGATACTCGGGTCGGGAGGGAGCCCATCCGCGCACGTCTGCTCCGGTCGGTGGGCGCGGAGCGAGTCCTCGTATGCGGCGTCCCGGCAGCCTGCGTGGGAGAGGAGGTGCCTTCCTCCTCGGTGGGCCCCTCTCCCCTCGCGCCGGGTAGGGCCATCACCACAGGGCGAGGCTGAGCTCAGAGGGGGAGGGCCCTTCACAATTTCGGCCTGGTCGGGGAGATGCTGGAATTCCCGCCATTGTGCTGCTCGGGTCCCCTAATGCGGCCCGGCCAGGGGACTAGGCCAGGCTGCCTGCCACACTGCTTGTCGCTCCACGCGGTTGTCTGCCGCGGCCATCGTTGTTCCCAGCGGATGAGGAAGGCGAGCGACGGCGCTTCTGATGGGTAGACTCATCCATGGCCTCGTTTCCCACGTCCGAGACCACGGCTGCACGTGGTGAGTCGATCTCCGGGGCCTCCTGGATGGTAGTGGGGAGGCCCGCCGTCGTTGCCAAGGCTGCTGGTGGTGGTGCAGCAGCCGACCCACGTGGTTGCTCCCGGCTCGATCCAGGGAGTTGCAGGGCCTGCACCGACGCAACCGTCTCGGCCGGGGACAGGCTGGCATGCTGCACTTCCTGTGTGGCACGCTCCAGTGCCAACAGCAGCCTGGTCAGGGTGGCATGATCACATGGACGAGCGTTGAGGCTGATAGACCTCGGCAGTGCCCTCAACGCACTCGGCTCGCGGCGAACGTGTCCGAGGCACGTGGGCTCCATGCTGGAGAAGGCTTAGGCGAGAAGGCTTCTCGACGCGAAGAAGGCTTAGGCGTTGCGAAGAGAGAACCCTGAAAAACACGTCTGCTCCCTTCGAACGCCCAAGTCGAACTCCGGAAAACGTGGCAAAACCCAGTTCCTCGCCATGACGGACTGACGACGAGGGTCCCGCAGATACCTGGCGGTTGTGGATTTCTTCGCTGTATAGCGGTGAGATCTCAACACTTTTTTTTTTTTGCACGCTGACGTGCGATTGCGACCGTACAGGGTCGAAATCTCGGGGATGCTCTCGCCAGCGTTGGCGCGCTGCCCGGCGGCGTATTTCCGTTTGCTAGCCGCTGCAGACAAGCCCAATGTTGCCCATGCCAACGCGCGCGCGGAGCAGCTGTTGCCATGACAACTATGTACATGCCATTGTTGCCTATGCCAACGCGCACGCGGAGCAGCTCTTCCCATGGCAAAATGTGGAAAATAGACGCGACGCCGGTAATTGCAAATGGCGGCGCCCTGCCGCCTCTGGGTGTTCGTGCTTTTCGATGACAGCAACGATGACTGCCGCTTGCGGCGACTATCAGACTATGAGAGTGCCATTTGGACAAGCTTAATTCAAGGTGGGTATTTTGTTCTCTTTCATTCTTTGCATCGACGCCGGTGAGGCGGAGAAGCAACGATGTCGGCCGTAGGGGTGGTATGGGATAAGTTTAATGAAGGTGAGTAATTTATCTGGGACAACTGTGCTGTCCCAGTTTTTTTTGTGTGTGTGCTAAGAGACTACATGAATACATGGCGTAAAAGAGTGCCGTTTGGCCAATTTATCTGGGACATTGGGCTGTCCGTTTTTTTTAGTGCGTAAGAGACAGCTGAATACATGGCGTAAAAGAGTGCCGTTTGGGCAAGCTTAATTCAATGTATGTGCAAATGGCGGCGTTCCACGACCACAGAACAGTTTACCCTGTGGACTTTCTTCTTAGAGCGGAACAGAAAGAAGTTCTGAAGAACAAGGTACCGTGAATGGTACAGGTAAATATTCTAGGTAATGGTTTTTTTTGTTAGAAATTTTCCACAACTTGGGCTATATTCATCTTGTTCAATCATGCAAATGTTTTAGAACCTCCTGGTATTTTCTGGCTTTTTTTTGGATATGCCCAAAATTTGGTGCCTACGCATGCACGCAGTTTACTTGCAAAATCAGCTGGTGATGACAACACCTGTAGTTCACTTTTTGGTGTTTTCCGTCTTATTAAAGCTCAGTTTTCGGTGGCAGCAGTTCCTTTGACATTAGAATATCATAGTCTGTCGATAGGAGGTCAACTTTAATTTATCCTCAATGTTCTTTTAAGTTTTGTTTGATTTGTGCCCAGTCATAACTGAAGCTTATATTGTGTGTAGTTATGCAGCATTCATTTGGGGGCTGAAATTTTTCAGAGCACTTTAAAATTACTCTCAAAAGTGCACTTCATCGTTAAATAATTTAGTTAACATGAGGTTCACGATTGCTATGCACTGAGAGAGCAATAAAACCTGCTCATAACTGTACGTTGTACAAAGATTGCTTTTGAATATCGGGTCTAAAGCTGTGTAAGTGAGGTTGTATAATGACTAATAATAAGCTGGTCCATCTAAAAACAGATCTTTCATATGGGCAATTTCATATTCCAGACAGCTGTGGCGTACAGTTTCTGAACGGCAAACACTGAAATATACACCTCATTAGTGTTGCACCCAGCTTCAGTGTATGTTGACTCGAGATAGATTGCTCGAAATGTAGGAGCATGAAACTATATCTGAAGGGAATTTAGTGAGGAAATCACTTCCAGTTCTCAACATTTGAAAGGCTCATACACATAGTGTAATGCTGAACAAACTTGCAAAGGCTTAGTCCCGTTTTGAGCTGTGCTAATTTCCCTTGCAATTCTACATGTATGAAATTATATGCATTTAAAAAAAAGATGAGGCCAGGCATGGTGTCAGTGAGGTCATTAATAGTTTCATTCTTGCTGAGATGGCCGCTTGTGGTGCTAGCTAAGCTTTCTCCAACCGTTACGAATTGCAAACATGCCCTTGACAGAAGAAGAAAGTTGGCACATTTTGTAGATGCCAGTCAGAGTTCTTTCATACATTGCACAAGTAGTGTACTTTATTACATAGATAAGCTTCGTGCAGTTACTATAATCTGAACTGCATGTAAAGGTTGATGTATTGTGAACATGGTTAAACAAGAATAAAGGGAGGCCACAGTAAATGTCATATTGTCACTCACTTTCGAAAGTGACACCTAATTGTAGTTACATCTTGTCTTCTCTGTAGTGAAGCATAAGATATTAGAATACACGGATCACCACATGGTATTTAGCTAGGCCTGCTATGTGATTTAAAATTCAATTTATTTTCTCATGCTGTTTCGGTTTAGACAGCCGGACAATGGCTATGACATAAAAGGTCAGTATAGGTCACTGCTTCTTCATTTGTAGTCATTCTCACTCTTGAGACAGGCTGGTTTTAGCATCGCAGTTAATGAAAACAAAGATGGAGCAGTTATATTGCAGTTTATTTTATGCCGCATGTGGCGTACACCGACCTTTGATATCACAACCATCTCCTAGCTGCTGGAATCAAAGCATCAGAAGGAAATTCGATTGTAAATTATTTAGCGACTGATGTGTATGGGGTGATCCATATATACTAATGTCTAACGCATCGTTTTAAACATGAAAACACGCAAGCAAAGATTTGGTGGGTATAGTCCTGTAAAAAAAGACTAAAAAGCAAGAAAGGATTGAGGAAACATGAGAACTACACACACACACAGAATTTGAAGAGCAATGAAGAGAGGAAGCGAGTGTGTTCCATGCCTTACCTGCATTATGTTTCTCACATCAAGAACTGTTATGCAAACTAAAAGTCATTCTCAATAACTCAACTCGTTGACTGGATTGCCGATTTCCTCTCGCACCGCTCCCGGTCTGTTCGCTTCAATTCCGTCGATTCTTCGAAAGCTGACGTAACCTCAGGTGTTCCCCAAGGCTCTGTCCTTGGCCCTTTGTTGTTTTTACTTTATATTAATGATTTGCCTGACAGTATAACCTCAAAGATCCGTCTACGCCGATGATTGTGTATTGTACCACACTATTAACTCGGTCAGTGATCACTTCCTTCTGAATGAGTCTTTTGGTATATTCTGTGATTGGTGCAATACGTGGCAGATGAAAATCAACTTCACCAAAACAGTTGTCATGTCTTTCACCAACCGCCTATGCCCTTCTAATTACAATTATTCATGCCCTTCTAATCACAATTATTCATCCCTGCAAAGGGTACATGAATATAAATATCTTGGCGTTGTTTTTTCACACAATATGTCATGGTCAAAACACATCGATCATATCACAGCTAAAGCTCTTTAAAAGGTAGGTTACTTGAGGCGCGCAGTACGGGATGCTCCTAAAGAGACGAAATTGGTCATGTATAAAACTCTAATTCGCCCTATTCTTGAATACGCTTCCAATGTTTGGAATCCATATAAGCAATGTGAAATTGATCAAATAGAATCTGTACAACGAAAAGCTGTAAGATTTATTTTTCGCCGCTACGACTTTCATTTTTCACCCTCATCTGCGATATCTTCCTTAAATTTAATTAAGTCCGCTCGCATCCTGCCGGAAAACTGAGTCCTTAAAACTTCTTCACTCAATAGTGCATTCTGCTAATTGCCTCTCAGAGAGTAAGCATATCACGTTTTCAAAACCATCTCTAACCAGGAGCCATCACGATCTTAATATCCAACCCTTTTTTTGCCCGTACTAACGCTTTCAAATACAGCTTTTTTTCCGCGTACCGTGGAGAGTTGGAACTCATTAAATGGAAATATACGTGCCCTTTCTGTGTCTGGTTTTGCTTCCGAAATTGAGACGTAGCATTATATGATGTTGTATGCAGCGTTTGTTTCACATTTTGCCATATTCTGTGATTGGTGCAATACGTGACAGATGAAAATCAACTTCACCAAAACAGTTGTCATGTCTTTCACCAACCGCCTATGCCCTTCTAATTACAATTATTCATGCCCTTCTAATCACGATTATGCATCCCTGCAAAGGGTACATGAATATAAATATCTTGGCGTTGTTTTTTCACACAATATGTCATGGTCAAAACACATCGATCATATCACAGCTAAAGCTCTTAAAAAGGTAGGTTACTTGAGGCGCACAGTACGGGATGCTCCTAAAGAGACGAAATTGGTCATGTATAAAACTCTAATTCGCCCTATTCTTGAATACGCTTCCAATGTTTGGAATCCATATAAGCAATGTGAAATTGATCAAATAGAATCTGTACAACGAAAAGCTGTAAGATTTATTTTTCGCCGCTACGACTTTCATTTTTCACCCTCATCTGCGATATCTTCCTTAAACTTAATTAAGTCCGCTCGCATCCCGCCGGAAAACTGAGTCCTTAAAACTTCTTCACTCAATAGTGCATTCTGCTAATTGACTCTCAGAGAGTAAGCATATCACGTTTTCAAAACCATCTCTAACCAGGAGCCATCACGATCTTAATATCCAACCCTTTTTTTGCCCGTACTAACGCTTTCAAATACAGTTTTTTTCCGCGTACCGTGGAGAGTTGGAACTCATTAAATGGAAATATACGTGCCCTTTCTGTGTCTGGTTTTGCTTCCGAAATTGAGACGTAGCATTATATGATGTTGTATGCAGCGTTTGTTTCACATTTTGCCATGTACCCCTTTTTGCGAGCAACTGTACCGCATGATATATGTAACCACTCCTGCTATAGCCCCTGGAATGGGGCTGCAGAATTTTCAAATAAATAAATAAATAAAGCTGCAGGCAGGTAACGAGTAAGCTTATGTTTTTGGTGCCATTTATGCGAGGAGCTCCAAATTTTTGTGGACTTTGGCAATACATTTTGCTGCATGAATGTTCTGTCTTGTCAAGCTTAGAGTGGCGTTCCTATGTCGTTTTAGAGGCATAACTGCTTCATGGTGCTTTTCCAAATACACATACTGACTATAAATATGAGAAAAATGTGGAGATGGTGCTAAGACAACGGCGACATTCTTGAAAGAACAAAAATGAACAAGGATACTGCACCATTTTCACTATGAGCTCAGGCCCATCTATTGATTTGTTGAATTCCAACAGCATTTTGTGAATGAAGATTCATCTAGGACCACTGTTTATTTCCAGAAATGAGACCACTGCCACTTGGAACAGTGAATTGCAAAAGCTACAAAGGAATAATTTCAAAGCATATTAGGAAAAATAAATCTGTCACAACAAGAAACACACTGACATCAATGGCAAATATGTTGAGTGATGTTTGAATGAATACTCTTTTGGTACAACCTTTGTCTTTCGTTCTATCAATTAACGGCCACAAATTTTAGACCTCCTCTCGTAAGCTTGCCAAGGTGTACCCAAGGTTGAGCAAAAGATTAAGAGCGCAAAGAGTTAACAAAAAAAGACATAAGCAAACACAATGCGCCTCAGGGCCATCAACACGGCCCTTTATTCCAACTTGCGGCTCATTCAAAAACATCCCATTCGGTAATACTCTCTCGGGGGCTAAGTTGGTGCATGGTTTTGAAAGCAGACGCACAAAGCAGACAACGCTGGGGGAAGACAGACGAAACAAGTGCAACTGTTTATTCACCTATTGAACCAAGTGAATATATAGACAAAAAGGCAAGAGCAGAGAGGGACCTACACATGCGCACAAGCAGAAACAATAAGGTAACAAATGGCTATAGAAAAAAGTGTCTCAGCACATATCTAAAAAGACACTTTCTTTTCTGCCAATTGTAAGCGAGCGTGTGCTTACATAATCTCTTCTGCCTTTGTTGATGTGGAACGCCTCTATAAGATCACGGGCTGTAGTATCTTTGTCCCTGCTTAGGATTTTTGTTTCCTTCAGCTTTGCCCGGCATTTTTTCTTCTTTTTCCCTGCAGGCTTTACAGTAATGTGGTAAGAAAGAACCCGTGCCGTTCTTTAATGCGTGATTATGGTCAGCAAGGCTATCATTAATACATCAGCCCGTTTGGTCAATGTAAGATTTCTCACACGTCAGCGGGATCTGATAAACTATGTCCACTGCACATTTCACAAACAGCGTCACATGCTTTTTCTGGCATTCTGCTTTTTTCGGTTTGTTTGAATCCATTTTGCCACACGAGGAGAACAGCTTCTTGGGGGTGGAAAAACTACACGAACTTTAAACTTTGCCTCAACATGTTTCAGATTGTGTGCCATCTTATGAATATAAGGAATTATCACAGGTTTAGTTTTCTGTTTGACAACATCGTTTTTTGCTCTGTTATTACACTCTTCTTTTTTAACCTTTTTCAGTAACACTTTGGCAACTGAGCAGAGTAGGATAGCCAGCTTGTTGAAGCCTGGTCTAGCCTTTTTGCTGATCTATTCGCTCGCTTTCCAAGTGAATACACAGTTGCAGAGTTGCACTTGTTTCGTCTGTCTTTCTCCTGTGTTGTTTGTTTTGCGCAGTCTTCAAATTCCATTCGGTGACACCTGACTGCCCCAAATGGCGGAAGTAGATGCGCATCTGCTTCTGGCATTTTGGTCAATTAGGTGTCACTGAAAGGGATGGTTTCAACAGGGACACAAATTGGAATACAGGCCGAGATTCGCCTACCGTGTGGGAGTATGCCCATTTGGCAATGCACTGTAGTAAATGCAAGAAACGTGGCTGCTGCCCTGCCCTTGAAAACACAGTGTTCTTTGCAAAGACAAGAGGTAAAGCTGAAAGGAAGGTAACTGAGGCTTTCATATCGCTAAGAATGCCGACAAAAGTATATGAGCACGCCATGTATCTTCATCATTATCATCATCAGCATGACTGCGCCCACTGCAGGGCAAAAGCCTCTCCCATGTCCCTACCATTAACCCTGTCCTTTGCCAGCTGCAGCCACCGTATCCCCGTAAACTTCCTAATCTCATCCGCCCACTTAACTTTCTGCCGTCCCCTGCTACTGTTGCCTTCTCTTGGAATCCACTCCGTTACCCCTAAGGACCAATGATTGTTTTGCCTTCGCATTACATGCCCTGCCCAAGCCCATTTCTTCCTCTTAATTTCGACTAGGATGCCATTAACTCGTGTTTGTTCCCTCACCCACTCTGCCCTCTTCCGGTCTCATAACGTTAAACCTAACATTTTTCTTTCCATGGCTCGCTGTGTCGTCCTTAACTTAAGCTGAACCCTTTTCGTTAGCCTCTACGTTTCTGCCCCATAGGCGAGTACCGGCAAGATACAGCTGTTGTACACTTTTCTGTTGAGGGATATTGGTAAACTGCTATTCATGATCTGAGAGAACCTGCCATATGCGCTCCACCCTTCTTATCCTTCTAGTTATATCCCTCTCATGATCAGATCAACAGTCTCTGCGTGCCCTAAGTAGACATATTCCCTTACCACTTCCAGCATCTCGCTTCCAATTGTGAACTGCTTTCCCCTTGCTAGGCTATTGAACATTAATTTGGCTTTCTGCATGTTAATTTTTAGACCCACCGTTCTGCTCTGCCTGTCTAAATCATTGATCATGCTTTGTAATTCATCTCGTGAGTGACTCAGCAAGGCAATGTCATCAGCAAGTCACAGATTATTCAGGTATTCTCCATTAACTCTTATCCCCAGCTGTTCCCAATTCAGGCCACATGATGTTATAACCCTTTTTTTGCTGTAGTATGCAGTCTCCCTTTATATTTTGTGCGTATACAAGGTGTCCGATTTAATTCAATACAAATGGTTTATTAAACATTGCATTTGCTGTACACCACAGCTTTGGAAGTTGAATAATCGGTGAGGCTGATGCCTCAGTCAAGTGCAATGTAAATAATAAATGCTTATACATCTAACACTTTCAGACTGGCTTTTTAAATCCTGCGTTTAGGTCATATCTATAAGGAATAACATGGCACATCCTGTATACCATGAGTATTCCGCCCAAGCATATTCTTTAAGAATAAATGAAAACACTGAAATGGTTCCGTTGCGCCATCTTCTCACAATGTGTCCAATGCTAATGGCAATTGCTAGAGTTTAGCAAGGCCGGAAATAAAAGCAGCGTTTTACCGGACGTACCATAACAGGTTCTCGCACCACATCGCTGGAACTCCTTTAAAAAAATTTATTTGTTGCCAGCAAAAAATATTTTTCTAGTTTTTTTAATATGCGAAACTAAATGGGTTGACCATTTGGCTGATTTTTTTTGTCTAGCACCGTTGCCCACATAGCGTTTTCTGGTCCTCAATGCTGCCGTTTCCGCAGAAATCTATGTACTTTTTATTAAATTACAGAACAACGCAAGGTTCAAGTTTAATTCAAACAGTGCTAGATCAAGGTTTCAGGCAAAACTCCAAAAAAGTTTGCTTAAATTTAGACTCCAAATTTAGTTTAAAAAATGCGGAAATCTTCAATTTTTTCTCCTGTTAAGCACTTCCATTTTAAACCAAAATGGCTTCATCCACAGTTTATTTTTTGAGGCATGACAGGGCATCTCAATACCTGACTACATGCGGAGATAAACTTTGCCAACAAGGACCGGTTCCTGAACAATAATTCTTGCAAAATGCCCAGATGAAGGTGATGTTTTACACTTTGGGGCATGATATGCGGAGAAAAATTTTTTTTCTTTGAAAGAAGGTCTCTACACTTCTGTTGGGACTGGTCTTCCATGAATTTTCTCAGCAAAATCTAAAATACCAAGAATTTGGTGCATCTCCTTTCGCGTGGAATGACTCTGCTGTCCCCAAATTTAATTCTTGAAATCGACTGGGAATTACTGTAAAAAAAATTGTTTCATGAACCTCGACGGGTGTGAATAGTGACGAAACATTCAAGAAACGGGCAATTTTCTCTGTCAAGGTTTTCTGCCTAGATACATGCCTTACGGAGCATACTTGTCCCCAACAGTTTTATGTTTTCTGGACCACTCGTTTCGTTGCACTCCTAGAACCGCAGCCCAGGTCTAGACAACTGTTTTTTTCTTCAAATTTATGAATTTTAAATTTCTTCTATGAAATTGTCTTCTCACTTTAATATGTCAACAAACACTGAATCTCAAAAATTCAAAACAAAAATTTGAGCTTTGCAAAGCAAAAAGAATTACAAGAATGACTTCACCCTGCAAGAACAATGAATGTTGAACTAGCCTTCTGCCATATTTTCTTAGCTTTGCAGGTTTCAAGAAAAATATATATTGGAAAATAATGTTCTGCACATAAAACAGTGACATTTGGTGAGAGCAGTTATAAAATTATTTTTAAATTGCTCAAAAAATTTCATGTAAATACAGCTAGAAATAAACTAAATTTTGTTGAAAGTTGCGTCCCTTCTGAAATGGAGGTGTGGGACAGACTGCCGGACATATCATGCTGACTTGAAATCCTATTGTTTACATCGAGTGCCGTATTGCTTGCTGCATTGCCTTTCTGACTGGTTCTCGCATTTCCTTGTCAAGTGCGAGTGAACTTTGAAAATGGGAAAGGTGCCACCTCTTTTTGACACAGAGTGGCACATGACCAGAAATGTTGTTTGAAGTAATGGCCATTTGGCAATCACTAAGTGCCAGCAGACTGGTTGGAAATATGCAGAAATCACTCTTGCTTGACACTTCAGCAGCCGACCATGATGCAGGAATACTTTACTGTGAGACTGTTTATTGCCATGGGTGCACTCCAGAAACTCCACGTTGTAGCACTCTGTATGTAGCCACTGCCTGCGAGTTAGCACATCTGTTCTTCCATCCCTATGCATCACACCCACTATAGTGGCAGCGTTTATCATGCTGTTCGTCCTTTGATACAGCCACATTAGAAGATGCATGCAAAGTTAGTGGGCTTCCTCATAACAGGAACATTGAAAGGACTCTCAAAATAAACACTGAAGCTTGTTTGGCTGGCTGCTGTTTACTTCAGAAAGATTTGCATAATACCTTTTCTGTGTGCTCAACTTACTGCCCTACCATTTATGTATTTTTTTTGTCATAGCAGGGATGAGGGGCGTTCTTTAGGAAGGCCATGCATATTATGCGAAACCAGGTGGTGTTTTTCGAATACTGCATGGTCATAGAGGCATGCCTCGTTAATATGGTACTTTCGTCCCCCGTCAAAACTGTCCATAACAAATTGGGAAGCAAAATAAAAAGAAGACATTTATTCAGATATATACACTGGGATTACAGTACGCTTTTCTGCATAACAAAAAGCAGTGAATTGCAAATTATAATCTTAGAAACTTGAACATTTTCCCGGTCGCAAAAGTTGTACTGCGGTGCGAAGTGCCTCACAGGCCACGAGAGACATGATGGCAAGATTCACACTGGGTGTCCGATTCTGTGTTTGCTGTTGTATCCACAGTGGCCCTGTAGACGACTTGCTTGTTCACCAGTTGTTCATCACTTCCTGGTCTACTGCATCAGCTGCAGGCATTCCTGAAGACTCACGAGGAGGATGTCATTGATGCGCACATTCATTTGCCTGTGACCTCCCTGAGAGGAATGCGGTTTCTTGGCTGCTCTGTATCAATGATGGTGAGCCAATGTATATGTGGGCTTTGTTGGATATGCAGAATCCTTCCAGGTTTCTGTGTGCGTTTGTACCTTTTGTACTGGAGTTATAGGTTCCCTGGTTCACCTATCTGCATATGTTTCTGTGTTCATGTTAGCATCATTTGCATGTTCCCTAACGAAATTCCAATTCTTGTGCAGGATGTCTGCACAATGACAGACACTGCACTGCTGAGTTGAGCCGTTCCCGAATCTGGCAGTATCGATGCTAGAGCCTAGTGCACAGGATTCATTGTACATTGGATCCCGCCGTCTTAGGTACGCTTTCATTAACGGCAGACTGGGGTACATTTAAATGATTGTTTTCACCAGCATTGCAAAAATGTAAAAGTCAGAGAATGGTGGTTTCCTCACCTTTCATTGCAGAGTATGCAGATGCCAACATATCTTTGACATATTGTAACGGGAAGAAGCATATCTGATAACCTGAGAAATTGAACAGAAATTATTCATAGTCTGAAAAGAGAAAACTGCACATCTACTCCGGCCGACATTTTACTGCAGAAACCTGCCGTCATGATGATGATTCTTATTCATTCACAGTGCCAGCACTCTTTACTGCATAAGTCTGTGCAAGAGTGCGAACAGTAAATGGCAAGCAGCAGCAGCAGTGCATCATCCTTTCCCCTGTATTCATTATCTTTGTACTTAACCAAAAATAAAAATTACGATTACTGACGCTGCAAGACCGGGCCCCTTCTCATCAAACAAGCCATTTCCTACAGTGTACTTTGCACCAAGGCACTGCGAGTTTTCTGTTCGAAACATAGGTTAAGGAGCTGCACACCAGAGTTCACACAACTTTCTGCACAGTGCGGATGTCAGACGAGTGATGTATTCCTTCCAGTCCACATAAATTGGCAGTCAAAGCACACCTTTGGTCAAATGCAGCGTCACACTGATGTGGGTGTTAGTTTTCTGTACAGTATGGTACATTGTTAAAGGGAACATGCGGTCACGTGAAGTTGACTTTCCGCGAGACGCTGCTGAGGAAAGCCGGAAAGAATGCCAAGCTGATTATGGTCCGGAGATTTTTTTCGGCATCCTGTCCCCATGCATAGATCTCATTTTTCACACCCGCAACACATCGAATACCTCTTCTCGCTGCTGGATTGGCTTTTTTCCATTCTGTGGTCGTGTTTCGTGCGAAATAAGCAACATTTTCTGCGGACTAGGTTATCCATGTGTGAGTGACTTGGTTCATATGCCACTTAACGCGTACAGTACACGTTGATAAACAGTAATAAATATGATCTTCTTATTGACAGATTCATGCACTAACACTGCGCCTTGGTTTAATCGGCACCTACATCGCTGAAACAATAACAAAAAATGCCTTTACAGACAGGCTGACTGCTCGAAATGCTACAAAGGCTTGAAATGCTACAAAGCATGCGATAAGGGTTATCAGTTGATGTCTAAAAAATGGTGTCATTGCATGGCATCAATTTTTTGGGAAGGAAGCATTCAAGTATTTTTTATTTATTTACACATACTGCGGTCTCTACTCTTAGAGGCATAACAGGGGTGGGCTACACAGCATTTGTTTACAACAATGTCAATAACATAGTTAGGCAGTTCTTTTTGAAATTGGTTACTTAGCAATGCACGCAGATCACCGTCTAAGTTATTCCGTAATTTAACATTCTGTGGACCTTGATATGCCGGCCTGTTGGCATTGCAGATCTGCAAGCTTGAACCATTTTCGCAAGCCACCCAAGACAAACACATTAGGTAAAAAATTGTGAAGCGTAGTAGTGATGTGATTGTTAAAGAGTGCAGGAAGACGGGACACATGAAAGGAAGACAAGCAACACAACCACTGAAGCAAATGGATCATTACCAACTCGCCCAAACAGAAGCTTTAATTTAGTGGTGATATGTTCACTTTTTCAAGAACTGGTGAGCGGTTTCAGCAGCTTTACATCGTACCAGTCTTTTTAGTTTTCATTTACCCACTGCAGTATATTTTTTCACATTCACACTGCTCTGATATAATAACTACCAGCCCTTCTGACATGTATGATCCTGACAAAACTCAACGAAATTTGGGTGCGCAGAAAAACCCATATACATGCGCCATAACCCATAGCAACATTTCCAAGGCAATCATGAGGGAACATGCACGCTCCATTCACTAGCATAATGCCAGGCAACTGGTACACAAGGCACCAGCACACCAATGAAGTTTTTCCTACACAGCCACATTCTGCAAACCTTTGAGGCTAACAAAACAGAAGATAGCAGTGCAGCACAAGGTCATGACTGTGACTCAATATTTCTGGATGATAAGATTTAACAAAAGTGGCCATGGAAAACTCTGTCAAACATGCACATAGCTAACATACAACAGAGGAGAACCGTACATTGGTGAGTTGTTGGTATACCATAGCAACAGCAGCACCACAATGCACAGGATCAGCACAGCCCCCTAGTTCTTCTGTCAATATCTTTTGGTGCTTCTTCTACCACAGATTGAATATTCTATATTCAGTACTTCTCATGATAACTTGGTATCTTGCAAATACTTTAAAAAAATCTATATTTAGAATGAACTTAAACACTTGTACCCATTCTTGAATTACTCTTAACATGCTTCAAGTTTTTTTTTTTTTGGGAAGGGGTGGAGGCGAGATGCAGGCAGAAAACTTCAAACATGTTTGCTATGTCCTTTTGCATACATTCGTCCCAGATATTTTTGGGGACACTGTGTTATCTGTTCTTATAAGGAAACACAGGTTTTTTTGTAACGCTCTTTCCTTATTCTCAATTTGTGTTAACTATTGTTACAACCCTGCTAGGGACACGTTGTTTGACCCCTCGTTGACCTTACGAAAAAGAAAAAAAGATGTATATGGGAAACTACCCTTGGAATCTCCCACGTACGCTCCCCTTGTGTCGGACCGTGAGACGCGACCGACGATGGACAAGATGACGAAAGGAAGCGGGCAGAAGCGCATTCCCGAGGACGAAGTAGCAGCGGACCTCCGTACCCTCCTCGCCCATTCCCACAGGGCTCAGCGTGCTATGTGCGGCGACTCTTCCGATCTGTGAATCGTGTGGTGAAAGCGGCGGAGCCTCAGTGTATTTAACGAGTGTCCTGAGTACGAACGATCGCTCTGGGCCCTGACGACAAGGCTCATCCAGTTGCTCGACGCTATGAACTTTTAATTCTTGACCGTTTGCTCTTTGTTTCCTTTTAAATTATGTAATCAAGTTTCATGAAAAGTGCCAGTAAACTCGTTTGTTTTTCGTTTTCCCAAGCTTGAAGTTCCATATTTCTTCAACCCGAAGGCTCGGACACGTTACCAAACGGAGCCCGGGTTCGAGTGAACCCCTGCGCCACAACACTATGAATTATTTACTTTTCACTGTTCAGACATTTTTTACAGTTGAACATAGTCTCAGCAGATACTTTCTTGTTACACAGTACTCAGTACCATAAGCAACTCTTTTCATGAAAAGTATTTTCAACAAATCTGTTTTGCGCTTATGTGCCCAAACTTTGACCTACAGCAGACAGATCTGAGAAAAACTCAAGAAGACTTAACGGCCACTCAATGTTATTTCACAATATCAGCATACGGTGATGCCAAGTTCAGCAATACATAGAACCACAACTTGTTTGGCAGACTTCGCTACAAATGTATTAGGCTGTCTTGCCAAGCTGTTTCCAAATCCAAGACATGTTAACCAGTTGTAGCATTTGTCATTATGAGCATGCAGTGGTGGTGAAAAACACTTACAGTAAAAAAAAGAGAGAGAAGAGGCTATCAAATACAGATGCTTTGCTGAAACATGTTGATGACCTCTGTTAACACTAGTTATGTCAAACTGAACTGGTAGCCGCGTTCACACTCATTTGAGGTGCTGAATCGAGCTGGACTGGTCAGAAACGTGCTTATGGAATGTATACGGTTATGAAGGCATCAACTCTACAGCAATTGTAAACGTTGTCACTGTCATTTTGGCTCAGGAGGGCTAATATTTTAGTGTGAAAGTACTACTTCACAAGGTCTAACTGGCTCACAGAGTTGGTGTGAAGCTTGACCTTGAGGATGACCTTGGCAAACAAAATAATAATTGCCGCAACTGGGATCAATTTCGATGGCCTGTGCACGAGAGCACTATGCTGCTGCCACAGACGACCCCGGCTCGCGTTAAACTGCAACACACGCTCGCGCTGTGCATTGCATGTCGTCGTCTTCCATCAACTAAAACTACTCTAGAACTAATCACGTCGCCAGAAGTGCCGACGACCTAGCAAAGCAAAACCATGAGACAACCAGGCTAAACATGTGCTTTCACACATATACTCGGCTTAACTACGTTAAAACCCTACAATTCCCCCTCCCCCCCCTCCCCCTTGTGCGGTACCCGTTTACTATACAGGGTCACAGTGGCTGAGCTCGCGCACTGCGCTCAGTATTTCTAAGAAAATTAACTGTGTGAACTCGCTTAATTGAACAGCTCAGGCCTGAAGTGATCAATTTCGAATCGCGTCACACGGAGGTACTATCGGCAGGCAAAATTTACGAGGTGGGTGTGTACGGGGAAGAAGAAGAAGATTGGTTTTTGGGGAAAAGAAATGACGCAGTATCTGTCTCGCATCTTGGCGGACAACTGAACCGTGCCGTAAGGGAAGGGGTAAAGGAGGGACTGAGAGAAGAAAGATGTGCCGTAGTGTATGGCTCCGGAATAATTTCGACCACCTAGGGATGTTTAACGTACACTCACATCGCACAGCACACGGGCGTCTTTGCGTTTGGCCTCCATCGATAACGCGGCCGCCGCAGTCGGGTTCGAACCCGGGAAATCCGGCACAGTAGCCAACCGCCACGTAAGCCAATCGCTCGAAGTGTCTGAACGAGGGGACTTGGATTCGCCACACGCTGGTAGCATTTTTAAAGCACTAGGTCGCGAAAAAGTCCCACAATAACTTTTCTTCCCCGAGAACACGCACCCCAATAACTTTTGCTGCTGGTGGTACATACACTTACGCGGTATGAACTCGACTCTGTCCGATAGGATTACGCAGCAGTAAAATCCTCCGAAGAGAAAAGTGGCCATAAGGTACAACTGCTGTTTTCCCAAAAATTGGTACAGTACTAACGAAGGCCGTGTAGGTAGCCGCGCAGCACAGAAAGCTCACCTGAACTGGCTCCAACATGTCATACTTGAACACTGCAGCATAACTTTTTTGCTTGCGCTTAAAAATGCACTCAGTGTTACAACAAACGCAAGAACAGCACCAATCCAGCCACAGATACAAACGACCCGCGGCACGCAGGACGATGCTGATGTCGATGGGCAGGTCGTCCCAGGCAGACGGCGCTACAACGCTACCTACGAAATGAACTTTTTCTGCAACTGATACGAAATGCGCTGGAAACATGGCTCACAATTATTAAGAAATGACACCACAATAGCACCATAAAAACAATGAAAGCTGGCAGCGAAAATAACGAAAGTACAGATTTTAGACAAAACTGCCAACCATAAAATCAAAACCGAAACTCCAAGGAATGCACTCGGAAGGCAACTTCACCATCTTTTTTTTTGTCATCGAAGCGCTTTGACCTACAGCTGCACCAACTTGAGTCTCAATTTTGAAGCGTGAAAATGTTATTTCTAAAACCGGCGCCATTTTTTTCCTGTCAGAGTCGCGACAGCGCCTGCGTCACGGCAGTGGCAGATCTGCCAGGCATGAGAAGTATTTCAAGCAGAAATTTACAAGCTACATATGTACACCGTAGATACTCTTTCTCGAATCCAATGCTCTCTCGTAACCGAAACAAGATTGGTTTCGGTTCCATAGCGTGCACTGCCATCAGACAGTACACGGGCCTCTAGCATTAACGCCTCCATCGAAATGCGACAGCCGCCGCGGGATCGAACCCGCGTCTTTCGGGTCAGGAGCCGAGCACAATAACCACAGCAGCGGCTGAACGGAGGTGCTGGTATCCATGGAGGTATATGGAAGATATGGCGAAGCTATTATAATTATGCAGTCTCAACCCCTTTTCTGGAGGCGTCATATCTCGTTTCACAATTGGACGGGTAAAGATTGCAGGCTGAGATCAGCCGCGTTTAAAAGAATACAGCAGTGCCGCACCGCATATTTCGCGGACGCGACACGCCACTATACACATATGTACTATCGGGCACAAAAGTTTGCGGGACGAGAGTTCTTGGAAAAACCTTTATTGCAGCTCCACCTCGCTATTCAGTCGCCAGATAATGTATGAAGTATACTAACGAGTGCTTGGCTAAGGTGGCCTAGCTTGGCCATTGTCTGGGCCCTTGGCAAGTTTTGACTTTATCATAATGGCCGTCCTTTGGACGTAGTCACCAACCACCATGCCCTATGCTGGCTTTCTTCGCTAAAAGATCCCTACGGTCGCCTGCCATGGCTCGATGGGCTCTCCATCTACAAGAATATAACATACGTGTCGTATATCGGTCGGGCCGCAAGCACCATGATGCTGATGCCTTGTCCCGCTCCCCACTACTGTCCGAGCTTGCCTGCCTCTCTGCCCTCGAATCCGCTGCGCCTTTGTTCAACACCTGCGACATGACTTCTGAGCAGCGTAAAGATCACTGGATTGCCTCTATTCTTGACTTTCTCTCTGCCCCATCTACGGCACCAGCGTACCGCACGTGGAAAATTTGTAAATTGTAGGGTTTAACACCCAAAAACAACCCGCCGGCTACAAGGATCGCCTTAGTGGAGGGCTCCGGATTAATTTCAAGCACGTAAAGAAGACTGAAGAGATATACACTTAATGTGACCATGCTGCCTCGAAAACGTTTGCATAGGCTGTCAGAAGCAAAAGGACAAGGGCTATCCCGAACTATTTCCTGCGTAGTGTCTCATGGTGCCAGAAGCTTCAAACCATTTAGGTAAAGAGAGCTAATTGATCAACAGCTCAGAGCGAGACTAACGCCGTTGTTGCTTCAGGTTGTTGATCAATTTGACCTCACCATGACATCTGCTAGGCATCCTGGTTAGCTTAAATGTAGAGTGACTGCCCAGGCAAGCAGTGGTCCCTGGTTTTATCCCCAGACTAAGACGAATTTTCCTTCAGCTGCAAAGCTTCTCAGAAAGCTGTCTAGCTTTGCAACCGTATAACTGCGATCAAGTAGAAACTCATGAGTAATTACAGCCTAAATTTAAATGTACTTCACCTCTAGTGTTTACCTTAAACACTTTGGACTACATTCTGAATGTGCATTCCAAGAGCATCTTCCATTCCCCAATATTATCCTTGCCCTAAAACAGTTAGCAATCTGAAACTCAAAACAAAACAAGAGGCTCCATGCTGACACTGTCAACAGGAATTTTCTATTCAGTATTTAAGAATATATGCATCCTATTGTAGCGATATTTTTGATGCAGCATTGCGTACACAGACTTAGGACACAAATCAATCGCACTCTCACTTTACAGTTCCATTCAGTGCCTCTCATGATGAACCTTCATGTCTACTCTTTGGTTACAAGAGGGTTTTTGCTGCAGTGCTGCCTCCAATACCTACCCCTTTCCAATTTCCTATTCTTCTTTTGCCAAGGCTGTGGAGTCTGATTGCACCTGTTTCAGTTAATAGGTATATTTAGCAGGCTAGTAGCTGCAGTCCACAGAGTGTTGAAGTTACTTTCCTTGCAATGGAATAAAATGTACCAGGAAGCTTTTAGACAACTGGATTCTTATGCTGCAAACCTGTTGGACCTAACATGTGCTTTCTGGCAGTTTCTCAGGGTCATATTTCTGCATTTTTGGAGTACACTGAAACCTAAAATTTGAGACAATGTTAGATAATGCTTTGTGCAACATGCATGGAAGCAACTTCACATTTTTTTGTCGTGGCTGCAGTCCTAGCAGGATGACCTAGAGCATGAACACATGCTGACGTTTCAGTTTAGGTTCCCTGTTGGGCTTTCTAGAAACTATATGCTTGCTGCATGAAGTCGAGGGTTGGACGGAAACCTGTATGGTCGGGGCTGTACGTGGAGAAGGCAGAACACCCAGCAAAATAAAATGAACTCCTAAATGACGTTTCAGCTCCCACACGGGAGCCTTGTTCACAAACAGGTGCAGACGTGTAAGGCTGGCTGTTTAAGCTTGAAAATGTGCCCTAGGCAGCGGGCGTATGCACTAGGAAGTGCCCCGTCAGTGCATTTAAGAGTGTGTTTGGTTGTCTGGATCATTAAGGATTCTAGATATAGACAGCTTTGGAGATTCTTTTCTGTTTTCAAAATGCACGCGTTGCTCAATCTATATGATGATGCTTGCTTTAAGAATTTTCGAAGAGTGCATTTGACGAAGCTTTCTTGTTTGCAACATCATACTGGTGTTGTTTCAACCTTTCAACGAAGTTTCCACTTTCAGCCACATGCACATGGTTTTACAGTCTCTGCACGGTATACTGTACACTGCGCCCGGATTTTTTTTTTTTTTTGGTGCGGACAACAGCTCTATACCTGGCTTGAAAAGCGATGTTATTCTAGAGTTTTGTTTTTATTCATTATTCTCAGCAATCACTGTCTGCAACTCTCTACTAACAATCATCACATCATCTAGTACAGAAGCATCATTCCATAAAAGGTTGAAAAAGTGTGTACTTTTTAATTACCTTCATTTGCCATGCCAATGAACCCTGTTTTTATTGTGTATGGCTTTTATTGCTTGAGTGCTTTTGTATAGTATTATGTTCTCTTTTTACCATGTTCCTAATGAGTTTGTAAAATTTAGCATGCTTAATCTAATTTTTTGTTGTGATTGTTAATTCCTGCTGTACCTGTTTTCCGATATGTAGTTGCTATCTGCCATATGTTTAATATGTGTCATATATACAATTAATAACAGGAGGTCCCCCTGACAGTTTCTACTCGGGGCCTCCTCCTCTACTAATTTATTTACCTCATGCCTGCAGTAGTTTTTGAATAAACAATAATGTATGTCAAACAAAACTTTGCAGTGGTTATTCGTCATCTGCATGCCGCCTTGCTCACATACTGTTAGATTCACACCGCCTGCTAAACTAGACCGCATGCTAAAGGTCAGATTTTGAGTTAACGGGATTGGTATATTATTCCAAGATGTTAAATAGGCCAAGGTATTTGGTCCTGATGATATTCCTCCAGTGTAATTCACAAATTGTGTATGATTCACCTACTTTGCTAAAAGCTTTGCAAACTGTTCACATCACCTTTACAAGAAAGTGTTGTAATCACTTCGATAGGTACAGAGTTAATCATATTACTTTAAGAACAAGCAAGAAATTTATGTTTAGGAGTGCTTTTTATCTCAGGCCTTGGATTAAGCATGTGAATTACATTTGGAACGAGGCAGCCATTAGCTCCTGGTTTATAACAGTAGAGATTCGGTCATTGGCAAAGTGATTTCAGAATACAGCTGATAGTCAAGTCTGACCTATACTTGAGTATGGATGTGTTTGTTGGGGCTTGCATACTTGGCCACTTATAAGTAAATTGAAAAAATTCACAACAGTGCTGCTTGATTTCCACCGGGAAATTAAAGACAGTGTGATGGCCCCCATAATGCGCAGGTCCACACGGGACGGAGAGGCAAAGAGACACCGTATGGCTCAGTTTAAACAAACAGGTATATTCAATAATTACACATGATTAAGGTTATACATCAGAGGCTGGGGCGTCCGAGCTTACGTGCCGACGACTTCATGGGGGCGATGGAGTGGCTCCGGAGTTGGGCTCGAGCGGTTGCTGGCAGAAGCTGCACGCCGTCGGGCTTCGGCGCTGAAGGCCCTCTTGGCGAACGATGTCGTCCTCAGCTCAGACTGGACTGCATCCGTTTACATGTGCTTTTAAGCACTTGATTAACAAAGGACTAAGGGCGGTCATTTCCAGTGGCCCGCCCAAAGCATCAATTCTCCAATCCAAAATAACATGCGAGATGGGGACGACCCCTTGGGTTGGGCTTAGCCTCGAACCCAGAGTCTGTTAACAATACAAACTAAATAAACAACAAAAACGCCACCACTCTCTCTCAAGTGAGAGTATACACAGGCTCTCTCTTCGGAGCTAATTCACTAGCGCCTGTCTTTCCACATTCTTGGCGAGTACTGCCTGTCCGCTATGACAGGTGTCCGTCACGGCCCTTCTGGGAATGCGCTTTTGTTCACGAGGCACGGCGGGAAGCTGTGGGTGCCTTCCCGGCGATAGCCCACGTCGAAAGGAGAAGGAGGGAAAGAATGTTGTCTTCGCGGTAGCGCATAGCGTCGGCTGTGGTACGGCGCGCTCTGGCCCGCTGACAGCTCCCTTGTCTTGGAATGTGCCCGGGAGGGCCGCACCTGGAACGGCCACGCAAATTGGGGAGGATAAAGCCTGTTTCCCCGCGGCGGCGGGTCCGGTTGTTCTGGTCGTCACTCAAAGAGCATGGCTGGGTAATTGATGATGCCGCTGTCACGGCGGCGGGTCCCTTCGTTCTGGTCGTCACTCAAAGTGCATGGCTGGGTAATTGATGATGCCGCTGTCATCTGGGTCTCCGTCTACGCAACGCCGTGGAACGCGGAACCTCGCAGCACACAAGGAATGTCACAACAGCAACTCAGAATGACGGAGCAAATGCAAACTGAAATAGAAACAGCAGCAGAACGACCACTGAAAAAATCTTTGATTAAAATCTTTCTACAATATTTACTTGCTAAAACTGCTGTAAACTGTGAAAAATATACTCACCCAACAACTTAATTACATATTCAAGCATTTCAAGGTAAAAGCTTAAAGGGTGATGTTTTCCATCCTTCTGTTTTTTACCTATCCTAGAGTAGAACAGCTTAGTGTCAAGTACTGTTCATATATTATCCAATGGTACTTTCTTCCATGATTTCAATGAGTAGACTGTTTTCTTTTTCAATATTTTTAACTCCTTAGATGCTATGGGGTGGTGCAAGTAACTATTAAAAATATATTGATGTTCAGAGAAGTAGCCACCTTTTTTTTATACTGAGGACACTAGATAAGCTCCAAGCCATCAAAGGGGGGCACACTACACAACATCAAAAGAGTCATTATGCATTGGATAAAAGGAGCAAGCACATAAACCACGCATGGAAAGCAGGTCTCTAAGTGAGAGAAGCTTGTACTTTCAGAAGCAATATCACTTATGTTTAGGACCTACCAGATCACAGATTGCAGAAGATATGTGGATGCCACATCGAGCTCAGATTAGACACAGAGCAGTGGATGCAATATTAATAATGACTACTGTTTGCACAGTTTATTTAGGGGAGGTTGTGCTTAGTGGGATTTTTCCCTTCCTGTGCCCAATGTTAAGATAAGACAAGTATATGCCATCATGAAACTGTTTGCAACAGTGTCTAAATTAAGGAAATGATCTTACAGCCCAATACACTGTTCTAGGTTACCTGACAAAATTGACACAAGCTCCTTTATTTCAGTTTCGCCTAATCAATCATGCGACAACGTCGCCCGTAACCGCGCGCAGCTTTCATGAGAGGTGTGAGATAGATATGAACGTTTGACGATTCAGCAATTTGAAAAAAAAAGTGCCACAACCCAAGACGAAGAATGGGCAAAATGAGTATGGACTGTCGTGACAATTTTTGCAGTAAACCACGAAAATATGCGCTGAAAACCTACATCATACAAAAACCACTCCGGCAGGGACATTGCAGCAGCCCCGCTGAGAGAAAAGTCTCAACATAGCGACGGTTACGCACAAAAATCACCGACAATGAAACAAAAGTGCCAGAAGGAATGTTGGCTTTCTTATTGTGAAAGGCCAGGAATTTTACACACTGCCTGTGACACTCACCTATTCGCACAAATGCAGGCCAGGCTAGCGTTACTACAATACAACTTGGGCCTGGCAGACGCTTGCATTTCTCGGGAACGGACGTGGGCAACACAGCCAACACTGCACTTGGCTGCAGCGTCTGTTTTGGCAACATTGCACTTGTCGGGAACGGGCGTGGGCAACACTGAAGTTGGCTGCACCGTCTGTTTTGGCAACATTGCACTTGTCGAGAACGGGCGTGGGCAACATTGGGCTTGCCTGCAACGGCTGGCAAACGGAAATACGCTGCCCGGCGTCGTGGCTTTGGGGGCGTACCATATCAACCACGTCTGGGCGGTGACGTTCGACTCTGCGGATGGTGCGAAGAAATTAGTTGCGCTGAAGGAGCTCAAGGTGAAAGACCGCCGCTGTCTAATTATCGACCCCGAGGACCAGCAGCTAAAGTTGCGGCTTCACTGGCTGCTGCACGGTGTACCCGATGAAGATATCCGAATGGCTTTCGCGGCGTACGGAAAGGTGACGCGGGAGCGTTGGCGCGTCCAAGGAGTCAAGGAGAAGGACTCGACAACGAGGAGCATTCTTCTCAAAATGAAACCTGGCATGAAAGTGGGTGACCTGCCTCATCAGGTACGCGTCGGCGGCGAATTGGCCCTCGTTGTCGCGCCTGGGCGCCCAATGCAAAATGCCTGCGTTGCCGTGGCACAGGACACGTCCGCCGAGAGTGCAAGGTGCCCCGGTGCACGAAATGCCGGCAGTTCGGCCACAATGATGACGAGTGCGTTCGCACGTACGCGACAGCTACAGGGCCTGGATTCACGGACGATTCGGCTGATTTGACCATGAATCTAACAACCACCGACGCCGATGGTATTTTACACTGTAGAGGGAAATAAAGAAAGCACACGAACTCTCACTGAAAATCCGTGAGTGAGGAAAGCAAAAACAAAAATACATGCTTCGGCCGGGAATCGCACCCGGGCCACCAGCGTGGCAGGCGAGTATTCTACCCCTGAACCACCGACGCTTTTTTTTTTCTTTATTGCCGGCTTGGCGAAAAACAAGGTTACTGTACATGAAATGTTAAAATACGTGCTCCCACATTTGGCGGAGCATTCATTAAAAACGTTTCAAGTTTGCAAGTTCATCGATTATACCAATCCTTTTCGGGGGGTCATATTGGGACTTGACTGCATCTCTGACATATAAAATGCTCTCAATAAAGTGCTGCCTCGCAGGGCGAATGTCAGTTCTTCATTCCGGACTGCCATACGCACTTTCCAAAGACTGCGCAGGCCCAGTAGCATGAACATATCTAGGGGTATGCTACCAAGACTTCGGACAGATAGAAAACGGATGCCGCGAGGTGACGTGAACTACCGACACCGATGGTATTTTACACTGTAGAGGGAAAGAAAAAAATCATACGAATTCTCGCTGAAAATCCGTGAGCAAAGAGAGCAAAAACACATGCGTCGGCCGGGAATCGAACCCGGCCGCCCGCGTGGCAGGCGACTATTCTACTACTCAAGCACCGACGCTTTCTTTTTTCTTTACTGCCGGACTTCCACAGAGGTCAACAGAAAATCTTTCACCAAAACTAGCACAATAGTAGCCTAAAACCTACATTGGTTAGGCATTGTCAGGTTCCAACTTTGACAACCACTCAGGAGCGCATGATCCTGATTTTAGTACCTCACAAAACTTGTGCATGTTTTCCCGAAAATACATTCGAGCTGGCCTCGCGTCCGGGTCGCAGTGGTACCCCGCCATTCGGGGGCTCCATATGCTGTGGAGGCCCACGAGCATAATAAGGTCTTCTTGTAAGCCACCTTCGTTCTCTGTAGGCAGAAACCTGATTCTTTGAGGGCACCGCGGTAATTCTTTCTTTAAGGTCCTTTGCAGGACATCCCAGAAATAAACCTATCCCAACAATGAATAAAAACGTGATCTATGGATTCCGGTTGGCTGCATATTAGGCAAAGCGATCCCCACAGAAGAAAGAGCCCCTTAGCCTGTTGAAATGATTTCACACTCAAAGTTCCTGTGTGCAGCTTGAAAAAAATTTTTTCATCCCTGACGGCACATGCATATTTTTAACCTGTTTAAGGACGTCACTGCCTGGGCCTCCAAAGTATAAGGCTTGTACATAGGTTCCGCGAAAACGGTTGCGCATAGCTTCTTATAGAGTGTTTTCCACTTAACATTGCATAAAAAGTCTACTGAAAAACGGGCGGTGAGAAAACGAACACCGAGGACAATCTCTAAAAAACCCTGAAGTTCGTCCCGTCATTTGTTGTGTTGCGACATCAAACTCCAGCAAAACACGCCCGAGTCTTACTTGGCACATTGTGCGAAGAAAGGGATCTTTAGTATCCCGGAAAAACAAGAACCTATTTACAATTTGGTGCAAAAACAAATGCCCGAGTCCAAGTCCGCCTACTTTGACGCCCCGGAAGAGATTAGTCCGGTGACACCTCTCCCAGCTTGAGGCCCAAATAAAAACTGCGGGCGAAAACATGATGAAGCTTTTCCACATTCAACTGAGAGCAGTGCAGCACTTGCGTTACATACCACAGCTTACTTATGAAAAAAAGATTGCAAACTGTGGCTCTTGAAAAAATAGGCAAATGGGAGCTTTTCCTAGTTGCTGCTTTCTCCCTAGTTTCTTTCGCTTGCTCTCGCGAATAAGGCTCAAAGTCTTCATAAAATTCTAACGGAACGCTAAGGTACTTAACGGGTGCTGTCACCCATGAGACGTTGGCAAAATTGTCTGGGGTGTATGGCCAATCTCCGTGCTAGAAACCAACACACTTCCTCCAGTTCACCAAACTTCCGGTAACTGAGCTAAATTGCTTTGCAACATCGACCGTGTGACTTATACTGCTCTGATCGACACAAAAAACAGCGATGTCGTCAGCGTATGCAAGCAACTTCACTTCCGCTGCCTGCACTCGAAAGCCGTGAATTGAATTATTTTCAATTGTTTTTAAACGCAGTGCTTCAGTATATATACAAAGCAACAGAGGTCTGAGGTGGCAGCCTTGGCGCACCAAACGTTGTACGGCTATGGGGGCCCTCAACTTCTTATTTACAATTAACCTTGTACTGCAGTTACGGTACGCCATGGCAACTCCCTCACTAATTACAGACCCGACATTACTATGGTCTGGAATACAAAACAAAAGTTGATGAGACACACAGTCAAACGATTTCTCGAGGTCGAGCTGGAGGACTGCCACACGGTCATACGTGACATGGCGGCACTCCGGTACGCGCTTCGCTTTGTGATGTTATGACCAATGGAGCGCCCTTTTATTCAGCATGTTTGATTTGAGCCAACTAATACACGTATTACAGTTAGTAACCTGGCCGCTAGCAGCCTTCATGTTTATCTTGTAATCAACATTTGTCAAAGCGATCGGCCTGTAAGATGACACCTGTCTTAATTTTTCTGTCTGCTCGGTTTTCGGATTAAGCACGGTGTGAGAGGACGCGTGCGATGTGGGAAGTGAATCTAATTCATAAGCTTCGTTGAACACGGCGGATAGTATTGGTGCTAAATCGTTCTTAAATGCTTTGTAAAACGCCGTGCTTAGACCATCGGGTCCCGGCGACATCCAGCGTTCAATTTATCTATGGCCCGTTGTACTACTGCTTCACTAATCGCCCGCTCTAATCTTTTTTTGTGTTCATCGTCTACGCGAGGCATAGCCTCCAAAAAATCTTCTTTGAACCGTACCACGTCTACTCGATGCCGGGCAAAAAAAAAATTTGATAGTGATCAAAAAAGGCTTGCGCGATACAATCGTTGTCAGACGCAGTTCGGCCACCACTATCGACTTCTACTACGTGATTTCGCCGTGCACGCTCTTTCTATTCCCGGGGCTCGTTTTGTGGGCGTCTCACATGTAGCAAATTCTTCGGCTCTCGCGCACACAAGCGCCCCTCGATAGCGGTTTTCTTCGATCACTTCTATCTTTTGCTTGATTTTTTAATATCATCTTAGAACACACCCGGTGATTTACACTCCCCAGGAAATAATTTGTCAAGCAGGGACCCTAATTGTGCTTCGTGTAACGTTCCTTCGTGTTTTATACAGCTAGCTCTTTCGATGGCTTTTATTTTAATTTGTTGCTTGCAAATTACCCATTGCGTCCCACATTCGTGTATGCCGTCGCACATTACTGTATATACTTCTTCTTTTACCATCTCAGTGAATGTTTCATCCCGTAACAGCTGGTTATTTAATTTCCATAGGTGCCACTGAAATACGGTAGATCGTTTTTTAAATCCTATACTACTCTGCACCATGCAGTGATCTGAGAAAATCACGGGCACGACATCGTAACTATGGCATTTTGGCACCAGATCTAAAGATACATAGACTCTGTCAAGACGGGCATGACTACTGCGTTGAAAATGGGTAAACTTAACATTACGCGTACCTTCCACACATTCAGCCACGTCCTCCAAGGCGAAAAGATCTGTTCAACGGCACAAAACTTCGGTTCTTTCATCCTGGTTGGAGCGTGTGCTGGTTTTGTCAGCAGCATTTGACATGCACTTAAAATCGCCTAGAAAAACTACCTGTATTTCAGTCCTTAGGTATTCCTGGATACTTTCAAAAAACAGAACTCGATCCTCCAGCACATTGGGCGCATAAATGCAAATGGATCTCCATTCAACACTCACAAAAGAAAAGTCTACCACTACACATCGTCCCGATGGACATGAAAAGTGCGTCTGCACCTCAAGGCTCGGCAGTTTTTTAACAAAAATAATGCATCGTGCCGATGTGCCATTTCCGTGGCTAACGACTGCGTAATATCTGGACGTGAAACGCTGCACCAAAATCCAGGTCTCTTCGTCCCCTTCCACGTCTGTTTCTTGGATAGCAAGAACATCAATCCCACGGTTTGTTAAGAGGCGGTATACTTGGCTCTGCTTGTTTTTACCGGCTAGCCACCTCACATTGAGCGTAACCAACGTGAGCGTAAGCGCAGTAGCCATTTTCACAGACAGTAAAGAGACCGAGAGATCGGTGCTTACCGCTCGCGTCTAGCACGCAGCTAGACGCCGCCGCCGCCACCAGAGCCATCCGGTGCGAGAGACTGGTTCTGCTGCGTGGCCACCTTGCCGTCGACCCGCTTGTCCGCCGAGACATTAGGCCGCCGCTTGAAACTGGGCCGCCGCACTTGGGTCGTTTTCGCCGGCGGCTCCTCCACGCTGGTTACTGTCGCCTTGTCTCCATCGCCGCCGGTCTGGTAGTGGGGTCGCTTAGCTGGTGCGCCGCCCTTTTCTGGGGTATCCGCGCTCCTTGACGGTTCGGCGCCCTTGGGTGCCAGAGAACTTGCGTTATGATTCGACGTACTTCCCTTGGTGGCAGAAATGTCTCTATTTCCGCCTCTCTAGATGCGTCATTGGTCTTGGCGTCGCCGGTGTCCGGTATCGAATGTCCGGTAACCGCCGTCCGGCACAACGACTTACCCGAAATGATAACAAATAACTCGAGAAAATTTTGGAACGTGATAAATTCCCAGCAATCGCACGACATCACCCTTACTAATGATAACGGAGACTCTGTTAGTGATGCTCAGTGTGCCGATATATTTAGTGCTACCTTTTCATCAGTATTCACGAAAGAACCTCAAGATCCATTCCTTTCACTACCTTCCATTACTGAACTGGCAATGCCAGCCATCATCTTTAATCCAAATGGAATTTCGTGCGCAATAGACAAATAAAAATTTCATCATCAGCTCGAATCGACGAAATTAATAGTTTCTCAAAAACACCAAGGACATTTCATCCAAGTTTTTGTGCTTGTTTTCTCTGTCACTCGCCACAGGTATCATCCCAGAAGACTGAAAGATGGGGAAGGTCGTTCCTGTTTTCAAATCAGGTAACAGAGACTCTCCACTCAACTATCGCCCCATTTCCCTGACTACCATCCCTTGTAAACTCAAGGAGCACGTCATTTACTCCCAGATAATGCAGCATCTAGACTCTATAAATTTTTTTCACTCCATCCCAATATGGATTTAGAAAACTCTTATCGTGCGAAACACAGCTTGCCATCTTTCTTCACGATCTTCATTCGTACCTTGATACTAACCTACAAACTGACGCCATGTTTTTAGACATTGCCAAAGCATTCGATAAGGTACCTCATCAACGTCTACTCTTAAAACTTTCCAGACTAAACTTTCATCGAGAAATATTGCATGGTTAAAAGAATTCCTCACACATCGTTCACAGTCCGTTACTATTAACAACTACTCCTCTAACTGTCTACCGGTAACATCAGGCGTACTTCAGGGAACTGTCCTTGGCCCCCTCATATTCTTAATTTATATTAACGATCTGCCAGAAAATTTAACATGTCATGTCCGTCTGTTCGCCGACGATTGTGTTATTCATGCCCCAATTACTAATACCGCTGATCAAGAATCCCCCCAGGACAATCTTAACCGCATCCAATCATGGTGCAATCGCTGGTTGATTCTTAATTCCAATAAGTGAAGGCTCATGTCTTTCCATCGTCGTCGCAACCCGCATTTATTTACTTATAAGATTTCTTATTCTCCTGTCGAACTTGTCCTGTCCTATACTTACCTCGGCATCACTATCAGTAATGACTTGTCATGGCGCGAGCACGGAACAAAGCTAATATCTGCGAATAAAAAACTTGACTTTCTTAAACGTAATCTTCACGACGCCCCTCAAAATGTAAAGCTACTTGCTTACAAATCATTAATCAGGTCAAAACGAGTATGCATCCGCCATCTGGAATCCACAGCAAGCTTACCTCAATGATTCATTAGAAGCCGTGCAAAACAGAGCCGCCCGTTTCATTCACCGCTCATACTCATCCTATATTAGTGTTTCATCTCTCAAGCTACAGTCCCAATTATAGTCTTTCCCTCTGTCGCCGTATTTCTAGCCTGTGCCTATTTCACAAATTTTATTATTCCCAGCTCAAACAGCAGCCATACACCTGCGCACCGGCATCACGCACGTCTCACCGCATTGGTCATCCGCTGAAAGTTTTACGCCAACGTGCCCGTACGACTACATTTTCCAAGTCATATTTTTCCTCCGAACAGCAAGCGACTGGAACGGCCTTCCCCATGAGTTTGCAGCCATCACCTGTCCATCAACCTTCCTAGAAAAAAATTACGTCCCACCTGTCATCATGAAAAAAGTGTTTTGCTTCCTCATGTTAACTCCACCCCTTAATTAAAACCCCATACAGGGAGTCTTTAAGGAAATAATGAAAAAAAGTGTCCGCCATTGCTTGACCCTTTTCGGCTAACTCGGTGCATTTCGCCGAATCCTCTACCTCAACGGCGTCCATGGTCAAATCAGCCGAATCGTCCGTGAATCCAGGCCCTGTAGCTGTCGCGTACGTGCGAACGCACTCGTCATCATTGTGGCCGAACTGCCGGCATTTCATGCTCCGGGGCACCTTGCACTCTCGGCGGACGTGTCCTGTGCCGCAGCAACGTAGGCATTTTGCATCGGGCGCCCAGGCGCGACAACCAGGGCCAATTCGCCGCCGACGCGTATACCTGATGAGGCAGGTCGTCCACTTTCATGCCAGGTTTCATTTTGAGAAGAATGGTCCTCGTTGTCGAGCCCTTCTCCTTGACTCCTTGAACGCGCCAACGCTCCCGCATCACCTTTCCGTACGCCGTTCGGACATCTTCATCGGGTGCGCCGTGCAGCAGCCAGTGGAGCCGCAACTTTAGCTGCTGCTCCTCGGGGTCGATTATGAGACAGCGGCGGCCTTTCACCGTGAGCTCCTTCAGCGCAACTGATTTCTTCGCACCACACAATGGCAAGACGGGCGAGTTGGTGATACATACTTAAGGGAAAATAGCGCAAAAGACGCGGACAAGTGAAGAAAACAACAGGATCAGCGCTAACTCACAACAAAAGGTTTATTCACAGGAAACCAGGAATATAAACAGCGCAAACAAACGTGTAGCGAAGTGGGATCGAAGAACCGAACTTTACTATCATGCAGGCAAACCGACGGGCTGCTAATAATAATTGGTTTTGGGGGAAAGGAAACGGCACAGTATCTGTCTCATATATCGTTGTACACCTGAACCGCGCCGTAAGGGAATGGATAAGGAGGGAGTGAAAGAAGAATGGAAGAATGAGGTGCCGTAGTGGAGGGCTCTGGAATAATTTCGACCACCTGGGGATCTTTAACGTGCACTGACATCGCACAGCACACGGGCGACTTAGCGTTTTTCCTCCATAAAAATGCAGCCGCCGCGGTCGGGTTTGAACCCGGGAACTCCGGATCAGTAGGGCTGCTAACGCACAATCTAGTTTTTTTTCTTTCATATAGAACGCCTCCATAATCTCCCTAGTAAACTGCGTTGGGTGATTGTACAAAACATCGCAGCGATGAAAAGGAGGGATGCAAGATTTACAGTCTCTGACATGATCAACTGGATTCGTAGGTTTGTTAGCCTCCAATGTATTAGCATGCTCAGTTAGGCGCGTGTTAATACGACCAGTCTGGCCAATATATACTTGTCCGCAAGAAGGAATTTTATAAACAACTCCTTCTGAGCATGGAACATACTTAGTTTTATCTTTAATTCCACAGGTACTTTGGGATTCGTTTTGTTTTTCAGCCTGTCGTTCCACCTTAGCACATAACCTTTTAAGTCTTTTAGGAGCTGAAAAGACAACCCCTATTTTATACCTGTTCGCCACTTTTTTCAGGTTATGCGAAAGGCGGTGCACATACGGGAGAACTGCAACCTTCTTCCTTTCCTTCTCTCTGTCTGACCCAGGTACACCATCCGAAGTCTTAGGTTTTTTGGCTATCTTGCTGCAGCCCAACAAGATGGCATCATTCGGGTACCCTGCTTCTATCAATCTTTTAGCCTGTTCGTTGAGGCTCTGGTTAATCAAATGTTCACAAGATTTGGACAAAGCAGAAAACAACGATGAGACAACAATTCCTGTTTTTACTGTTTTATAATGATGTGACTTGTAATTCAACAGCTTGCCGGCCCTTGGCAAGTATTCCCAGCAAATATGTCCCGCATGTTCGCACCATCCGCAAAGTCGAACGTCACCGCCCAGACGTGGTTGATTTGGTACGCTCCCAACGCCAAAACGTCGGGCAGCGCGCCAACGTTGGCGAGGGCATCGCCGAAGTCTTTGACCCTGTACGGTCGCATTCGCACGTCAGCGTGCAAAAAAAACGGTGTTCAGAACAACACGTCCTATAAGCAAAGTCGGCAGAATTATCTGGTAATCTGCTTCAGCATCTTCCATCCTGTTGCCGCGGCCGGTAAGGGCCGCTATCGCTGCTCCGCTGGAGCCCATGATTCTGCGTCCGTCACACTCGGTGGCCGGAAGTAGAAACTGAACCACCGCCGCCGATGGTATTTTACGCTGTTGAGGGGAAGAAAAAAAAGCATACGAACTCTCTCTGAAAATCCGTGAGCGAGGAAAGCAAAAACAAAAATACATGTGTCGGCTGGGAATCGAACCCGAGCCACCCGCGTGGCAGGCGAGTATTCTACCATTGAACCACCGACCAAGCAGGAACAACAAATAAAGCACATTAAAAGGTGCTATCTGAACAAAGACAGCACTCGTACTATGCAGTACTAACAGCATGAACATATCATACGGTGCACCGTCTTCGTTGTCAACTGGCAAAAAACGGATGCCATACGGCGTTACTGGAAGTCCTTTCTTTAACGTCCTTTGCAGGATGTCTCAATTAAAGACCGCATCCAAACAGTCCAAGAATATATGGTCTACAGTTTCTGGCTTGCGACATATTATACAGTTCATGCTCCATGGAACATATATCCCCTTCTCTTCTAACTATGGATTCACGGGCAGTGTGCCACTATGTAAGTGGAAAAAGGAAGTTTTCACCGATGGCCGCACAGCCTTCTTCACCCTTTTAAGAACATCACCACCCTGACCATCGCCATTCAGTATGCGATAAATGGGCACTGGTAACATAAAATCTGAAAGGTCCGTATAGAGCCGCCTACTTTTTACGCCACTAAGGTACTGCATCGAGAAACGCACTTTCAATATTTGAAAAGCTCCAGCCACATCGCGCGAATACTCCTGCACATCTCGACGACGAAACCCTTGCGCACAAACCAGAAATTCGGGTAAAAAGTTTTGCAGCCGCACTTGCATCACTGTCCTCAAAAAGGGATCCTTTTGGTCTCGCGGGAAAATGGATCTCGAGACAACTTGCCTTAAAACAAATGTACAAGACCCAAACCACCATTCTACTCTGAGCGAAACAAGTTTGTGCGGCTCGTGCGCTCCCATGGTGACCCCCCACACGTACACAGCTAACACTGTGCAGCTTCTGAACACACATTCTTGTCATGAACATCGCCTGCAGCGCGTACCATACTTTCGCTACAAGGAAAAGGTTACACACTGTTGCGCGAGCAAAAATGGAAAAATCCCTGCCACCCCATTAGTTTTCGTACGACCATGCTCAGTTTCTTCTTGCCAATACTTTGTGTCCTTGTAGTGCTGAAATGGTACGCCTAGGTACTTTGTAGGCACGCCTGACCACTGAACATTTGAAATAAGGAAGGAGTGTCTTCCCACTCCCCCTGCCAGAAACCCAAGCATTTGTTCCAGTTTATAACACTGCCGGTGCATTGGCAGTATGATGTGGCATTCTGAACCACTGACGCCAATGGTATTTTACACTGTAGAGGGAAAGAAAAAAAAGCATACCAACTCTCACTGAAAATCCGTGAGCGAGGAAAACAAAAATACATGCGTCGGCCGGGAATCGAACCCGCGCCACCCGCGCTACAGGCGAGTCTTTTACTACTGAACCACTTTTTTTTTCTTTATTGTTGGTATCCGACAGTGCGCACTAATACAGGACGATACACAGAAACAGAAAACACAAAATAGGAACACACAAAAAAAGCAGTAGCAGACAGCTTTGAAATGATATTGTCACTTTAAAATTCCTTCAGCGATGTCAAGGCTTCTACTTTCGGCAGCCACTGAGGTACACACTCAAGCGATTTCTGCACTTCAACAAATCTGGATATACTCTCGCGAAAATACATCCGCGCGGGTCTCGCGTCGGGATCACAATGGAAACCGGCCATGCGGGAGCGCCATACAGAGTGGAGTCCGGCCAGCATTATGAGGTCGAATGGAATCCCGCCTTCATTATTTATTGCTTGGTATGTAGGGGGTTCCCCTTTCGTTCTTCACCAGGGCCACAGAGTGCAATCTTTTTTTCGTAAGTTATGGTATTTGATGCAGGTACTGTACTGCTCGCGGCTGAATGTGCAAAGGCTACACAGAGGAGACAAATATCGTACACTAGTCACCACCTCCTTGAAAAAAAACCTGAAATGGATCCAGGCATCACATTTGTGCCAACAACAAATCTAGGCAGCGCACTTCTTAATCTAACTTGGCGCACCATGCATAAAAAAGGATCGCTTGTGTCACGAAAAAACATGAACCTATTAATGAGCTGTCGCACAAAGACATGCGACAGACTGAGACCGCCATCCTTCACCCTTCTGGACAAATGGTTCGCCTACACCATTCCCATTGCGATTCCCATATAAAGGTGGCGAACACTCTGTGTAGCCTTTGCACATTCAGCCGCGAGCAGTACAGTACCTGCATCAAATACCATAACTTACGAAAAAAAGATTGCACTCTGTGGCCCTGGCGAAGAACGAAAGGGGAACCCCCTTCCATCTGTCTACATTTTCTCGCGTTTCGTGCAGCTAGCTTAGCCAGAGGTCGTCATTGGTTTTGCAGCATTCCAGAGGGACACCCAGGTACTTCGCTGGGGTGTTCACCCACGTCACGCCAGCAAATGTTTCCGGGGTTGTCAGCCATTCTCCATACCAGAATCCCAGGCATTTACCCCAGTTAATTAAACTGCACGTGAGATCCCGGAAACACTTCACTACTTCAACCGTTGCTGTAATACTTTCTTGGTCGATGCAGCATACGGTGACATCATCGGCATATGCTAAGAGCTTTACTTCAGAAGCTTGCAGTTGAAACCCGCGAATCGAATCATTCTGAATAATAGTCAAACACAGTGTTTCAATGTAAAGACAAAATAAAAGTTGACTGAGTGGGCAACCCTGGCGTGCAGAACGCTGCACGGCAATGGGGCCCCCAAAAGACTTGTTTATGATAAGCTGCGTGGTGCAATTCCTGTACACCATGGCCAATCCGTCTTTGATAATCGAGCCGACATTAATATGGTCAAGAATAGCGAACAAGATAACATGCGGGACACAGTCAAAGCCCTTCTCTAGGTCGAGCTGTAGTACAGCGACACAAGTTTTCATGATGTCACAGCACTCAAGCACGCACCGCATCTTATGTATGTTACTCAGTATAGACCTGCCCCTGATTCCACATGTCTGGTGGCAGCCTGCTAGGTCTTTAATCATTGTTTGGAGTCTGCTCGCTAAACCTTTCATTAAAATTTTGTAGTCAACGTTGGTTAAAGAGATTGGTCTGTCACAAGTCTAAGTTTTTCCGCGGCATCAGTCTTAGGTATAAGAACAGTGTGTGATGTACTATAAAACCGTGGTAAAACTTGCATTTGGTACGCCTCATTGAACATTTCCGGGAGCACTGCAGAAAGCTTTTCTTCGAAAAACTTATAAAACGAGGCCGACAGGCCATCGGGCCCAGGCGACTTTCCGTTGTTTAAATTTTCAATTGCTAGGCACACTTCACCTTCAGTTATTGGTCGCTCCAAGAATTCTCTTATCGGATCGTCCAATCGCGGCATGAGACCAAGAAATGTCCATTAAATCCGTCCAAGGCTTCATGATGAAACGCAAATAGCGCCTTAAAATGCTCAGAAAACTCGCGCCCAATGCTCTCGTTATCATTCACCACGACGCCATTCCGCTCTATCTCTGCTATGTGGTTTCGTAAAGCGTTTGTCTTTTCAAATCCTAAAGCCCGCTTCGTAGGTACCTCACTGGCTTTCAGTGAATTTGTTCGTGCTCGCACCAGCGCACCTCGATAGCGCTCTTCCTCGATCAACTGCAGTTTCTGTTTGATTCCTGACGTCATCTTTGAAAATACCAGGTGTTTTGCACTCATCTGCTATCAGTTTCTCCAACGTTGTTCGCAGCTCGGTTTCCTTCATTTTTTCATCGAAACGAATTGCACTGGCCCTGTCAATTGCTGCGACTTTAATCTGCTGCTTGAATATTCTCACTGCTTACCCACATTCAGATTAGTGTTTGGTTTTATTCTTTTAATTTCGTCTAACACATTTGCTACAAATCGTTCGTCGCCAAGTAGCTTAGAATTCCATAAGTACAGCGCAACGAACGGGACGTAGAAGAACACAGGCACGGACACAATATAGCGTTGTGTTGTGTCCCTGCCTGTGTTCTACGTCCCGTTCGTTGCGCTGCAGTTATGGCATATAGAAACCAACTCGCCCAACAACTTACCTTGTCGAGTTTAGAATTAATTTTCCACATGTCCCATACAAAGTGTTTCAATTGTTTCTTTTTGCCTATTGAGCATTTAACCAGGCAGTGATCAGTAAAACACATTGGTACAACATCGTAACTACGGCACATCGGGATCAAATCCAGAGCAAAGTAGATCCGATCCAGGCGTGAGTGGCTAGCACCCCGGAAATGAGTGTACTTAACAGCGCATGCGCTCTGCAGGCATTCAGCCACATCTGATAATTATGCTTCGGCAACGACCTCAGCTAATTAAGTCCGTACTCCTGTCTCGAAAAGCTGTGCAGCTGGTTTTGTCCGAAGAACTCCAGCACGCAGTTAAAGTCCCCCAAAATAATGAGGCGTTTTTCGGCATCATGTACTGCCTTAACGCAGGCAAAAAAATTATATATTTCCTCCACTACAATAGGCGCGTACACAAAAATCGCCCGATATTCCGCTTTACGCAAACGAAAGTCACACACCATTAATCTGCCAGACGGGCATGACATGATGCTTTGAACAGTAAGACCGGGCAACTTTTTCACAATGAGTACACATCCTGCTGACAACCCAACAGAGTGGCTAACGACGGCGTAGTACCTTGCTGTGAAACGCAGCACCATGCTCCCAGTCTTCCCCTCTCCCTCGACTTTTGTCTCCTGAACAGCTAGAATTTCAATGTCATTTTCTGTTACTAGCCGATACAATTTACTTTGTTTTCGTTTGTGTGCTAACCCTCTGACGTTCAACGTAGCTACACGTAGAGGCGGATCAGGAGCCATTTAGGTTAGCAGCAGGAAAGAGGCCCGGAGCATGGTTCTTACCTTTAGCATCTAGCATACCGCTAGACGCCTCCGCAGCCGTCTGGCTGCTCTCGCTTTTCGACGGGGGTGGCTTGTCGGCAGGCTTTCTGTCCGCGTTGACGTTTGGCCGCGGCTTGAAGGTAGGCCGCCGTCCTTGCACCGCTTTCACTGGCGGCTCGTCGACGCTGCTTGCGTGCGCCTTGTCGTCGTGGTCTCCGGAGACTTCGGGGGGGGGGGGGGGGTTTCGTTGCCGTGCCGGTACCCGTTGTAGCGGAGGCGCCATTGGCTGGCGGTTCCTGGCCCTTAGACGATAGAGACGGTAGTGCTTGACTACTCGCTCCGCTTTTGTCGAGGTCCGGCTGCACCGGTGGTGGACCAGGCAACGGACGGCCCGCACTTGTGTCCTGTGGTGCACCAGCGAGGGCTGATAGCTCTGCCACCGCAGTAGGCACCGGCTCACCAGTCCCCTTCGTCGCGTCCTCTGCCTCGGTCGCGTCCATTAAGTGCTCGGCCTCATCCCTTGCACCCGATCCCATCGCCGAGGCATACGTACGGACGCACTGGGAGTCCTCGTGTCCGAAACGCCTGCAGCTCGAGCAGCGCGGCACCTTGCACTCCCTCCGGACGTGGCCAGTGCCGTGACAGCGCAAGCATTGCATCGAACGACCGGGTGCGACGACTAAGGCCAGTTCTCTTCTGATCCGTATTTGATGCGGCAAAGGTTCAACTGTCACGCCCCTCTTTAGTTTCAGCACGACCGTCCTCGTCGTGGCACCATTGTCGCTCACACATTGCACACGCCACCGCTCTCTGCTAACGTCCATGACAGTCTCAAATACCGCTAATGCGGTCCGCACGACCTCGTCGGCCACGCCGTACAGCAGCCAGTGAAGCCTAAGCCTCACCTGCTGATCCTGTGGGTCGATGATGACGCAGCGACGCTTCCACACGTTCAGCCGCTTTGTAGACGCTCCGCGCCATTACGGGTGACTGCCCACACGTGAGTGACCTGGTAGGCTCTCAGGGCCACCACGTCCGGCAGTAAACCAGTATGCACGAGAACATCTCTTAAATCTTCGACCCTGCAGGGCCTCGCTGGCACGTCGCCGTGCAAAAACATGGTGTTCAGAAAGATTCTTCTTGTTGGAAGTTGGGGCAGTATCAGGTGATAATCGGTGTCGTCGCTATCGGTGATCCTGTTTCCGCGGCCAGCAAGGGCCGCTTTCGCCGCTCCGCCGGAGCTCATGATTCTGAGTCCGCACCGAGCGGTAGCCGGAAGTAGATCCTGAAACAGTTTTTTCTTTATTGTTCTACCACTGAACCACCGACTTTTTTTTCTTTATTGCTTGATTTTCAACACAACACAGAAGCACAACACGTAGAAATAAATCACGTCAGCCTTTCTACAGCTGCCGTGAATCGGCTCAAATTTACTTAAAGCGGCCAAGTCATCAAAAAGGCTAATCCAGTCAGGCGGATTAGGCTGAGGCCACACTTGTCTCATATACACGGCACACTCTATAAAATTTTCTTGCGCATATCGTATGCTTACGCCTGCGTGCCGCACCTGCATTCTTGTTGTCCACAAACTGTGAAGACCCAAGAGCACTATTAGGTCATAAGGTATACCTCCTGCGTTTTCTGTTGGTAGAAACCTTATTCCATACGGATCTATGGGGAGTTCTTTTTTAATAGTACGTGGGAGGACGTCCTAGTGAAATATTGGGTCCCAGCAGTCTATAAAAACGTGTTCTATGGTTTCCGGCTTTTTACAGAGTAAACAATTTCTTGTGCACTGATCTTAAAGTTTCAGAAAAGGAAAAGATAAATGGAATTATCAGGCGATGCACGAAACAAGCTCTAGGATTGCCCATCCGTACATCCACTCACCGCCTCCTAGAGCTGGGAATGCATAATACCCTGGAAGAAATTACGGAAGCAGTGAGAACGTCCCAAATCGAACGCTTAGCCGGGACCACAACCGGCAGGGCCATTCTAGAAAAACGCAATCTTAGCCGAGATAACAGAACAACTGCCAAAGTTGACATGCTCGGAAAAATTCGAGACAATATAGTTGTACCCCCATTACCCAGGAATATGCATCCTATTCATCACTCAGTGCGCCGGGCCAAGTGGGCAGAGGCGCTAGAGAAACGCTTCCGCTCCTACAAAGACGAGGACGTGGTCTACGTGGATGCCGCTGAGTATGGTAAGAACACGATGACCGTCGCGGTCGTCAATAATAAACAACTCCTCAAAATCAGTGCCTCCATACTCTCGGGTAACCCAGAGACTGCAGAGGAAGCTGCCATAGCACTGGCTTGTGTAGGCACAAAAGCGAGATACATCATCAGTGACTCCAAAGTTGCCATACTAAATTTCAGCAGGGGCCGGGTCTCCCCTCTAACGAATACAATACTAAGCCGTCATGTAATAGACCGGAAAATTACGCTAGTCTGGACACCAGCACATGCATCCCTGCCTGGTAATGAGACGGCCCACGAGTTCGCCCGAGGCTTTTCTTTCCGGGCGCACCCGAGCGAGGTGGTCTTTACAGACAGGGATCGCATGGTGACTTACAGAGAAATTACACAACACTATCGTTTGCAACGAGCTAGACTTCCTCCAGCGGATAGATCCTTATCCAGATACCAAGCCATCAACTGGCGCCGGTTACAAACTTACACATTTCCAAACCCGGCCCTCTGGAGTCTTATGTACCCAGGGCAATTTTCAGAAAAATGCGCGAACTGCGAACTTAGAGCCACCTTGGACCACATATTATGGGAATGTCCTCATGCTCCCCGGCAGGGACGAGGTATTAACACAAAAGATCAATGGGAGACCTTACTACTGAGCTCCGACCCGCGACTCAGTTACAACTCGTCCGACTGGCCGAAGCCGCCGCCGAGAGTCAAGACCTTTCGGCCGTCGTCTAGGCGGGTAGCCCTCTGGCCACCCTCTTTCTGTTGGATATTAAAAGTTTTGCTATCCTATCCTATCCACGGCACACACGTTCCTTTTTCTTCAAGCCAAGTTTTCACAGGAAGTGTCCCTGTGTGCAATTTAAAGAAAAAGATTTTAAGAGATGGTTTAACGGGCATCTTTTTCACTCTCTACAGAATACCGTGCCCTGGACCTCCACGGTATGGTGCGCGGAACAAGGGCATTGGCATTAGTGTGTCAACTAGGTCTTTGTATAGTTTTTTCCGAGACACCGTAGCAAGGTACTCCATCGAAAATCGCACGTCCAACACTTGGTATGCAAGCACAACCTCGCGCAAGCACCCAATAACAGCACATGCAGATCCTTGAGCAGTCGACACAATGAAATCTGGGGTATGTTTCCACGGGTGAAGTTGCATGACGATCCGTAGGAAGGCATGATTTTGGTCACTTAGGTACATAAATCGCGACACAACCTCGCGTAGAAATAAATGTGCCAGGCCAAGGCCCCCGCTTTTCACAGGGCGGAACAAATTGCATCGGCTGGACGTCTCCCACGTTGAAGCCCAAATGAAAACCGCAAACACACGGTGAATTTTCTGCACATTGACTCTCGGCATGCACAAAACACTCATAACACACCAAATTTTTGAGACCAGAAAGATGTCGCAGACAGTGGCACGCGTGAAAATACTGACTATTGTCTGCCCTGCCATCCATTCCCTTTTTCTCTTGCCCGATTCGTTTGCTCATTCCAGTAAGGCTCGGGTTTACGGTAACTGTCCAGGGGCACTCCTAAATACTTCTGTGGCACCACCGACCACTGCATTTGAGTAAGAAGGCGTGGAATCCCAGTTTTCATGCCAAAAACCGGAACTCTTATCCCAGTTTATTTTACTGCCGGTCTGTCTGCAATATTTTTCTGCAACTGCAACGACTTCTCGGACCCTGTCTCTATCTGAGCAAAGCACAGCAGTATAATCAGCGTAAGCAAGTACTTTCGCTTCTGTTGACTCTAGCCTGTAGCCGACAATCCTATTGCTATTTAAAAGCGCCAGGCAGAACGGTTCAAGATAAAGGGCAAAAAGTTGAGGCGAGAGCGGACACCGCTGCCGCACTGAAGAATGTACTACATGCAAAGGTTCTGTGAGGTCCCCGTTCACCATGACATGTGTGGTACAGCCAGCATAAGCCATCTTCACGCCTTAGACTATTGCATCACCGACATATAAGTGTTCAAGTATGCAGAAAAGCATGTCATGCGATACGCGATCAAACGCTTTCGTTAGGTATGGCTGCATCATGGCAATGCGGGCTGAAGAAGCGTCACATCACTCTAAGACATTTCGAGCGGCACGAAATTTGGTGGCAATCGCCCATCCTTTAATTCCGCAGCTTTGGTGATGTCCCACAACCAGATTTACAACAGTTTGCAATTGTTTCGCCAGTATCTTCATGAAAATTTTGTTATCGACGTTGGTGAGGCTTATGCGACGATAAGACCCCACCGACAATCTCATTTGGGTGTCATCTGTTTTTGGAATGAGCACCGTGTGAGACGTGCGGAACGAAGGAGGGGCGCGCCTCGTTTCATAGACCTCAGCGAATACCTTCAGCAGGAATTGACCAATCGTGCTCTTAAAGGCTTTGTAAAAAGCCGCGCCAAGGCCATCAGGCCCGGGTGATTTTCCAACTGCCAGGTAATCGATTGCGCATTCGACCTCCCCAATAGTGATTGGTTCTTCGAGGCGTTCCTTTACTTCATCTTCTAGCCTCGGCATCAAATGCAAAAAAAATCCTGCTCAGAATAATTTTTTGTTACGCTTGAGAGCAAACAACTCCTGGAAATAATCTTTAAAGGCAGCGTGTAATTTTCTTTTTCATTGGTTACCTTATTATTGTACATGATCTGCTTAATTTCTTTGCTGCATGCGTGCCTTTTTTTCGTCGGCTAGGGCCCGTTTAGTCGGCGCTTCGCCTGCCCAGAGCGTCTCGGCCCTCGCTGTAATCATTGCGGCTCTATACTTGTCACTGCTGATATGGTCGAGCTTGCTTTTAACTTCCCGTATTTTTTTCGTGAAGCAGTCTGGTTGATCAGATTCAAGTCCAATCAGGTACTCAAGTTCATCGCATAATTATTTTTCTTGTTTCCTTTCGTTGTACTTGGCTACACAACTTATCTCAATAGCTTTTATTTTTACTTTTTGTTTAAATTCTTCCCATTCCTTGCAGTAATTTCACGTGGTGACCAGCAACTTTTCAATTTCCTCCGACATGATAATTTCGAAAGCCTTGTCGTCCAGGAGCTTTGTATTCGGTTTCCAGGTCTGCCAGTTAAAGCGTGCCTTCCTCTCCTTATTCTCTAATGTGGTTATTACGAAGCAGTGGTCACTAAAATGTACCGGCTTAACGTCGTAGCCGGTGCACAGTGCCGCTATCTCGAAGAAATATACACCCTATCCAGTCCAGCATTACTTCCCCGCTGGAAGTGCATGAACTGTGGGCGCACATCGTCCGTCATAACACTACCTAGATACTCTAGGTTATTTTCTGATACCAATATGTTCAACACTCCAGCACTTTTGTCACACACAATGTGACAGTTCGCTCTGTCTTCCACCTTACAAACATAGTTAAAGTCCCCTAACAAAATAACCATTTTTTCACAGCTCAAATACATGTCAAGCTCTTCTAACAAAATTTTACGCTTGCGTTCAACATTTGGGGCATAAACACATACTATAAGCGAGAACTTATCAGAAAAAAGAGAAATCAGCAACAAATCGCCGCCTGCTTTGACAGACAGTGACAGATTCTACGATTATTCCCAAATTATTACTTATAAACAAAGCACATCCACCAGACAAACCGCTGGAGTGGCATACGCATACATCATACTGAGCTCGGAATGGTGCCACCATTCTGTACGTTTGCTCCTCGCTTTCCTATTTTGTTTTCTGGACTGCCACCACATCAAGCTCATTTTCAAGGAAGAGACGGCTGAGTTAGCACTGCCTTCTCCTCGCACCCAGTGCCTGCAAGTTCAGTGTGGCAATCCGCAGAGGAATTCGTAGTTTAAAAGCCATCAGTTGAAGTTCGCCGCCAGAAAAGAAACGAGGCCCACCTCGTACTGACGACTCGATGCCAATGTGAGCCATACGTGCGTGTCCTTCCTTCTGCCATCTTTGGGGAAGAGTCGATCTGTCGTCGGCACAGCACCACGCACATGAATAACAGACACAAATTCTGATGCCGTGTGGTACCACCTTGCCGGACACAAGTAGGGCACTACGACGGCGGTTTAGGCGCTGGTATATTCGGTATTGGTTCGGCCGGTATATTCGGCCGCGGCTTCAACGACGGCCGCCTATTCGCGGTCGCCTTTGGAGGTGGCTCCTCGGTTGAGCAGCCTTCCGTCGTCCCTTTCGCCCCTTCGTTGTCATCCCAAGGCCGCTTGACAGTCTGGTTGTTTACGTCATCCTCGCCTACTTTCATGTTGTCGCGCTGCTGGCTCTGGGTGATCACAGGCGCATCATTCGTATCGCTTAAAGTCTCCTTTGAGCTGGCAGAATTATGCGCTCCCCGAAGCCGATGCCCTCGGCGCCTAGACTATATCTTCTCCTTCAACTCTGTGGTAGGCTCGAGAGGCGGATCTGGCTTTGAAGAAGGCGAGTGATAGTTACCACATTTCCATGTTCAATGCTACAACTGATCAAAGTCAGGTGTGAACAAAGCTTGATCGCCTACTTAACAGAACTCCGAATAAAACACCCGAAACTCTTGAAATTGATAGAATTCAGTACAGCGTCACTCAGTTAGCAGAGAAATTTAATGAATATTTTACTACATTAGTTGACAGTGCATATGACCCTAGTGCGCTTCAGTAGATTAATAATTATGTACGCGACTCTATGGCCCTATTGCCTTCAAGCAATGAAGAGCTGTTATCAGTATTTAACAACATGAAAAAGACCAAATGTGAAGACGTATATGGCTTAAAACTACAACCTGTTTTTTATGTACTTGATGTCATATCCCCGATCCTAACTTATATGTATAACCTATCACTGAACTCCGGTGTCTTTCTGTCAGCGATGAAAAAAGCCAAAATCATACATAAAAGTGGTCCTAAAAATGTTCTCAGTAATTACAGACCAGTGTGGATCCTTCCAATCTTCTCCAAACGGCTAGAGCAGATACGTTTCATCCTCCTCAACAGATTTTTTCAAAAACATAATATTTATTCAAATAAGCAGTTCGGCTTTAGAGAGAATTTATCTACTGAAATAGCGCTACTTAAACAATAAGAATTAGTATTAAAGGGGCACTGAGGAGAAAATGAAGTTGGCTTGTATCGATAGATATAGCAGCTCCTGATCACAAAAACGCTACTCTTACTGAAAACAAAAGCTCTTGTAATGTAGAAAATAGCAAGAACCAAAATACAGGTATCGCCGCCACAGGCCAATCTCGCAAGTACAAGCGTGATGACTTCCTAGGACAAGAGGCGCCACCTTGGAGGAATTTGCCTTACCTCATGGACGTCGCGAATCTCTGAGGCTGGCAAAGGAAGGTTGCGCACCGCACCGCTAGCCGTCAGAAATCACGGAGTCTGCGTTTACGTCACGTGGCACGTCACTCCGTTCTCAGACGTCATAAGAGTTGCCGTGGCGTCATAACAGTTCCCTGAGTTTGAATCAGAGCGGCGGGAAAAACTTTTCATCTTCGAATCCAAATTTCTTTGAAATAAATGCATCTTTCGCGCCCGGACAAGCGGCAACGAAGCCATGAAATGCCGAACTATCAGATTTCGCTAACAAAATAAAATTGATAGAGCTCTCCTCAGTGTCCCTTTAAGTAACATAGAACACAAACTACTGACCCTCGGTATATTGGTAGACTATTCAAAAGCCTTCGACAAGATGCACCATTTAACTCTCATACAGAAACTCTCTATATATGGAGATCGTGGCGTGCCGCTTAATCTATTTTCCAGCTACTTGACTGACCGCACTCAATCTGTTCACTTGGGGAAACTATCGCTCGCAATTTAAGTCAGTTAGTCATGGTGTCCCTCAGGGGTGCATATTGGGGCCCCTGCTGTTCAACATCTACATAGATGATTTGGTGCAAATAGATAATGAGGTCGAATACATCATTTTTGCCGATGACAGAGGTATGTTTATTTCAGGAACTAATGCAGAATATTTAGTACGTAGAGGAAACGATGTACTGGCGAAACTCCATGCATGGTGCAGAAGAAATGCGTTGCTCATTAAAACAGACAAATCTAAAGCCGTCATATTCAGAGCATAAATGTGTATCTTGCTACTGACCTCACCTTAACCCTTGGTAGTAACACAATAGCAATAGTGAGTGCTGTAAAAACACTAGGTGTTTATTTTAACGAATTGATGTTGTGGAACAATCATGTGGACCTGATAAACACTAAGCTAGCTCGTGTTGTAGGAGTATAAAGAAAATTTCAGCGGACATTACCAACTAAAACAAAGATCGCAATAGATCATGCTTTATTCGAGCCTTATATCAACTACTGTAATTTGGTGTGGGGAACCATAACGTGGACTTGTAAAAATAAACTGAAATTGCAGAAGGCTGCGATGAGAGCCATAGTGAATGTATCTTTCATGTTACACGTTAGCTCCCATTCCGCAACATACCACATCATAGAAATCGAAAAAAATATATGAATTTCGCATTCTTAGATCCTATAAAGTTCAGGTTAAACAATACAATATGTTATTTAGAGGCATCGCTAAATTACATGGAAATCCCACAAATTACACAACACGATGCCGCGAACACTGGCATGTTCCACATCCGCGCACAAACTATGGCTTTCAAACACTTAACTATGGTTTGCCATACACAATAAATAAATTTAAAGTTACACAACAAATTATTGCCAGCTCTTCTTCTTTTAAAAGCATAAAAAAACGTTTTTTAATGCACCTCTATATTGATTGCAAGAGTACTGTTTTAAGCTGAACATATAATAATGTCTTGTATTGTCGTATTTGCACAATTTTTGCTGTACTGTACTGCTTCTGGCTGATTTTTGTTATCTGTTACCTTTTTAGTGTAGTCTGTGTTTTCTGTCCTGCGCTGCCGAGTATAGAAAGGATATGGGAGCTTTGTCAACTGCTCTTGAGCGGCTTTTACTCCCATACACCCCAACCTTGTATGTAAACATGCTTGTTTGAAATAAATTCAAATTCAAAACACTTTCTGGGCCTTCTTCCCTGCAGTCTCCGCGACTTCTTCGGCATCCGCTTCATCCATGAACAGCACGGATGTATCCTCACCGCTCACCACTCCTACGGCATTGGCGTACGTACGCACTGCTCGCTGTGCCCAAAGCGGCGACAGGTGTTGCGACGGGGCACACGGCAGTCACGACGTATGTGGCCCTGACTGCGACAACGAAGGCACAGTGGTCTACCTGCCACGATGACGAGTGCCAGCTCACCCGCTATGCTCATTTTATGCGGAAGGTCCTCCAACTTGGTTCCAGCCTTCAATATCAACTTGACCAAGCGTGTCGTTGATCCCTTTTCGGCAATTCCTTGCACTCGCCATCGCTACTGGCTCACTTCGGTGACCTTGCCATACGGAGCGAAAGCCACCCGCACATCTTCCTCTGGAACCGTGTGAAGGAGCCAGTGCACCTTTATGCGTGTTCCTTGGTTGGCCAGGTCGATGACAAAGCATCGGCGTTGCTTCACCTTCACTTCGCCAAGGCTCACCATTTTTTTAGTGGCTTCCACATCCTTGAAGGTCACCGCCCATACGTGCCTCATTCGATACGCCCCTAGCGCCAAAACGTCAGCGAGCATCGACTGACGCGAAAGCATATCTCGGAAATCTTCGACTCTGTAAGGGCGAGCCTCGGTATCAGCGTGCAGAAAAGCAGTATTTAAAGCTAAACTACCAGTTGGCAACGTAGGCAGAATCACCTGATATTCTTCCGTAGCAGGCACCTGGTTTCCGCGGTCGGACATGGCCACTTCAGCCCCTTCAACGGAGCCCATGATCGCACGTCCGCACCCAACGGTAGCCGGAAGTTGAATCCACTGAACCAACGACGCCGATGGTATTTTTACACTGTAGAGGGAGAGAAAAATAAAATGATTTCTCACTGAAAATCCGTGAGCGAGGAAAGCAAAAACAAAAATGCATGCGTCGACCGGGAATCGAACTCGGGCCACCCGCGTGGCAGGCGATTATTCGGCCACTGAATCACCGACCATTTTTTGCCTTTAGTGCCTTTTCCGACAGTGTACAACATATCACAAACATGTTCTGCGCTACATTCTCAAACATCAAGAGCGGAGATGCGTTTCACTCACGTGAGAAAATCAAAACTGTTTCGAAGAACACAACTCTTCCATCAAATCTGTAACTTCATCTCCAAAACAGCTCCTTGTACACTTCACGCAGCTTAAATATGTTTTCTTTCAAGTAATCTCGGACAGACCGCGCATCTTCACCGCAGTGTCGTACAGCCATCCTGCTTCGCCAAATGCTGTGAAGGCCAAGAAGGAAAATTAGATCGTATTTATGAAGATCCGGCTCAACGTCCAGGAATCGTATCCCATACGGCGTCAAGGGTAAGTCTTTCTTTATTGTACGCTGGAGCACGTCCGAGAATAGCAGCGCATCCTAGGAATCAATAAAGACGAGTTCTATTGACTCTGGTTTGTGACACAGCAAGCAGTCAGCACCCCATGGTAAAAACAATCCCTTCTCCTCCATCTATGTTTTAACCGGCAACGTACCAGTGTGCAGCTTGAAGAAAAACATCTTCACACCCGCTGCCACCGCCATTTTCCTTACTCTTTTTGAAACATTTCCTCCTTGGCCTCCAATATACAGAGATCGATGTATTGGCCCGGGAAGATACAGTCAAGCAAATCTTTTAGCAATTTCTTACGCGTGACATTTGAAAGGTATTCCAAACTGAACCGAGCATTTAGAAACAGGAAAGCAAAGATCACTTCTTTTAAAAATCTACTTACACTGTATCGCATCCCGTCTACAGAAGAAATAACAGAGTTTGGCAAAGCCGAAGAAAGCCTCACTTGAATAAACGTCCGTAGGAAAGAGTCGCGTTGAACTCGAAGAAACATAAATCTTGACACCACCTGCCTCAGGCACAAGTGTGGAAAAGAAAGACCCCCTTTTCTCAAACGCAGAAATAAATTATTACGTTTAGTCCTCTCCCATGAGGACTGCGAAACAAAACGGCTAAGATACGATGAAACTTTTGAATGTTAAGTCGAGAGCACGAAAGGACCTGCAACAAATAGCACAGTTTTGAAACCAGGTATACGCTACATATGTTTGCGCGCTCGAATATAGACAGCTCCTTTCCCGACCATTTCTGTGTTCGCGAGGACAGTTCTTGAATTTTCTCCTTCCAAAAGTCATCGTTATCTCGATACTTGTTAAGAGGAACACCTAGGTACTTTGAAGGGACATGTGACCATTTTACACTTGCATGAAACAAAGGCGCTGATGCCCAGTTCCCATGCCAAAGGCCCGCACATTTGTCCAGATTAACAACGCTATTGGTTACATCACAAAACCTGCGAACAACCGACATCGCATGTTCCATGCTGCTGTGATCGCTACAAAAATTGCCACATCATCGGCATAAGCCAGGACTTCAATTTCACATGCTTCTAGTTCGAAACCACGAATAGAGCTGTTACTTATTACATTCCGTCAAAGCGGCTCTAGGTACAGAGCGAAAAGTAGCGGTGGCAATGGGCAGCCTTGCCGCACGGATGCTGTCACGGCAATTCGGTCTGTGAGCTCTCGGCTAACAACCAGATTCGTGGTACAGTTAATATAACTCATTTTAACCCGTTTTAAAATTACTTCCCCAACGCAGAAAATGTTCAAAGGTTTTAAAAAGAATGTCATGACATACACGGTCAAATGGCTTCTATAAATCATTCTGCAACATTGCGACTCGCCTAAAGTCAGCGTCACAGCATTCCAGTATACTTCGACTGGCATGAACATTCGTGAAGATGGTCTGCCATTGAATTCCACACGTCTGGTGGGGGCCAACCAAGATGTCCATAACTGACTGTAAACGTTTGGCTAATACTTTCATAAAAAATCTTTAGCTTACGAGGATTGTCAGTTTTCGGTATAAGTACTGTATGCGCACGAGAAAACGACTGTTCCAAAAAACAATTCTAAATGACTCTTCATAAACGCGTTGTAAAATGAGAGCAGTTTCGCGTTTGAACGCCTTATAAAATTCCGCTGTTATCCCATCAGGACCTAGCGGTTTCCCAAAGTGAAGCTCATCGATAGCGTATTCTGATTCCGCTCTTGATAAGTCGGCAGACAGGGTGCCAGTGTCTTCACTGGTTAATTGGGGTAATAGATTTAAACATTTAGCCTGAAAGGCCTGTACATCCGGCGATTTGGAAGCGAGCAAATCACGGTAATATTGTAATATTGACTGAAAGCCTCCTTTATCACCTTCGGATCGTCCGTCAGAGTACCTTTGCTTTTTTTGTTTTTTTTTTATTCGAGAAGTGTGCCATGAGGCATAAGTTGAAAAAAGGAATGGGGGTGAAACATGATTTAGTAGGAGAGAGTGTTAGACCCAAAGGTGGGAGGCGAGATGTCAATACATCCAGCGCGTGCTGGAGGGCCGACTGATGAATAGACGCATCTGGATGACAACACCACAAGGCTATATCATCGGCATATGCAAGCACGCGGATAAAAGGGATGGACTCTAGGACTCAAACAAGAGGAATTAAAGCCACATTAAATAAAGTGGGGGCGAGAACGGAGCGCTGCGGCACTCCTCTATTGGAGGTGAAGTTACCAAAGGGCTTTCCGTGGACACGCACGCTGAAAGTTCGATTTGCTAAAAAGGCGTGAATGGAGAGGAGGAACCGGTGAGGGAGAGCAAGAGTTTGAAGGGAGGCAAGAATGGCAGAGTGAAGGATGTTATCATATGCCTTTGTTATGTCTGTAGCGATTAGGGTTCGTACAAGGTGACTCTGCGGAGAGTGGTCAAGCACGTCAGCAGCCAAAGTAGCAAGGCCGTCCTTCGTTCCAATTTGTGGGTGGAAACCAATTTGGGAATCTGGGTAACAATCATGGGATTCCAGCCACCACGACAAGCGTGCAGCTAGAATGTTTTCATAAAGCTTGCAGATGGTAGGCGTAAAGGAAATTGGACGAAGGGCCGAGAGAGATACTGCAGGCTGACCTGACTTGTGTATTGGAACCACAATAGAATGCTTCCAGTCTCCCGGCATGACGCCAGAAAGCCACACTTCGTTAAAAGTATCAAGTAGGGTTTGCAAAGCCCTCCCTTCCAAGTTACGGAATCAGGAGTTAGGTATGCCGTCGTGCCCGGTAGTAGTATAGTTTTTAAACGTTCAATGGAGACCAGCAGCTGTGCCATGGCAAGGTCAGAAGTAATTCCATCGGAGGGCTCTGTAATCGATAAGTCAGGTGGAGACGTAGCGGTGCAGTCATGGTTTGGAAAAAATTGACGGGCCGCTTGTTGTGCAAATGTGTCATCCACATTTAGCGCGAGGCGAATGCTCTCTGTGTAATCTGCAACCTGAGAAGGGCGCTCCATGGCGTGAAACACTCTCCAAAAATGTCGATTGCCCTGCGTAGAGGACAGGCGGGCACACCATGCAGCCCAGAGTTGCCTGCCTAGCCGCTTTGCACAGCGCCGCGCCCGTGCGGTTGCGCGGTGAAGAGTAGGAAGAGCCGATGGGTCATCGGGGTGACGAGTAGCGTAAAGATCCGCCTGGCGACGAAGAGCCCACAGATTCAAGAGATGTATGTCCGGGTTTCGGTCGTCTTCATTTACAGTAGTGGTAATAGTGTGAGTAGCGAGAACAGTAGAGAGAGTAGACAATGCTGAAGAGGGGTTGAATGCAGATAAATGATTGTCTGCGCGTTCAGCGTCCCATAATGTTATTCGTACAATGCGGCGTATTTTCCGTAGACGCGTAGGCGTGAGGGAGATAAAAATAGGGCTGTGATCGCTACCTCAAGTATCAGAATCAACAGCCCAACGAGGGTTACCGGGGCCTAACCACCAAGTCAAATCAGGTGAATACGGGCCACCTCGTGGGCGGGTAGAAGTAATCGGGTGGTTTAAAAGTTGAAAGGAATGATCCGAAAAGCTCCCTTGGAAGTGTGCATCCCTTGAGGAATCCGATGGGTAACCCCACGCAATGTTTGCGCCGTTGAAGTCACCACCAACTAGAATAGGGATGCCCGAGTTGGTAGAACGTAGAAAACGAACCCATCCCAGATTGGGAGATGCGGAGCCAGGACGACTATAAAAAGAAACTAGGACAAGGGGTGTGCGTGCAGGTTTTACGAGAAGGGCGACAACCTCTTGACGTGTGTTGTACCACCGTGAAAGGTCGAGCGGTGTGTGCGGAACTGAACTGTGAATATAATTTGCAGATTTACCTGGGCTGAGGGAGGAGGCGGTGCAACGGCGATCAGGGATAGAGGGTGAATGGTATGCGCAGAAACCTGAAAGGCGTGGGAGTGCATTATGATCTTGCGATAGGAACGCCCATGCCCTCAGCTTTCCGTCGCGAAGGCGGATGTTCACTTCAGAGGCGTTATTAGCGAATCCTCGACAGTTCCACTGCACCACCATAGATGATGATGCGCTATTCATGACGAGGCCGAAGAGCTTCCACGATGAGGGATGTCACCTGCTTCATCAGCGCTAATATCTTATCCACTGCCGGGGTAGTCACGGCTAACAGGTGGTCGGCACCTGATTGTGGCCCAGTGCTTACTCGAGGTGATTCCTCTGATGATTGCTCCCGAGGTATTAGAATTCTTCGACAGGATTGAGAACGACGCTGTTCCCGGCGCTGGGTGAGTTCGTCTAGTCGGCGGTGAGCCTCCGCGATTCCATTGTCTAAAGCTGTGTCTTCATCTGTCACATTGATAGCCTCAAGCTTGGCTTTAACTTCGCTGATAAGATCAATGTATAGTCCCGGAGCTCTATTTTCCTCTAAAATTAATTCTTTCAACATCAGTTTTAGGTTCTTTTGTTCAGCTTTTTCAGCATATTTGATTGCTACGCACCTTTCGCTAGCTCTCAGTTTGACATCAACTTTAAATTCCTCTCATTTTTCTGCCCAGCATTTCTTATAACTCAAACAAACTTTTTCTAACACGTTCTTTGTTTCTAAAATAAACGTATCGTCCTTTAATAATTTCGCATTGTGCTTCCACAAGCACCAGCTGAATTTCGCTTGAGGTGTAAGGTTCTTTCCCAAGGTAAATTTGACACAACAGTGATCGCTAAATGCAACCGGTTCGGCGATATAGTTGTCGCAAATCGCCGCTAGCTCAAGGGAAACGTAAGCTTTATCTAGCCCAGCTTGACTATGCCCTTGGAAATGCGTATGACATCTCATTCCTTCCTTTGCAAACTGGGCTACGTCTTGAAGTGAATACTGTTCAATGTTTTCTTAAAAAGACCAGCACTTTCGCTTTCGGTAACCGCTGAGCCTCGTATGTCATCTGCACTGAGAACACAATTGAAATCCCCCGAAAGAATGACAAGTCTGTAGCATTCGATCTACGCACACAGTTCCTGGAAGAACAAAAGACGTTCGTGCGGTTTTGTAGGAGCATACACACAGATAACTCTCAAATTTTCCTCCCCGTACAACAGATCACAGAGCACAAACCTGTCCCTCGTGCAACACACTACTGCATGGTTGTTCCTCGATACCAAGACAGTTCTTAATTAACAGAACACAGCCCGCTGATGTCCCCACTGCATGACGAGCACGCACGTTATAACGCGATTTGAACTGCGCAGCCATAGCGTCTGTCGCGTTCTCACTCTCTGTCTTTGTTTCTTGTACAGCAGGAATGTCAAGGTCTTTCTCATATAACAGACGCCTTAACTGGCATTGTTTACGCCTAGCTGCTAGTCCAGACACTTTTAACGTGCCACATTTTAAATTTGACGGAAGACAAGCCATGCTGAGAATCCTGAGCACGAACAAAATACTGGTGGCTTACCAGGCGTGCGCCTTACCCCATAAGAAGGGGCGATTACTCCGCGCACCTTCCGCTGCGTACAGGAGACGCGGACGAAGACCGAGACTCAGACACACGCTTCCCCTTGGCTCCGGTGGCTCTGAGCCATTGGCGCTCGAGGCGTTGCCACCTGGCCTCGGTGGAAGGTTGTGCAGGATGTGGCAACATCGTCTTGGCACGCCTAGCGAGGCCAAAGGTGTAATCTTGTGATGCCCTGTCATCCTGGACTGACTCCGCTTCGGCGTTCATTGCAGACGCCTGATCGCTCATCGGCGGCGTTTCTGTCGCGTTGCTCACGTCACCATGCTCTTTCGGCGTCTCGCTCGATGCTTTCATGTTTCCGCCACAGACGCTTCCTTGTTCACCAGACGCGCTCTTCTTCCGACGGTCATCAGGGGCCGCCGTTTCAGCTTCCTCGATGTCCATGATGTCTTTATCGTCACAGCCTTCTGAGGCCGCCCCTGTCACATTGGCGTACGGTACGTATGCAGTCTTCACGGACATGACCAAAGGCGCGTCACTTAGTGCCTCGAAGCGTCTGGCAGTCAGGACGAATATGACCGCGTCTGCGACACCAGAGACAAACAGGTGCCCTGCCGGGAACAACGGCAAGAACGGAGCCCCCGTGGAACTTCAAAAGATGTTGTAGCTCCTCCGCTGTCACCTCCTTTTTAAGCGCCATACTAGCGACGCGTGTTATCGACTCCGCTGTTTCAAATCCTGGAATATTCCATTCTTCATGCCGAATTTCCAGCACTTCTCCAAACTTGCTCGGAACCTTCCGAAGGGTCTCACTGGGTATATGAAATGACACCGAGTGAATCTTGACCTTTATCTCCTTTCGACAGGAGTCAATAATAGCACAGTAGCCGCCTTTCGCACTCAGGCCTCCAGCCGCAAGCACAGCGTCCTTCGCCTCCTGGATACGGAACCTCACGAGCAAGAGGTGGCTCTTCTGGTAAGCACCAATGCCGCTGATATCCTTAAAGATGCCAGCGTCTTCTAACGGTTGACGAAAGTCCTCTATTCGATACGGACGCTTGTAGGTATCATCGTGCAAGAAAACACACAAACGCACACCATCGTCAGACGGCAGCGTCGGTATCAGAAAGCGATAACCAGGAGGTGGTCCAGGATTCTGCTTCTGGCTGCCCTGCTAGACGGACGCAGAAATGGCTCGCTCCGAGCGGGGTGTCGGTTTCCTGAACCACCGATGCCGACGGTATTTTACACTGTAGAGCGAAAGAAAAAAAAAGGCATACCAACTCTCACTGAAAATCCGTCAGTGAGGAAAGAAAAAACCAAAGTACATGCGTCGGCCGGGAATCGAACCCGGGCCACCCGCGTGGCAGGCGAGTATTCTACCACTGAACCACCGACGCCTGCTTGCCTCCTGCACTCCAACGTTCAAGCATAGCAGGCTACGTTGCAAAACGCCGGTTTTATCCAGGTCACAGCGACAGTGAGCGCGTGCATCGGAGCCGCTCCCACTGGTTCTGCGGAAACTTGCGGCGAAGCGCTAGCTGTCGAGTGCATTCGGCCGTGAGCACAGATGCCTCGGAAATAGTGTTCTCGACGTTTTATCCGAGGTATGCTATCTTTAGGAAATATAAAGCAAGAATGCACTGTTCCATTACTCAGGGGAAGTTCCTTTGGTCCATGATTGGTTTTATTAGTCAACTCAGACCACACACATCTGGCCGGCTTAATGTCTTCAGAGAACAGAGACGCACACAGAAAAAAACCTTTATTATAAGTTGAGGTAAGAGGTGGGTCACTTGGAAGTGAAGCCGTTATTCCAGGACACAATTTGCCGCAGCTATCCTGATGGCTCGGTAGCAGATTGCGCTTGGTCTTCCAGCGCCCTGTCAGACATGGTGTTAAGGTTTCGGTCTTAAATCTACTAGATGTGTAGTTTACAGTCTTCTCTGGCTGCGCAGCGGCTCTTCTTGTGGGAAGAAGGGAAACACGTTTGCGTGATAAGTAAAAACAATATTTAGACTTGCTTAGCACCGACAATCCATTCCAGACTATGCGGGGTCTTTCGCGTAACTGTAGCCTAGGCTTTAAGTAAAAAGCAGGAAACCGCAGCGCTATGAAACCAACCACATACGGCTTGCCATCATGGTTTTCCTAAGAGTATTTTTTTTATATTTCACTTATTGAATTTGCTCAGACTTATTATGCAATTTTTCAATTCTCACCTAAAGTGCAAGTGCGTTCTATTAAGTTCGGGCTTTTCAGGAACAACCTATAGAAGTTTTATTTTTAACCTGCCTTTTACATGGTCCTTTTGTCCAGCCCGTCACTGCGCTCATGCGCTACCATATTGTATCGCTCCAACCATGTTTTGATCGAAACGACACGTGCGCTCCGACCAAGCTCACGTGAGCGGTCGCAGCTCAGTTAAATGAGCGGAAAAAGTTACAAATAAAGAAAAGAGAGGCTACCTTGAACTATGCAATTTCACTGCTTTCTCTTTTCTTGTTTTTTTTGTGTGTGATGTCTCAGTAAAATCTGTTGTTGAATTGGCGGTTAGGCCCATACGGAAAGCTGTTGGCCCTGCACGCCATCCACCAAGGACGCCCTAGGCATGCTAGATATAGCTGGCAGGACATAGCTGGCAACGTAGAGAAGTCCTATAGTATTAAAGAAAGGGTGGCAGATATCGTAATTAGGCTTAATAAGAGGTACATGCTGAAGGTGATGCAGGCCACGCGCCTACATACAGCCATGATGATCAGATTGTTGAAAGCTTTTATGAAGACGTGGAATCGATAATGAACAAATTAAAATCAAAATACACTGTACTGATGGGCGACATCAATGCGGAGGTAGGCAAGAAGCAGGCTGGCGACTAGGCAGTAGGTGACTATGGGATAGGTTCTACGAATAGCAGGGGAGAGTTATTAGATTTCGCAGATAGAAATATACGGATTATGAATACCTTCTCCTGCAAACGACAGATTAGGAGGTGGACCCGGAAGAGCCTCAATGGTGAGACTAAAAACGACACAGACTTTATGCTATGCGCTCACCCTGGCATCGTACAGGATGTGCAGGGTCTCGCACCCGTGCGTTGTAGAGACCACATAATGGTAAGTTCTCGAATTAGCTTAGACTTGAAGAGGGAACGGAAGAAATTGGTAAAGCGAGAGCCCAGTAGCGAGTTAGCAGTAAGAGGGTAAGTAGAGGAATTCAGTATTTTGTAGCGGTAGCTACATTACATTAGCATTTCTAGCCTTCAGCGTGCGGCGCGCCACCCTGTGGCTGCGCCGCCACGTCGTCACGTGGTGCGGAGCAGCTGCCGGCGGCGCGGCGCCGTGGCTGATCACGCGGTTCTTCACGTGGTTGGTCACGTGACCAAGTTCCACTCAGCTGGCTGTAGCTATCGCGTCACTCCAGGTTTAACCAGAGCTAAACCACCGCCAATTTCTTCTGCAGAACAGATATTCGGATTTAAGTGAGGAAGACAGTCTTAATGTTCAAACAGTAAGCAGTAATCTCACAGCTATCATTACGGAGTGTACCGTAGAAGTAGGCGGTAGGATTGTTCGACAGGATACCGGCAAGCTATCTCAGGAGACGGAAGATCTGATTAAGGACCGCCAAAGGATGAAGGCGTCTAACCCTACAGCCAAAATAGAACTAACAGAGCTATCAAAGTTACTAAATACGCGCAAGGTAGCCGAGATATGGAAGTTTAATATGGAGAGAATCGAGCGAGCTGTAAAGAATGGAGGTAGCCTTAAAGCGGTGAAGAGTAAATTATGCATAAATAAAAAGTAGATGTATGCGTTAAGATATGAACAGGACAATATGATTAGCAATATAGATAAGATAGTTAACTTAGCCGAAGAGTTGTACACAAATCTATAGCGTAGCCTATGCGATTACACATTATTGAGAATGACAGTAGCGCACAGCAACTGAACATCAAGCCAGTAACGAAAGAGGACTTCAAGAAAGCTTTAAGAGTAACGCAAAGGGAGAAAGCAGCTGTTGAGGATCAGGTAACAGCAGATATGTTCAAGGACAGAGGGGAGATTATGCTAGATAGGCTACAAAAGCGATATACGAAACTCTTTATGACCTCGAGCGTAGCAGAAGCTTTGAAGAACGCCAACATTATCTTATTCGATAAGAAAAAGAGACGTCAGGGAATTGAAAAATTTCAGACCGATCAGCTTACTGTCCATTGTCTTCAAGGTATTTGCTAAGGTATTCGATAATAAAGTCAGGACAACCTTAGACTAATATTTAGACTAACCTAGCACTTGCCACACTTAGAGACGTCGCCTTCTCGGCGTTCCTATGGTGGATGAAGGGCTCTTTTTAAAACTAGCCTTCCCTCTGGGTAATATTTAGGAGCTCTACGGCCTGCTTTCTACATAACGCACTTCACCTCACAGCGTGCGTTTTTTTACACTCCCAAAGATTGTGCTGACGCACTTTCAACACTGTGCCGACGGCGGCGTCGGCTCTCACTTCGAGACGGTGGTCGCGCGCGCTTCGTTCATTCAGAGCGCATTAGGGAGCACTACAACTCGATAGCCCAAGAGCTCAGTCACGCGGACTGTTTCTTATTTCGCGCGCTTTCTTTAGATGCTCGAAAGTAGGACGTATGAAATACTCTCTCACTAAAAACTTGATCGGCGGCTTTTTGACCCTCTCTACAACGTAGCAAAATCACTTGAGCGTAAAGTGAATATTAAGAATTTAGCATAATTAAACGCAGCTAATTATGTAATTCAATGATTCAACGGAATTAAAATCACTCTGAGGAGCGCCGCATGACGAGAAACATGTCTTGCTTTCACCAAGCTAGGATGCCCCGCTTCGGTTAATTTTTTAATTCAAGTTACGCAAAACGCCCTGCATATTCGTGTCAATCATTTTACAACTATGTGCAGTTAGTTAAAACAGCGAGAACTCGCTTGTGATAACTTGTTCAAAGCCACCAGGTAGCCAAGCAGTTCGCTCTGAATAAAGACGCCAAGTTTGTGGAATGTGGCTATTGCTCTCCAGCCAGCTTTGAATATGCAGCTGAAGGAGCAGTGCAGAAATACGGGTGCCTTCAGTACTGTACTTGCCCACGTGTAATGCAGTGAAGGTTTTTTTAATGAAAAACCCAGATCTGTGCTATTCCGGAGCTGGCAAAGCATTAAATAGGACAAAAGAACCTTTCACCCTATTCGAGACAGACGACCTACGCTCGTCACATGTACACTTCATGTCGAAAGTACTTTCGTTGCCCTGTTAGCTGGACAGCCATAATGTCCTGGCTGTTTGGAGCGTGTGAACTGCAGCACGCAGCGCACGGGCTCATTTTCGGTATTGAAGACGTGGAGGAAAACTGTGCATTGTCAGTTGCGTATGTCATAAATGACGGCGTATCGGTTGGGTCCTAAGTGAACAATATAAGTGAACAAGATATTTTCGCATTACTGCGCAAATATACTTGGGCTAGCCTCTTAGAGGAAAAAAGACCCTCTCGGTCTTGCTTCCACTTACTTCTACTGCGCTGCTTAGTGGCCGCAAGCCTCCAAGTTCACCACGTCCAAACCAATGGTTTCCGTAGTTTCTAAGGACATCAGTGCACAGTGCTTTGCAAGATCATACTCTCTGAGACAGCCAAGTGGTTGCTAATGCGTCCGTGACTCGACAAGAAATTATGAATACGAGACCAGTGTAACGCTCTCTATGAAATTGTGTGCATACTTGTGTGAAAAAAAGTGTTTTTCGTTGCTAAGCAAGGTAATTGCGTTTCTCTAGGTGTGTAAGGAATATAAATCACAAAAAAGGAAGTCGCAATGGCTAGCGGCATTTAAAATTAAAATTCGGCAAGTAAATTAAAATAAGCACATCGACTTTATAGACTTCCCTTAAGGACTGTATTTGCGTACGTGTCATGTAGTGAACATTTTTCCATGTATTTATTTATTTATTTTTTCAAATATCCTAAAGGCCCTCTGTGAGACGGTATTACAGGAGGGACACAAAAACACAATAATGACAATTTCTGAGCGAAATTGCGGTGGCACTAAAAAAAAACACGACCAAATACGCAAATGCCAATAGCAGATGTGAGAAAAACCAAATGTGTCCTATTCCGAAGCTGGCAAAGGATTAAGGACAAAAAATCCTTTGAGCCTATATCAGCCAGGTAACCTTTGCTGGCCACAAGTACACTTCCTGTTGAAAGTACTTTTCTAGTCCTCTTAGCTGGACAGCCAGAATAACGGAAAAGCTGGGACCGTGGGAATACCTGGGACAGTAGCAGCACGCATATCGCGCTGGCTTCCGGCATCGTGAATTCAAGGAAAATGTGCACATTGTTTTTTGGCTATGTGTCATAAAGCGGTTCTTAGTTTTTAGTGTAAAGCTTAGTTCGCAGAAACATTTCTTCCTATTTAGGTATGAATTACCGACTTTTGAATCTCCCCCCCCCCCTCCCCTCATGGAAATAGTTCTGCATAACTTGTGCTGCACAGAACCGAGCAGTCTGCTCGCTTGCGTACTTTCCAGCAAGTACTCTCAGGTCATGATTAGCAGCGTATCAGTACTCCTCAAGAGGAAAATAACACTTGAATCTTGTCGGTGCTCACCTATGGGGTGAAAACGTCTAATCTAAAGGAACGGCTTGAAATTAAACTGAAGACCACGCAGTGACCTATGCAAATGAGGAGACTGGTGTTACGTTCAGAGACAAAAAGAGAACAAGGTGGCTCAGGGAACAAATGCGAGTTAATGCTATGCTGGTTTATATCCAGCAGAAGAAACGGCCATGGTTACAACGTACAATGCGGCAAGAAGAAAACCGTTTGTTCGTAAGGGCTATGGGGTGTATTCCAAGAGAACCCAAGCGCAATAACTGCAGGGAGTCAGGTGTGCCAATCAGATTGGGAAGTCTGAGGGGGTAAGATGGCAGCACCGGGGACGAATTCGTAGTAGTGATAAAGTTTAATATTTTACAGTCTAGCAGATTGCTTTACTAATTAAAATTATTTACCTGTTTCGGTGCGCTAGCACTTAAGACAATAGTTCACCGCATTTCGCATTTAGCCGTTGCGTTTGCCTGAACCCTGTTTTTGTTACCTAGTTAGCAGGTGAGCCACATACTTTATGAAGCAGGTGTGTCACATTTTATAAAGAAGAAACACCACGACAAACACCTCAGTGCAGCGCATGTTTAATGGTGCAAAACTGCGAACTACACCCTGTTAGTACTTATATTCGCATTTGACTTAACTACGCAAATCGGCTGCTGCAAAAAGCTTATCTTCACCCAATAAACACTCTTTTTAAAAATTGCTGGCTGGCTTTCCAGAAACACTTGGTATATATTCGGAACAGTTAAAACGAGGAAAGGCAGCCAGTCGTGAAGTCAGGATACTCGTAAACAGTGCTGCTTGAGATAAAAACGCTTGCTCTTAAAATGAAGCGCTCGAAACTTTTCCATTCCTTTTGCACGATGACGTTTTATTGATTAGGTCTCCAAAACCGCGGTCAGCAGTGCTGCGGGTGCAGAACAGACTTATTGTGAAGCGACAAACCTTCCGCGTTCGTGAGTGGCATAGTAAGCAGCGGGAGTCGTCCACGGGGCTCTCAACCAATTCTGTCGCTTGTGTATGTGCAATTGCGTTGCTCTCAACACGCGGCAAAGCCGATCGTCGAGGAACTCGTGATGGTCAATCGCACCTCACGATCTGTTTGCTGGCTTTTTCGTGCTGCAAGGTAGATGCGCGGCCAGAAAATCGCTGAGCCTTGAAATGCGGGCCGAAATGGAGTTGCGGGGCAGTGAGCGCCAGGTCAGCTCAATTTACCTGAAGCCTTTGCAGACGCACACTGCCTTCTGGGGAAGGTAACGTTTATTTTCTGCCTGTCGGGGCGAAGGAGTGCTGTTTTCAGTGCTACTGGGATGTACATCACACCTTAAGTTCTGACGCTCAGACTCGGAGCCCTAAGTGGACGGCGGCGTTTGACTAAAAGATGTTTTGTGACGCTATTGATTGAAGTACAGGGACATTGTTTTATTTACGCGGCTTTGGAGGAAAGCTAATGGTATAACGGCTGAGCAAACCCTGGCGCGAACGGCCACTGTGTGCACTGTGATCACCGCGAAGAACCTGCAGCCGGAACTCTTCCCGCTTTCGTTTGCGCGCCTCTTGAGCCCGCTTTCTCCGAGCCGCTGTCTGACGCCGTTGGCCTGCACGCGCTTCGTTTTGAAACCTGGGTAAAGGCTGCCCCAAGGAACAGACGGTCCGCCTTCTCTTCCGCGAGGCTACGCCACGAACTCCGCTCACGCGTGCACACACTTTCTCCAAGAGCATTTCTGCGAGAGGGAGAGCATGCCTTTCTGATATCCGACTGCTACATTACTGCGAAACCAGTGATTTTGACCAGTGCGTATTGGCGCAAACGAACGCGCATCTGCTATAGGTGTGTTATAGCAGGTCTTGTGGTTCAAAGCATGCACTGTTTTTAAGGAACAATTTCTGAATTGTTCTCTTTCGTTTCTTTCTTTTCCACTCAAGGTTTGTTGCAGGTATTTCATCATGAGGACAGTGCGCATGTTGCTTCGTGCCGACATCTCCTGCACATTAAAGGACGCAGCAGCTCCAGTGTTATGCACGAAACTTTCGGCACAGTGCGTGCAGCAGCAGTGCACGTGTCTAAGAGCATGCAGTCCACATATGTATGAAAATGATGCGCCTTGTTTGTGCTTCAAGTTAAGACCTCGAAACCATGGCGAACCTGTTTCGCGGTCTGCAGGAAATGCTTTAGGTTACGCCCTTTTGAGTGTCGGCCTACGAGGTTTCACACAGCGTGGTCTTCAAGGAGCTTGTTTCGTAGCGAGTATAAAAATGAATGTTACAGTACTTGCCTGTCGGCGCCCCTGTGACGGAAATCTGAATGCGCATTTCGTCGGCACTCATCAGCCTGTACTGAATCAATGCTGAGACGAGGCACGATTCTTAGTCTTCACTCCGCGTGTAGAATGAATACAATGCAGAGATCAGTCTTTGCAGTAGGTGACTGAATGCAGAGAATGAGTGCTCCAGATATTACAGGTCTTTAACGCAGCGTTTTGTGGAATGCATTCAGAATCTGTCATGCACATTTGTTGAAACCATGAAGATCTCGTTTCCGGAAAAGGGTAACCAAGAAATATTTTGATAAAGGCAACGTGAATTGGCCACCAGTGGAATTTTGTTTTTCAGTTGTCCTTAGAGTATTTTTCCTTTGCGCTGTACAGACCTTCAACATGCCCAGGGTGGTGAACAGCGGATGACGCGCAGCATGAATACTTTTGAGGAAACTAGCCCGACATTCTCATTCTAAATTTAATTGTATATCTGGTGCATTTCTTAGCGTGCATGCATTACTTATGCCCAGCCGCGACAGCTGGAGTTGAGGTGGTATTAATCGTCATGTCATTTGTGGCAGCGTGTCTGACATTTTTGAATGGTTTGGTTTATGGTTTATGGCGGTTTAGCGCCCCAAAGCGACCCAGGCTATGAGAGACGCCGTAGTGAAGGGCTCGAGGAATTTCGACCACCAGGGGTTCTTTATCGTGCGCTGACATCGCACAGTACACGGGCCTCTAGAATTTCGCCTCCACCGAGATTCGACCTCCGCGGCCGGGATCGAACCCACCTCTTTCGGGCCAGCAGCCGAGCGCCATAACCACTCAGCCACCACGGCGGCTGACATTTTTTATTGGTTACACATATTGTCTATATGAAATCTGCTGACAGCTGTCTACCCAAGTAGAGTCGATGCCGGTCTGTAGACTGTAGATAGAAAAAAGTCTACAGACAAAAGTCCACTAAAGCTGTAATGCCGTACATCAATTTGCTATCAAAAGGCTATCCATAGACCTGCGTCTATTAGGCTTTCAGTAGACTTTTCTCTAGAGGCTCTTTATAGAGAAGAATCCACTGTAATTCTATAGCCATAAATATCTGGATTGTCTATAAATTCCGCGACGTTGGAAGCTGCATTTAGCAGACTGGAAAATTTTTAGAGCACAAGCCAATTTAGAAGTTATAGTTTTAGAAAACCTCAGTATCGCTGAGATAAACGAAATGTTCACGAATTGTATAATGACTGCCGCACACTTCGCTATTCCTCAGTCTTCAGGAGTGGTGCGGCAAAAACACAAAGTGTGGTGGACAAAGGAATGCAAGGAAGCAAAAAAACAACAAAGTAAAGCTTGGGGCAAATTTCACAGGTATCCTACACATGAGAATCTCGTACGTTTTAAAAAGGCAAGAGCAAAAGCTCGGTACGTCCGTCGCAATGCCGAGAAAGCCTCTTGGCAGAGTTATATTTCATCTATAAGCTGTCAAATAACAAAATAAAATCTGGGACCAGGGTCGGAAATTAAATGGCAACTTTTCACCATTCACGATTCCTCTTTTGACAACGCCTGGCTTACAAACAAGCATAAGAAAACAGGCTGACATTTTGGGGAAACACTTCGCTGTAGTTTCTAGTTCACCTCACTATACGCAGTCATTCCTGAAATGCAAAAGTATTGCCGAAAAACAGTCTTCCAACAAGTGGAGGTGCAAACCAACAATACAATTTAATCACTCTACAAGAAATCAATACTGTACTGCCTGCCGGCAAAAAACCTGCTCCAGGACCCGACCAGATACACTATCAAACTCCTTCCCATCTTTCCCAGCCTGCCATAGAGGCACTCTTAAAGTTCTTTAACAAAATATTCACAGAAGGAAAAATACCTAAAGAGTGGAAGAAAGCCGCCATAGTGCCTTTCCTGAAACATGAAAAACCACCGCCTTCCCCAAGTAGCTATAGGCCGATAGCCCTCACAAGCTGTCTCGCGACCTAGGTATCCGCGGTAGGATGCCTAGGTCGTGAGACAGCTGCCTCAATGACTTTCTTTCTGACCGCTCATTTCAAGTACGCCTGGAATCAACCCTGTCCAGGAGCTTCAAGAGAACGGGGTTCCTCAGGGGGGGATTTTAAGCACAACACGTTTTATTGTAAAGATGACTTCCATAAAATAATCCCAATGGCCATCCTGTACTCAGTGTATGTGGATGATCTTCAAATAGCCTGCACATCCTCAAACTTAGCAACATGCGAAAGACAAATACAGTTGACAATGAACAAATTAGTGACATGGACAGATCAGAACGGTTTTCAGTTTCTCACACAAAAAACAGTCGTCATCCTTTTTTTCGCTGAAACGAGGCATACAAGCCGACCCATTCACACACCTGAACGGAACACAGATACCTGTCAAAAATGAGCACAAATTTCTAGGGATAACTTTTGACAAAAAAACTCAATTTCCTGCCTCATATAAACGCCCTGAAAAAGAAAGCCTTCGGATCCCTAAATATACTCAAATTACTGTCACGTAAACGTTGGGGTGCTAACAGGACATGTCTTTTACAAATTTATCGCTCCGTGGTCCGCTCTACCTTAGACTACGGATGTATAGTTTACGGGTCAGCGAGGACTTCGTACCTGAAACGACTAGATACAATACAGAATTTAAGTTTGCGTCTTTCCTCTGGTGCTTACAGGACGTCGCCCATAAATAGTCTTTATGTAGAAATCAACGAACCGTCACTTACAGATAGGAGAACCATGCTCACATGCTCATACATTTTAAAAATCCGTTCACTGCCCCAACACCTATGTTACCCAATAGTCACAAAGTGCCCATCCAGAACATTGTTTAACAATAAACTGCTCGCTATCAGGCCACTCCTCTTGCGTTTTGAAGAGATGTGCCAAAACCTCGGCGTACTAGATACATTACCTGACATTGCACGCAGACGAGATCCACTACCTCCATGGTACAATTTTCCTGTGATCTCACTCTTACACAGATATATAAAAAACAAACTCCGCAACAACATATAGCACAAGAATTCCTTGCACTCGAAGAAAAATACAGTAGTTTTACGTAGTTTTATACAGATGGTTCAAAAAAGGACGTTTACGTAAGAAGCGCAGTGGTCCGAGGGAAGTCGGAGAAAACAGTACGACTTCCACAGTGCTCATCCATCTTCACTGCAGAATGTTACACAGTGTGTGTTGCCGTAGAAAAAACAGAAAACGAAAACCTCACTGACAGTATTATTTACAGATTCCCTCAGCATACATACAACACTGCACTCTAGAAACGTAGTCACTCCGATTCTTAGCGACATCATACACAAGATAGTAACAGTCACAGCTCGAGGACAAAACATAAAATTTTGCTGGATTCCCTGTCATGTCGGAATAAGAGGCAACGAGAGGGCATATTTCTGCGCTGCTAAAGCTCGTGGCAAGGAAATAAAAAAGTAAGTATACCTTTTAAAGATTGCATAAACTTAGTACAGCGTCCCTTACGGCGGTCGCGGGTGAGACAGATACTGCGCCCTCCCGCCCTCCCCCTCCCCCCCAAAAATAAAACAAAAAACACAATTTAGTCGGCCATGAACCTTTCACGAGACAGGAAAGCGCCGTGTGGAAAGGTATAAAAAAAAGGGAGTCAAAGAAGGAAAGGAGAAAGGTGCCAGTGTGGAGGGCTGCTCTGCGTCTTTCCTTTCTTCACTGTCCTCCTCGCATGCCAGCTATGGCTGCGGTTAAGGTGTCGACCGAGATACGAGACGGTTACTTCATTTCTTTTCCTAAAAAGAGACAGCTGTGGAGTTCAAAGCTGCGTTGACAAGGTGCGAAGGAGCCTATGACAGAAGTTCGCGAAAAGTGTGCGCCCTGGGATTCTCGTGGGCGCACCATGCCGGCGGATTTTTTGCCAACGAATGAACGCCGTGAGCGGACGCACTTCACCTCTGCTCCGTGGATTTTTACTTGGGACGGCGTATTTTCGACCTGAAATAGACTGATACCACCCACAATAGGTCAGTGAAGGTGTTCGGCACCCGTTCCCACCATTTTCTGTGCAATTCCGACCACTTTTGCCCGAAAAAGACTCTAACGCTCCGAGCCAGGCGCGGAACGCTAGGCCTCGCGTTGTGCCTAGCACAACAAGGGCGGTCCTCCAGCCCATGCCTCGCCCCGCGCCACGCTGCGCGGCGCTGAAAATGAGCTCGGAGGCGTCCCTGCTACCCACAACAAATGAAGGCTTGGATTCCGACATGGACTTAACCGACTGTCAAGGCCGAACGGAAAACGGTCCGACGACCAGTTCGTCCCCGGCCTCGCCACCGCCTACTACCCCTCTGCCCAACGGCTGGAAGATAGCCTTGAGCAGACAAGAAAGGAAGCTTTGCAAAGCAGCCCGGACTGAAACCAACAGCCAAGTGCAGGGCAGCACCGACTCCCAGGACCCCCCACCAAATCACAAACATCCTACGCCAAAGAAACGCGGCCTTCGAGTCCGCCTCCCGCCTCTACCGCAAACGGACATCAAAATCGTGATTCGACCTCGCCGAGGACTCGCTTTAAAGAACTCAAATCTCGATCTTGCCCAAGCAGTAAGCAACGCCTGTCCAGAACCGCAGCAGGTGGAAGGAAGGTACCTCCTCCGCCCCCACTACGGATCAAATATCCTCGTAGCGAGCACTCCGCACGCAGAAGTTTCCAAGGGACAGTGTCTTGATTTGTCGAAGTTCGTTGGCAACTTCTGCGTGCACGCACTCCGCACGCAGAAGTTGCCAACGAACTTCGACAAATCAAGACACTGTCCCTTGGAGACCTCACTCATGACGTGAACGCCTACATACCTTTCACAGAACACGACAGACGGGGCGTAATCCACGGAATTCCAGACCACGTGACACCGGAAGCTCTTCAGACGGGCCTATACATCCGCTCACGCGGGACCACCGTACTCGACGTACGACGCATGGGCAAAACATCGTCGATGCTGATCACTTTCAACGGCTCAACCACCCCAAAAGTTGTGTACTTCAAGAGCGCGGAGTTTCGTTGCCATCTGTACCACCCAGCACGACAATTCTGTTATGTGTGCATGCAGCCGGGTCATCGCTCCGATGTGTGCCCCACAACAGACCTGGCGGCCTGCAGGAAATGCGGGGCCCAAAATCCTCCTGACGGACATCAGTGCCTGCCGAAGTGTGCTCTGTGCGGAGGAACACACGAAACCGGCAGCAAGGAGTGCCCCAATCGGTTCAAACCACTCAAGCAAAAGCCACCATCCATCCGATCCTCCACCCCACCCATCAAGAAACAACACCGGTCCAGGAAAGACAACCAGGCCCGAACTCGGACGCCGCGCTGGTTCAGCACGGACGACGAGTCATCCAGCCAAAGCAGATCGAGATCCGTCTCCACCAACCGGTCCTTGGCAGGCGTCGCATCGAACACGCCTAGTGTTAAGCAATTTGGCGATTGTGGCTAAGCTTGAGCCTGTGGGCAGACCCGTGCTTTTTTCTTTTAATTCTTCATATCACAACAGCAGTTCATCAGCAACGCACCAAAGTGCACCTGCGTTTTATTCGGAACCCACTTAGATCACCTGCGGATGCGATTGAAAAATGAAAACTCGTTTTTGAGGAAAAGAAATGGCGCAGTATTTCTCGCACACCAGAGCCGCATCACCGTAAGGGAAAGGATAAAGGAGGGACTGAGAGAAGAAAGCAAGAGGCGCGGTATTAAAAGGCTCCTGAATAATTTCGACCCATTCCGAATCTTTAACCTTCAGTGACATCGCACAGGACGCGGGTGCTTTACCGTTTCTCCTCCAGGCAAATGACCGCCGCCACGGTCGTGTTCTAACCCGGAAATAGTTATAATAATTGGATTTTGGGGAAAGGAAACGGTGCAGTATCTGTCTTGATGGGGATCCGACTAGGGCTGGACCTGCTGCTCACCCTCGGCCCTCCGCCGCCCAGGAGTGCTCTGCTGTGCGACTCCCGCGCCGCCCTCAGCCGCCTGCAATCTAACGGCCGCGGTACCCCACTAGTGCGGGAAATTCGCTCGCGCATCGAGCGCCTCGCGCAGAGAGGTTGTGCCGTGCGTGCACAGTGGGTGCCCGGTCACTGCGGCATCGCCGGCAACGAAGAAGCTGACGACCTCGCGACCGCTGCACACCAACTACCTGCCAGTGATCTGCCCCTTGCGCTGGAGGACGTGCGTGCGGCCATCCACGACCATCTCCGAAAGCAGCACCCCGACCCACGCATCGCGGGAGGTGAGCGCATCGACAGTGTCACCGGCTGTCGCGCACTTACACGGTCACAACGTGCAATGATCCTCCGCGCGCGCATTGGCTGCGTGTGGCCCGGGGAACGACGGGTGCGTCACGGAATCGCGACGAGTGATGTGTGTGACGGATGCGCTGCAGTGGAAACACTAGAACTACTGCTCCTTCGCTGTTCCGCGTTCGCCGATGCTCGTCGCGATATGCTCGCGGCCTATAGGGCGCAGGGCATACTACCAGACTCCATCAAGACGCTATTGTGGCCGCAGGGCAGTGCGCGCACTCGTGAGCGAACTTTGGTGAGCTTCTGTGCATTCCTCGAACACACGGGCTTGACGTCCCGTCTGTTCTCCGTCAGGTAATTACACGCAGTGATCGAACGCTCCGCGAGTTCTACCTTGAACGATTAATAACTGGACGCCCCACTCCATTTGTAACCAACACAGTGCTGTGCGCTTGTGTGATTTAATTCCTCTAAAATGAACTAATCACGCGCACAGCCTGGACACATTTCTTATTGTGTAAATAGTTTGTACATATTACTTCTCCCCCTTTCCTCTATTCCTGTCCCCTCACCTCTTTCATTTCATTTCTCCATTCTGCCTGCTGTCCTTTATTTCCGCTGCACCAGCTCAGGTGCTTCAGTATCGATGGCAGATGCCGGGGCTAGCAAAAATCTTTTCCTTCCTTTTTACTATTATTTTTAATAAAACTACTACCACCACCAGTATCTGTCTCATATACAGTTGGACACATGAACCGCGCCGTAAGGAAATGGATAAAGGAGGCATTGAAAGAAGAAAGTAAGGAAGAGGTGGCGTAGTGGAGGGCTCCGGAGTAATTTCAACCACCTGGGGATCATTAACATGCACTGACATCGCTCAACGCACGGGCGCATTAGCATTTTGCCTCCATAAAAACGCAGCCGCCGCGATCGGGAACGAACCCGGGAACTCCGGATCAGTAGTCGACCGCCTTAACCACTTAGCCACCGCGGCGGGTAACCCGGGAACTACACAAGACGCCTTCCCGCTCTGATCGGTCAAGGTATGTTAGGTCACGGAGGGAGTAGGGAGCACACCTGCGATGCCTCATTTCCTCCCCTCTGCAACGTTTTGACGTAGAGCACATCTGTAGCTCTCCACGGCAGGCCTCACATCGATCTCACCCAGCTTTCCGCTGAACTCATCAGAGTGCACCGGCGTTTTATCAGATGAAAATTATTTTTTTGGAGAGCAAAGGAAATGGCGCAGTATCTGTCTCGCATATCGGCAGACACCTGAACCGGGTCTTAAAGGAAGGAATAAAGGAGAGAGTGAAAGAATCAAGGATAAAGGAGGTGCCATAGTGGAGGGCTCCGGAATAATTTGGACTACATGTGGATCTTTAACGTCCATTGACATAGCACAGCACACGGGCGCCTTGCGTTTCGCCTGCTACGAAACGCGGCCGCCGCGGTAGGTTCCGTAGCGGGGGTAATCCGGATAAGTATCCCAGCGCCCTAACCATTCAGCAATCGCGGTAGGGTCCCGTTAAAGATCCGCAGGTGGTCGAAATTATTCCGGAGCCCTTCACAATGCCCATATTTCTTCTTTTCTTTTCTCAGTGCCTCCTGTAGTGCTTTTCTTACGGTGCGGTTCAGGTGTCAGCAGTCATGTGACAGATACTGCGGCGTTTCCTTTGTCCCAACCCAATACAGGCCCGTGCAATTTCCTTTCCATTCTTCTTTCAGTCAAAACTCAGAACTATTCCTATTACGACAATAGAGGGATCAGCACTGACGACACCCTCAGTAGCCACTACTGCATACTCAACAGTGTCATTTACACTCAACCCTACATCGCCCCCTTGCAAAAGCCAAACTTTCCTACTGGAATGTTTTCTGGCAGACCCTCCAAGTAACTTCTCTCTTGCCGCAAGTCTACTCCACTTGGGCACACCGACTCATGGATACACTCCGTCCACACGAAAAGCATATGCAGCTTACAGAGCGTGCATCGGGCGTGGATGGAACTCTCTATTGCACCTCTTGGAAGCTCGCCGTAGCCTCACAGAACAATGGCGGAGGGAAAAATACAATCGTATATTCCGCGCTCGCATCTGTGACTTACCCAGCAAGCTGCAGAGTATTCTGCCCAGCTTGCTGACAACAGGGCAGATAGATGCAACAGCGCAACAAGACAGATGTCGAGCCGAAACACTTCAGGCCTCCTTAGGAGTCTCATAGACCCCACTCAAACATGCTCGGAAATCCAGAAACACCTTACTCTCGGCATACACAATTTTCAAGCAAACACAAAGCAGCTAGTGAACATCTACCGCTCACAATACCTCAATCAGGATCAAGCCCCGCGCGGGCAGTAATATTAGTATCGTTAGAGGTGGAGGGGCCCTTGAGTAGGCTGAGTAATTCAGCACCGCAGGTCCTGGCTCCGAAGGACGTTGTCGGACTCCGTTATGAAGGAAAATGTACAGTGGGTTTAATCAAAATTTTACAAGAGTAAGGAACAGAATGAAGGATGATTTTCACTACACTCACTGTCGAGATATATACCATACTTCGCCACTAAATTCCCTAGGTTGAGGACGCCGTCGCCAGGGTGGGAGTGGCTGAAACTTTCATTCGCGCGCACAAACTGACACCACCGCACATAGAGACACGCCCCGTCACATGCCGAGCCTGGGACAGAGGAGGATGCCGTCGGGTTTACGTCGACTGCGGCAGGCGATGTTATCTGTCCAGCCGAATGTTTCCACGCGCTGCTGGCATCTGTTCTTAGTTAGATGTCAGCCGACGCGCCAGGCAAGATCGCAAGGTCGGGTCGAGAAGCCGGAAGAGGTCGTTTCGTCTTTAGAGATGCCTGCGAAGATTGCGGACGATGACCACTTGCCCGCCGGTGCTTTTGACACGCTGTCTTCCACCGGAAACGAGGCTTCTTTGTTACCCCAACATAGTCACGACCATTGGGGAAGATAACTGCCGCTCGTTCGCTGTGGCGGAGTCTTTTAGGCCTCCGCTCTCTCTGTTCCCGTAATCCAACCGGGCGATGCTTCCAAATTGTAACCCCAGCGGACACCTGAGTCCACTCCCAGTGGTCCTTGGCGGGAAACGTGCGAGCGATTCCCATCGCTTTGCTCGGAGCCAACCCGAAGAAGCATAAGTGCTGGATTCCAGCAGGCGAGTCTTGCTTTCGACGTTGCTAATCCAGATAGGCTGTCGCCGTACGTATCAGTATACAGACAGCGATAATTATTAGCTGGATCAGCTTTTCCTGTTTCACGACCAATGCGCGGATCTTGCCAAAATGCGGAGGGGGACAGCACCCGGGAGGGAAGAATCTTAGTGCGCTTGTCACTTGCGGGCTGAACACATCCCAGAGGCTGACCACCCTCATCATTCGACTCACAAACACTGCACACCGGACCATCCGCATATTACGGCGCATTGGCAGTCGCCACCATGGCATGCGAGAACACTTGTTCTAAGGCGCTTCATTTATTAAGGCGATAGGGACTCGAAGTGATCGCATATGTACATTCAAATGCATGCTTTCTCTTAATTTTGTATGAAAGTGATGCAGCGATTCGTCTTGCAGCATACCTAGTGGTGTCGGTTCAAGTAATTGGGCCTTAAGAGAGATTATTAGGGGGTTTAATGGGGGAGGGGGCACCCAGGTGCGCGCCCAGGTCTTGGTCTTAATAATAAAGGCTTTTTTTCTGTCTCATGCATATTCACTCGGAGAAAATAACTGTAATGATTGTAAAAAATTACGCGTAAAATGAATTCAGAAGTAGTAATGGTTTCACATTTTCACTCCTAAGGAGATTATAAGTGCGTCTCAAAATCAGGTTGCTTTCTGCTTGCGTATAACTCGAAAGTCGCAAGATGATTAGAAAAAATTTTATTTACATATGTACACATGCCAAGGTTACCGGATACATTTGACATTCACAAGTTGACATGACGCTCAGCATGTAAGGCGAGCCAATTAGAGTGCCAAAACATCTTTGAATAACTAACAGGAATTTCTTGTGTCGTAAACGGTTTGATGGCTTTACTATAACGAAGGAATGGTTTAAAAAATTCTATGGTCTAAACGCTGTGTTTGCTAAACACTAATGTATACCTAGTGGCGAAAGTACAAGAAAATCGTTTTTTGAACGAAGTGTTGAAGAACCCTCGGAAATTTCACTCGGGGCCAATAGTGCTGGTATTGCACACATTTCGTTTATTCACAAAGCAAGGAATGTTTGTCCGCGAAGACGCATCATTGTACATATTGGCAGCAATGTATTCGATCGGTGCCACGCCCGGCAGTTATGGTGCTGTATAGCGCCTCTCACCCTTCTTCCCCTACCTCCACCACAACATATGCTCATTTGTTAAGACCGTGGAAGCATTGCTTCGATAGAGGTGAAACGTAGCAGGCGCCTGCTTGCTGTGCGATGGGAGAGTACGTTAAAAAATTGGCGGTGGTTTAGCTCTAGTTAACCCTGGTCGAAATCGAAAAGCTGCAGCTCCTTGGCTACGTTTGTGCTCGAGCGACCGGCTGTCTCCTTGGCAGGCGTCGCATCGAACACGCCTAGTGTTAAGCAATTTAGCGATGGTGGTGGATAAGCTTGAGCCTGTTGGCAGACGCGTGCTTTTTTTTCTTTTAGCTCTTCATATCACAACAGCAGCTCATCAGCAACGCACCAAAGTGCACCTGCGTTTTATTCGGAACCCACTTAGATCACCTGAGGATGCGATTGAAAAATGGTGGTGGTGGTAGTGGTTTTATTAAAAATAATAGTAAAAAGGAAGGAAAAGATTTTTGCTAGCCCCGGCATCTGCCATCGATACTGAAGCACCTGAGCTGGGGCAGCGGAAATAAAGGACAGCAGGCAGAATGGAGAAATGAAATGAAAGAGGTGAGGGGACAGGAATAGAGGACAGGGGGAGAAGTAATATGTACAAACTATTTACACAATAAGTAATGTGTCCAGGTTGTGCTCGTGATTAGTTCATTTAAGAGGAATTAAATCACACACGCGCACAGCACTGTGTAGGTTACAACTGGAGTGGAGCGTCCAGTTATTAATCGTTCAAGGTAGAACTCGCGGAGCGTTCGGTCACTGCGTGTAACTACCTGACGGAGAACAGACGGGACGTCAAGCCCGTGTGTTCGAGGAATGCACAGAGGCTCACCAAAGTTCGCTCACGAGTGCGCGCACTGCCCTGCGGCCACAATAGCGTCTTGATGGAGTCTGGTAGTATGCCCTGCGCCCTATAGGCCGCGAGCATATCGCGACGAGCATCGGCGAACGCGGAGCAGCGAAGGAGCAGATGTTCTAGTGTTTCCACTGCACCGAATCCGTCACACACATCACTCGTCCCGATTCCGTGACGCACCCGTCGTTCCCCCGGCCACACGCAGCCAATGCGCGCGCGGAGGATCATTGCACGTTGCGACCGTGTAAGTGCGCGACAGCCGGTGACACTGTCGATGCGCTCACCTCCCGCGATGCGTGGGTCGGGGTGCTGCTTTCGGACGATTGAAAAATGAAAACTCGTTTTTGAGGAAAAGAAATGGCGCAGTATTTCTCGCACACCAGAGCCGCATCACCATAAGGGAAAGGATAAAGGAGGGACTGAGAGAAGAAAGCAAGAGGCGCGGTATTAAAGGGCTCCTGAATAATTTCAACCTCCTCGGAATTATTAACCTTGAGTGACATCGCACAGTACGCGGGTGCTTTACCGTTTCTCCTCCAGGTACATGACGGCCGCCACAGTCGTGTTCTAACAAGGGAATAATTATAATAATTGGATTTTGAGGAAAGGAAACGGTGCAGTATCTGTCTCATATACAGTTGGATACCTGAACCGCGACATAAGGAAATGAATAAGGGAGGCATTGAAAGAAGAAAGTAAGGCAGAGGTGGCGTAGTGGAGGGCTCTGGAGTAATTTCGACTACCTGGGGATCTTTAACATGCACTGACATCGCACAACCCACGGGCGCATTAGCATTTTGCCTCCATAACGCAGCCGCCGCGGTCGGGAACGAACCCGGGAACTCCGGATCAGTAGTCGACCGCCCTAACCACTTAGCCACCGCGGCGGGTAACCCGGGAACCACACAAGACGCCTTTCCGCTCTGCTCGGTCAAGGTATGTTAGATCACGGACAAAGTAGGGAGCACACCTGCGATGCCTCCTTTCCTCCCCTCCGCAACGTTTTGACTGAGAGCACATCTGTAGCTCTCCACGGCAGGCCTCACATCGATCTCACCCAGCTTTCCGCTGAACTCATCAGAGTGCACCGGCGTTTTATCAGATGAAAATTATTTTTTGGGGGAGCAAAGGAAATGGCGCAGTATCTGTCTCGCATATCGGCAGACACCTGAGCCGGGTCTTAAAGGAAGGAATAAAGGAGAGAGTGAAAGAATCAAGGATAAACGAGGTGCCATAGTGGAGGGCTCCGGAATAATTTGGACTACATGTGGATCTTTAACGTCCATTGACATAGCACAGCACACGGGCGCCTTGCGTTTCGCCTGCTACGAAACGCGGCCGCCGCGGTAGGTTCCGTAGCGGGGGTAATCCGGATAAGTATCCCAGCGCCCTAACCATTCAGCAATCGCGGTGGGGTCCCGTTAAAGATCCGCAGGTGGTCGAAATTATTCCGGAGCCCTCCACAATGCCCATATTTCTTCTTTTCTTTTCTCAGTGCCTCCTGTAGTGCTTTTCTTACGGTGCGGTTCAGGTGTCAGCAGTCATGTGACAGATACTGCGGCATTTCCTTTGTCCCAACCCAATACAGGCCCGTGCAATTTCCTTTCCATTCTTCTTTCAGTCAAAACTCAGAACTATTCCTATTACGACAATAGAGGGATCAGCACTGACGACACCCTCAGTAGCCACTACTGCATACTCAACAGTGTCATTTACACTCAACCCTACATCGCCCCCTTGCAAAAGCCAAACTTTCCTACTGGAATGTTTTCTGGCAGACCCTCCAAGTAACTTCTCTCTTGCCGCAAGTCTACTCCACTTGGGCACACCGACTCATGGATACACTCCGTCCACACGAAAAGCATATGCAGCTTACAGAGCGTGCATCGGGCGTGGATGCAACTCTCTATTGCACCTCTTGGAAGCTCGCCGTAGCCTCACAAAACAATGGCGGAGGGAGAAACACAATCGTATATTCCGCGCTCGCATCTGTGACTTACCCAGCAAGCTGCAGAGTATTCTGCCCAGCTCGCTGACAACAGGGCAGATAGATGCAACAGCGCAGCAAGACAGATGTCGAGCCGAAACACTTCAGGCCTCCTTAGGGGTCTCATAGACCCCACTCAAACATGCTCGGAAATCCAGAAACACCTTACTCTCGGCATACACAATTTTCAAACAAACACAAAGCAGCTAGTGAACATCTACCGCTCACAATACCTCAATCAGGATCAAGCCCCGCGCGGGCAGTATTATTAGTATTGTTAGAGGTGGAGGGGCCCTTGAGTAGGCTGACTAATTCAGCACCGCAGGTCCTGGCTCCGAAGGACGTTGTCGGACTCCGTTATGAAGGAAAATGTACAGTGGGTTTAATCAAAATTTTACAAGAGTAAGGAACAGAATGAAGGATGATTTTCACTACACTCACTGTCGAGATATATACCATACTTCGTCACTAAATTCCCTAGGTTGAGGACGCCGTCGGCAGGGTGGGAGTGGCTGAAACTTTCATTCACGCGCACAAACTGACACCACCGCACATAGAGACACGCCCCGTCACATGCCGAGCCTGGGACAGAGGAGGATGCCGTCGGGTTTACGTCGACTGCGGCAGGCGATGTTATCTGTCCAGCCGAATGTTTCCACGCGCTGCTGGCATCTGTTCTTAGTTAGATGTCAGCCGACGCGCCAGGCAAGATCGCAAGGTCGGGTCGAGAAGCCGGAAGAGGTCGTTTCGTCTTTTGAGATGCCTGCGAAGATTGCGGACGATGACCACTTGCCTGCCGGTGCTTTCGACACGCTGTCTTCCACCGGAAACGAGGCTTCTTTGTTACCCCAACATAGTCACGACCATTGGGGAAGATAACTGCCGCTCGTTCGCTGTGGCGGAGTCTTTTAGGCCTCCGCTCTCTCTGTTCCCGTAATCCAACCGGGCGATGCTTCCAAATTGTAACCCCAGCGGACACCTGAGTCCACTCCCAGTGGTCCTTGGCGGGAAACGTGCGAGCGATTCCCATCGCTTTGCTCGGAGCCAACCCGAAGAAGCATAAGTGCTGGCTACCAGCAGGCGAGTCTTGCTTTCGACGTTGCTAATCCAGATAGGCTGTCGCCGTACGTATCAGTATACAGACAGCGATAATTATTAACTGGATCAGCTTTTCCTGCTTCACGACCAATGCGCGGATCTTGCCAAAATGCGGAGGGGGACAGCACCCGGGAGGGAAGAATCTTAGTGCGCTTGTCACTTGCGGGCTGAACACATCTCAGAGGCTGACCACCCTCATCATTCGACTCACAAACACTGCACACCGGACCATCCGCATATTACGGCGCATTGGCAGTCGCCACCACGGCATGCGAGAACACTTGTTCTAAGGCGCTTCATTTATTAAGGCGATAGGGACTCGAAGTGATTGCATATGTACATTCAAATGCATGCTTTCTCTTAATTTTGTATGAAAGTGATGCAGCGATTCGTCTTGCAGCATACCTAGTGGTGTCGGTCCAAGTAATTAGGCCTTAAGAGAGATTATAAGGGGGTTTAATGGGGGAGGGGGCACCCAGGTGCGTGCCCAGGTCTTGGTCTTAATAATAAAGGCTTTTTTTCTGTCTCATGCATATTCACTCGGAGAAAATAACTGTAATAATTGTAAAAAATTGCGCGTAAAATGAATCCAGAAGTAGTAATGGTTTCACATTTTCACTCCTAAGGAGTTCATAAGTGCGTCTCAAAATCAGGTTGCTTTCTGCTTGCGTATAACTCGAAAGTCGCAAACGGTTTGATGGCTTTACTGTAACGAAGGAATGGTTTAAAAAATTCTATGGTCTAAACGCTGTGTTTGCTAAACACTAATGTATACCTAGTGGCGAAAGTACAAGAAAATCGTTTTTTGAACGAAGTGTTGAAGAACCCTCGGAAATTTCACTCGGGGTCAATAGTGCTGGCCATTGCACACATTTCGTTTATTCACAAAGCAAGGAATGTTTGACCGCGAAGACGCATCATTGTACATATTGGCAGCAATGTAATTCGATCCGTGCCACGCCCGGCAGTTATGGTGCTGTATAGCGCCTCTCACCCTTCTTCCCCTACCTCCAGCACAACATATGCTCATTTGTTAAGACCGTGAAAGCATTGCTTCGATAGAGGTGAAACGTAGCAGGCGCCTGCTTGCTGTGCGATGGGAGAGTACGTTAAAAAATTGGCGGTGGTTTAGCTCTAGTTAACCCTGGTCGAAATCGAAAAGCTGCAGCTCCTTGGCTACGTTTGTGCTCGAGCGACCGGCTGTCTCCTTGGCAGGCGTCGCATCGAACACGCCTAGTGTTAAGCAATTTAGCGATGGTGGTGGATAAGCTTGAGCCTGTGGGCAGACCCGTGCTTTTTTTTTCTTTTAACTCTTCATATCACAACAGCAGCTCATCAGCAACGCACCAAAGTGCACCTGCGTTTTATTCGGAACCCACTTAGATCACCTGAGGATGCGATTGAAAAATGGTGGTGGTGGTAGTGGTTTTATTAAAAATAATAGTAAAAAGGAAGGAAAAGATTTTTGCTAGCCCCGGCATCTGCCATCGATACTGAAGCACCTGAGCTGGGGCAGCGGAAATAAAGGACAGCAGGCAGAATGGAGAAATGAAATGAAAGAGGTGAGGGGACAGGAATAGAGGACAGGGGGAGAAGTAATATGTACAAACTATTTACACAATAAATAATGTGTCCAGGTTGTGCTCGTGATCAGTTCATTTAAGAGGAATTAAATCACACACGCGCACAGCACTGTGTAGGTTACAACTGGAGTGGGGCGTCCAGTTATTAATCGTTCAAGGTAGAACTCGCGGAGCGTTCGGTCACTGCGTGTAACTACCTGACGGAGAACAGACGGGACGTCAAGCCCGTGTGTTCGAGGAATGCACAGAGGCTCACCAAAGTTCGCTCACGAGTGCGCGCACTGCCCTGCGGCCACAATAGCGTCTTGATGGAGTCTGGTAGTATGCCCTGCGCCCTATAGGCCGCGAGCATATCGCGACGAGCATCGGCGAACGCGGAGCAGCGAAGGAGCAGATGTTCTAGTGTTTCCACTGCACCGCATCCGTCACACACATCACTCGTCGCGATTCCGTGACGCACCCGTCGTTCCCCGCGCCACACGCAGCCAATGCGCGCGCGGAGGATCATTGCACTTTGCGACCGTGTAAGTGCGCGACAGCCGGTGACACTGTCGATGCGCTCACCTCCCGCGATGCGTGGGTCGGGGTGCTGCTTTCGGACGATTGAAAAATGAAAACTCGTTTTTGAGGAAAAGAAATGGCGCAGTATTTCTCGCACACCAGAGCCGCATCACCATAAGGGAAAGGATAAAGGAGGGACTGAGAGAAGAAAGCAAGAGGTGCGGTATTAAAGGGCTCCTGAATGATTTCAACCTCCTCGGAATTTTTAACCGTGAGTGACATCGCACAGTACGCGGGTGCTTTAATAATAATAATTGTTTTTGGGGGGGGGAAAGGAAATGGCGCAGTATCTGTCTCATATATCGTTGGATACCTGAACCGCGCCGTATGGAAATGAATAAGGGAGGCATTGAAAGAAGAAAGTAAGGAAGAGGCGGCGTAGTGGAGGGCTCTGGAGTAATTTCGACTACCTGGGGATCTTTAACATGCACTGACATCGTACAACCCACGGGCGCATTAGCATTTTGCCTTCATAACGCAGCCTCCGCGGTCGGGAACGAACCCGGGAACTCCGGATCAGTAGTCGACCGCCCTAACCACTTAGCCACCGCGGCGGGTAAACCGGGAACTACACAAGACGCCTTTCCGCTCTGCTCGGTCAAGGTATGTTAGATCACGGACAAAGTAGGGAGCACACCTGCGATGCCTCCTTTCCTCCCCTCCGCAACGTTTTGACTGAGAGCACATCTGTAGCTCTCCACGGCAGGCCTCATATCGATCTCACCCAGCTTTCCGCTGAACTCATCAGAGTGCACGGGTGTTTTATCAGATGAGGGCGACCGCCAGGGGGCGTCGAGGAGTACCGACGCGTTCACGTCGGCTCCGCGAAATCAGTGATTTCATGGCGGATTTTTCCTACGTTGACCGTAAATGTCCTTGAAACCTATTTCCTAAGGTGCAGGCAACCCGAGGATACGACATTTGTGCCTGTAAGTGCATCTTTAAAGCCTATATCGTCACTCCAAGTTCACCAGCGCTACACGCTACGATAAGCCTACTTCGACCGGGAAGGCGGCGACCGGCGAGCTCCCGCCATCGCCGACCGCGCCCGGCTCCACGATGACGATGGAAGTGGCGGTGGTGGGAACCGACATCGACCCCAAAGAAACCGAAAAAGAAGAATGGATTATGCGACTGAAGAAGCGAGCGGAAAAATAGGAGAACAACGAACGCCACCTAGGACACCAACATGGTGCCGGAGACGCGGCGGCAGCGAACGCCGCCACTGTTGCGACGACCGACGGCAGCAACACGAGAGCCTACAGAGAGGCGGGACGGAAACTCGCTGACCGTTCAATAGCCTCAGACCTCCCGAGACTTCCAGCGACCGGATGGAAAGTTTCTGCGTCCCAAAGAAGGACTCACAATGCTGAAGAGCACCACCGAGATGAGAATTGCGGCGGCCATCAGGTAGAACGCCGGAATCAAGGACGAGGAGGCACTGAAGGACAGACTAGCTATAAACGCCAAGCAAGGAACGATTACCTACCACTCGCCTAGCTACGAAAACGCGAGGAAGGTGGAGAAACTTGAAACTGTCAAGATCGGAGACAAGGAACGCGGTGTGACCACCTACATGAACGCACCAGAGAGTTGCGGCAGAGGAGTCATCCATGGAATTGATGTGGAATACACACACAAGTATGTACTAGAAGGACTGAACATTAACGGATTCAACCCTCTAGTCATAGATGCACGAAGAATGGGGAAGACTAAATCTTTCCTAATCACCTTTGAAGAAGAGAAAGTACCACGCAGAGTAGTCTTGAGCGGAATCACTTTCAAGTGCTTTCTATACAAGAAACGCTATGAGGTCTGTTACAAGTGCGGAGGACTTGGCCACCGCTCGGACGTCTGCGACAGTGAGGTGACCAAGTGCCGCGGCTTTGGCATGACATTGCCCCCCGAGGGGCAACAATGTACACCGCAGTGCCAACTATGTGGCAAAGAACACTACACCGGGGACAAGAGGTGCAAAAATCTCTTTCGCGCCCCTTATATTGTCAAGAAACGCCAATGGGAAGCCAAACAGGAGGCTGAAGAAGCGAAGCAAGAAGACCGAAGGAACAGCCGCTCCCGTGATAGATCCGGCAGCAGAACGAGGTTTCGGTCAGAGTCGTTCCCCCGGATACAAACTGGACAGCAACAGCCACGCAAGGAGCAAGCTGCAAAGGTGAGCTGGCCAGCTAAAGTTTCCCAGGACTCCGAGACAGTTAAAGAATTAAAAGAACTTATTAAACAGCAGGCAGATCAGATTAAGACTTTAACTGATTATATTAAGAAGCAAGAAGAGCGGATCAAAATGCTAGAAACGACAGCTAAACAACCCGAGGAAAACAAACCGCAACAGGAAAAGGCAATGGCGCCTATGCAAGTGGAGCAGGATAGACAGGTTGAGACAGAGAAGGTTGAAAAACCCCCTTCAAAAAAGAAACGTACCAAAGAGTCGGATCTTGAGACCAAATTCGAACAACTAAACGACAAACAACAACAGGACATGAAACTACTGAACGGAACACTAATGCAATTCATGAAACAAGTCACAGAAACGATCAGAGTAGAATTTGCAAAGCGAGACGCTGCTCTCACGGCGGAATTTGAGAAAAGGGACCAATGGATATACGCGGAATTCCAAGCAACCAAAAATGCCTTGGCCAAAGAACAATAATACTATCTGGCAGTGGAACTGTAGGGGCTTTCTGCGTAAACGGGCCGTTTTACAATCGTTCCTTGCAAACGGAGACAAACCGGAAATTATAGCTTTACAAGAGTGCGGGAAAAACGCGAAGCTGCCCGGTTACAAATCGTACCCGGGCCGAGGGGACAACACGCAGGTTGCCACCCTTGTCAAACGCAACGTTACCGCGCTGCAGCACGAGACAGGGCACGTCCAATTAGATCACACTCTAATCGAAATGATACCGCGTAAGCGGAGAGAGAAAAGCCTATTCGTCTTAAACGTATACAGCTCTCCGAAACAGAGAAAGGATTGCGGCTTCGACAGGCTATTCGCAAAAACGAAACAGATAGCGGGCAAAAACCCTATCGTCATTGTCGGGGACTTTAACGCTCATCATCCCGCATGGGGATACAAATATACGCAAATCAAGGGCAGAGAACTCTGGGACAGCATTCTCCACATTGAGCTCATCTTGATCACTGACCCCATCAAACCAACAAGACAGGGCAATAGCGTGAGTAGGGACACTACACCTGACTTAACACTCACCGGAGGCCAAATCACGGCAAGGTGGTGTAACACGGGGGAGGACCTAGGAAGCGACCACAAAATTATTGAGATTGTGGTAGAAGACGGACCGCCCACACCGAGACCCAAAAAGGTCGCAGCGGTAAATTGGGATCTATTCAGGGCGAACCTTCCTACCCGAGACGCAATCAGGGACATAGAATCTTGGGGCACAGACCTTCTCGCAGCAGTTAAAGAAGCCACCGAAGAGGTGGAAGCAGACGAAACGAAAGAGGAGGTAGACAGGCGTATGATAGGCCTGTGGCGCAAGAAAAGGGAGCTAGAAGAAAACCTTGCTCAAAACAAGGGGAACAGAAACATACGTAAGCTTCTAGCCAAACAGAATAGAGATATCGAGGAGCACGCGCTGAACTTAACCAGACAAAACTGGGGTAGTATCTGCGAGCAGATGGACCGCAGAATCAGCAAAGCCAACACGTGGAAAATGCTCAGACATCTCTTAGACCCGGACAAGACAAAGTATGAGGCACGACAACAACTACAGAAACTCGTATATAAATACGAAGGCACTAGCGATCAACTAATCTCTGAAGTGAGGGACAGGTACTTGAGGTGCATACCACCCACACCCCTCCCCGAGTACAAGGGCGCAGAGAATCCTCTTCTAGATGGGCCCATCACCATCGGAGAGGTTAGGGCGGAGTTGAACAGACTCAGAACTAAAACTGCGGCAGGTCCAGACAGAATCAGCAATCGCATGCTGAGGAATTTGGATGATGCATCAATTAGAAACCTAACAGCGTACATGCTGGAATGTTGGGACAAGGGCCGAATACCACCTTCGTGGAAAGAGGCCAACCTAGTCCTTATTCCAAAACAAGGTAAGAAACTAAGTCTCGAAAACCTGAGGCCCATTTCGCTTACCTCATGTGTAGGTAAGCTAATGGAGCACGTTATTCAAACGAGGCTAAACAGATTCCTAGAAGAACAAAAGCTTTACCCCGACACAATGATCGGATTCAGGACACATCTTTCTGCATGCGATGTTATGCTTCAACTTAAAGAACAAGTGCTAGACAACGAAACAGCTGATACCAGAGTAATAGTCGGCCTTGACGTGGCCAAAGCTTTTGACAACGTTGACCACGCAGCCATACTAGAACGCTTAGAAACTCTAAATGTAGGGGGAAAGGTATACAACTACGTGAAGGACTTTCTTTCAAACAGAACAGTTACTATCAGCCTAGGAGGGAAGGAAGAGAAAGGCATAAGGGTGGGCAACAAAGGTACTCCCCAAGGCTCGGTCCTATCACCGACACTCTTCAATATTGCAATGATTGGCTTACCACAGAAATTGACGCGTATAGAAGGGCTCAACCACACAATATACGCGGACGACCTCACCCTCTGGGTTACCAGAGGCAGTGACGCGCACATCGAAGGTACCCTCCAAAGAGCGATCGAGGAAATTGAGTCGTACCTAAAACAAGTAGGACTCAAATGTTCTGCCGAGAAATCTGAAGCGCTCTTCCTCGGCCCATAAAAGAGACGAACAAAGCCCCATGAACATGGAATAACGCTAACGGTAAACGGGGACAAAATACCATCAGTGGAGATGATCAGAGTACTGGGTCTTAGGATACAGACAAACGGTAAGAACACCGAAACGATACGAAAACTCGAATCGAGTGTAAGCCAGACGTGTAGGCTACTCAAAAGAATAGCAAATAAACACGCGGGAATGAAGGAGACGAACCTCTTAAGACTAGTTCAGTCATTTGTAATCAGCAGAATCACATACGTGGCACCATACCTACGGCTAGCCAAAGCAGAAAAAAACAAGATTGAAATCCTAATTAGGAAAGGCGTCAAAACCGCTCTGGGCCTCCCCCCGTACACATCCACCCAGAAAATTCTGAACATGGGGATTTCAAACACCCTAGACGAGCTCATTGAGGCTACCAGAGTAGCGCAACAACAACGACTTCTACGCAGCCATTCGGGGCTAAAAATACTAGAAAAGCTAGGCTTCGAACCTCGAGCGCGGCTCAAACACACGAAGAATATCCCAACAGACATAAGGAACAAAATCAGAATCCCACCACTCCCAAGGAATATGCATCCGGTACACCATGAGGGTAGGCGAAAGGACAGAGCGAAAGCTCTGCAGAAAAAATTAGCCAATAGACAGGACGTGGTTTACACGGACGCGGCGGAATATGAAGGCAGAACGGGTTTCGTAGCCCTGGCGACCAGGGAGGGCGGAGACCGAGTCTCGTGCTGCAGCACCCAACAGAGTGATGCAACAGCGGCTGAGGAGGTAGCCATTGCGCTGGCTTTAACTCAACGGAATGTTAGGGTGATTATAACAGATTCCAAATCGGCTATCCGCAACTACAACGCAGGCAGGGTATCTGTCGAAGCAGTCAAAATTCTCACAGCCGGCCCGACACCGGCAGAACTAATTAACCTTGTTTGGACTCCGGCCCACGAGGGCCTCCGGGGAAACGAGACAGCGCACGCATTGGCCCGAGGACTCACACACCGGGACCCCAATGCGGTCTCGTCGAGTAGAGAGTCCCTTCAGACGAGCGAGGAGCTGAACACGTACCAAGATATTCTTAACCATTACAGATTAGGAAGACAGACATTACCTGGAGCATGCAAGGGCCTCAGCAAAAAGGAAGAGGTCATATGGAGAAAGTTACAGGCGGGAGTTTTTCCGAACCCACTCGCACTAAGCAGATGGCATCCGGCGATCCAAGACCCCAGGTGTAAACAGTGTAATGAACATGGTGTGGACATGCCCTAGCCACAACGAACCAGACAGGAATATAGAGTCCTGGGAGGCTTTAATGGCCAGCCAGAAAGAAGAAGAACAAAAAGAAGTCATCCGTCTGGCCCTGGACACCGCTGAATCCCAAGGGATCCCAGCCTGCTGAAAGGGGAGGAAGATGACGGCGGTCAAGACTCGTCTTTTTCGCCCTCTGATTCCTTGACGGGTGCAAATAAAGTTATTTCATCATCATCATCAGATGAAAATTGTTTTTTGGGGAGGAAAGGAAATTTCGCAGTATCTGTCTCACATATCGGCAGACACCGGAATCGGGTCTTAAAGGAAGGAATAAAGGAGAGAGTGAAAGAAGCAAGGATAAACGAGGTGCCATAGTGGAGGGCTCCGGAATGATTTCGACTACATGGGGATCTACAACGTGCTTTGACATAGCACAGCACACGGGCGCCTTTGCGTTTCGACTGCTGCGAAACGCGGCCGTCGCGGTAGGTTCCGTAGCGGGGGTAATCCGTATAAATATCCCAGCGCCCTAACCACTCAGCCACCGCGGTAGGGTCTCTCCCGGCAGATCCGCAGGTCGTCGAAATTAATCCGGAGCCATCCACCATGCCCCAATTTCTTCTTTTCTTATTTCTGTCCCTCCTTTAGTGCTTTTCTAACGGTGCGTATCAGGTGTCAGCACAGATGTGACAGATACTGCGGCATTTCCTTTGTCCCAACCCAATACAGGCCCGAGCAATTTCTTTTCCATTCTTCTTTCAGTCAAAACTCAGTACTATTTCTATTACGAGAATAGAGTGATGAGCACTGACGACGCCCTCAGTAGCCACTACTGCATACTCATCAGTGTCATTTATACTCAACCCTACATCGCCCCCTTGCACAAGCAAAACTTCCCGACTGGAATGTTTTCTGGCAGACCCTCCAAGTAACTTCTCTCTTGCGGCAAGTCTACTCCACTTGGGCGCACCGACTCATGGAAACACTCCGTCCGCACGAAAAGCATATGCAGCTTACAGAGCGTGCATCGGGCGTGGATGCAACTCTCTATTGCACCTCTTGGAAGCTCGCCGTAGCCTCACAAAACAATGGCGGAGGGAGAAACACAATCGTATATTCCGCGCTCGCATCTGTGACGTACCCAGCAAGCTGCAGAGTATTCTGCCCAGCTCGCTGACAATAACAGGGCAGATAGCAACAGCGCAGCAAGACAGATGTCGAGCCGCAACACTTCAGGCCTCCTTAGGAGTCTCATAGACCCCACTCAAACACGCTCGGAAATCTAGAAACACCTTACTCTCAGCATACACAATGTTCAAGTAAACACAGAGCAGCTAGTGAACATCTACCGCTCACAATACCTCAATCAGGATCAAAACACGCGCGGGCAGTATTATTAGTATTCTTAGAGATGGAGGGGCCCTTGGGTAGGCTGAATAATTCAGCACCGCAGGTCCTGGCTCCGAAGGACGTTGTCGGCCTCCGTTATGAAGGAATATGTACAGTGGGTTTATTTAAAATTTTACAAGAGTAAGGAACAGAATGAAGGATGATTTTCACTGCACTCACTGTCGAGATGTATACCATTCTTCGTCACTAAATTCCCTAGGTTGAGGACGCCCTCGCCAGGGTGGGAGTGGCTGAAACTTTCATTCGCGCGCACAAACTGACACCGCCGCACATAGGCACACCCCCCGTCACATGCCGACCCTGGGACAGAGGAGGAGGCCGTCGGGTTCACGTCGACTGCGGCAGGCGATGTTATCTGTCCAGCCGAATGTTTCCACGCGCTGCTGGCATCTGTTCTTCCTTAGATGTCAGCCGACGCGCCAGGCTAGATCGCAAGGTCGGGTCGAGAAGACGGAAGAGGTCGTTTTGTCTTTTAAGATGCCTGCGAAGATTGCGGACGATGACCGCTAGCACGCCGGTGCTTTCGACACGCTGTCTTCCACCGGAAACGAGGCTTCTTTGTTACCCCAACATAGTCACGACCATTGGGGAAGATAACTGCCGCTCGTTCGCTGTGGCGGAGTCTTTGAGGCCTCCGCTCTCTCGGTTCCCATAATCCAACCGGGCGACACTTCCAAATTGTAACCAGCTGACACCTGACTCCACTCTCAGTAGTCCTTGGCGGGAAACGTGCGAGCGATTCCCATCGCTTTGCTCGGAGCCAACCCGAAGAAGCATAAGTGCTGGCTACCAGCAGGCGAGTCTTGCTTTCGCCGTTGCTAATCCAGATAGGCTGTCGCCGTACGTATCAGTATACAGACAGCGATAATTATTAACTGGATCAGCTTTTCCTGCTTCACGACCAATGCGTGGATCTTGCCAAAATGCGGAGGGGGACAGCACCTGGGAGGGACGAATCTTAGAGCGCTTGTCACTTGGGGGCTGAACACATCCCAGAGGCTGACCACCCTCATCAGTCGAGTCACAAACACTCCACACCGGACCATCCGCCTATTACGGCGCATTGGCAGTCGCCACCACGGCATGCGAGAACACTTGTTCTAAGGCGCTTCATTTATTAAGGCGATAGGGAGTCGAAGTGATCGCATATGCACATTCAAATGCATGCTTTATCTTAATTTTGTATGAAAGTGATGCAGCAATTCGTCTTGCAGCATACCGAGTGGTGTCGGTCCAAGTAATTGGGCCGTAAGAGAGATTATTAGGGGGTTTAATGAGGGAGGAGGTGGCCCCCAGGTGCGTGCCCAGGTCTTGGTCTTAATAATAAAGGCTTTTTTTCTGTCTCATGCATATTCACTCGGAGAAAATAACTTTAATGATTGCAAAAAATTGCGCGTAAAATGAATCCAGAAATAGTAATGGTTTCACATTTTCACACGTAAGGAGTTCATAAGTGCGTCTCAAAATCAGGCTGCTTTCTGCTTGCGTATAACTCGAAAGTCGCAAACGGTTTGATGGCTTTACTGTAACGAAGGAATGGTTTAAAAAATTCTATGGTCTAAACGGTGTGTTTGCTAAACACTAATGTATACCTAGTGGCGAAAGTACAAGAAAATCGTTTTTTGAACGAAGTGTTGAAGAACCCTCGGAAATTTCACTCGGGGCCAATAGTGCTGGCCATTGCACACATTTCGTTTATTCACAAAGCAAGGAATGTTTGTCCGCGAAGACGCATCATTGTACATATTGGCAGCAATGTATTCGATCGGTGCCACGCCCGGCAGTTATGGTGCTGTATAGCGCCTCTCACCCTTCTTCCCCTACCTCCAGCACAACATATGCTGATTTGTTAAGACCGTGGAAGCATTGTTTCGATAGAGGTGAAACGTAGCAGGCGCCTGCTTGCTGTGCGATGGGAGAGTACGTTAAAAAATTGGCGGTGGTTTAGCTCTAGTTAACCCTGGTCGAAATCGAAAAGCTGCAGCTCCTTGCCCCGCCGCGGTGGCTCAGTGGTTAGGGCGCTCGACTACTGATCCGGAGTTCCCGGGTTCGAACCCGACCACGGCGGCTGCGTTTTTATGGAGGAAAAACGCTAAGGCGCCCGTGTGCTGTGCGATGTCAGTCCACGTTAAGGATTCCCAGGTGGTCGAAATTATTCCGGAGCCCTCCACTACGGCACCTATTTCTCTTTCTTCTTTCACTCCCTCCTTCATCCCTTCCCTTACGGCGCGGTTCAGGTGTCCAACGATATATGAAACAGATACTGCGCCATTTCCTTTCCACCAAAAACCAATTATTATTATTATTATTATTAGCTCCTTGGCTACGTTTGTGCTCGAGCGACCGGCTGTCTCCTTGGCAGGCGTCGCATCGAACACGCCTAGTGTTAAGCAATTTAGCGATGGTGGATAAGCTTGAGCCTGTGGGCAGACCGTGCTTTTTTTTCTTTTAATTCTTCATATCACAACAGCAGCTCATCAGCAACGCACCAAAGTGCACCTGCGTTTTATTCGGAACCCACTTAGATCACCTGAGGATGCGATTGCAAATGAAAACTCGTTTTTGAGGAAAAGAAATGGCGCAGTATTTCTCGCACACCAGAGCCGCATCACCGTAAGGGAAAGGATAAAGGAGGGACTGAGAGAAGAAAGCAAGAGGCGCGGTATTAAAGGGCTCCTGAATAATTTCAGCCTCCTCGGAATTTTTAACCTTGAGTGACATCGCACAGTACGCGGGTGCTTTACCGTTTCTCCTCCAGGTACATGACGGCCGCCACAGTCGTGTTCTAACAAGGGAATATTTATAATAATTGGATTTTGGGGAAAGGAAACGGTGCAGTATCTGTCTCATATACAGTTGGATACCTGAACCGCGACATAAGGAAATGAATAAGGGAGGCATTGAAAGAAGAAAGTAAGGCAGAGGTGGCGTAGTGGAGGGCTCTGGAGTAATTTCGACTACCTGGGGATCTTTAACATGCACTGGCATCGCACAACCCACGGACGCATTAGCATTTTGCCTCCATAACGCAGCCGCCGCGGTCGGGAACGAACCCGGGAACTCCGGATCAGTAGTCGACCGCCCTAACCACTTAGCCACCGCGGCGGGTAACCCGGGAACCACACAAGACGCCTTCCCGCTCTGCTCGGTCAAGGTATGTTAGATCACGGACAAAGTAGGGAGCACACCTGCGATGCGTCCTTTCCTCCCCTCTGCAACGTTTTGACTGAGAGCACATCTGTAGATCTCCACGGCAGGCCTCACATCGATCTCACCCAGCTTTCCGCTGAACTCCTCAGATTGCACCGGTGTTTTATCAGATGAAAATTGTTTTTTGGGGAGCAAAGGAAATGGCGCAGTGTCTGTCTCACATATCGGCAGACACCTGAATCGGGTCTGAAAGGAAGGAATAAAGGAGAGAGTGAAAGAAGCAAGGATAAACCTCACATCGATCTCACCCAGCTTTCCGCTGAACTCATCAGAGTGCACCGGTGTTTTATCAGATGAAAATTGTTTTTTGGGGAGCAAAGGAAATGGCGCAGTGTCTGTCTCACATATCGGCAGACACCTGAATCGGGTCTTAAAGGAAGGAATAGAGGAGAGAGTGAAAGAAGCAAGGATAAACGAGGTGCCATAGTGGAGGGCTCCGGAATGATTTCGACTAAATGGGGATCTATAACGTGCTTTGACATAGCACAGCACACGGGCGCCTTTGCGTTTCGCCTGCTACGAAACGCGGCTGTCGCGGTAGGTTCCGTAGCGGGGGTAATCCGGATAAGTATCCCAGCGCCCTAAGCACTCAGCCACCGCGGTAGGGTCCCGTTAAAGATCCGCAGGTGGTCGAAATTATTCCGGAGCCCTTCACAATGCCCCTATTTCTTCTTTTCTTTTCTCAGTCCCTCCTTTAGTGCTTTTCTTACGGTGTGGTTCAGGTGTCAGCACAGATGTGACAGATACTGCGGCATTTCCTTTGTCCGAACCCAATACAGGCCCGAGCAATTTTCTTTCCATTCTTCTTTCAGTCAAAACTCAGAACTATTTCTATTACGAGAATAGAGGGATCAGCACTGACGACGCCCTCAGTAGCCACTACTGCATACTCAGCAGTATCATTTATACTCAACCCTTCATCGCCCCCTTGCACAAGCCAAACTTCCCGACTGAAATGTTTTCTGGCAGACCCTCCAAGTAACTTCTCTCTTGCGGCAAGTCTACTCCACTTGGGCGCACCGACTCATGGAAACACTCCGTCCGCACGAAAAGCATATGCAGCTTACAAAGCGTGCATCGGACGTCTATGCAACTCTCTGATGCACCTCTTGGAAGCTCGCCGTAGCCTCAAAAAACAATGGCGGAGGGAGACACAATCGTATATTACGCGCTCGCATCTGTGACGTACCCAGCAAGCTGCAGCGTATTCTGCCCAGCTCGCTGACAATTACAATGCAGATAGATGCAACAGCGCAGCAAGACAGATGTCGAGCCGCAACACTTCAGGCCTCCTTAGGAGTCTCATACATCCCACTCAAACACGCTCGGAAATCCAGAAACACCTTACTCTCAGCATGCACAATTTTCAAGTTAACACTGAGCAGCTAGTGAACATCTACCGCTCACAATACCTCAATCGGGATAAAGACCCGTACGGGCAGTATTATTAGTATTGTAAGAGATGGAGGGGCCCTGGAGTAGACTGACTAATTCAGCACCGCAGGTCCTGGCTCCGAAGGACATTGTCGGACTCCGTTATGAAGGAAAATGTACAGTGGGTTTATTTAAAATTTTACAAGAGTAAGGAACAGAATGAAGGATGATTTTCACTGCACTCACTGTCGAGATGTATACCATTCTTCGTCACTAAATTCCCTAGGTTGAGGACGCCCTCGCCAGGGTGGGAGTAGCTGAAACTTTCATTCACGCGTACAAACTGACACCACCGCACATAGGGACACGCCCCCGTCACATGCCGAGCCTGGGACAGAGGAGGGTGCCGTCGGGTTCACGTCGACTGCGGCAGGCGATGTTATCTGTCCAGCCGAATGTTTCCACGCGGTAGTACAGCACGATACCCCAGTCACAAATGTCACACACGTGCTAGTCGAATTAATTCCGCCTAGGAAACCCGACCACAGTCTGTGCTGAATATCTATAGCAGCCCAAAGTTACGGAAAGCAAGCTTCGGCCCGCTTTTTCAGGCGACCCTGAAGCTCGCAGGCAATCACCCCGTCATTTTCACGGGAAACTTTAATGCCCAACACCCGGCTTGGGGTTACGCACAGGAGGACATTAAAGGTAGAACACTGTGGCTCACCGCACAACAGTGTGGGTTGACTCTTCTTACAGATCCACTAGTCCCCACCCGCTGCGGTAACAGTGTTTCCAGGGATACGTCTCCCGATCTGACTTGCTAAAAATTCGGGCACTCCAACATGGATAAACACTCAACAAAATCTCGGCAGCGATCACTGCATATTAGAAATAGTGACCTCAACTGGCCCCAAACGTCGTAGAGCTCGAGCCCCCAGCCTTGTCGATTGGGACACGTTCCGCGCTAAAAGAGCCGCCCGAGAAGCTGATACCCCCGAAATACTAGACATAGATATCTGGGCACAGGATCTTTGTCAAGATGCCAAAGCAGTCACCCATACGTTAGACCAGGCTGACCACCTGGAGATTGCGGACAGCCGGCTTCTTCACCTATGGGAGGCAAAGAGAGGACTCGAGAACCGACTCAACCGACAGCGGTGGAACCGCAATCTGCGCAGAAGAATAGCTAGGCTAAACAAGGAGATCGAGGATCATGCAGCTAAACTTACTTAACAAAACTGGGATGACATATGCAACCAAATGGATCGCAATATGGGAGTCTCTAAGACTTGGCACTTGCTCCGTCATCTACTTGACCCTACAGGTAGCAGAACCATCTAGAGGCAGAACCTGCAGAAGCTTGTGCATGAGTATGCAGGCCCACCAGAGGACCTTTTCCTTGAACTTAAAGATAGATATATTGGCAATGCTCCTATCCAAGCCTTCCCAGATTATGCTGGTCCGGAAAACACGCAGCTCGACTCCCCCATTACTGTGGATGAGGTTAGGGCAGGATTGCCAGGCTAAACTGCAAATCCGCCACTGGCCCAGATGCAGTATCCAACAATATCCTCCGCAACCTGGATGAAGTGTCGCTATAATCACTAACTGAGTATATGCAGAAATGCTGGTCGGAGGGCTCCATCCCACAAATATGGAAAACGGCAGAGATTATTTTCTTCCCAAAGCCAGGGAAGGCACTCAGCCTTGAGAACCTCAGGCCGATTTCGCTCACGTCTTGTGTAGGTAAGCTCATGGAGCACGTAGTTCATACCTGCCTCAACCGGTTTATGGAGGAGAACGAGATGTACCCTCCAACCATGATTGGATTTCGACCAAAACTTTCTACGCAGGATGTAATGCTTCAGCTCAAACATCAGATTATTGAGGCAAAAACGCGGGACACCCGAATAATTCTTGGACTTGACCTGGAAAAGGCCTTTGACAATGTTAGACATGATGCGATCTTGGAGAACCTTCATGAACTCGGGGTGGGAGCCCGCACCTTCAACTATATCCGCGACTTTCTCTCAGGTAGAAAGGCGCATTTTCAAGTAGGAGGTCTCCACTCGCATGACTTCCCCCTCGGCAACAAGGGCACCCCGCAGGGATCGGTCCCATCACCATTTCTCTTCAATGTTGCAATGTTGAAACTTCCACACCAATTAGCGCAGGTTCCGCAACTCCACCACAGTCTCTATGCTGACGATATCACCTTGTGGACCGCCGAGGGCAATGATGCCGAAATCGAGGAGAGACTACAGCATGCAATAGATATCGTGGGGAGTTATGTAGCCCCTGGGGGGCTGCGGTGCTCTCCAGCCAAATCTGAATTTCTCATATTCCGCAACATCAGATCCTTTGCGCAAACCCCACCGGCCATCGAACTCAGTATTCGCGGAGTCCCCATTCCCTGAGTGCCCAAAATTAAAATCTTGGGTCTAATTCTACAAGAACACGGCTTCAATGGTGACGTAATTCGGAAGCTTCAGGGAACCTCGCAGCAAATTATGCGACTCATTCGCCGCATTAGTAACCGCCACTCGGGCTTGAAGGAAAGCAATACTCTCCGTTTAGTACAAGCATTTGTGATAAGCCGCATAGCTTACGTATGCCCTTACCTACATCTCAAGTCAGCTGAAAAAGAAAAAGTGGAGGCCATAATCAGAAAATGCGTCAAACAGGCAGTTGGGCTACCCATGCACACAGCGGCTGAGAAAGTGTTAGGTCTCGGTCTTCATAACACCCTAAGCGAGATTATTGAAGCGGTAACCGTCTCGCAGTACGAACGACTATCGGCCACACCAACTGGCAGACACATTCTGTCCACACTAGGCATAACATACGAACGACAAGGCGGACCCACAACTGACCTTCCCGAACATATACGCCAGCTTCTGGTCATTCCTCCACTACCTCGGAACATGCACCCAGATTTCCACGCTGAACGTCGTACAGAGATAGCCAAATCATTAGGCAAACGCTTTCTTAATGATACCTCTGTGGTATATGTAGATGCGGCAGATTCTTCGGCTGACAAGATGGTAGCTGTGGTCACCACGGAACGTGGTACACTCATAACTGGGGGCACTATACGCACTCAGCACACACATGTTGGAGAAGAAACAGCCATTGCTCTAGCCATTGTGGGATCCTCGGCAGAAACCATTGTCAGCGACTCAAAATTGGCTGTACGTAACTACACGTTTGGAAGAATCTCCCCACAAGCAGCACGGATTCTGCTAAATTATCAGCCCACGCGGCGCATTCGCCTAATCTGGACGCCTGTTCATGCTTCCCTTGCTGGTAATGAGGCGGCTCATAACCTAGCTCGAGAACTGTCCCGCCGAGCTGGATCGTGCAGCCCACCCGCCCTATAGTCTGGCAAGGACAGGTTGTTTTCTTACAGAGAAATCCTGCAGCACTACAGGCTTGCAAGACTCAGATTCCCCCCAGCAGATAAAACGCTCTCCAAGCAACAGGCCAAAGCCTGGCGTAAGCTTCAAACTAACACCTATCCAAATCCCCAATTGTGTAGCTTCTATTCGGAAGGACTCTACTCAAACAAATGCAAAAATTGTGATGCGAAAGCCGATCTGAATCATATGATTTGGAACTGCCCGCAGTCCCTACCCGCGAGTCACTTCATTACCGACTCTGCTCATTGGGAGGCTCTATTGCTCAGCCCCGACCCGGGGTTACAGATCAAGCTCCTCCAGCTTACTGAAGACGCCGCCGCTGCCCAAGGGATAGCGGCCGCCGTTTAAGCGGGGGGCGACTTCGTGTCGCTCCTCTATATCCGCTGGAAATAAAGTTTCACAACCAACCAACCAACGGCCTATGGCTTCAGTGCCGCGTTTCTTCCACGTTGTCAATGATAACGCATGCAGCGCAGATCTGTCTCTACCGCCACAAAGCTCAACCCGCTGCGGTGGCTCAGTAGTTAGGGCGCTCAGCTACTGATCCGGAGTTTCCGCGTTCGAACTCGACCGCGGCGGCTGCGTTTTTGTGGAGGCAAAACGCTAAGGCGCCCGTGTGCGGTGCGATGTCAGTGCACGTTAAAGATTCCCAGGTGGTCGAAATTATTCCGGAGCCTTTCACTACGGGCACCTCTTTCTTCCTTTGTTATGTCACTCCTCCTTTATTCCTTCCCTTACGGCGCGGTTCAGGCGCTCAACGGTATATGAGACAGATACTGCACCATTTCCTTTCCCCCAAAACCAATTAATATTATTATTATCACAGAGCCCAACGGGTGACTGAGGTGTCAACCGTCCCAAGGGGCCAGTAGGAGGAGGTAAACTTTATTAAATAAGAGGTCTTAGGCGCGTGTTGGGGTGACGTTCCTCTCCCGCGGTGGGCTCCTCTTCTAGGCCGGACGCCAGGTGGCCGACCGACGATGTCGTTCGGCGACCTCTTCGGCCCACTCCGTGACTCGGAGTTGAACCTCCGGGTCCGAGCTGAGCAGCGCGGCCTACCACTGCGATTGGGTAGAGAGCTGCAAACTGTTCGACGGCTTGGCTTGACATGAGTATAGGATGTGTAGTGTGTCTGCCTTATGGTGTCCACAGAGAGAACAGACAGGGCTAAACTGCTCTGGGAACCATATGGAGTACATGTACGGATTAAGAAAGTGTGTTTGGAGCTGCCGCCAGCTGACTTCCTGTGTTTTACTTAGAGTTCTATGTGGTTCTCGTAAGATTTCTCTTTCTTCTTGAAGTGGGTAGTAATTTCTTTGTAGGTCGTCACTCGCTCCTTGGCCGACCTGAGCTCGGGGTAGCGCACCTTCCGGTTAACTACGAATTCCCGGGAAAACTGGCGCGCCGCCTCGTTTCCAGGATGGCCCGAATGGGCGGGGACCCAGATCAATGTGATCTGGCGGGTATTGGAGATTTTTAGTAATATTTTGATGGCTGCGGAGTGGGCCCTTCCTTTGGCAAAATTTCTAATTGGGGTTTTAGAGTCGCTGATGATGTATTTGGCAGTGGTGGAGGTAATGGCTAAGGCTATGGCAGCTTCTTTGGCCTCATCCGGAAATTTTGTTTTATCGATTGTCGCCGATGCAAGTGGAGAACCTCGATGATCGACAACTGCCAGAGAAAAGGCGTGTCTGTCCGCATGTTCTGCCACGTCCACATGGGCTGTGAATTTGTGAGCTGAAAATCTTTCGTGAAGTTTTTCTGCCCTAGCCTTTCAGGGGGCCAGTTATGCACCTTTCGTTTGGTTTCGAAGCTCCCGCTTTTTATGGCCTTCGCCACAGCTGCGGCTAGGCGACGTCACGTGCTTCTCCTCGGTTCAAGGCCATATGAAACACTCCGAACAAGCTACGGAAGGCAGTAGTAAAGCTTTCGCTTTAAAATGTGAGAGAACATTTTTATGTGGCTTCGCCCTTTCAAGTACCGACACTTTTCCAGGCAGCGATACGTAAAACTCCCTCGGTCACTGCCATCACCATCGCTCATCCTACGCGAAAGCTCCTAAGCCTCGATCGAATGCATGGCCTTAAATAAGAGTAGGGAGGTGCAGCAGCACATTGGCTGGCGAGGTCGCTCATGCTTCGCGTTTCAATTAGTTTTAAGATTACCCGCCGCAGTGACTCAGCGGTTACAGGGCCTAGCTGCTGAATTCGAAGACACGGGAGGAAATCCTGGCCCCGGCAGCTGTTTTCATGAAGATTTTGAACCATTGGTCCAATGGAGATCTGGTGGCACCCCTGATAACCAGGCCGGCCCAAGAAGAGCCATTCACAGCCTACAATGAGATCTCAAGAAACTAACCAGAGGAACTCTCCCACCCCTACATAAATTACTGAACAGACACTAACAGGTAACTCGGAGAAAAATACAGACACTTACCCTAACCCGACCTATTTTGCTAAATTTATTGATGGAATAAATCCTCTCTGCTGCTTCAGTACCCTCAGCCTTAGTACCCGGGTTCGAACCCGACCGCGGCTTCCGCGTTTAGATGGACGCGAAACGCAAAAGCCGCCCGTGCGCTGTGCGATGTCAGTGTACGTACGTTAAAGATCCCCAGGTGGCGGAAATTATTCTGGAGACATCCAGTATGGCACCTCTTTCTTGCTCTCTTCTTTCACTCACTCCTTTATCCTTTCCCTTACGGCGCGTCTCGGGTGCCCAGCGAGATATGCGAGACAGTTGTATGTAACTGGTTTATATTGTTGCGGGAAAGAATATATTTACAGTTATTTACAAAAACGAATGAACAGCTACGGGCGGCACTCAGAACACAGCCAGAGATGAGTTCTTGTCTTCTTTCTCGTCCACTCGTTCACTCACACAATGTCGTCGTCGTCGTCGTCTACCCGCTGCAGGACCCCCGGCTGATGAAACGCCGTCTCGGCGTTAGAGTGGTGGCGTAGGAGCGTCGTGATAAGGTTTGAGGCGGCATACATGGACGACGTCGGTAGAGGGGCCAGATGACGATGGCGAGGACGCAAGGGGAGCAATTTCATAGTTCACGTCGGTGACTCGGCGCACCACACGGTGAGGGCCACGGTAGTGAGAAAGGAGCTTCTCGGAGAGACCGACGCTGCGCGACGGCGTCCAGAGAAGGACGAGTGATCCGGGGTGATATTCGACGGCCCGGTGCCGGCGGTCGTAGGCGGACTTCTGGGAAGCTTGAGAGGCACGGAGCCGACTACGGGCTATTTGGCGAGCCAGCGTGGCCTGGGCGATGGCGTCCTGAGCGTAAGCAGTGGTGGGGACTGAAGAAGGCGGCATGAGTGTGTCCAAAGGCAATAGGGGGTGCCTACCAAACAAAAGGTAGAAAGGGGAATAGCCTAGTTGTGTCATGACGTGAAGAGTTATATGCAAATGTCACAAAAGGCAAGGCTGCGTCCCAATCGCGGTGGTCCGGTGAGACGTACATTGCTAACATATCGGGGAGCGTGCGGTTGAACCGTTCCGTAAGCCCGTTGGTTTGTGGATGGTAAGCTGTCGCGAGCTGGTGCTACGTGGCACACGAACGAAGAATGTCATCAATCACTCTGGACAGAAAATAACGACCGCGGTCGGTGAGCAGTTGACGAGGGGCGCCATGGTGAAGAATTACGTCTTGGAGAAGAAACTCGGCGACATCGGTAGCGCAGCTGGTGGGCAAAGCACGCGTGATGGCGTACCGAGTCGTATAATCAGTTGCGACAGCGATCCACTTGTTACCGGAGAGGGACGTGGGAAAAGGGCCAAGAAGGTCGAGGCCAACACGGTGAAAAGGTTCCGGAGGTACGTCGATGGGTTGTAGAAGACCGGCAGGCAAAGTGGAGGGCCTTTTCCGGCGTTGACACAGGTCGCAAGCGGCAACGTAACGCTTGACGGAACGATACAGACCAGGCCAAAAGAAGCGGTGCCGCACTCGAGCGTACGTGCGGGACACGCCAAGGTGGCCGGCTGTCGGCAGATCGTGCAATTCCTCAAGGACAGAAGAACGTAGATGTTGGGGTATGACGAGGAGCAGCGGAGGACCGTCGGAGCGTAGGTTGCGGCGATACAAAATGCCATTCTGGAGCACACAAAGTTGCAGAGACGGAGATCGGTTTGCAGAGCGGAGGCCATCAAAGATAGGTTGTAAAGTTGAGTCGTTGCGCTGTTCGTTGGCGATATCGGTGAGAGCAGTGATAGCTAAGAGGCAGGGTAGGGTCTCAGCGTCTTCGAGGTCAGGTGGCTCCACAGGGTATCGGGATAAACAGTCAGCATCCTGGTGGTGACGACCGGACTTGTACACGACAGAGTATGAATACTCTTGAAGGCGCCAAGCCCAGCGACCAAGGCGACCGGTGGGATCTTTTAGTGAGGACAGCCAACAGAGAGCGTGGTGATCAGTGACGACAGTGAATGAGCGGCCGAACAGGTACGGGCGGAATTTAGCGACAGTCCAGACAAGGGCGAGACACTCGCGCTCAGTAATGGAGTAATTTTGCTCTGCGGCGGAAAGTAGGCGGCTGGCATAAGCGATGACGCGATCCCGGCCCTGTTGACGTTGGGCTAGCACGGCACCGATCCCATATCCGGAGGCGTCGGTGCGAATCTCTGTGGGAGACGACGGGTCAAAATGGGCTAAGATGGGCGGAGAGGTTAGCAAATGAACGAGGGAGGAAAATGAGTTTTCTTGAGCAGGGCCCCAGATAAAGGGGGTGTCGTTCATAAGAAGGTCGGTGAGGGGGCGAGCGATGCCGGCGAAATCTTTGATAAAACGTCGAAAATATGAGCACAAGCCGACAAAGCTGCGCACATCTTTCGACGACCTAGGAAGAGGAAACTCCTTCACGGCTTGAATTTTGACTGGATCTGGGCGTACACCAGAAGCATCAACCAGGTGTCCGAGAATAGTGAGTTGGCGGCGACCGAATTTGCATTTCGATGAGTTCAGCTGGAGTCCGGCGTTACGAAACACTGTGAAAATACTGGAGAGGCGTTCGAGGTACGTGGCAAAAGTAGGCGAGAAAACCACAACATTGTCTAGGTAGCAGAGGCAGGTAGACCACTTAAAGCCGCGAAGAAGGGAGTCCATCATTCGTTCAAAGGTAGCCGGTGCGTTACAGAGTCCGAATGGCCTGACTTTAAATTGGTATAAGCCATCAGGCGTCATGAAGGCGGTCTTTTCACGGTCCTTTTCATCTGCGGCAATTTGCCAGTACCCCACTCGAAGATTAATTGAAGAGAAATATTTGGCGCCGTGGAGGCAATCTATTGCATCATCGATCCTCGGGAGAGGATATACGTCTTTTTTTGTGTGATGCGGTTTAGGTGCCGGTAATCAACGCAGAAGCGCCAGCTGCCGTCCTTCTTTTTTACCAGGACAACTGGAGAAGCCCAAGGGCTTGACGAGGGCTCGATGATGTCTTTTGCGAGCATCTTATCGACCTCTTGATTTATGACGGTGCGTTCAGCGCTGGACACGCGGTACGGACGTCTGTGGAGAGGAGCGGCATCACCGGTGTTTATCCGATGCGTCACTACAGAGGTACGAGTAAAAACACGGGCATCAAAGTCGAAGATGTCGCGAAACGATGATAAGAGGCACCTAAGATCGTGAGCTTGCATCGCTGGTAGGTCAGAACAGATCATGGCGTAGTCATCCGTTGGTTTTTCTGGTGTTGTTGCCGCAGGCAACAGGCATTGATAAGTGGAAGGTAAGCAGCTGTCCACCACTGATATGACACATTCGGCAGCAGGGCACAGCGTGGAGAGTGAGATGCCTTGCGGGAGCGGTTGGATAGACGAGCCAAAGTTCAGAACCGGAAGGTACGCACGGTTTGCCGACGTTGTAAAGACAGTGTGCGCAAGCGCAATACTTCGCGTGAGGGCAACGTCAATGTCCGGAGTGACTACGTAGGGGCCATCAGGGACAGGGGGAACAGATGAGAAAGAAATGTAAGTTGCGGCTTGAGGCGGTAGACGGACAAAGTCGACAGCACAAAGACGAGGTACAACTGGGGACGGCGACTCAGCAGAAAGAGGAAGGTCAAGCTGGACAACACTAGTGGCGCAGTTGATGAGGGCTGAATGCTTAGACAGGAAGTCGAGGCCAAGAATGGCGTCCTGAGAGCACTGGTCCAGAACAGAGAATAGAACGGATGTATGGCGGCCGGATATGGTCACACGGGCTGTGCATAGTCCAACCACAGGAGGCGTTCCGCCGTCGGCAACGCGGAGAACGGCTGTGGGTGCAGAGGTCAGTAACTTTCTGAGGCGGCGTCGTAGGGTGGAACTCATGACGGACACGTGCGCGCCCGTGTCGATCAGGGCTCTCACAGCGACTCCATCGACATGAATAGCGACCAAATTTTGGTGTGCGCGAAGGGCTAATTAATTGGGTTTTTGGGGAAAGGAAATGGCGCAGTATCTGTCTCATATATTGTTTTACACCTGAACCGCACCGTAAGGGAGGGAATAAAGGAGGGAGTGAAAGAAGGCAGGAAGAAAGAGGTGCCGTAGTGGAGGGCTCCGGAATAATTTCGATCACCTGGGGATCTTTAACGTGCACTGACATCGCACAGCACACGGGCGCCTTAGCGTTTTTCCCCCATAAAAACGCAGCCGCCGCGGTCGGGTTCGAACCCAGGAACTCCGGATCAGTAGCCGAGCGCCCTAACCACTGCGCCACCGCGGCGGGTTAAGCGAGGATTTTGGGACTGGGGCTGTACTGCAGCATCACCTCCAGACACTGCAGCGTCTAGTTTTCCGCTTGCGAACGTCCGTAGGGGCCAGGAGAGGAGCGACGGCGTAGGGGCGAACGAGACTGCCGACGCAGGGGGGACGGGGAGCGGCTGGAGCGGGAAATCTGGCCGTCAACGGTAGCACTCTGCTGGGCTGAAGGGGGCGTGAAGTGGCGCGGCTGTTCATCGTTGCGGTGAGAGCTTAGATGACTGTATGTGCTACGACGAGACCAATAATTGCGACAGTGACGGGAGATGTGGCCAATGCGGTGGCAGAGGAAACAAATGGGTCTGTCGTCGGGTGTCCGCCAGTCGTTAGGGTTACGGCGACGTGGAGCGAAGTAGGAAGGTCGTTCAGGAGCAATCGCAGTGATGTCGGGTGGTGATGAAGGACGCACAGGGCTGACGGGCTGGAGACCAAGGTTTGCAAGCTCTTGACGGACGACGGCTTGTACCATCGAGATGGTGGGCAAGTGGTTGTCGCCATCACGTAGAGGCAAGGAGGCAGGGGAAATAGCTTCGAGTTCGCGTCGAATGATGCGGGTCACATTTTCTGGAGGCGCAGGAGTTTGCCGGTGCAGCAGGTCTTCACATGAGGAAGTCGCAGCCGTGTTGGGGAGGCGTGTGTACGGCTGACTAATACGTCTGCTTTTAGCTTCCTCGAAGCGGCGGCATTCCTTAATAATGCCGTCGACTGTAGTGCAGTTCTTGCAGACGAGCAGGTTGAAGGCGTCGTCGGCGATCCCCTTCAACACGTGACCCAAACGGCCGTCCAAACAGCTCGCGCAGTTTCTGCTTGCAGACGTGCCAGCTGGTCAAATCATCTTCGTGAGTCTCGTACCAGACGCGGGCGGTGTCTTTTAGATAGAAGATGACATTCGCGAACATAATAGTCGGATCCCAGCGGTTGTACATACTCACGCGTTCATACATGTTGATCCAGTCGTCCACGTCAACGTTGTCGGTGCCAGAAAATGTCCCAGGGACACGAGGGGAAGAAAGAACGAGCGATGGCATTGCCGATTGTGATGTTAGCTGGGAGGCGTCTTGGGTCATGGTGAGCGAAGTCAGCTGGCGGCCGCTGCGGAGCTCCGTCTTCGGTAGGTGTAGAGGAAAGCCGCACCTCCACCAAATATGTTGCGGGAAAGAATATATTTACAGTTATTTACAAAAACGAATGAACAGCTATGGGCGGCACTCAGAACACAGCCAGAGATGAGTTCTCGTTCAAGAAGAACAGCGCGAAAAGACAAGGACCACAGGAAGATACACAAAGACAAGCGCTGTCTTTGTGTATCTTCCTGTGGTCCTTGTCTTTTCGCGCTGTTCTTCTTGAACATGGCATACCAACTCGCCCAAGCATCAGTCCTAATGAGTTCTCGTCTTCTTTCTCGTCCACTAGTTCACTCACACAATGTCGTCGTCGTCGTCTACCCGCTACAATATTAAAATAATAATGAAAAGGAAGGTAATAGTTTTTGGTAGGCCCGGCATCTGCCATCGATACGGAAGCATCTGAGCTGTGGCAGCGGAAATAAAGGATAGCAGGCAGAATGGAGAAATGAAATGAAAGAATTGAGGGGACGGGAAGAGAGGATAGGGGGAGAGGCAATATACACAAACTATTTACACAAGAAGAAATGTGTCCAGGTTGTGCGCGTGATTAATTTATGATGGAGCAATAAAAACACGGGCACAGCACTATGTTGACTACAACTGGAGTGGGGCGTCTAGTTGTTAATTGCCTAGTTATTGAGTCATTTCCTTTCTTAATAATAATAATAATTGGTTTTTGGGGAAAGGAAATGGCACAGTACCTGTCTCATATATCGGCGGACACCTGGGCCGTGCCGTAAGGGAAGGAATAAAGGAGGGAGTGGAAGAAGAAAGGAAGAAAGAGGTGCCGTAATGGAGGGCTCCGGAATAATGTCGACCACCTGGGGATCTTTAACGTGCACTGACATCGCACAGCACACAGGCGCCTTAGCGGTTTGCCTCCATAAAAACGCAGCCACCGTGGTCGGGTTCAAACCCGGGAACTCCGGTTCAGTAGACGAGTGCCCTAACCACTGAGCCACCGCGGCGGGTATTTCCTTTTTTCGAGAACTGGTTTTTTGGGGAAGCCCCGCCGCGGTGGCTCAGTGGTTAGGGCGCTCGACTACTGATCCGGAGTTCCCGGGTTCGAACCCGACCGCGGCGGCTGCGTTTTTATGGAGGAAAAACGCCAAGGCGCCCGTGTGCTGTGCGATGTCAGTGCAGGTTAAAGATCCCCAGGTGGTCGAAATTATTCCGGAGCCCTCCACTACGGCACCTCTCTCTTCCTTTCTTCTTTCACTCCCTCCTTTACCCTTCCCTTACGGCGCGCTTCAGGTGTCCAACGATATATGAGACAGACACTGCGCCATTTCCTTTCCCCCTAAAACCAATTATTATTATTATTATTATTTTTGGGGAAGGAAATGGCGCAGTATCTGTCTCACGTATCGTAGGACACCTCCACCGCGTCGTAAGGGAAGGGATAAAGGAGGGACTAAGAGCAGAAAGGAAGAAAGAGGTGCGGTAGTGGCAGGCTGCGGAATAATTTCGACCACCTGGGGATCAAGAGATCTAAAAACGTTGCTGGGGATATTTAAAGTGCTCTGACATCGCGCAACACGGGCGCCTTAGCGTTTCGCCTCCATCGAAACGCGGCCGGCGCGGTCGGGTTTGAACCCGGATACTCCATTCTTCAAAAACCAATTATTTAGAATAATATAAGGGGTCTTCTATTTCACTGAAAGTTCTTCGAAAATTATGATAATAGCCGCAGAGCATCACCTTTAACATGGGGTACCCGGCCAGGTAGATGTGAAGCACATATTTGCTTAGTAACCTATAGTGGTTTAATTAGGGTTCTAACCGTGTAGAATTGTTTTGTGCATAGAATAAAACAGGTTGTATGACGGACGAATTAGCAGGTCTGTGAATCGTTGCATGCGTGTGTATGTTTTCTTTAAGGCACACTTGTCTTCTATAATTTTTTTTTATACTTCTCGCCGCCTGGAGCGTGGAATTTCGCGTGTGGTGGCGAGATTGAATAGGGGACACCCTGAGGGTCATAGAATCGTTGCGTATAACCTCACGCCTTTAATCCGTGCGCGCACGACCGCGTGTTCTCGGGCCTGCGTACCTGAGGCAGGGGGAGAGGCGCCTTTTGTCTGATGGAAATAAAAGTTGTTTCAATCATCAAACAATACCACACACCTTGTTCAACAACTTTGTGCGTTCCGTTCTCTAAAGCTGACCCTAAATTTACACACGTGATTTATTGTTCATGATGCGTTTTCAGTGGCACATTTCAAACCTCGGCGTCGTGCGTACAGATAATTCTAAATTAAATAAATTCAGAGTATTCAAGTGGATGATATATGGACCAAATTCTCACTGCAGGAACAGATGATCACTATATAGGGTGACTGTTACTACAAAGAAATATTACAAAACTAGGGCCTCCTGGCGGGAAGCAAATGTCATTGTGTAAATTATTATTATTATTATTATTAGTCTGAAACCTCTCTCGGTTTTGAGAAGAAAAGCGCATAGTTGGTGCACATCGTCGGCGGACACCTCAAGCGCGCCACGAGTGCCGAAATATTGGCAACTCAGTTGTTTAGTAAGTGTTCGTGGCGCGCATGAGGCGTCCACCGACAAAGTTAACCAATGAACCAATGCGTCTTTTCTTTTCTCAAAACCGAGGGAGGTTTTAGACCGCGAATAAGATTAGAACGGGAATAGTGCCTTAAGTGCTTCGTGCAAGCCCCCTATTGTCGTGGTTGTTCCCTCGCCCAAGGAGGCACAGGAGACCACCATCGCCCTAGCCCTTGCACATTCGGACGCCCAATACATCTTCAGCGACTCCAAAACGGCTCTGTCCAACTTTGGCAGGGCAGGATTCACACCACTGCCTGGCAATGGTTGAACACTCCTATCCAAAATTTACCGCAGAGGGTAGAGCTCCAGTGGGTGCCGGCTCAATATGGGAACCCTGGAAACGAGGCTGCCGATAAATTGGCCCTAGGTTTCCTTTGCCGGGCTCAGGACAGTCTCGATCCGGGATTCTCGAGGGAGCGGGCACACCTTTGCGTAGCTCACGCAAATACCCCGTTTGGACTGTCGGACTTACTCCCCTCCCCACACAGGAGTATAAATGAAGAAGTATTTATACTCCCAAGGAGTATAAAGTTGTTACCAACCAACCCTCGGCTAGGGCATCTCTTTCTTCCTTTCTTCTTTCACTCCCTCTTTCATCCCTTCCCTTACGACACGGTGATGTGAGACAGATAATGCGCCATCTCTTTTCTCCAAGAGCCAATTTTTCAATTTCAAATTGCCTGAGAAAACGAATAAGAAATTTTGAGAGATTTTGAGGAAATTGGAATGAAAACTGAGGTAACGAGAGATGAGGGTGAAAAAAATTCTTCACTTTGTTATGTTGGTTGTTTTAGTTCTTGTTTCAGTTCAGTGGATTGTCTTGTCTTTGTAGGTGTGTACTTTGCAATTGGCTTATATAAGAGTCACGTGACTAAACGGTATAAATATTGGTGTCCTCGTCTCGTAACGCGTCCTTCGTATACCACTTGCAAAATGAGCCCCATCGCCGTGTCTTCAGATGCTTCTGCCTCCACCGCATTGACTAGTTAGGCCTGCTTCCCCAGTTTTATAATTAGGTCGTACGGCACGAGCCGCTGCAAAATAATGGCAACTAATATTCCTTGAGTCCGTATGCTTCGGGTGCCACTTCAATCTTCGTCGGCACAACTTCCACAGCCAATGTGAGTCCTTCACGTCATTTTCCTTTGTTCGACTGGACTGAGCGTCGCCCTCCAGCAGGGATCAAAATAACCCATTGCAGAGATGATCCGTTTCAAGTGATTTGCTCATCAGAATTCTTTTTGCCGGAGTTTTTTATTTTTCAAGTTTTCGAGGTTGCATTGGCAAGTATCGTTCGTACACGGATGTAACCGCGGTGCGAAGGCATCACTTCGAAATCCATGAACATCGATAAGATAGAACCGGTGTTCATCATAAATTCCATCAAGGACTAAGAGGATATACAAAGCCTACTGTCTAGCTGCAAGTATTTTCTATAGAAACCCCGAAATTAATCTTGAGTGCTTCATTTCAATAGCTGGCGTCCGTGGACACGTTATCTTCACGGCGCGCAACATGGCGTCTCATCAGAACGGGCATGCGCGATCCCAGTTCTTCAATCCATACGCATCGACAGAAATTACAGCCAAGGGAATTTAATTCAAGACATAATGGAGGGAAAATAGAAGGAAAGGACCAAGCACAGAATACTTTTGTGGGGCACCAAAAAGAATTTTGTAATATGAAGCGGCAAGTGATCGACGACGGCGACCTCTCCCCGACGGGGAGGGAGCGCATGGCGGCAACGGTCAGACGCGAGGCCTAACGGAAACGAGAGTTCTACGCTGCGTAGTACACTCGGAAGCTCAGCGTTCATAAAAAAGAAGTGACTTTCACTTTTGATTATTCGAGGAATACTACTGAGTTTTCTAGAGATGTCTCAGTGCGCGGTAATACCGGAATTCAACGTGCAGCCGCCACCGGCGTTCTTACTGCGGCCGGGCCAGCCTTAGGTCCCGGTTTCCCATTGGTACCAAAGGTCGCTACAAGGAGGGTCACGATTGCCAGCAGAGCACAAAAGTGTACTCATTTATCCCCTCGATGATTAGGGTGGTCTCATTTATTATGCACACAAAGCTACTCAGCCACCTGTAAAGAAGACGAACGCAACGGGCGCGGACGCCCCAGACGAAAAGAGTTACGGACGCCATTCTAAAGAATATGTGTTCCCTATTGTCACATGTCGTCATCGAGCGGCAACGATTTCAACGCAACTGGCAAAAGCCAGGGGAGAAAATTTCCGAGTTACATCTCAGTGGGACTTTGTGAGCACGTGCTGCTATGCCGCGTCTGAAGAGATGCCTTGCGACCAGTTCATAATGGGAGTGGCGTCTGAGAGAGTCCGCGGAAGACTATTAGTACCGGGCAATATAAACAAGCAGTAGCGGACGCTCGGGTGTTAGACGCCGTAGTGCAGCTTGTTGAGAGGACATATGCAACGCCGTCCGCATCAGCGGTGCGTCAGGCTACAAGGCAACGGACATAGTGAAGCCGACAGAACTGCAACAGAATCAGTATATGTTGTTTAGATGGCTTTCATTATTTATTCAGTTTAGTGGAGTATGTTGTCTTTTCATGCTTTTCATGTGTGCACTTTGTAATTGGCCTATATGGGTGTCATGAGACTAAATGGTACAAATATGGGCGTCCTCCACTCGGCCCCCACCACACTGGGTCACATGCTATCGCGACGTGGCGTTCTTACGGACCACTCGGCCCAATACAGCGTCAACTCGGGAATATGATATTCTGTGGTGGACGCGCCCCAAAACCTATGTTCAAAAATTTTTTTAAATTCTTAGTGCACTTAACTCTGCTTACGTCCAGGAATGCGAACGCACGGAACGCTCTAGATCGTGGGTTTTGTTCCACGATGCCTGTGCCCATTGTTTTTGTTTTGTTTTATTAACCTTGGTTTTTCATTTATTTTTGTGTTATTGCGTTTTTTTTCAATTCTTGCCCTGCTTTGGTAAACGTCTGAGTGTACCTGGCTTTAGTCGTTGCTTCCCTTTGTTCCAAGCCGTGACCATTACATGTGGCAGCAGTTTATTTCCCCCTCCCCTCACTCCTCTTTCCATCACGCTTTTATTTTTTATTTATTTGCGTTTTATATTTTAAAGCGAAAGCTTTACTGGTCGCGAACTTGCGATTTCGCCGTGGCCGTGCTCCGAGGAGGTGCATAACGTCACAACGCGCGCCTCGCCGCGGATATTTCTCTGTCTCTCGCTCCCTAGTCACAACTGAGCATGCGCCACTAGTAGCACCGAGCCACGGGTGTTCGGCCGCTGCGCAGCGCCGCGCCTTTCCTCAAAACGCAACTTTCAATTTTTCATTCTTTCTTCTTTCCCTCGCCCCGCCGCGGTGGCTCAGTGGTTAGGGCGCTCGGCTACTGATCCGGAGTTCCCCGGTTCGAACCCGACCGCCGCGGCTGCGTTTTTATGGAGGAAAAACGCTAAGGCGCCCGTGTGCTGTGCGATGTCAGTGCACGCTAAAGATTCCCAGGAGGTCGAAATTATTCCGGAGCCCTCCACTACGGCACCTCTCTCTTCCTTTCTTCTTTCACTCCCTCCTTTACCCTTCCCTTACGGCGCGGTTCAGGTGTCCAACGATATATGAGACTGATACTGCGCCATTTCATTTCCCCCAAAACCAATTATTATTATTATTATTATTTCCCTCCCTCTATCCATATCTTTACGGCGCGGTTCGGGTGTCCACCGAGATATGTGAGACGGTCACTGTGCTTCGCGCGCTCGCCGCGCCATCTGGGATGAAAAAATTGAGCAATGTGAGCGGTAGCCTTATATTGCGCGGCAGGCTTGGGCGAGATATCACACCAAAACATACAGCAACCGCTCCGATATCCTTTTTGTCGACGCGGCCGAAAATTGTAATAATAATAATAATAATTGTTTTTTGGGGGAAAGGAAATGGCGCAGCATATGTCATATATCGGCGGACAGCTGAACGGCGCCGTAAGGGAAGGGATAAAGGAGGGAGTGAAAGAAGAAAGGAAGAAAGAGGTGCCGTAATGGAGGGCTTTGGAATAATTTCGGCCACCCGGAGGTCTTTAACGTGCACTGACATCGCACAGTACACGGGCGCCTTAGCGTTTCGGGTCGAAAATTGTAAAGTAGGATTTTTCACTGCTGTCGCAGCCTAAGAAGACGGCACAGTGGGGACCTCCGCCACTATCGGAACTAATTCACCTGCAGAGGCGGAATGAGCCGCCGTCGCACTTGCGCTGGCCCTCTCCACCACTGACAAAAACATAGCCCATATTTGCCCAGATTCCCAGGCCGCATGCCGCCACTGCATAAACTGCGTGCCGACGCCGGCCACACACCGTATTCTTGCCATTGCCACCTCTCTCGACCGAACGGTTACTCTGTGGTGGATCCCTGGGCGTGCCTCGATCCCCGGTAATGAGCGCGTTCATGCTCTGGACGAGAACTCGGCTCCGTGACCCCGCACCATGAGGCACGCAATCCTGCGCAAGAGGCCCCATCGGTCCTTTATACATACAATCAAATGTGTGGTGAAGATTTTGATTAAATACAAAGAGCGTCTTGGCACGATGCTTTCATATTGGCGTTCAGGAGGCGTCTGGCAAGGTTCTCTGGAGCGCGCTCCTCTCGAATGATTGTGCCGCCACTCAATGTCCTCACACGCTCTTCAGCCACACGGCTTTATCATTTTTACGCGACAGCGTTAAGGAGCTCGTGCCTCAGAAAAACCGGTGTCGTCAGCGTCGGCGACGTTGGCCGTGAGCGAAAAATGACGCACCTCAGTGGACACATGAATCGCGCTGTAAGGGAAGACATTTTCCTTCCCTTACGACGCGGTACGGGTGTTTAGGGAGAATTGTGAGACAGCCTGACAGGCGTCATTTCCTTTCCTTAAAACCAATTTTCATTTCATTTTCCTTCCCTTACGGCCCGGTTCGGGTGTCCACCGAGATATGTGAGACAGACGTCCTTTCCTTAAGTTGTGCAGCGGGCCACGCGTCGCGCCGAGCGGGCGATGGTGTTCCGTGTACTCCTTGGCAACGCTGCAAAACTGTCGCATCTCACTCTTAAAGACGAAGCTTAAGCGTCCTCCAAAATTTCTTTGCGATACCACCACACTTATCTCGATTGATCGTGTCTGCGTGCAACTGCTTGCACATTGGAGGGCGCCTATGCTTCGTCTTTAAGATTGGGATGCGGCAGCGTGTTGCAGCGTTGCCAAGGGGTCCACGGAACGCACGCTATTACCCGTTCGACGCGATGCGATGCCTTGCCCGTTAGACAATTTCGTATCGTATGAGTCGATGATGTTGAGGGCCGACTGCAGGTTGTGTAGGTTGTGTCGGCACCACTGCCTCGATTAACCCGGACAGTGATGACGTCAGCATAGAGGCTGAAATGTATGTCGTCTATTTGGGCGAGTTGGTGGGGGAGTTGGAGAAGGGCTATGTTAAAAAGGATAAGAGAAAGTACAGCACCCTGAAGAGTTCCTCGTGCTCCCCCAGGTGGTGTTGCTGGGTTGGCTGCGTCGACCCGTGGTGTGTGCTCTGCCGCAGCGAAGCGACGGCTTTGGTCCGGCATCTCGCCAGTGGTTGTCTTGGCGAGCTGCAACGACGCTACGACTTTGGTTCGCCGCCGTGGCGGCCACTCCTCCGCTTGGATGACTGCCGACCTGTGTCCTCTGACAAGCCAACGCTCCGGACCAGCGGCTTCACGTATCCTCGGGGACCCACATCGATCCGTGAGTGGCACGGTACATTTGTGACTGAGCACGCATTAGGCCACTAGCCAGAACACTGTCCGGTAGACTGGAGCCGTACGCCGCCCTATCTCGAAATGCCACCGCCTGCCTATGTGCGCACCTGTTCGGTCCTTTGTGTTAAGGTTCATTGACGTCCTTCTTATAAAGGCGTCGTTCTGGTGTCTTCTTTGACGGGCGCGGCGAACCACCACACCTCCACTACGACATCTCACAATCCCTTTCTTCTTTCACACCCTCCTTTACCACTTTCCTTACGGCGCGGTTGGGGTGTCCACCAGGATATGAGAGAGTTGCTGCACCATTTCGTTTCCTCAAAAACCGAAAACAAAAAAGCGGGAGCCGTGCGCTTGACTTAGACGCCATGGAGGAGTGCGGAGAGTAGCGGAGGTATAGCGAACGCAAAATGAAAAAAATAATTTTTTTAGCAAAGAAATGACGCAGTAACTGTCTCACCCTTCGCTTCCATCCGTACAGTGAGCACTATTAAACACATGCGCGAATATCTTTATTACGTTCATTTCACATTTTGTGACTACTCAGTTATTGCTATCATGTGATCTTCAACCTGAAAGTCTTCAAAAATGATAGATTACGAAGGGAAAGCGTTAATGCTTTCAACACTTTTCGCTGAACACGGAGAATGCTGTGCGCTGAAAACTGTGCAGCTGTATTTGCATAAACTGGTGCTTCGAGTGGGCATTTTGCAAATGTTTATTGCATTTGAGAATCACGTGCAGTTCATATGCAACAGAATGAACTGTCTGAACGCAGGTTCTAATCTGGTTCCATTTTGTGGCGCTGTTCAAGGAACAGAAGGGGGTGCCTTATCCTTCTCTCTCTCAATGATACAGGCAGCAGCTGCATCTGACAAAGCCCCACAAAAGCGCAGACCCAACAACATGTCCGGATAGACATGCCTTCCTTGTCTGTCTATTCTCTGCCAAGGAAAAGGCTGTAATGGTGAGCGCCGCATTATCTGATGGTAAATGCCGCTGGTGTGCATCGGTAGTGATGATGCTCAGCTTCTGACCCAATATAAGCTCTGGCACAGTGGCTATGGCGCTCGGCTGCTGACCCGAAAGACGCGGGTTCGATCCCGGCGGCGAGGTCTAATTTCTATGGAGGCGAAATTCTAGAGTTCCATGTACCATGCTTGTCAGTGCACGTTAAAGAACCACAGGTGGTCGAAATTTTCGGAGCCCTTCACTACGGCGTCCCTCATAGCCTGAGTCGCTTTGGGACGTTAAACACCCATAAACCATCTTTGCGGAGTCAGCACTCCTGTCTGATAACCTGTGCCTTCAACTAACGAACTAACCACGAATTGATATTCGTCCCCAGTCGTCAATATGGCACCTAGAGAAAAATGCGCTATGTTTACCTGACGTTATTTCCAGGCTTTGTCCCTCAACAAGGGTTTACCTGAAATCACATGCGGGTTTAAAACATCCTAAAATCCCAGACCCGGGCAACAGGGTACAGATCCCTTCATGATTAAAACGGATGGAGATAAGAATGATAAGATGGGCTAGCCGATACGAATACGTTTCTGAAGAAACTACAGTGCACAAGACTGGGTGAAGGAGGAAGAAGCGGGGAAACGCAGCGCTGTGTGTGTCGCTTGTTCCTTTGTCCGTCTTGCCCTTTGTAGTTTCTTCAATCACGGATGGGTAGGATTGAAACAATAGGATTCTAGCGTAGCCAGGCTTTTTTTTTCATTTTCCTTGCTCATATCTCATGGCAAGAACTCCGGCAGGTGTCTTGGTCGTTGCCTCCTTTAAATGACGGGTGCAGAGTCAGGTCATACACCTAGCGGCCACATGACCGGTGCGGCCTTATTACTACTCTGTATTATCAAATAACCATCGGACACAAACATTGAACACATATAGCGCTGAAGCGAAATGTACAGTCAATTTCCTTGAGCGACTTTCTTTCCTCGAATGTGTTTGGTATCGGTTGACATGAACGCAAAAACTTTACCTTTAGGGCTCCTTTTAGCCCTAAATCAAGCGCTTAAGCTTTGCGACTACGGATCTTCCGCGGAATAGTGAACGATTGCATTGAAGCTAGGAGTATATACAGACGGTATATACGGAGGATATACGAAGCGAGCAGATCAAAATATTTGGAATACCACCTGGAAGAAGTTCGCATCACATGGATCGAAATATCTCTGTTTATTTTTGAAGCGGCGCTACTTTTGATTCGACGTCATTTTTGTGTAGATTCTGTGAAATAGCATAGTGAACAAAGGCCCATTTCCGAAGGATTCAGTTTAGAGTCGTTTTAGATAGCTTCTACTAAAACTCGTTCGATTATCTGTATAACCCTAACTGAACAATACTTTTCGTGTCTTGTTTAAATCTAAACGGTCTTAGCAGAGAAGCGGTCAATTTATAACCTGATCAAAAAGTAACCTGTCCGCAAAATGGCCACATCAACATAAAACGGGTACATGCTATAACATTTATTGCATATTTATGAAAAACTACGTGCGTTTTACATCACTGTATTAAATTTACATTGTCAATATGAGTTAACGAAGGGAGGCAGCGCTAAGGTTTGCAAGATATAACCCTTCACGTGTATTTGGTAATAGCTTCCATATCTACACCGATGTGTAGGAGGTCTCATTTCTGACTGAGTTCGGGACCCCCTATTGAATATGGTAGGTCGATATGAAATAATGTTCACGTTTTATCAATCAAGTATTGGAATGTTGAAAAGCGCTATTTCGTATTAACAAGGTTTTCACAATAATTAGCCTTCATAACTTACCCGTATACATGTCATTGCTTTACTACAGCGCCGGCACTCCTCGCCGTACCACACCGCCAGCCCCACAGTGGCTGGCGTCTGAAAATTAACCTGCATCAACCGGAATTCTACAGGTAAGTTTGCAGCTATATTATTGTTCCTTATCTGCGTTAGTCAATTACAAGACAAATGTTTAGCTCCGGGGGCACCAAGCACAAAGGTAGCACATATGCATGTTTGTCGGTGCACACCTAAGCATTTTAGCAAGCACTCTAGTGCCTCTCCCTTCGTTAACTACATGGTGTACAGCACTTCCTATATACACAGGATTGATGTAAAAAAGAGAAGGAAAAAGCACTCGGTGCCCAACTGAGTTCAAAATTGCTGTTAACCTACGCACAGTCTAAACCGGTAACTCAACGATATCTTGTTCCTGGCTTGTGAGTATACTCTCTGGCCATTGCAACTTCACCGTATTTCGAAGCACAGTTCACTAACTGGTCAGTTTTTCTATGCGTGCGAAGCGGACTTTCTTCGTTCAATAAGTCGCCAAAAAAATGTGCTACCGTTGAAAGCGAATGGCGTGATGACTTTGCTTGCACCGATCACAAAACCGAGTGTGGTTAAGGCAAAATAAGTAAAAGCTTCGCTAAGCTAGTTAAAGCAGTCTTCCGGTATGAAGCACAACGACCTTGAACGACCTTCATCCTAAACACGGATAGCCGTGTATGACCATATGTGGTACAGTTATGGGGCCGAACCCTTCACCCCTGACATTCACCCATGACCTTGAGTTCACCTCTGACATTCAGTGACCTTTGACTTCGCCTTTGACCTTAACAACATCCAATTGGGTGATATGACATCCAATGGGGGCGTCGTTGGACCATGTGATGCCACGTCATATCCACGTGGTCGTGTGGGTATATATAGAACTGCGGTCGCGAGCGTGTAGGGGAGCGGCTATGGACGAGGCTCAGACGATTAGCATGCGTGCTTGCTTTTCGCTGAATTACAGGGTTAGCCAAGTTACGCCACTGCCATTTTTTTTTGTTTTCAGGTTTTTGTTTGTGCTTGTTTTTGTTTTGCTTTCTTCAGCAGTTTTGGTGAGGTTTGCATGCTGATTTCAGAGTCGTCAGTGTACACGCTGTGGTGTATATGACGAATTTATCATCAAAGCGGTACGAAGCAAATGCCTCTTTCGAAAGGATTATTCTTAGATTGTTTGTAGAAAGGTTATATTTCAGATTATAGACAGTCTATCATGTTCAACATGCTTGGAGAAAAATTTTGATTAGAAAGTTTAAGGCACTGCTATGAAAACATAGTTAATAGTTCATTCTATGGCAGCCAAGACTGCCATAGAGAACCATTGGAGAACCCCTTTGAAGATGGCAAGAACGTCAATAGCAAAAAAAAAAAATGCAAGCCTGCTGACAGGAGATCTGTGAATATATTGATTGTTGCACTGAAATCTTATAATATGTGAAAACATTGCGTTCATAACTCTTTCCCGTTCATACATGACTTTGCCCAAGATTTTTGGGTGCGATTACAGCGTTTATAGTCTTTGATTTGTTTCGTTCTTTTTTAAGTAAAGTTTCTCCGGATGAAGAAATTTATTTTTTTGGCGAGTAATTTAATTGTGCAATCTTTTCCTTGTCTTTTGTTTCAATTAAGACTAAATTTGATTCCAAAGTACGGAGTCCATGCTGAGAAGCTATATAAAAGGCCACATGCAAGCAGTCTGTAGAATAACTGTTCTTTAGACTGTTACTGTCCCCATGTCAAAAAAAATTGTCCCCCGTTGGCATCAGCGACAGTTGGAAGCTTCGTAGCCCAAGCACACAAATAGAATGTGTGGCCTGTCAAATAGATTACGTGACCTTGTAACATAATGACAACTTGCCCCCCAGATGGTGGGCGAAATGCCCACCGTGGCAGGTGCCAGCTAAACGAATGACAGGTGAAGAGACATTGCTGGTGAAGAGCAACGTGGGGCTCAGAAGCCCCACCGGAGGCTGTGCTTGTAACAGCTACGTGCCGAGGCAGTGGCACATCTTGTAACCGCTACGCCGCTTGGTAGTATAAGAACACCCAGCGATCTATGCATCTAAAGCAGAGAATGAACAATTCTGGATATATGGGCATTAACTCATTAGGCTAACCTGTCATACCCTTAATGCGGAGCTTGTGTGTTCCCTTCATTCTTTTTTTTCACGACGTCCAGCGTCCGATCAGCAGTACAGGCATCACTCTGCCATGAACACACATACTAAGCACGAGTAGTCACTCTAAGCAGCATCCAGTGACTCTAAGTAGGCTTCACCTCTGAGTGCTCCCGCTCCGAAGTCCTGATTATCCTCATCAGGCCTCCTTGCTCATGGCGATGGATCTTCGGTAAACGGTGATCAAATTTATGCTGTCGGTTAGGCAGCCGTCATTGTCTGAGTACATCGTGAAGGGACCGTGAACTAAAGGTCGGTTTTTGTATACGTGCTGTTCTGTCGCCGACAGGCTTTTGGCACAGCACAGGAAGCTCGCACATGTTCCTCGCTTACCAAGAATGCCGCCGCGGCTGACGTCACACAAAGCCGCCTTCCGCAATTCACGCGGCAGTTTCTATTTCCGTTCAAAAGATTTCGCTGATGTAAAGGAATTTTAAAGACGGAGACAGTATGTGTGGGTAAAAAAAAACGCAAAAGTAAACGTATGAGTATAAGTATAAACTAAGTATGCGGGCTTTCTCATACTCGACTGAGAAAGCCCTCAACAACATTAATCAACCACTGATATAAAACAAAATCTCCGGAGTTTCTTTTTAAGCAGCAGAAAACGAAGGGCTGTGTGATACTTAAAAAAAAAAACATTTAACATAGCAGTATTAACGTCGCTGTTGATTTTCTTATGAGTGAGAAATCTTCAGGTAGGATTTACTCTCTTCAGGGTGAGACGAAGCCGAAGCCCGCTTCTTCGTGTGAGATACCTGCGTCGCGTGTGGATGCCCGTCCAGGGAACCTGTCCACCCAGCGTTCCTTCCACTACAGTCGCTTGGTGAGTGATCGTTGGTTAGAATGAGTGCACAGCGGCTGCGATTCGAGCTATAGCATGGTTTGACACTGGAATTATTTTACTCACCTCACAACTTGCTGAAAATATTCATAGCCCGACCTCCATAGCGTCGATGTTCAGTCGTGGATGACCAACATAAAAGCGACGGTGTTTTACAGGAGCATGCTGACTGCATGCGGTATTTAACAAAAGGAGAATAAGAAGCAGAAGGCGTCTAAAGTGCACTCCTGTGCCTCAACAACAATGATTATACAGTAAAATGTAAAAAAGGAATAAAACTTTGGGTCTTCATAGAAAAGGGGAAAAAATTAAAGAACCTTCTCTACCACATTCTTACAGAAGAAAATGCAAAATTATTTTGGTTGCCTGATATGATGTCTGCAGTCTAATTTAGTTGCGTTCACGCCAAAACTGCGGTCGGAAAAGCTTCCATTGCCCTCATACGATATGCATGAGGCAGCCTCTTCTAGTATGTTTGAGTACCTTCCATTTGATTATCCTGTAGAATAAAAGTAATCCGACCCACTAATCAACCATACTCTGCCAACGAACCCTGATTAATCAAGCTTAATTCATTTTATAGGGTAGGCGTAATTTTGGGGGCCGTTTGGAATCTTCCTGGTGGTATGGGGGGAGGGGGGATCAGCTTCCAAATTCTGGGGCTTATCAGAGTTTCTTCCAGGTTGCCACCTGCCACTGTGGGCACATTTACTGCGTCCGAAGGTCACGTGACCTCTCAATCCGTTCGGCCGGTTGTACCTGCCACGGTAGGCAGGTTGTGATGGCGTCACAAGGTCACATGACCCCGGTGGCTCCGTGGTTATGGCACTCGCCTACTGACCCGCAAGACGCCGGTTCGATCCCGGCCATGGCGGTAGAATACGAGTCCGTTACTGAAATGTTTTTGCTTATCTTCCCCATGAGTCTGGCAACCATGACACAGCTCTCCACAGCTTTAATTACTGTAGGTTACCTGTCCTGGTTCTAGTGGCAAGTTAATGTTGTCTGATTATTTCACTAAGTTCCGCAATACTAGAATTTATTGAAACCTCAGAACCTGGCGATTATCGAGCAAGTCTTCGTTAGTTTTGCTGCCTTAAAATCGGGACATTTGAGATCACAGAACTAACCTTTTTCTTGAGTATAGTTGGAGAAACAAAACTACTGGCATGCCGGACTTGTGTAGTGCATTCTGTTTTCATCTGTTGATTCTTGTGTGCCTGTTAGCGGACTGCAGCTGATGCTCCTAGTGAAGCAGCTGCATCGATCAACAAAGAATGGAATTCTGTATGCTATGCAGACCTAACAGTACACACTATATAGGTTGGGAACTTAATTTTTTTTTTTTGGCCGAATGTGCACCCAGTCGATTTTTTTTTCTGGCACCACGACTTTTTTATGAATGTGGTTTAAAAAAATTAGTTATCATGACCTACCTGAAATTGATATGGTACAGGTAACTACTTTTAGTATGCACGCTTCAAAAGCGAACGCCAGTTAGGAAAATTTATGTGCATTTCCCCCGTGAAAAGGTTGCGATCGTCACTATATGACTTTTCCGCCGTGAATTTTCGTTTCCGGTATGCGCGGTAGGAATAATACAACGGTTTTGTACGAAAATTGTTCGCTTAATTTCCAGGAATGGCGGAGGGTGAGAATGGGGGAGAAAATTCTGTATTTTTCGTGGACTGCATTGAGTGCCATCGTATATTTTTGGTTTATAACATTTATTTCCACGGCTAAGCATAGCAGACAATCAAAAAACAAAATTTTATCTGTTGTGACGTTGGGTTCATAATACTGCCTGCGTGTTGTTGTCGCTTGATAGATTCTCCAGCGGACACCTTGATCTTTATTTCAGGAGGACGAAGAAACTAGGAAAAGGACGTGGGAGGCACCAGCGACCAGGTGCGGGTCTTTTACTTCCACAAACCAGAGTAAACCCCACTCAGTTTTTCACTTAAGACAATGCACCGAATCTTAAAGGTGCAGGTTATGACATAGCATGACAGAATTGGACAAGACCAGCGCATTGCCGATTTTGGCCACAGAAAAAATACCATTCAACTCCTCTGTCTTCGACGTCAGAACTCGCCGCTTTGATTTTGAAGGTCCACTTTGTCCGGAAGCGCCAAAGCTCTCTTCTCCGCCTAGGCCTCTCCCACAGCCGTAGATATGAAGTTCTTCCTTCTAAGCGAAGAGTTCCTTCGGAACGACGGCGAACCTGCCCTGCCTGTCAACTGGAATAACCCATAGATCCAATTCTTCGAAACTCTCCGAGACCTTTCAAAACATGAGCTAGGCACTCTGATTTTTTTTAGATTCAAAATGCATCGTTCTTTTTGTTGCCTTGGCATGTGTTCAAGTTCTGTCATCTTTTGTCTTTATCTGCTCATTCAAAATTCTGTATGATATATTACTAGCCTACGAGAAAACATAGCGACAAAATATACCTTTTGGATCAGTTGTTGTTTACTCAAGGTAGCAAGTAATTATAACTAATGTGTCTTACGGCCCTCTCAGAGAAGGTCGTGTTACTTGTAGCAGCGGTAGACAACGGATGAGGCAGACCATCTGCAGGGCTAGCAGTATATCGGACGTATGAGTGCTTCCGCAACGTTCAGCATCCTCTAGATTGGGCAGAGGGGCCCATTTGTACCTGAGCACGAGCGCTGAACTGGTAGAGGTTCACCTTTCAGTGCTCCCTTTCGTTCACACGATCAGCAGCCTTTATCCTAATATCTACAGTTGTGCATCTGTTCCTCGGTTTCTATCATGGTGGCCTTTTTTATTTACTTTGGCAGTCCTTACAGTGCCAGACATGTTTGTTGGTGGTTATACCAATGGTGCGCCAGCGTATCGTGTACCGCCTTACTGTTACCATTACCGGAGAAGCACGAGCCCGCCCACCGCCGGAGAGCGCGCACTGATTGGTCCCGATACAGCAGGCGCGCGCATAGCATCCGTGTACCAGGCGCCATCTGACTCCGTCAAGGTGATTTGTGGATGCGAATTGGCATGAGGACACCCGGTCCTCCGGTACCGGTAACGCTAACAAGGTACGCGGCATACTAAAGGTGTCTATTAACCGTCGCAATCGCTGTGGTGGCTCAGTGGTTATGGTGCTCAGCTGCTGACCCGAAAGACGCGGGTTCGATCCCACCTGCGGCGGTCAAATTTCGATGGAGACGAAATGCTGGAGGTCCGTGTACTGTGCTATATCAGTGCACCTTAAATAACCCCACGTGATCGAAATTTCAGGACCCCTTCACTACAGAGTCCCTCATAGCCTGTGTCACTTTAGAATGTTAAACCCCCGGATTCTGACCTAAAGTAAACAACCGGTTCCAACAAACGCAAAGTGCCCCCCCCCCCCCCGGTTCAAAATTTAGCTCCGGTGGAATTTACCTCCACTGTCATTAAGCACAAGGGCGGCACATTTGTTTGTTGGCACAGACCTAGGCGTTATGTCAGGGATTCTGGTTTTCTAACTACATGGTGCTCCACACTTCCTGTATACACGGTATTGATGCAAAAAAGAGAGAAAAAAAAACAATCGGTGCCGTGCTGAGTTCAAAGTTCGTGTTAACTCATCGACTTCTTGTTCCTATTTGTGAGTGCTCTCCGCCCGTTGTCACTTCGCCATGTTTCGAAGCTCTGTTCGCTGACTGGTCTATTTTTCTATGCGTGCATAGCGGACTTTTGTCGCTCACTGAGTCGTCAAAGAAATGTTGCGCCCTCGTTGAAATCCAACGGCGCGATGAACTCGCTTGCACCAATCACAAAACCGAAGGTGGTTAAGGCGAAATTAGCAGTGAAAGCTGTGTTTTTTTTTCTTTGCACTTGCGTGGACAGCAACTACCCATCACGAAACTTTTGTACCTATTCTTGACTGTACTTCTGTTATAGATGCCGCGCAAGAGGACGCAGCTTCTTCGTTGTCATGGAGACAACCGGCAGAGGCATCAGGCAGCATGTGTCACGTCGCTGCAAGTTTCGGTCTCGGATCTCGCGCTGATGAGATCGGCGGCAGAAACAGCGCTGCAAGGAGGCGTTTTCCGAAGCAGCCCGGTGCGAAGAATATCTCCGCGTTTACATGCTCTGGCAGTGAATATCGGACCGAGGAAAAGAGCTCATGGTAAGCATCTGGAACTCTCACATACATAGGCTGTGTTCTGAAATTTCTAATTGATAAATACACTCTCTCGTGTCTAGTTTGTATCTAGGTGTAGGGTCGTTTGTTTTGTTTTTAAGCAAACAACTTCACAACGCTAGGAAAAGCAGTCCTCGGGTAAACAGCACAACGACCTTGAACGAACTTCAGCCTAACCAAGGATAGCCGTGTATGACCGTATTTGGTACAGTTATGGTGTCGTACCCTTGACCCCTGACCTTGACTCATGACCTTGAGTTGGCCTCTGACCTTTCACATTGGGCGACCTTTGGGTGGAGCTGCACGGACGAGCCTCAGACGCTTAGCAAGCGTGCTTGCTTTTCGCTGAATTCCAGGGCTAGCCAAGCTAATCCAGTGCCAATTTTTATTCTCATGTTTTTGTTTTTGCTTCCTTCAGAAGTATTGGTGAGCATTACATGCTGATTTGAGAGTCGTCAGTGTAGGTTCGATGCTGTATATGACAATTTTATCACCTATGCCATTCGAAGCAGATGCCTTTATCGAAAGCATTATGGTTATGTTGTTTGTAGAAAGTTTATATTTCAGATTATAGACAGTCTATCGTGCAAAATAATCTTGGAAACAATTTTGAGTATTACAAAAGTGTAAGGCGCTGTTATCAACATATTGAAGCTAATGGTCTATTCTTCCGAAGTGAGCCAAAATCTTTCTCTTAAAATTTTCCACCTCTTTCATCGAACAGTTACGACTGCAGTAGACAACCAATGGGAAACGCCTTTTACATGGCAAGAACGAAAATATAAAAAAATGCAAAATTGCTGACGGGAGATATGCAGGTATGTTGATTGTTATAGTGAGGTCTTACAATTTATGAAAAAATGGCGTTCCTAAACTCTTTCCCAGTCAAAAATAATTTTGTCCAGGATTTTTGGGTGTGATTACTTCGTTTATAGACTTCGATTTGTTTTTGTTGTTTTTATTATGTAAACTATCGCCGGTAGGAGTAATGTATGTTTAGGGCGAGTAATTTATTTGTGCAAACTGGGTCCACCTTTCGTTTCAATTAAAACTCAATTTGACTTTCAAGCACTGAATCCTTGCTGCGAATCTAGCACAAGTGATAACCGCTGCCTGAAAGGCCGCATGCAAGCGATCCGTAGATTTACTTTTAATTTGATTGTTACTACACCATGTCAGAAAAAAATTGTCCGGCTTCGGCATCGGCGACCGTTTGATACATCGGAGCACAAGTACGCAAACGGAATGAGGCGCCTGTCAGTATGTCACGTGACCATGTGGCGTCATGACAACTTGCCCACTTCATTGTTTGCCAACTGCCTACCGAGGCATGCGCCAGTTAAACGAATGACAGGTGAAGAGACATTGCTGGGGAAGAGCAACGTGGGGCTCAGAAGCTCCACCGGTGGCTGTGCTTGGAACAGCTACGTGCCGGGGCAGTGGTGCGTCTTTTAACCGCTACACTAGTTTGAGAACACTCAGAGACCTACGAATGTAAAACAGAGAATGAGCAATTCTGGATCTAGGGCATTAACTCTTTGCGCTATCGTGTCATACCCTAAATGCTGTCACGACGTAAAGCATCCGCTAAGCAGCACAGGTGTCACTATACATGAACACAAATCCCAAGCAGGAGTAGTCACTCATGCAGCATCCAGTGACTCTAAGTAGGAACAGGTTCACCTCTGGATGTACGCGCTCATAAGGACTTATTATCCTGACCAGGCCACTTTTCTCTTGGCGGGGGTCATCGGTAGACGGCGATCCATTTATACTTAAGTTGGCTAAGCAGCTGTCATTGTCTGAGTATTTCAAGCAGGAACCGTGAACTAGAAGTCGGTCTTTGTGTAAGTGCTGTGCTGTCGCTGACTGGCTTTTGGCACAGCGCGGGAATCTCGAACATGTTCCTCGCTTCCCGAGAATGGAGCCGGCGGCAGACAGCACACAAAGCAGCCTTCTGCACTTCACGCGGCAGTTTCTGTTTCCGTTCAAAGATTTTGCTTATGTAAAAGTATTTTAAAGATGTAGACAGTATGTGTGGGTAAAAAAAATGCAAAAGTAAAAGTATGAGTATAAGTATAAACAAAGTATGCGGGCTTTCTCGTACTCCGCTGAGAAAGACCTCAGCAACATTAATCAACCATTGCGTGCAAACAAAGAATCTCCGGAGTTTCTTTTTAAGCATCATAGAACCAAGGGCTGTTTGATCCTTAAAAAACATTTAACATAGCAGTCTTAACGTCGCTGTTGATTTTCTTATGAGTGAGAAATCTTCAGGTAGGATTTACTCTCTTCAGGGTGAGACGAAGCTGAAGCCCGCTTCTTCGTGTGAGATACCTGCGTCGCGTGTAGATGCCCGTCCAGGGAACCTGTCCACCCAGCGTTCCTTCCACTACAGTCGCCGGGTGAGTGATCGTTGGTGAGAATGAGTGCACAGCGGCTGCGATTCGAGCTGTAGTGGTTTGACACTGGAAGTATTTTATTCTCCTCAGAACTTGCTGAAAATGTTCATAGCACGACCTCCATAGCATCGATGTTAAGTCATGGATGACCAACATGAAAACGACGATGTTTTACAAGAGCATGTTGACTACGTGTGGTAATTAACAAGTGAGACTAAGAATCAGAAGGTGTGCAAAGTGTACTACTGTGCCTCAACAACAAATTGCGTAGAGTAGCAAGTATAAAATGAATAAAACTTTGGGTCTTCATAGAAAATGGGAAAAAATTTTAGGAGCCTTCTGAACCACACACTTAGAGAAGAAAATGCACCAGCATATAGGTTGCCTGATATAGTTTTTACAGACTAATGTTGTTGCGATTTTCACGCCAAAACTCCAGTCGGAAAAGGTTCCATTGCCCTTATATGATATGCATGAGGTAGCCCATTCTAGAATGTTTGAGCACCTACCATTTGATTATCCTGTAGATGGAAAGTGATCCGGCCCACGTATCAACCATATTCCGCATACTAATCCTGACTATTCAACATTAATTCATTTTTATGGTGGGCGTAATTTCGGGGGTTGTCTGAAATTTTCCTGGGGGGGGGGGGGGCGTCAACTGGCACAATTTGGGGGCTTCAGATTTTCGACCAGGTTTTTCGTGCCACCGTTGGCACGATGTCAGAAGGTCACCTGACATCTCACTCCATGGGTCGGTTGTACCTGCCACGGTGCGCAGGTTGCGATGGCATCATAAGGTCACCTTACCTGTCTCGACCAGTGAGGAGATTTTGTGACAGAGAAGGCGGAATCTTTTGTATGGCGACAACCTAACCGTTGTTGGGTTAGAGGTCGTGAGAGAGTAAGGGGGGGGGGATGAGAAGTTTGCGGGGTTACGGTGGGCGTAGCTGGCAAAGGACGTGGCCAACTGAAGAGACATGGGTGAGGGAGAGGCTGTTCATGATGATGATGATCATGATGATGATGACCTGTCGTGCTTCTAGAGGCGTGTTAATATTATCAGGTTATGCTGCCAAATGCCGCAATAATAGAATTTAATAAAATCTCAGCTCCAGGCAATAATCGAGGAAGCCTTCGTAAATTTAGCTGCCTTAAAATCATGACATTTTAGCAGCCTCCAAGTGACCTTTTTCTTGAGTATAATTCGAGAAACAAAACTACGGGCATGCCGAGCTTGTGCAGTGCATTTAGCTTTTCATCTGTTGATACATGTTTGCCTTTTAGGGGACTGCAGCTGTTTCTCCTAGTGAATCTGCTGTATCGATGTACAAAGCTGTCTCACTGGATGCTTGTATACTATATAGACCTAATAGGACATGTTATATAGCTTGGGCACCTAAATTTTTACCGTATGTGCTTTCAGGCGAGTTTGCTTTTTTTGTAGCAAGACATTTTCCTTTGTACGTGGTTAAGAAAATTAGCTATGATGGCCTACGGTGAATACATTTAGTATGCACACTTCAAGCGCGAACGCCAGTTACGAAAATTTTAGCGCATTTCCGCGGTGAAACGGTTCCGATCGTCACTATATAGAACTTGTGTTCCGCAGCGAATTTTCGAGTTTTCGGTATCCGCGCTAGGAATAATAGAACGGTTTTGTACGAAATTTATTTCGTTTAATTTCCAGGAATGGCGCAGGGTAAAAATAGGAGAAAAAATTGTTGTATTTTCTTTAGACTGCATTGAATGCCATTGTTCATTTTTGGTTTATAACGTTTATTCTCACGTCTAAGCATAGGAGACAATGAAAACACATAAAATTCCATCTGTGGTGACGTTGGGTTCAAAATACTGCCTGCATATTGTTGTCGCTTGGTAGATTCTCTAGAGCAGATCTTGGTTGCTATTTCAGAAAGATGAAGAAACTAGGGAAAAAAAGGGCCTAGGAGGCATCAGCGACCAGGTCTGTTACTTCCACACACCAGGGTTTATCACCCTCAGTGCTGTTAAAGACAATGTAGAGAATTTTGAAAGCGCTATAGACAAAGCATGGCAGAATAAGACAGGACCGGCGCTTTGTGCGTTTTGACCGCAGAAAAAACTCCGTTCAACTCCTCTTACTTCGAGGTCAGAACTTTTGTTGTTTTGTTTTGGAAGAACCACTTTGTCCCGAAGCGCCAAAGCTGCCTTGTCCAGCTAGGCCTGTTCCACATCCGTAGATATCAGTTCTTCCTTGTCAGCGAAGAGTTTCAGAACGACGGCGAACGTGCCCTGCCTGTCAGCTTCAAAAACCATTAGATAAACTCTTCGATACCTTTCGATACATGGGCCAGGCACTCTGATTCTTTGATTAGTTTCTTTGCAAGGAGGCCGGCGCCGCCATCATGCGCCGTCCACACGAACGGGCACTCACTCTTCTGTGCAGGGTGGCGGCAGAGAAACTCTTGGAAGTAACGCAAGGTGTGGGGAGGGGGCCAGTATAATCCAACAGCATTTTTCGCGCCAAATTAATAAAATAGCCGAGAAAGCCCTTTCAAACCAATCGCGCAACCACTTTCTCCCCCTTGCAATTCGCCGCAGACTCAATGGTAGATTGCTCGGTCCTTCGGCGACCATCGCACAAATAACCCAGAGAATTTTGTTTATTTATGCAACAGTCGGTAGATTATTTTGAAACTAATAAAGGAACCCCTTTGGCTCCCTGCAAGATTCTTACTACTACTTCACTGAATCCATCGAACAAATCTTACTATTCCGAACAAAGCATCCGTTCTTAGCACTCGTCGGTAAGCGCACCGACGACAGCTTCCGTCGGATACGTTTGTTGTTATTCCTTGCAAACTGCATGACCTTGAGCTTCAGTGCATCGTCTAAATGTTCTCATTGCCGCGTTCACACCCCTCCCTACCTCAGCTATAAGTGTCGCAAACATACTGAGCGATGGGCGCTTGACATACCGTTGCCCTGTTTTTTACAACTCCCGGATACGGGACGTAATCGCATTGGGGCTCTGTTTTTTTTTTTAACTTGAATTTTCAAGAATAAAAAGAGTGGGAGCAATTCGAGCATGGGCATTTGCTTGGTATTTTATGGTAGTGCTGAGAAATGTGGCATCCATAACTGCTTTTATTCCAGGCACTAGGATGAGCCAGCGTGCCGAATGAAACCCCCGGGACTTCTTTTCGAGAAGACCAACTTCAGCGCCAAAAAAGTCCAAGTAAGTCCTCTGCCACGAAGCATAAGTTTGTGGCTCCGAATTACATGAAAGTCCGGAATGCACCATTTTTCTGAACGAGCGCTGTTATGATAGGTGTGTTTCCATACATGTCATACTTCGGAACGCTCACCATCAAGAATATTCAACAAAGACTGTTCAGTGCCGTTACAGCGGCCTTAGAAAAGAAATACGGGCTCTGGTCAACATCGCTGTAAGTAGCTGTCAGGGAAATCACCTATCTTGCTCACAGCGTCAATAGTTGCGTTCACGAAGCATGACTGCTTGTTTGCAGGAACTGAAAACTCTACCGGGCGACTACATTCAGATCAGCACTCATCCCCTTTTCAAGAGGTTTCTTGCAACACCGAGCAAATTGTAGCAGAGACAAACGTGCACTAGGCCTATCGTTGTCATACTTCAGCTGCTGAGAGATATAGACGAACCCGTTGTTAATGACCCTTTTACTTCATCGCTGCGCGTATTCGGTCTGCATCTACGTCCCCCCCCCCCCCCCCCCCGGCCTTTTCACCGTACCCGCACCTCTGCCAAGATAAAACCAGCTTGACTTGCACGAGGATGTCTGTTGCAAAGGCCAGGTAGAGCTGTCAAGGAAAGGCTCCGGGCCCAAAACAGTTGGCGCTCTCGACTCGCGGCGCGTGTCGGCTCTGCCGCTGCAGCTGCCGAGTGCCGTCCTCTTGGCAATTGTAGTGCATCTATCTTCCCAGAACGGACACAACAGTTCCTGCTCAGTGTTCAGTGGAGAGGGAAAACTGAGAGATAAGGATAAAAAATATGCTTAGTGGCATGCGATGCAGAGTTCTAGCTCAAAGGTCGGGTAAGCATTCGGCGCCCGTTTTATTGCGAAAGCATTACATGCCTTATCAGAGACGAAACAGGGTGGTGTTGACCGCAAATGTTGTAACAAAAAATCTCGCATGACCTCGCTGTGGTGTAAAATAATTTCATTAGTAGGCGTGCCGAGCTTAAACAGGACTTTCAAACTGCGGAGTCGAGCACGCAACCTATGGTCCACAAAACCGCGTTGCTCCTTTGCGAACGTATATGTAAACCTAGCATATATGCGTTGCCTTACGACTGTATGCTACTGACTTCGTGTGTCATTGGAAAGGAAGAGGGAAAAATAGTAAACAATAGTAAACAATAAACAGGAAGTAAAACTTCAGAAAAAATTCTCTCGCATTCAAACCATGTACGTACTCTTAAAAGCCTCCGTAATTTTTTTACGATACACGCGGCCATATTCGTACGCGCTGTCTTCGCAGGGATCTGTCGTGTGTTGACGTCGTAGTCGGCTTGTTCGTCCTGAACTGCCGCGTCCTGAACGGTGCTACGCATGCCGCAGGATAACGGGCTGTGAGTATAATGGGCGGTAGAGCTGCCTGCACGTTGAACTCTGTCGCACAGGGCCAAACCTTCTTGCTTAACTATCGAGCACCTTCTTAACGAGCACCCTGTTGCCTAACTAACGAGCATAGAGTGCTGTGCGTGGTGAACACTGTTGCGCGACTTCATCCCGCACCATTCATGCCCACTGCTACTTGGTTGCTTAAATACAGTTGGCAATACCAGAGAGAAATCCTTTTTAGTGCGTGCGTGTGCGTGGAACGGTATAACTCGTAAGCCTCCCATGTAATACGTAATGTTTGTAATACGTAATATGCGTCTAACATTTGGCCAAATGACCGAAAGAAGCACATATATTCTGGAATAATAACGTTGCCAGTATGCTATTTTTATTAGTCCCCCAAAACCATTCCACTCGTTTCATGTCCAACATTCTTGGACCAAAAATTTGCATTTTAAAATACTTCAAGGCATTGTTACATAATTATTGAAGATTAGGGTCTATTTTTTCGATGTGTAGGAAAATCTTTTAAAGTGTTTCTATCACTACCAACGAAATTCGCGGGAAAAGGTACAGCGCAAAAAGACAGGACAGACTGCCGTACAAAACCCAAAGAGAACACTTTTGACGACAGCGAAAATGTTCATACAGAAACTTAAAGCCTGTCGACAGGATATCTTCGGACATAATGATAGCTATAGTGAAATCGTGCAATATTTAAAAAAATTGCGTTCATAAATTGGTTTCTATTCAGAAATGCCTTTTTCCAGATTTGTTGGGCGTCTGTCTAACGTTATAACTTAAAGCACTTCTAAAGTCCGATGTCAGTCCTTTTGGCGGTTTTTAATCTAAGTGCGCAAATGAGTGAACAGGTGCTTTTCTGCCAGCGAAATTAATCGATATGCGTGTCATAAGCACTGTGCGGGATCTCCCTCTCAGTGTGTTAATTCACAAAGCGTGCTTGCGTAAATACAAAAATAACGTCTTTCACTGTTTTTTGCATGTTCGATGTTGTTGTTCGGTGTGATGTGTTCGAGTTCGTTATTAAATATTTCGGCTGATTACCGTTTCCTAAAAACTCCCCCTCCTTCAGAGCCACCAAGCAGCCCCGGCTGTTTGTGCTGTCGGATCCCTCATGTTGGCGTGAAATACATGCATCACGTGAGCTCCTAACATGCTGCCATCGTTGTCGCTGCCTTCCTCACACTGCGGCAGACAGGTGAGTGACTGCTGATGAGCACTAAACTAATGGACGAGGCCAATGCAATGGCCATTATACTGACTGTCACGTAAATCAGAGCAAATCTTAAAAGGCCGCCACCGCCTGGAAGACAAAGTAACGAGCGTTAGCTGTTTCGTCTACTAGACGAAGAAAGCGAAGAACGCCCCGCTCGTCTCGAGAAACGGAATGTAATAGCCTTTGAAACGGATGGATTGCCACTGCCACCATGCTCGGCTACGCATGCACGCACGCCGCTTAGTGGAACGATCACTGCCTAGCGCCATCTATCAGAGAAATCACGATGCACGTCTACCCATTGTCGAGTTGTACCCCCTCAAGATATGTCCCAAATGGAATTTGCTGCGTTTTTGGAGGTCAAGGTGGGCCCAGAATTCGGCTTGTGGTGCGATATGGTAACGCTTCAATTAGTAATTGCAAGTATACAATATTTAGGTATTATTTAATTGTCGTTTTATTTCTATACCCCGACCCATAGGGTTTTATTTGCGTACCAAATTCTGTATACAACTGTCCCGGATGGGTGCCCATTGATGTCTGAGTATATATAGAGGAACGAATGTATACATTCCGGGACAGTGTTCCCATCAGATTTAGAATATTTTTTGGTGAGAGAAGGGGGAAGGGGAAGGAATGAGAGTGCACAACTAACTTCAATAGCCGCCATCTTGGATTCGAGAGACCGAAACTATGCCGCCATTTGGTCCCATGACCATCATAGTCATAGTTCCACCTCTATCCACCATACTTGACCATGACGTCATCATTGGCACGCGGCAGGTGGTTGTTTCTACAATGCTATTGTAGATGGCGCTACAAGTCTGAATGCGGGATGCGCTGTTTTATAGTTGCAGCCGCAGACGGCGCTTTGATCTCAGCGTTGTAGGAGACCTCACGAAATCTCGAAACATGATGAGTAGTTGCTACCAAAGATGGCGGTAGGATCAAGGATGGTAGCAGACCACGGGAAATCCGGAAACATGATGAGTAAGAGCTAATGCTCGTAAAAAAGTTTCCTCTGCCTAACCACCCACTCGTTGGCGTTCCAAATTTGGACAAAGGTGGCATTTGATTTGTTTTGTGTCACGCTTTGGTGGAGTACTCGTCTGATTCATTGTAAATTAATCGGAGACCTTAATTTTCTCTGGCGACGGTCATCCAAAACTGCGAGTTCTCGCAGTAATGCCGGTAGCGCCATCGTGCGGCCTTGCGACGAACTAGCACTCTCCTGTGCAGGGAGGCTGCAGATAAACTCATGGAAGTAACGCAAGGTGTGGGGAGGGAGGCAGTTAAATCCAATAGCATTTTTAGCACCAAATTAATAAAATCGCATAGAAAGCACTTTAAAACCAAGCGCGAAACGGCTTTCTTTCCCTTGAGTTTCGCCGCAGCCTCAGTAGTAGGCTGATCGTCCCTTCTGCAGACGCGGATGGCGCTACGGGTACGATTGCTGCGAAAGCTTCCCGTTTCGGTCCGCCGTCACCGGAAACGATGCAAATTTTTGATTAACTCTGACAAATCAGGCAATTACTCCGACTAAATGTAGCAGAAAACAAAAATTATCACCAAATGCAACCTCTGTGCTAAATTTCAGCCCGCACAAATGTGCGATTTGATCGAGAGAATTTTTTTATTTACGCAACAGTCGGAAGAATACTTTGAAACTAATGAAGCAACCCCTTTGACTCCCTGCAACATTCTTACCACTACTTCACCGAATCCGTCGAACAAATCTTTCTACTCAGAACAAAACATCCGTTCCAAACACTCGTTGATAAGCACACCGACGACATCCGCCGTCGGATCCCTTTGTTGTATCCTTTTGCAAACTGAATGACCTCGAGCTTCGGTGCATCTTCTGAATGTTCTCATTGCCACTTTCACACCCCTCCCCTACCTCAGCTATAAGTGTCGCAAAAATACCGAGCGATGGGGCGTTTGACATACCGTTTCCTTGTTTTTGAACACCTCCTGGATACGGGACGTAATCGCAATGGCGCTTGCTCCTTTTTTTTGGAAAATTTGATTTTTCAAGAATAAAATGAGTGGGCGCTACTAGAGCATATGTCTATGCTCGGTATTTTACGGTAGTGCTGAGAAATGTTGCACCCGTAACTGCTTTTATTCCAGGCACTAGGTTCAGCCAGCGTGCCGAATGAAACCGAGGCCTTCTATTCGAGAAGAGCTACATGAGCGTGAAAACAGTCCAAGTCCTCTGCCTCGAAGCATAAGTTTGTGGCTCCGAACAGCATGAAAGTCCGGAATGCACCATTTCTCTGAACGTTGCGTTCACGAAGCATGACTGCTTGTTTGCAGGAACTGGAAAGCTTAGCGTTTTGGTTTTTCTTTTACGGTAGTTTAACGTCCCAAAGTGACTCAGGCTATGAGGGACGCCATAGTGAAGGACTCCAGAAATTTCGACCACCTGGGGTTCTTCTTTAACGTGCACTGACATCGCACGTACGGCTAGCAGACGGGCCTCTGGAATTTCGCCTCCATCGAAATTCCACCTCCGCGGCCGGGATCGAACCCGCGTGTTTCGGGTTCGGGTCATCAGCCTAGTGCCATCACCGCTGAGCCACCGCGTGGTGCGAAATCTTAGCGGATGGCTATATTCAGGTGACTATTTTAGGAGGACTCTTGCAACACCGAGCAAAATGGAGCACAGACAAACGTGCACAAGGCCTATCGCTGTCATACCGTAGCTGCCTAGTGAGATGAAAGCCATAGAAGAACCCGTTGTTAATGAGCCTTTTACTTCATCGCTGGGCGTATTCGGTGTGGTACAAGTAGGTGGCAATGAAAAGCGCTGCTACTTTAGTTGTCTAAAACGATAGGACTTATATATAGTGTAAATTTCTCAGAGTAACTGCGCGTTTGAAGTTCGCATCATTAAAACTGGCGCTTGCATTGTTTCCATTATTCTACTAGGGCTTCATTGCATTCATGTGTCAGAACTGCACCGCCAGGGGCAAACGCTATATTAAATGTATGGGCCCCTGATAGAGTCGATATTCCATACATTCATTCTAAAACAAACTTACGTTTACCGCATTTGCCGGAGTAGTACGCTCCGATGTAGCTCAGTCGGCCGTTTTTTGAGGGTTCGCACACTCCTGGACGCCTCAGCGTTCATTTTGTTTATATGATCTTTTTCATTATTACCAGAAAAAAAAATTCCATACACAGGACCTTTTTCTGTCCTATTCTCGTCTCTTCAGTACGCTTCAGGCAAGCTTGTGCACTTTACTTGTAAACAACGGTGCTATTATTTCCTGGATCGAAACTTCTCACATAACGCTTATTGGCCTGTTAAGTTCAAGTTTATTGTTATTGCATGTACAAGAAACGGGCTTAAATATTATATACAGCATCAGGAGGTCCCAGAGTGAGAAACTGCCAGGGGGACCCCCTATCATTAGTGGGTGCATAACAGTATTAGAGCAGCAAGTAGAGGGCGAACAAACAAAACAAAAGAAAAAGAAAGAAAAAGAAAAAAAACGCGTCAAGAAATACAATTCATAGGGAACAAGTGCAAATAAATAGAATACAATAATATATATACTAAAGACAGCGTTATACAGTAATATGAAGCCTAACATGAAGCGTAACGATACAATAACAGAAATAATGTAAAGAAAATGTAATAAATGTATTTATGACAAATGAAAAGATGGTTCTGCTAACAGTATTCTTTTCATAATACCGCGAATATTTTCAGTGTTTGTTCGTTTTTCAAATCTGCCGCGACACCACTTTATCGCTTTGTTTGCGACGCCAGACGCGACTAGATTTATCTCGATTGATCGCAGCCAGGCAGAGCTTATTCTACGTTGTTCCGGAATGTTCTAGTAACTTTGCGCTCTTTATCTCGAATGTTCGCTATCAGCTTTAAATTGAGCATGGCCGACAGCGGCGGGCATTCTGTTCGACGACCGCCGAGCACGCTTGTCGCTTCGCCGCCGCCGAGTGATTCAGTCCAATTTGGGTGCAAGTCAGCCCAATAAACAGTTTTTTTAGAAGACCCTTTCGTCTGTCTTCATCGCTGCTTCGACTGCCGTCACCACTACGTGACATCTGGTGGAGGTGCTGGGTAGCCTTCCATGTTCCGGACGCCCCCTTCAAGTCGTGAACCCAGCCCTAAGCGCTTCACACCCGAGGACGAACCAGCAGCTCAGCGAGCCAGCCGACGTCTCCAGGGAGAAGAGCCTGAGTTCGGGAAGCTGCCGGACCGCACCACACAGCGAAAAGACGCTGCTACCAGCACCGCAACCTCGCCGAAGATGTCGACACCGATCATACTGCAGCAGCCGCGGGTGCCGCCAACTTTCAATGGATCCCTAGGCGAAGACCCTGAAGAATGGTTGGACCAATTTGAGCGCGTGGCGTCATTCAACAAGTGCGATGATGCGGCAAAGATTGGACACGTGTTTTTCTCATTGGATGGCTCCGCACGCACGTGGTACGAAACCTACGAGTCGTCCCTTACGACATGGGAGCTATTCAAGAGAGAACTATTGAAGGTATTCACCAGTGTCGTGAGGAAAGGAAGAGCCGAACGACTTCTCGAGTCCAGGATCCAGCTTCCGAATGAGCCCGTCCGCAGTTACGTCGAGGAGATGAAGCGCCTATTTCGTCGCGCCGATCCCGGGATGACCAAGGAAAAGAAAGTTCAGTTTTTAATGCGCGGCGTAAAAGAACAACTCTTTGCAAGCCTCGTCCGCCAGCCGCCAAAAACAGTCGAGGAGTTTATGCAAGAAGCCTGCACGATTGAGAAGACCCTCGACGTTCGAGCTCGGCAGTACAATCACCCTTCCTCTGCCTGTGCAATCCGTTCGGACACGCCGGCCACCACCAGCGACAGCTTGCGGGAAGTTATCCGCGAAATCGTCAGAGAGGAGCTCCGCCGATTACTGCCATCTTCCCCACAGCCACAAGCAGCGACTCTGATGGATGTGGTACGGGAAGTGCAACAGGCACTTGACACCCCAACGGCCACAGAACCCCAGGCCATGACCTACGCCGCTGCAGTAAGGACTGCTCAGCCCCAGCGACAACCCCCACGTCCTCCCCGAGATGAGCCAATCGTTCCACAACGCCGCCTCCCAGCCCCCGCCCGCCCAGCCTATGACCGACGCTCAAGCCCCAGGAAATGCGACGCCTGGAGGACTTCGGACAACGTCCGCACGAAATCGACGAGTACCTGCGTCGAGAAGAGTGCACGCCGAACCGCTTTTCGCGCTCACCATCGCCGTCAACCTCGCGCTTTGCCTCGCCACGCCGCAGCTACGCAGCCGCGGTACGAGGAAGGTCTCCCTGCCCCCGTAGGGGAAACTAAAGGCAGCAACCTCTGGAGGTGAGGTTACTCACGAGCTAAACGCCGAAGATCCTCCACCGACCACGCCCCATGAAGACGCTGCACCCGCGACGCCACATGAAGAACCGACACTCGCTGCACCGACGCCGCACACAATGAGAACCTCGACCACGACGCAAGCTACCTTGAAATCGACGCCGCCACCCAGAGGAGCTTCGACCACATGCCCAACCCGTGACTCGCATACGCGACGAAGCCGTGACCCGACGCCGAGAGCGACATGCAATGCAAGAGCCAGGACCTCCGACCTAGAAGTGGCTATCGACGGCCGGAAAGTTACCGCTCTAGTCGACACAGGAGCCGTTTACTCCGTTATGAATGGAACATTCGCTGCGCATCTGAAAAAGTCACAACGGCTTGGGACAGCCCACAAATTCGCACGGCAGGGGACCACCTCATTACTTCATCAGGACGATGTACAGCGCGAGTGACTGTCAAAGGACATACCTATCCTGCGACCTTTGTTGTGCTACAGCAATGCTCCCGCGAAGTGATCTTGGGTATGGATTTCTTTGATGAGCATCAAGCGATCATCGTCCTGCGATCCATGCTGATCACGCTTTCGACGGACGAAGCCGTCGCTTCGATGAAAACTCGGGAAAATCTCGTTGCCCTAAGTGTCATGGAGGAAGAAGTGAGCGTCCCACCCCGTTCAAGCGTTATCGTGACCGTAGGCGCCAAGAAAACAATAAACACTGAAGCCATCATCGAGGGGAACATGCAGTTGCTACTAGACCGAGGAATCAGCATCGCAAGAGGCATCGCACATTTCCGCAATGGCCAGGCCGAAGTACTGATGACTAACTGCAGCGAAGAATACCGGCATATTAACAGAGGAACGACGATTGCTTTCTTCGACGAAATATCTGACGTACGAGACTCCTTAGCCCTCTCCGACCACTCCGCAGAAGATTCGCCTGACCAAGAGAACTCGCCCACTTTCGACATCAACCCAGCCCTGCACCGGAACAGACAAGACCAGATCCGCAATCTGCTTCAAAACTACAGTGAGTGTTTTTCGACATCGCCGAAGGTGCGACAGACGCCAATTGCCAAGCATCGCATTATAACGGATCAACACGTCCGGCCTCTCCGTCAAAGCCCCTACCGTGTGTCTCCGCGAGAACGACAAGCCATCCGGGACCAAGTCGAAGAAATGCTTCGCGACGACGTCATCCAGCCTTCAAACAGCCCATGGGCGGTACCGGTTGTTCTAGTGAGAAAGAAAGACGGCGCACTTAGATTCTGCGTGGATTACCGCCGCTTGAACAACATAACAAAGAAGGACGTCTACCCCCTCCCCCGCATCGACGACACACTGCACCGCCTCTGCAACGCCAAATATTTCTCATCGATGGACCTCAAGAGCGGCTACTGGCAAATTGAGGTCGACGAAAGAGATCGCGAGAGTGACAGCATTCATAACTCCGGATGGGCTGTTTGAGTTCAAGGTGATGCCATTTGGTCTCTGTTCTGCACCGGCGACGTTTCAGCGAGTAATAGATACAGTGCTGGCAGGCCTGAAGTGGCAAATTTGTCTGGTATATTTAGATGACGTCGTTGTCTTTGCCTCGAACTTTGAAGAGCACCTCAAAAGACTTCGAACTGTTCTAGACGCCATCAAGTCGTCTGGCCTAACCTTGAAGGCAGAGAAGTGCCACTTTGCCTACGAAGAGCTATTGTTTCTAGGCCACATCGTTAGCAAGGAGGGAGTACGCCCGGACCCGCAGAAAACAGCTGCTATTGAGCAGTTTCCACCGCCGGCCGATAAGAAAGCAGTGCGCAAATTTCTCGGACTGTGCGCATATTACCGACGATTCGTGAAAAACTTTTCGCGCATCGCCGAGCCCCTGACCCAACTGACTAAAACAGACGTGCCATTTAAATGGGAAGCGCCGCAAGCAGAAGCCTTCAAGGAACTTCAGCGTCGTTTACAGTCCCCACCGATCCTCGCGCATTTTGATGAAAACGCCGATACTGAAGTTCATACCGACGCAAGCAGCGCGGGCCTAGGTGCCGTTCTCGTTCAAAAAAGTGACGGGCTGGAGAAGGTCATCGCATACGCTAGCCGTTCCCTTTCCAAGGCTGAGGCTAACTATTCGACCACTGAGAAGGAGTGCATTGCCATCATCTGGGCTACGTCGAAATTCCGCCCCTACCTCTACGGACGGCCGTTCAAGGTGGTCAGCGACCACCACGCGCTCTGCTGGCTTGCCAATTTGAAGGATCCCTCTGGCCGACTCGCTCGATGGAGTCTGCGTCTCCAGGAGTTTGACGTCACCGTCGTTTACAAGACCGGACGCAAGCACACTGACGCCGATTGCCTCTCACGAGCTCCTGTAGATGCACCGCCGCCGGACGACGATGAGGACGCCTTCCTGGGACCCATCAGCGCAAGCTCTTTTGCTCAGCAGTAACGCTCGGACCCCAACCTAAAAGGCCTCATCGAGTACCTGGAAGGCAAGGTTTCTTCACCCCCCGCTTCATTCAAGCGAGGACTGTCTTCCTTCTGTGTGCAGAATGAGGTCCTTGTGAAGAAGAACTTTACAGCGAACAAAACAGCCTACCTCCTTGTTGTACCTACTTGTCTCCGCGAAGAAGTTCTACAGGCTTCACACGACGAGCCGACAGCTGGACATCTCGGGTTTACTCGCACCCTCCGCCGCATTCAAGACAAGTATTACTGGCCCCGACTGTCTGCCGATGTCGCACACTATGTGAAAACATGCCGAGATTGTCAGCGACGAAAGACTCCTCCCACACGACCAGCAGGATTTCTGAACCCCATTGAACCTCCCTCAAGGCCCTTTCAGCAGATTGGCATGGACTTGCTTGGCCCTTTTCCAACGTCAACATCTGGAATTAAGTGGATCATCATAGCGACCGACTACCTGACCCGCTACGCCGAGGCGAAAGCCCTACCGAACGGAACAGCAGCAGAAGTGGCCAAATTTTTCGTGGAGTGCATTCTTCTTCGACACGGCGCCCCGATGTGCTCATCACGGACAGAGGAACAGCATTTACGGCGGAACTCACGCAAGCCATCCTGCGCTACAGCCAAACCAGCCACCTGAGGACAACTGCATACCATCCGCAGACCAACGGACTGACCGAGCGCCTGAACAAAACCATCGCCGATATGCTCGCTATGTATGTCGATGCCGAACATAAAACCTGGGATGTCATCCTGCCTTACGTCGTCTTCGCCTACAACACCGCAGTGCAGGAGACCACCTAGATGACGCCTTTTAGGCTCGTCCATGGCAGGGATGCCACGACCACGCTAGACGCCATGCTGCCCAACGTTACAGAAGAAGAGAACGTCGACGTTGCCGCCTACCTTCAACGCGCAGAAGAAGCTCGAAGGCTTGCCCGATTACGGATCAAAGATCAGCAGCGGTCCGACGCCAGACGCTACAACCTACGAAGACGCAACGCGGAATACAAGCCAGGAGACCAAGTCTGGGTGTGGATGCCCATTCGCCGCCGTGGATTGAGTGAAAAGCTTTTGTGCCGCTATTTCGGCCCGTACAAGGTTCTTCGTCGGCTGGGTGAACTGGATTAAGAAGTCATCCCTGACGCAATGACTGCATCCCAGCGACGCCGCGTACGACCAGAAGTTGTCCATGTAGTCCGTCTGAAGCCGTATTATGCGCGCTAAAGGCCGCTGCATTTCCATGCTCTATTTTCGCAAGATCCATTTTTTCCCTTACTAGTCGCATTATTTGTTTTAATGCATCGGGTCGATACTTCTTTGAGAGGGGAGTAATGCCGCGAATATTTGCAGTGTTTGTTTGTTTTTCAAATCTGCCGCGACACCACTTTATCGCTTTGTTTGCGACGCAAGACGCGACTAGATTTATCTCGATTGATCGCAGCCAGGCAGAGCTGATTCTACGTTGTTCCGGAATGTTCTAGTAACTTTGCGCTCTTTATCTCGAATGATCGCTATCAGCTTTAAATTGAGCACGGCCGACAGCGGCGGGCATTCTGTTCGACGACCGCCGAGCACGCTTGTCGCTTCGCCGCCGCCGAGTGATTCAGTCCATTTTGGGTGCAAGTCATCCCAATAAACAGTTCTTTTAGAAGACCCTTTCGTCCGTCTTCATCGCTGCTTCGACTGCCGTCACCACTACGTGACAATATTGTGTTTAAAAAACTGCAATGAAAGAGATGTCTTAATATTACCAGGGAAGCGATTCCAAAGTGAAATACCATAGAAACGAAGTGTAAATTTACCATAGTTAGATCTGATTTTAGGTCATAGAAGGTTATAGCGTTCTGAAAACCTAGTATTATTTTTGTTCATGAGGTTATCAAAAGGAAGACTGTCTAAGGTTATTTCACGATGAAAGAGACGAAATGTAATGAGTGATAACTTATGATAGAACAGCTGTTGAATGGGTAAAACGTTAAGACGTTGATAGATAGGTAAAGAATGGCAGCGGAATCAGCTAAAGGTCATTAATTTTATTGCCTGATTTTGAAGACGTTGAAGTGGTTTGAGATGAATGGCATATGTATTACCCCATGAAGATAAACAGTATGATAAATGACTGTTAATATAAGCATGATACAACGATCTAATAATATGAGGGTGGAAGAATGCGCGTTTTTTAATGATAATGCAGATGCCAAATGAAACCTTTTTTATTAGCGAGTTGGCATGGCTATTGAAGTTAAGGTGTTTGTCAAGAGTAATACCCAGAAATTTAACAGTATCAGATGTCGGTATAACATAAGTATTTAACGAGACAGTTATTGGAGAAGAAACCGACGTTTGTGGACTATGAAATAGTACAAAGGTTGTTATTAAGGGATTGATTTGAAGTTTATTATCAGTGCACCAGGAATACACATTGTTAAGATCAGTGTTAAGTGTGTCTTGAAGTGCAGTAAGCGATTTCTGTGATGAGTAGATGGTCGTGTCATCAGCATATAACAAACAGTTACAATTGGTAAGTACATTAATTAGATAATTTAAAAATAATAAAAACAACAATGGGCCTAGTATAGAGCCTTGGGGAACGCCACAGTTAATTACTTTAGTAGAAGAGAATTGGTCATTAAGATACACTATTTGAGGCCTGTTAGACAAGTAGCTGCGAATAAGATTTAAAGGTGGGCCAGTAATACCGAAAGATTCGAGCTTATACAGAAGAATAGAATGATCTAGAGTGTCAAAGGCTTTTGCTAGATCGATGAATATGGCTCCTGCAACAAACCCTTCGTCAATAAAGCGTTTAATGTTATCCGTGAAATTAATTAATGCCAATTCCGTCGAATAATTCTGCCTAAAACCAAACTGTAATGTAGAAAGAAGATTAAATTTATTGAGATAGTGCATTAGACGAGTGTAAATAAGTTTTTCAAATCTTACTAAAAAAGGGCAAAATGCAAATTGGGCGGTAGTTATTAATGTTTTCACGAGAACCCTTTTTGAACACAGGGATTACTTTACCATGTTTCATCAAATCAGGAAATATGCCTGTGCTAAAAGTTTTGTTAACGATATCTGTAAAAACAAATGATATGTCTGCCGCAACCAGTTTTATTCTAGAAGGCGGAATAGAATCTAGGCCAGGTCCAGTGACATTAAGAGGAGAAATTACCTTTAAAACTTCTTCCGAAGAAACCGGTCGAAGGAAAAATGACTGAGGGCAACGTGGAAGATGGCATAAAACACTAGGCGATAGCGTGTTCTGCCAAGTGGCAAAATGATCACTAAAAGCATTTGATATGTCAGCCTCGGTTATGCATTCCTCGTCGTAAATTATTTTTTTAATGCCCGTGTTATAATATTAAGAAATTCTTTAATAAGCTCCCAATTACGTCTGCTATTCATTCCGTTCTGAATTATCCGTCTTTCATAATAGTCCCGTTTTGCGCGTTTAAGGATACCAGAAAGGCACTTCATCATACAAATGACATACTGTTTTGTTCTTTACTCGGTTGGTGTTCTGGGTATGCTAAAGTAGTTGCATACTGCACTCTTTATTAAGCCTGTCGCCAAGGGCAGGGTTAATTGGAGAGATATCGGAAAGGCCGTTACCCTGCAGTGGGCATAGTTAGGCTATTGATGACGTTGATGGTGGCTTTGATTTGTAAAGAGGAAGATGATCGGCAGCTGCAGCCAGCTGCGACAGTAAGCACGGCGAGCGGCAGCGGTGGACAGTGGCGAGAAGCGAAGGCGTGGGTCGGGATGAATATGGCAGGGCCATCGGAAGTTGAGTCGCACTTCACAAAGACGAGCTCAGCTGAGCACAGAGGGATTGTGACTTCACCAGCCTCAGTTTGGCGCGCGTGGTTGTGGTAGTCGCCACCGGGTCTTCGCCGAAGGCAATAACTTCGACTGCGGCACAAGTGCAGTCGATTACAGCGTGATGTTGGGAGAGAATGTCCCAGTCTAAGATGACGTCTTGAGAGGGCGACGAAGAGTCTCGATCAGTTACGAATCCAAAAATCACATAGCGAACACGTCACTCTTCGCTGTTGGCGGCACAATTTCTCGCTCAAGACAGCTACATCAGCGCCGGTGACGACTAGGGCGAAAGCATCGACGCTCTCGACAGCTCGCTCCTGTTCCTGATAAAGCAGTTTGTCCGTGAGCAAGTTGCCCGGCAGCTGTCGTTTCATCCCGCTGTCCCGAGTCCATCTAACCTTGCTCTGATATTCCAGCACGTGATCCGGAACTAAATGTTCCAGGCCCTGCCATCAGTTTGCTCCCAGCCGCCCGTTGCATGCAGCGGAACTTACCTACGCCGAAACCTTCAAGCAACCCCGCCAAGAAGCTGACTTGTTTCGTTTCGACCTCCACTGCGGTCCACGCCATTTCCTCCTGCTTGACCACCACCTCAACGTTTCTACCATTGGCGGACACCGAACGATCTCCGTATTTATCATGCCAGCGGTAGTACCAGCCACGTGTTGCGTCACAGCCGCCACCGTGTACTGCCCCCCGATGCCGACCCTGGAGCCTGCGTCTACGGCCGTCCCCGGCCTCTTCACCGTACCCCGCAACCCAACCAAGATGAAACCAGCTTTACCTGTACAAAAATATCGGTTGTGAAGGTCGGGTAGCGCAGGCAGGGACGGCTTCGGGCCAAAACAGGTGGCGCTCTCGTCTCGCGGCCGGCGTCGACTCTGCCTTTGCAGCTGCCGAGTGTCTTCCTCTTTACAACTGTTGTGGACCTATCTTCCGAGAACAGAGGCAACATTTCTTGCTCAGTGTTCGGTGGAGAGGAAAAACTGAGAGCTAAAAATCAGAAATATGTTTAGTGGCATGCAATGCAGAGTTCTAGCTCGGACCTCGGGTAAGCATTCGGCTCCTGTTTTATTAGGAAAGCATTATATGGCTTATAGGAAGCGAAACAGAATAGTGTTGACAGCAAAAGTTGTAGCGAAAAATTCCGGATGACGTCAGTGTGGTATGAAAGAAAAGAAAAATAAAATTTCTTCCGAAGATGTGGCGAACTAAAACCAGGACTCTGTCAAATTCTGAGGCCAGCTCACAACCCGTAGGCCACAAAACCTGTTCTGTTCTTTGACCTTGCCCACAAAACCGCATTGGTTGTTGAACAAAGGTGAACATTTATGCGTTGGCTTACGACTGTGTACCACAAAACCTGAAGTCATAACGCATTGCCTTACGACTGTGTTCTAATGACTAGGCGTGTTACTAGAAAGGTTAGAAAAATAAGTTAAAAAACAACTAATGCAGTAAACAATACACAGGAACTAAAAATAAAAACAATGCTCACTCATTCAAATGATGTAGTAAGTAGTAAGTGGTTTTTATTAAAATAATAATAAAAAGGAATTCAAATCACGTAAGTGGTGCTTTTTACGATACACGCCGCAATATTCATACGCACCTTTTTTACGGGAAGCTGCTGACTGTTGGCTTCGTTGCCGGCTCGTTTGTCCTGAACTGCGGCGTGTGTGCTGCACATGTTGCAAGATAACTGGCAGTAAGTAGAATGGACTGCACTGTTCACTACACTTAACACTTTGTCGCACAGGCCCACACCATCTTTCGTAACTAACGAGCGCCTTGTTTTTAAAGGAGTATAGACACCTAACTTTTGGGTGCGTGTTTTTCTGTTTGCAATGATGGATAAGGCATTATTATACGTGGATTACCACTTATTACTATCCTACAGCCTCCAAATAATTTATAACTGAATTTTTTTCTCATGCTGTCTCGGTTCCGGTTTCTTTAGCCGAGCGATGACTGTGTCACGTCGAAGTGGGGCTATAGGTCACGTGAAGCTGGAAAAAACTCCGAAATAATTGCTGCTTCTACATTCGTTGTCATCCCGACATTTGAATAAGCCTGGCTTGAGCAGTGCAGCGGATTAAAACGATGGAGCAGCGATTATATCGCAACACACGTTGATGTCACATCATCATTCCGAAGTTGAAACCGAAACAGCACAAGAACGAAATTCGATTGTAAATTGCTTAGCTGTTGCAGCTGTACATAGCATGGTGATTCATGCATAATAGTGTCTTCCGCATCCCTGCAGAGAAGAATACATGCCGCCGGAATTAGATGTCTATACTCTTTTAATGAGCACCTTATCAGACGAGCGTGGAGCGCTGTGCGTGGCGAACACTGTTCCGCGACCACATTCTGCACCAATCGAGCCCACTGCTCCCTGATTCGGCGACGTGGCGAAATGGGTTTCAAGATCAGCGAGACCCATTGGCACTTCCCTCAAGGGACCACTCCCTCAAGTACGAATCTTGAGAAGATACAGATACTGCAGAAAAAAATTTGTCCGAGCACTGTTTAACTTAACTTACAATGCCCACACATCAGACTTGTTTTCGAAAACAAATATAATACCTGTGTTTAACCTTTACAGTTACAAGTTAAGTCTTTCAAGCGGGAGATAGAAGAAAATTAAGGTTCCTTCATGAGTTATCTAATCTTACCACGAACGCGCAATCTTACGCCAAAAGATAGATGGATTAGTGGAAGGTGGTCACTCCGCGAACCAATTCTACACAAAACATATCATGCACACTACCAACACTTTTAAATTCTTTTCAAAAATCAGGTCTTGATTTTGATACATCTCATGAACAAGTATTACTTAAACATTGTGCTACCCTGTCTTTCTCAGGTAATTCAAGAGCATTTTTATGTAATTTGCGTTCTTTGTCCTTATTTTTTGTGCATTTCATATAAAGTCAATTGCCATTTATGTTTATTTCCTGTTCACGTTGCTTGCCTTGTAAAGGAGGCTGCGGGCTCTAGTCAAGTGGCTTGCCTCTGAAGCGGCTTTTACCCGCAGTCTCCTCTATCACTGAGAAAAATAAACAAGTTTATTTATTGTTATTATTATTATTATTATTATTATTATTATTATTATTATTATTATTATTATTATTATTATTATTATTATTATTATTATTATTATTATTATTATTATTATTATTATTATTATTAGAGTAGCGAACAGTATGCGAGCAACATAAAATGCGCGTCATGCATGAAATGTTTGTCACCGTTTACTTCCCCGCAAGACTGCGCAGCTTCTTCGTTGTCATGGAGACAGCCGGCAGAGGCATCGGGCTTCGTGTCTAACGCCGCTGCGTGTTTCGGTCTCGAGTCCCACGTGGGTAGAGATCGGCGGCAGAGACAGCGGAGCGGGGAGGCGTTTCCCGAAGCAGCCCGGTGCGAGGAATATCTCCGGGTTGCCATGCTCCGGCACCGCATTTCGGTCAAAGGAAAAGAGCCCATGGTAAGCTTCCGCAACTCTTCCATACATGGGCCGTGTTCTCTAATTCTAACCGATGAATGCACTCTCTTGTGTCTAGTTTGTATCTAGTTTTAGGGTCGTTAGTTTTGCTTTTTTTCATGTCTTTGTTTTGCTTTCCTCAGAAGATGTGAAGTTTACATGCTCATTTCAAAGCCGTCAGTGTAGACGCTGTGCTGTATATGACGATTTTTTCACCAATGCGGTAGGAAGCAAATATATGCCTCTTTCCAAAGGATTATGGTTAGACTGTGTGTAGAAAGTTTATATTTGAGATTATGGACACTCTATCGTGCCCAACATTCTTGGACAAAATTTTGAATATTTTAAAACTATAAGGCACTGTTATAAATATATTGAAGCTAATGGTCGATTCTCCTGATGTGTACCGAAATCTTAGCATCTCTCGCATCAAGCAGTTAAGACATAGACAACCAAAGGCGAACGCCTTTGACGATGGCAAGATCGTCGATAGCAAAAAAAAAAATGCAAGCCTGTCGACGGGATATCTGCGGGCATATTGGCAGTTATAGTGAAATCTTACAATATATGAAAAAATTTCGTTCCGAAACTCTGAAGGGGAAGGGATAAAGGAGGGAGCGAAAGAAGAAAGGAAGAAAGAGGTGCTGCAGTGGAGGGCTCCGGAATAATTTCGACCAACTCGGGTTCTTAAAAAAAAAATCTTTAACGTGTACAGACATCGCACAGCACACGGGCGCCTTTGCGTTTCACCACCACTGAAGAGCGGCCGCCGCGGTTGGGTTCGAACCCGGGTACTGCGGATCAGTAGCCGAGCGCCCTAACCACTGCGCCACCGCGGCGGGTTACTGCTACTACTGCCATGTCAGAAAAAAAATTGGCCGACGTCGGCATCGGCGACCCTCTGAAACATCGCAGCACAAGCACGGAAATGAAATGTGGTGCCTGTCAATTTTTCGCGTGACCATGCGACGTCATCACATCTTCCCACTCTATTGTGAGCGAACTGCCCACCGTGTCAGGTGCCAGCTAAACGAATGGCAGGTGAAGAGACATTGCCGGGGAAGAGCAACGTGGGGCTCAGAAGCCCCTCCGGAGGCTGTGCTTGGAACAGCTACGTGCCGGGGCAGTGGCACATCTTGTAACCGCTACGCCGCTTGGTGTTATCAGAACACCCAGCGATCTATGCATGTAAAGCAGAGAATGAGCAATTCTGGATATATGGGCATTAACTCATTAGGCTAGCCTGTCACACCCTTAATGCGGAGCTTGTGTGTTCCCTTCATTCTTTTTTTTCACGACGTCCAGCGACCGCTCACCAGCGCAGGTATCACTCTGCCATGAACACACATACTAAGCACGAGTAGTCACTCTAAGCAGCATCCAGTGACTCTAAGTAGGCTTCACCTCTGAGTGCTACCGCTCCGAAGTCCTGATTATCCTGATCAGGCCTCCTTGCTCAGGGCGATGGATCTTCTGTAAACGGCGATCAAATTTATACTGTCGGTTAGGCAGCCGTCATTGTCTGAGTACATCGTGAAGGGACCGTGAACTAAAGGTCTGTTTTTGTATACGTGCTGTTCTGTCACCGACAGGCTTTTGGCACAGCACAGGAAGCTCGCACATGTTTCTCGCTTGCCAAGAATGCCGCCGCGGCTGACGTCACACAAAGCCGCCTTCCGCAATTCACGCGGCAGTCTCTATTTCCGTTCAAAAGATTTCGCTGATGTAAATGAATTTTAAAAACGTAGACAGTATGTGTGGGTACAAAAAACGCAAAAGTAAACGTATGAGTATAAGTATAAACTAAGTATGCGGGCTTTCTCATACCCGACTGAGAAAGCCCTCAGCAACATTAATCAACCACTGATATAAAACAAAATCTCCGGAGTTTCTTTTTAAGCAGCAGAAAACGAAGGGCTGTGTGATACTTAAAAAAAAAACATTTAACATTGTAGTCTTAGCGTCGCAGCTGATTTTCTTATGAGTGAGAAATCCTCAGGTGGGATTTACCCTGTGCAGGTGAGACGAAGCCGAAGCCCTCTTCTTCGTGTGAGATACCTGCGTCGCTTGTGGATTCCCGTCCAGGGAACCTATCCACCCAGCGTTCCTTCCACTACAGTCGCCGGGTGAGTGATCGTTGGTTAGAATGAGTGGACAGTGGCTGGGATTTTAGCTCTAGTGGTTTGACACGAATTATTTTACTCACCTCACAACTTGCTGAAAACGTTCATTGCATGAACACCATAGCGTCGATGTTCAGTGGTGGATCGCCAGCGTGAAAACGACGGTGATTTACAGAAGCATGTTGACTTCGTGCGGATATTAACAAATGAGACTTAGTAGCAGCAGATGGTGCATAAAGTGTACTACTGTGCTTCAACGACAAGCTGTATAGGGTAGCAAGTGCAAAATGATAAAACTTTGGGTCTTTGTAGAAAAGGGGAAAACATTTAGGAGCCTTCTCAAGCACATTCTTGGAGAAGAAAATGCAAACAGCATTAGCTTGCCTGCTATGGTATCTACAGTCTAATGTTGCGATTTTCGCGCCATAACTTCGGTCGGAAAAGCTTCCATTGCCCTTATACAATATGCATGAGGCAGCCCCTTCTCGAATGCTTGAGTACCTGCCATTTGATTATCCTGTAGAATAAATGTAATCCGACCCACTAATCAACCATACGCTGCCAACGAACCCTGATTAATCAAGCTTAATTCATTTTATAGAGTAGGCGTAATTTTGGGGGCCGTTTGGAATCTTCCTGGCGGTGTGGGGGGAGGGGGGGATCAGCTTCCAAATTGTGGGGCTTATTAGAGTTTCTTTCAGGTTGCCACCTGCCACTGTGGGCACATTTACGGTGTCAGAAGATCACGTGACCTCTCAATTCGTCTGGTCGGTTGTACCTGTCACGGCGGGCAGGTTGTGATGGCGTCACAAGGTCACATGACCGCGGTAGCTCCATGGTTATGGCGCTCGCCTACTGACCCGCAAGACGCGGGTTCTATGCCGGCCGCGGCGGTAGAATATGAGCAAGTTGCTAAAATGTTTTTGTGCAGTTATCTTTGCCCATGAGTCTGGCAACCATGACACAGCTCTCCACAGCTATAATTGCTATAGGTTACCTGTCCTGGTTCAAGCGGCATGTTAATGTTGTCAGATTATTTCACTAAGTGCCGCAATACTAGAATTTATTGAAACCTCAGCTTCAGGCAATCATCGAGCAAGCCTGCGTAAAATTGCTGCCGTAGAATTGTGACATTTAAGATCATAGAACTAACCTTTTTCTTGAGTATAGTTCGAGAAACAAAACTACTGGCATGCAGGACTTGTATATTGGATTTAGATTTTCATCTGTTGATTCTTGTGCGCCTGTTAGCGGACTGCAGCTGATGCTCCTAGTGAAGCTGCTGTATCGATCTACAAAGAATTGAATCTTTCATACTATGCGGACCTAATAGTACACGGCATATAGCTTGGGCACTTAATTTTTTTTGTCGAACGCGTACTCAGGCGATATTTTTCTTTCTGGCAGCACGACTTTTCTTTGTTATGATTTAAAAAATTAGCTATCGTGACCTACCTGAAATTGAGGTGGTACAGGTAAGTACTTTTAGTATGGACACTTCAAACGCGAACGCCAGTCACTATATAGAACTTTCGTTCCGCCATGAATTTTGGACTTTCCTGTATGGGCGGTAGAAATAATGCAACGGTTTTGTACGCAATTTATTTCATTTAATTTCCAGGAATGGTGGAGGGTAAGAATGGGGGAAAAAATGCTTGTACTTTCCCTGCACTGCATTGAGTGCCGTCGTTCATTTTTGGTTTGTAACATTTATTCCCACGGCTAAGCATAGCAGACAATCAAAAAACATAAAAAGTTTTCTGTGATGACGGTGGGTTCATAATACTGCCTGAGCATTGTTGTCGCTTGGTAGATTCTTCAGCGGACACCTTGATCTTTATTTCAGGAGGGCTAAGAAACTAGGAAAAGGACGTGGGAGGCACCAGCGACCAGGTACGGGTCTTTTACTTCCACACACCAGAGTAAACCCCACTCAGTTTTTGACTTAATACAATGCACCGAATTTTGAAGGCACAGGTTAAGACATAGCATGACAGCATTGGTTAAGACCAGCGCTTTGTCTGTTTTGGCCACAGAAAAAATTCCATTCAACTCCTCTGCCTTTGACGTCAGAACTCGCCGTTTTGGTTTTGAAGGGCCACTTTGTCCAGAAGCGCCAAATCTCTCTTGTACGTCTAGGCCTCTTCCTGAGCCGTAGATATGAAGATCTTCCTTCTCAGCGAAGAGTTCCTTCGGAACGACGGCGAACCTGCCCTGCCTGTCAGCTGGAATAACCTTTAGGACCAGTTCTTCGAAGCTCTCCGAGATCTTTCAAAACATGGATTAGGCACTGATTTTTTATTAGCTTCTTTGCAGAGAATCCGCAGGATCCAAATTGCATTGTTCTTTTTGTTGCCTTGCCGTGTCTTCCAGTTCTGTCATCCTTTGTCTTTATCTGCGCATTCATAATTCGGTATCCTGTACCATTTTAGAAATGGGGCTACAACCTCATCGCAGGCCACCAGTGTTGCGCTTCAACCAGATTGCGCTTCAACGCCACCGGTGCCAGCAGAGTTGGAGATGGAAGGGCCCTTGAGTATGCTGACTCGTTCAGCACCGCAGGCCCCGGCTCCGAATGATGTTGTTGGACTCCGTTAAGGAGGGAAACTGTACAGTAGGGTTTGTCTACATTTTTACAAGCATGAGAATCAAAACTGGCGATCCTGCATTCGGGGAGATCCAGTCCCGAACACTGGTTAACTGCGATGAGGTTGGAGCCCCATCCCCAACAACCACTAGCTCAAGAGGAAACATAGCGACAAAATATACCTTCTCGATCGGTCGTTGCTCACTTTAGACAGAAATTAATTATAACTAATTGGTCCTACTGCCATCTCAGAGAAACTCATGACGCTTGTAGCAGAGGCATCCGGCACCATGTGTCACGCCGCTGCGTGTTTCGATCTGGGGTCTCACGTGCGTAGAGATCGGAGGAGGAGACAGCGCAGCGGGGAGGCTTTTCGCAGGAGCGCGTTTTTACATGAGCACGAGCGCTGAACAGGAGAAGGTTCACATGTCAGTGCTCCCCCTCGTTCACACGATCAGCAGCCCTTTTTTCAATATGTACTGTTGCTCATTTGTTCCTCGACTGCTATCACGGTGGCGCTTTTTTTAGTTACTTTGGCAGTCCTTACAGTGCCAGACATGTTTGTTGGTGGCTATACCGATGGTGCACCAGCGTACCCTGTACCGTCTTACCGTTACCGTTACTGGCGAAGCACGAGCCCGCCCACCGCTGGAGAGCACGCTCTGATTGGTGCCGATGCTGCAGGCGCGCGCATAGCTGCCGGGTACCTGGCACCATCTGGCATCGCCAAGGTGTGTGCAAGCGGATTGGCATGCGGACACCCAGCCATCCGGAAACGGTAACGGTAACATGGTACACGGCATACTAAAGGTGTCTATTAACTGTCGCAATCGCCGCGGTGGCTCAGTGGGTATGGTGCTCGGCTGCTGACCCGAAAGACGCGGGATCGATCCCGGCCGTGGCGGTCGAATTTCGATGGCGGCGAAATTCTTGAAGCCCGTGTACTGTGATATGTATGTGCACGTTAAAGAGCCCCAGGTGGTCTAAATATCGGGACCCTTTCACTACGGCGTCTCTCACAGCCTGTGTCGCTTTGGGACGTTAACTAAACAACCAGTTCCAACAAATGCAAAGCACCTCCCCGTTGGAAATTTAGCTCCGGTGGCATTCAGCTCCGATGGAATTAAGCACAACGCTAGCACATTTGTTTGTGGGTACAGACCTATGAGTCATATCAGGGACTCCGGTTTTCTAACTATCTGGTGTTCCGCACTTCGTGTATACACGAGATTGACGCAAAACAGAGAGGAAAAAAAAACAATTGATGCCGCACTCAGTTCAAAGTTGGTTTTAACTCATCGATGTCTTGTTCCTAGCTTGTGAGTATACTCTCCGCCCACTGCCACTTGTTGTCTTCCGAAGCTCTGTTCGCTAACTAGTCTATCGTTCTATGAGTGCATAGCGGACTTTCGTCGCTCACTGAATCGTTAAAGAAATGTGCCGTCCTCGTTTAAATCCAACGGCGTGAAGAACTCGCTTGCACTTATCACAAAACCAAAGGGGTTGAAGGTGAAATCAGTAGTGAAGGCTGTGAGTTTTTTTTTGTTTGCACTTGCGTGGACAGCAACTACGCATCACGAAACGTTTGGACCTATTCTTTACCGTATTTCACTTGTTATATATGCCGCGGAAGAGGGCGCAGCTTCTCCGTTGTCATGGATACAACCGGCAGAGGCATCAAGTGTCACGCCGCTGCGTGGTTCGGTGTCGGGGCTCACGTGGGTGGAGATCGGCGACAGAAACAGCGCTGCAAGGAGGCGTTTTCCGAAGTAGCCTGGTGCGAAGAATATCTCCGGGTTGCCATGCTCTGCCAACGCATGGCGGACCAAGGAAAAGAACCCATAGTAAGCGTCTGGAACTCTTACATACATGGGCCGTCCTCTCATTTATAGTTGGGGAATACACTCCCCTATGTCTAGTTTGTGTCTAGTTGTCGAAAACGCAATCGCAGAAACGAAGTTTTTTGTCTGTCTGTGTCTGGTTGTTTGGTCGTTTGTGTTGTTTTTGTATTCATGTTTTTAATTGTTTTTGTTTGCTTCCGCCAGAAGATGTGGTGAGATTTACATGCTGATTTAAGAGAAGTCAGTGCAGACTCTATGCTGTATATGACAATTTTATCACCTATGCGGTAGGATGCAAATGCCTCATTCAAAATGATTATGGTTACATTTTTTGTAGAGAGCCTATTATGTCCAACATCCTTGGACAAAAAGTTTTAACTATTAGAAAAGTCTAAGGCACTGTTATGAAAATATTGACGCTAACGGTTCATCCTTCAGAAGCGTACCAAAATCCTTCTCATAAAGATTTTTCATCACTCGAATCGAGCAGTTAAGACTGCCATAGACAACCAATGGGGAACGCCTTTGACGGTGGCAGGAACGTCAATAACAAAGGAATGCAAGCCTGCCGACGGGAGCTCTGCGGGTATATTGAATGTTATTGATTGCTTGATTGTGATCAAACTGCCCATCATGGCAGGCGCGAGTTAAATGAATGACCGGTCACGAGGCGTTGCTGCGGAAGGGCAACCTGAGTCTCACCGGCTCCACCGGTGGCTGTGCTTGAAGGGTTGCCTCCCTGCGCTCATATGCCTTATCGAGATTGCTCTCCAAGTCTGGGTTTTCTTGGGAACAGCTACTTACCATCGCGGGGCTGGGGCGCATCTTTTAACCGCAAAACCAAAGTGCCAATGGTAGTGTTAGGACACCTGGCGATATATGAATGCAAAGCAGGCAATAAGCAGTTCTGGATATATGGGCGTTAACGCGTTACGCTATCGTGTCATGCCCTTACAGCGGAGCTTAAGTGTACCCTTAATATTTTTTCACGACGCCAAATGTCCGCTCAGCAGCCAAGGTGCCACTCTGTACAAGAGCACAAACGCTTAGCAGGAGTACTCGCTCTAAGCAGCATCCAGTGGCTCTAAGTAGGAACGGGTTCACCTTCCGAGTGCTCCTGCTCTGAAGACCTGATTATCCTGATCACGCCTCCTTTCTCTTTGCGGCTGGTCATCGGTAGACGGTGAGACATTTATGCTAAGGTTGTTTATGCAGTCGTCATTTGCAATGCCGAGGAAATGAAGAAAGATCCGTGAAGTTGGTGTCGGTCTCCGTACGTGATTCGTACGTGCTAAATGAGCAATTTAAAGAAGTATAAAGTTTGTGTCAGTATAAAAAAGAACAAAACTAAAAGTATGTGTTTTGCTTTCGATGGAGGCGACATTTCTGAGGCCCGTCTACTGTGAGACGTCAGGGCACGTTAAAGAACACTAGGCGGTGGAAATTTCCGAAGCCCTTTAGTACGGTGTCCTTCATAGCCTGAGTCGCTTTGGGACGTTAAGCCCCCATTAACCGTATAAGCATCAACTAAGTATGCGGGCTTTATTGTACTCTACCGAGAAAGCCCTCAGCAACATTAACCAACCACTGAGTGAAAACAAAAAATCTCCGGAGTTTCTTTTTAAGAAAGCAGAGAACCAGGGGCTGTGTGATCCTTAAAAAAAACATTTAACATTGTAGTCTTAGCGTCGCAGCTGATTTTCTTACGAGTGAGAAATCCTCAGGTACGATTTACCCTGTGCAGGTGAGACGAAGCCGAAGCCCTCTTCTTCGTGAGAGATAACCTGCGTCGCGTGTGGATGCCCGTCCAGGGAACCTGTCCACCCAGCGTTCCTTCCACTACAGTCGCCGGGTGAGTGATCATTGCTTAGAATGAGTGGACAGTGGCGGGGATTTTAGCTCTAGTGGCTTCACACTCGAATTATATTCTTCATCTCTCAACTTGATGAAAATGATCATAGGAGGAACACCATAGCATCGATCCTCAGCGTTGGATCACCAACATGAAAACTGCGGTTTTCTTTTACAGCAGCATGTTGGCTTGTGCACTCAGGCGAGCTTTTTTTTCTGGCAGCAATACTTATGTGTAATGTGGTTCAAAAATTCAGCCATGATGACCTAACTCAATGTGAAATGGTTCAGGTACCTACTTTTATTATGCACAGTTCAAGAGCGAACGCCAGTTATCGAAACTTTAGCGCATGTTCTCGGTGAAAACGTTGCGTTCGTCACGATATACAACTTTTGTTGCGGGTTGAATTTTTGAGCTTTCCATATCGGCGGTAATCATACTGCAACAGTTTTCTCCGAAGTTTATTTCGTTTAATTCGTCAAAATAGCGGATGGTAAGAACAGAAGAGAAAATTCTTCTATTTTCCATGGATTGCATTGAATTCCAACGTCCTGTTTGGTTGATAACATTTATTATCATAGCTAAAATAGCAGACAATCAAAAAAACATAAAATTCCATCTGTGGTGATGTTTGGTTGCCTGCGGATTGTTGTCCCTTTGTAGATTCTCTAGAGCACATACTGATCTTTATTTCAGGAGGGCGAAGACACTAGGGAAAAAAACGGGAGAGGCACCAGCGACCAAGTAGTGGTCTGTTACTTCCACACACCAGGGTAAATCCCAATCAGTGCTGTTTTAAGATAATTTACCGAAATTTTAAAAGCGCAGATAAAGACATAGCATTACAGAATTCTATAAGACCAGCGCTTTGTGGGTTTTGCCTGCAGGAAACATTCCATTCAACTCCTCTGCCTTCGACATCAGAACTTGCTGGTTTGGTTTTTTAAGGGCCACTTTGTCCTAAAGCTCCAAAGCTGCCTTGTCCAGCTAGGCCTGTTCCACATCCGTAGATATGAAGTTCTTCCTTATCAGCGAAGAGTTCCTTCAGAACGACGGTGAACATGCCCTGCCTGTCAGCTTGAAAAACCATTAAATAAACTCTCCCAGAACTTTCGATACATGGGCCAGGCACTCTGATTATTTGATTAGTTTCTTTGCAAGGAGGCCGGTAGCACCATCATGCGCCCTCCGGACCAATGAGCACTCTACTGTGCAGGGAGGCTCCAGAGAAACTCGTGGAAGTAACGCAAGGTGTGGGGAGGGGGTCAGTTTCAACCACCAGCATTTTTCGTGCCAAAATAATAAAATAGCCATGAAAGCACTTTCAAACCAACCACGCCGCCGCTTTTTCACCCTTGCGTTTCGCCGGAGCCTCAATGGTAGATTATCCGTTCCTTCAGCGGGCACAGATTGCGCTACGGGTACGACTGCTGCGATAGCTTGCTGTTTCGGTCCGCCGTTACCACAGACGATGGAATTTTCGATTAACTTTGGTCGAATCAGGTTAGTACCCTGCCTAAATGTAGTATAAAATAAAACTGACCAATAAATGCAACCTCTGAGCGAAATTTGAGCCTGCACAAATGTGCGAATTCACCGAGGTAATTTTTTTAATGACGCAACAGACAGTAGAATACTTTGAAACTAATGAAGCAACCCCTTTGGCTCCCTGCAAGATTCTTACTACTACTTCACTGAATCCCATGGAGCAAATCTTTCTACTCCGAACAAAACATCCGTTCTATAGCACTCGTCGGTAAGCGCATCGGCGACAGCTTCTGTCGGATCCCTTCGTGTGTATCCCTTGCAAACTGCATGACCTTGAGCTTCGGTGCATCGTCTGAATGGTCTCATTGCCGCATTCACACCCCTCCCCTACCTCATCTATAAGCATCGCAAAGATACCGAGCGATGGGCGCTTGACATACCGTTGCCCTGTTTTTGAACTACTTCCGGATACGGGACGTAATCTCATGCATTGGCGCTTGGTCGTTCTTTCTTTCTTTGGAAAATTCCAATTTTAAGGAATAAAAGGAGTGGGCGCTATCGCAAGCATGGACGTATGCTCGGTATTTTACGGTAGTGCTGAGAAATGTTGCATCCGTAACTGCTTCTATTCCAGGCACTAGGTTCAGCCAGCGTGCGGAATGAAACCGCCAGGCCTTCTATTCGACAAGACCTACTTCAGCGTCAAATGGGACCAGGTAAGTCTTCTGCCACGAAGCATAAAGTTTGTGGCTCCCAACAGCATGAAAGTCTGGAGTTTAACATTTCTCTCAACGAGCGCTGTTATGATGGGTGTGCTTCCAAACCTCTACATCCTTCGGAACGCTCACCATCAAGCATACTCAACAAAGACAGTTCAATGCCATTACAGCGGCCTTAGAAAAGATATACGGGCTGTGGTCAGCATCCCTGGCAGTAGCTATCAGGGAAATCACCTATCTTGCAAACAGCGTCAATAGCTGTGTTCACGAAGCATGACTTCTTGTTTCCAGGAACTGAAAACCCTAGCGGGCGACTACATTCAGATCACCACTCATCCCTTTTTCAAGAGGTTTCTTGCAACACCGAACAATTTGGAGCAGAGACAAAGGTGCACTCGGCCTATCGTTGCCATACTGTAGCTGCTGGGAGAGAGATACTGGCATAGACGAACCCGTTGTTAATGAGCCTTCACTTCATCGCTGGGCGTATTCGGTGTGGTATGAGTAGGCGGCACTCTCCAGCCTGCACCTACGCCCTTCCTCGGCGTTTTCACCGTATACCCCGCACCGCTGCCAATATGAAACCGGCTTTATTTTGGAGGAGAATGTCAGTTGCGAAGTCCGGGTAGAGCTGGCAAGGACGGCTCCGGGCCCAAAACAGTTGGCGCTCTCGACTCACGGCGCGTGTCGGCTCTGCCGCTGCAGCTGCCGAGTGCCTTCCTCTTGGCAATTGTAGTGCATCTATCTTCCCAGAACGGACACAACAGTTCCTGCTCAGTGTTCGGTGAAGAGGGAAAACTGAGAGATAAGGATCAAAAATATGTTTAGTGGCATGCGATGCAAAGTTCTAGCTCGGAGGTCGGGTAAGCATTCGGCACCCGTTATTGCGAAAGCATTACATGCCTTATCAGAGACGAAACAGGGTGGTGTTGACCGCAAATGTTGTAACGAAAAATCTCGCATGACGTCATCGTGGTGTAAAAATAATTTCATTAGAAGGCACGTCGAACTTAAGCCAGGACTTTCAAATTGCGGAGTCGAGCACGCAACCTATGGTCCACAAAACTGCCTTGCTTCTTGGCGAACAAGGTAATTGATAGTATATATGTGTAGCCTTACAACTGTATGCTACTGACTTCGTGTGTCATTGGAAAGGTAGAGGGAAAAATAGTAAACAAATAATAGAGTAAACGATAAACAGGAAGTAAAACTTCAGAAAAAAATGCGTGCAAACCTTGGCCGTCCAGCAGGTCTCGGCGTCTCTTGAGCGACAAAGGCCTCAGATCCTCCGCTGAGTTGCCGCCTGGGCCCCCGTCACGGCGCCATTAGGTCATGATGCCATTAGGCCATGACGTAAAGTTGTTCCTCCTCCTCCTCTCTCGCATTGAAAGCATGTACGTAGTCTTAAGAGCCTCCGTAATTGTTTTACGATACACGCGGCCATATTCGTACGCGCTGTTTTCGCAGGGAGCTGTCGCCTGTTGACGTCGTAGTCGGCTTGTTCGTCCTGAACTGCAGCGTCCTGAACGGTGCTACGTATGCTGCAGGATAACGGGCAGTGAGTATAATGGGCTGTACTGCTCCCTGCACTTTGAACTCTGTCACACAGGGCCAAACCTTCTTGCTTAGCTATCGAGCACCTACTTAACGAGAACCTTCTTGCAATGAGCACCCTGTTGCCTAACTAACGAGCATAGAGCACTGTCCGTGCTGAACACTGTTGCGCGACTTCATCCTGCACCATTCATGCCCACTGCTCCTGGATTCGCCGACGCGGCGAAATGGGTTTCGGGATCCGCTGGACTCCATTGGCAGTTCTCTGCGGGGTCGCTACCTCGTTAACGAGCTAACAGTATGCGAGCAACATAAAATGCGCGTCATGCATAAAATAATCTTTGACGCCGTTAACTTCACGTCCGCCTGCATAGACTATACCGACCAAAGAATATTAACGAAATCGAAAAATGTACTCCCGCATTGCTTAAATGCAATACCAATACTACAGAAAAATTCTTTTTGATGTGTGTTCGTGCGAGCGTGCTTGCGTGCGTGTTTGTTTGCGTGGTTCAGAGTAAAACGGAAGGCTAACATGTAATACGCAATGGCTAGCTAGTTTGTAACATGCGGCATAATATGGGGCGAATTTCGCAAAACAAACATATACAACGTGGAATAGGATCGTTGGCTGGATGCTCGTTTTGCAGTTTCCCATAGCCATTCCGCATAACTGATGTCTGCCTGACATAAGTTCGACGCTTCAAAAGACTGATGCCAGTTGTTTCGCATCGCTCTGTCGAATCGCTTTGTTGGTATCTCTTGAAAACTGCTTCACGTTGGACTTCGGTGACTCGTCTGAATGGTCTCATTACAGCGTTCATAGCTTCAATACCTCAGCTATAAGCGTCGCATGATACCGAATAATGGGCGCTTGACATACTGTTGACGTGTTTTCGAACAACTCCCGGACACGGGGCATAATCGCATTGGCGTTTGCACTGTTTTTTTTTTCTCACAAAAATTGAATTTTCAATAATAATTGGAGTGTTCGCTATTCGAGCATGGGCGAATGCTCGGTATTTTACGGTAGTGCTGAGAAGTGTTGTTGCATCTGCACCTGCTTTTATTCCAGGCACTAGGTTCAGCCAGAGTGCAGAATGAAACCGAGAGGCTTTGTATTCGCGAAGACATGCTTCACCGTCAAGAGTCCAAGTAAGTCCTTTGCCACGAAGCATAAGTTTGTGGCTCCGAACGACATTTAAGTACGGAACGCACCATTTCTCTGAACGAGCGCTGTTATGATAGGTTTGTTTCCATACCTGTACATCCTTCGTAACGCTCACCATCAAGGATGCTCACACAAGGACAGTTCTATGCCATTACAGCAGCCTTTGACAAGAGTTACAGGCTGTGGCCAAAATCCCTGGCAGTAACTGTCGGGGACATCGCCTATGTTGTAAAGAGCGCCAATGGTTGCTTTCACGAAGCATCACTGCTTGCAGGAACTGAAAAGCTTAGCGGGCGGCTATATTAACAGGACCATTCATCCCTTTCCATGAGGTCTCATGCAACACCGATAAAAATGGAGCACAAAGATGTGCTAGGCCTATCGTCATACTGTAGCCTCTCGAAGAAAGAGAGACAAGCCATAGACAAATCCGTTGTTAATGAGCGTTTTACTTCATCGCTTGATGTATTTTGTGTGGATTGAGTAAGCGGCACTCTGAAGCGCTTCTGCTCTAGTTGTCTAACACGATAGGGCTTATATGCAAAGTAAATTTCTCGGAGTGACTACACGTTTCAAGTTTTTGTTTCAATGCTTGAAAGTAATATTTTTTTACGACACAAGCGGCCATATTCGTACGCGCTGTCTTCGCAGGGATCTGTCGTGTGTTGACGTCGTAGTCGGCTTGTTCGTCCTGAACTGCCGCGTCCTGAACGGTGCTACGCATGCTACAGGATAACGGGCTGTGAGTATAATGGGCGGTACTGTTCCATGCACTTTGAACTCTGTCGCACAGGGCCAAACCTTCTTGCTTAACTATCGAGCTCATTCTACACAATGGCGAATGCTCAACCACTAGCCCACCACTACGGCCAATGGGATCGTTGGCTGGATGCTGTTTTCGTAATCTTCCAAAACCACTCCCCATGTTTGCTGTCCATCTAACATTATAGCTTAAAGCGCTTCAAAGGACTGATGCGAGTCGTTTCGCGGTTTTTAATTCAATCGCGCAAAGGAGCAAACGGTGCCTTTCTTCCAAAGAAATTCATCGATATGAGTGTAATAAGCACAGTGCGGGATCTAGTTCTCAGTGTGCTCACAGAGCGGGCTTGCATAAATAGAAAAATCGCGCCTCTCACTGCTTGTTGTTCGGTGCGATGTGTCTGAGTTCTTTGTTAATCAGTTTGGCTGATGACCGTTTCTTAATTAACTCCACCTCCTTCAGAGCCACCAAGGAGCCCCAGCTGTTTCGTGCTGTCGGATCCCACATGTTGGTGTGAAATACCTACGTCACGTGAGCATGTCATGGCTCCTAACATGCTGCCATCATTGTAGCAGCCTTCCTCTCACTACGACGTACGGGTGAGTGACCGCTGATGAGCGCTAGTCTGATGGACGAGGTCAGTGCAATGACCATAGTACTTACTGTTGTGTAAATCAGAGCAAATCGAAAAAAATTCTTTCGGCCTAAGCGACCGCTCGTTTGCCATGTAAATGTGCTTCTTGAGATGAACAAAACCTTCCGGAAGACAGCGCTCGTGTCTTAAGCGCGTTAGCATTTACGTTTGTCTAGGACGGGTCCGTCTGCAATGAATGTCAAATTGGCCAAAAAAATAACCACGTGACCACACTATAGCAACATTGAGCGCGTAGCGCCTCAATTGATACCGATACTTTCGATCCGCTATACTATAGGTGCTAGGCAGTGTTCTTCAATGTGAGAGACCCCCCCTACGGGACCACCATTTGCATAAAATTTGGGGACCACCCGTTTGACGCAGAATGTTCGAAGTGGTGTCAAATGACTTGGCATGTTCCTGAGGATAAAATCGCTAATTTAGATGAAGCCCAAAATATCTGTGAGATTCGCAAAGACGCCCTTTCCGCCTCCACACCGTGCATTCCCTGGACCTTCACGCAGCCATTACGGCCGAACCATTTGTCACAGGGGGTTCCGGATGGCGTCAAACGATTCATCGTGTTGTCGTGCACACGTTTGTAAATTGATTAACTTATATAATGAGGAAATGTACTGGATATAGCCAAGGGGGCTGGAATTAGCAATAGTAGTGGAAAATCAATGATGTAGATGGCACGGCTTGTGTCTTAGAATGGATGTTTGGATTTGGTCTTCTCCACGTTTGCTAAGAACACCGATGTAAACACGTGAACATCTCGTAGTTGACGCTCTTAAGTCGAACACTAATGCAGTGTTTTCTCCCTTTCTGTATCCTCGTCCTCTGCGGCGCTAGTGTTTATTGACTACGCGCCAGCAAGCCCAAAAAACCATGCTGCTGATTTAAATGTAGAAGTTCTATATTCACGCCTGAGCTTGCCTCTGTTAGTCCAGTAATCTTGTAATGGCATATCGCAGATTCGAACGGCTGGAAAGACAAGAACGTGAAACGACAAAACATGCGCATATGCGTTGCCTCGAGGACTGATCGGTGGGAGCATAGGTCTTTGAACCTCAGTCCTTTGTTTCAGTTCATGGTTTCTATTGACCTGAAGGTTGCTGCATTGTACAAAGGTGTCTGCTTTGTCGCCGTGCCTGAAGAACTTCTGCATCCAAAAAGCGTTCGATAAAAACGCATGTCGTCAGCTGTACCCACCTTTTTCGTTATTCAAACATGCACTATAACTGTCTGGTGTCGCCAAACTCAGCACCGTAAAGACTTAAAAATGCAATGAATCAGATGTGAATTATTTAGTTGTTCTCCGCGTTTTGCAGTGCGGCCATGACGCTAATTTCTTGCGTGCTGCTGTTAATATAAAACGTTAACTAATTTGCTTACAGCTTGATTAGGTCACATACGCCGTAATATGAGAGCATATATATCGTATAGTATTTAATGCGGCACAATTAAGAGTATAGACACCGAACTTTTGGGTGCGTATTTTCTTCTTTGTGATGAGGTGTGGGCAAAATATAATACATGGATTACCACGTGGTGTTCTCCTACGCCTGCTAAATGATTTATAATCAAATTACTTTCTCGTGCTATTTCGCTTTCGACAGCCGAATGATGACTGTGACGTTAAATAGTGGTTATAAGCCACGCGTGGCATTAAAAACTGCAAATAAAATCACTGCTTCTACATTCGTTGACATTCCGGCGCTTCAGGAAGGCTGGCTTTAACACTGTAGTGAACTAAAACGATGAAGCAGCGATTATACCGCAGTTTCTCCATGCCTCATGTGCAATTATATTGCAGTTTTTCCATGCGTCACGTGACACAAAAACACACTCTGACGTCGCAGCCATCATTCGGTTGTTGAAACCGGAACCGAAACAGCATGACAGGAAAATTGTATTAGAAATTATTTAGCAGTCATAGGCGAATATCACATGGTGATTCATGCATAGTGCTGTCTTCTGCATCATTGTAAAGAAGAAAGCATGCCTCCAAAGATATGTGTATGTGTCTGCACTCCTTTGAACAATGTTACAGCTCTATGCGGAAGCGGAAATTAGCGATAAAAGCTGTCTTCCAATAGCGGTAGATAAGAAAGGCGCCGAGATTGAAGAAATAGATGGCAGTAATTGTGAATCATTTTCGATTGTTTAGCTGCGATGCGCATTCGGTATACGCGAGAAAATGCAGTTTGAAATTCATGGTCTTTTTAACTGTTTCGAAGGCACAGCGGGGTCACACAGTCAAGGTATTATTCCCTGGCGAATAGACTGAAGCTGTGTGACAAATGCACTAAAAGAATTCCAACACAACAGCTCCGCACCCATGTAGGCCCGAACAGAACAACAAACCTTTCATTTTTTTTCTGGAAACGCCCAGCACAAATGTATTTAGAATATGCTTCACGATCAATACTTTTCACGTTTCCGAATCTCCGGTCGCATAAGCTTTATTAATGCGATATGCTATGACGGATACATTCAAGAAATCTTTCAGCATGAAGCACTGTCGACGCGGCTCGGGGGGTCAAGAAAGAGTTTCTATGAGCTACACATAGAAGTGTGCACTGACTTCCCGGACCCGTTTGATGAGTGCGTTTTTCCACTTTTTTGATGGGTGGCATCATATGTGTTCTTTACGAACATTCTTTCGTTAGCCCATCATAGCACAGGAAAAATTGGTGGGGCAATAACGCTCCGAAAGGGAATTTCGCGATAGCGGAATGATCTGTTACCTTCCATATATGTAGAAAGCCATTCCATACTCTAAATTCACAGAGGGGTGAGTCGTTACACCCCTCCAGGCGCAGTGATGCAGCGGTTAAGCGATGCGCCACTGCCCTGCGGTGGCAGCTACTCCCAGCGGTGGGCCTTGTGCGGCCATGGTTGCTCTTCCCGAACGACCAATCATTAATTTAACTGCCACCTGCCACCGTGGGCAGTTTGCTCACTTTCCGTTGGGCAGGTTGTGATGACGCGGCAATGTCACGTGAGCAATGTGACCTACCTGCCTCTTAGGTTGCTCTGGGCGTCACCTGCCAGAGTCGCGCTCGTTATTTTTCGCCCACAACGCCGACGCCGACAACTCCGACACCGGATTTTCTGGTGAACGGGGCCTTTAGCGCTAGGGCGTTAATTCTCACGTTTCTGCCACTCATCCCACGTTTCGAAGCTCCGCTGTCTGTCGCCGTGAATACCGGGACCGATCATCACGTCGGTACTAGAGCAGAGGCCGGGTGAAGCCGCCACCATAGCAGGAACGGGCGAATGTGGTAATGCTCACCGCTACAGTTGCTTAGCGAGTGACCACTTCTTATTCCTACGGGTTTACAGTGCGCTGTGTAACATGGCACACTGCACTGCGAACGATTCTCAAACCGCGCATAGCTGTGTGCCCACGCTGATTTCAACTTCACTGGATGCGAAAAAAATCTGATATTCATGATTACCTACAGCAATGCGTGTCATTCATTTGCGCATGCACCAGCCTCTAGACTTGACAAATTTGCATTCTACGCTCTGTTACGCAAAATAATCTCTCCACAAAGAGCTCGAATGCGTGAAACGTATTCAGAATTGCTTTTGTAATTTGAAAAAAAAAATTGTGACGCTTCGATGCGAATGAGCGGACCTCGAGAAGAGCAGCGATGGCTCAGTTATGGCGCTGGGCTGCTGACCCGAACGACGCGGGTTCCATCCAAGCCGTGGCAGTCGAATTTCGATGGAGGCGACATTCTAGAGACCCGTATACTGTGCGATGTCATTGCACGTTAAAGAACTCCAGGTGGTCGAAATTTCCGGAGCCTTAATCGCATCGGGGCGTTAAACCCCCATAAACCAAACCAAATCAGATCAGAATTTGGTTCGCAATGTGCACCCTCGAGTTGAGGTGATGCTCCGACGTATCAACGGACTTGGTGCGCAGACATTCCCCGTTTCTGCTTGTGACAAAAATTCTTTTTTCCCACGCCTTGAAAAAACACCCGCTTCCGGAAGGTGCCTACTAGAATTGTGGGGCGCGTGACTGAACGGGATGTGTAATGAACGGTTGCGAAGGATCTGTTAGCTTGCACGGCAGCGTTTTCCTCCTCTTGATCTCCCCGTTCTTGTTAGGTGTTATGCTCTGTTTCCAGGGAAGTGAGAGTATATAATGGCGCATAATGAATGAACTGCGAGCCGCTTTAGGTGATAATTTCTACTGTTCTGCAGCTGTATGTAGCTAATATTGTCACAAATGGGTTGCAGAATCAAGAGGCTAGGACACTGCTTGATTCCTTGCGGCCTGTGCCTAGCCTCTTGATTCTGCAACCCATTTGTGACATTTTGTGGTGGAGTGCGCTGGGTAAATCGCTCTGGAATATGTCGCACACCCCTCCGAACATCGAGGACCCCAGACCTCTCCCTGTCGACACGCCAGTACACCGGGTCAGCAGCCGAAATCTTGGACTGGCCCTTGAGCGTGGGCTATTTATTAGAGACAACCTCGCCGCCTGACCGACTGCCTCCTGTGCTCAGGCGATTCGACTCTCCCTCGGCGCCTACTCCTCAAACGGTCATAAAAGGCAACGCGTACTACACCCTCCAGAACCCACGGCTGCCAAAGTCCTTTCACGGGACTCAACTTGAGGACGTGGAAGATTGGCTCCTCCAGTTTGAACGTGTCGCCGCGTTTAACCAATGGGATGACGCCGCCAAGCTGAGGAACATTTTCTTCAGCTTGGAGGACGGTGCTCTTACGTGGTACGAAAACCGTGAGGACACTCTTTCATCATGGCCTGAGTTCCGACGTCAAATGCTCGCCGCGTATGTCAGCGCTGATCGTCGGGAGCGAGCTTGACGAGCCTTGCAGCCCCGTCTGCAAATGCCGAACGAAACGGTTACCATGTAGGTCGAAGACATGACGCGGCTCTTCCGACGGGCTGACCCAGCCATGTCGGAAGCCAAAAAGCTGCGCCACCTAATGCGCTGTGTTAAAGAACAGCTTTTCGCCGGCCTCGTGCGCAGCCCCCCCCCCCCCCCCTCCAAGCACTGTTGCCGAGTTTCTAGCGGAGACAGCCACAATGGAGCAGGTCCTCCGGCAGCGTTCCACCGTGTACGACCGGCGAGTCCTTGCTGCTTCTGTTACAAAGTCCCTCCCGGTTTTCAACAGCAATACCAACTTTCTCCGCGACATGATCCGCGCTGTTGTCCGTGAGGAGCTGGAGAAGATTTGTGGTACATCGCAGCCAGCGGCCAGCTCCCTTATGAGCGTTATCCGCGAAGAGGTGCAGCAAGCTATCAGGCCTCCGTTACCCCACGCCGAACCACAGCTTACCCAGCACCTCCACCACAAAATATCACAAATGGGTTTCAGAATCAAAAAAAGGCTAGACACAAGTCGCAAGGAATCAAGCAGTGTCCCAGCGGCCAAGAGCACGCGCGTCTCACTTATTTGTCCTCAAGGCGCCGCCCGGGGATACCTGGCGGCAATATATTCTATTCACACAAGCAAAAAGGATGGATTGAAGCAGTCCAAAGGAACTGCGACAGAATTCTTTTTTCGTCTGCCTCCGAATGCACAATGAATAGCTGTGAAGTTTAGTCTAGTTTACGCATGTTTAGTGTGCCAAACCGACTCACGCTATGATGGACGCCGTAGTGAAGGGGTCAAGAAAATTCGACAACCACCTGGGGTTCTTTAACGAGCACCGAGATCGAACGGTACGCGGGCCTCTAGAATTTCGCCTCCATGGAAATTCGACCGCAGCGGCCAGGATCGAACCCACGTCTTTCGGGTCCGCAGCCGAGCGCCATAACCAATGAGCTAGCGTGGCGGCGACCTTTAGGTGTGTCTGCAAGAGAGATCTGATGGGTTTTCTTTCTTGTTTACCCTCATCAAAGAAGCTGCTAAAGTGCAGTGGGAGATGCCGATCGCAGTGCGCATGCGGAGAACACGTATGCGAATGATAACCGGACATTATTCAGAAGCTTTTCCTTGCTTCTTTCCTTTCGATAGTGTAACGCGTAACCTTTCTTAACATAAATCAGTCAATTTTATTCCAAGTTTACTGCTTTCTGATGTCACCCCAATTAACCTTGTGCACAGTCACCGTGGAGCTGGGATCGTAGCTTACCATCACATCCCACTTCTCATTCGTGTGGAATACCTGCATCGCGTGCGTGTGGAATACCTGCATCGTTTGCCCATGATCACCGACTCGGATCGCGTCGCGGCCGCCATGGCATCCTTTCTTATACGATGGACGGCTGTGTGACTGCGACGAAACCGTCACGAGACTTTCTCTTTGTGTACCCATTGGAAAGCCTTGGCTTTGTGATCTTTTCGTTTAGATCCCTTTTTACTATGCCTCTGTGGTCGCGTGAACAGTTGAGCTGAGCCTATTTTCTATTCATAGTTTCCTAGAAAATACGGTTTCGCCATTGTACTGCTGTGTTTATCTGAAACGGCGGCTCTTCGATGGTGTGCTTAGACAAAGCCATCTAATAACTTGTGCGCGATGGCATCATTCGAAGTCCTGGAATGATTGTAGTTAGCAGTGAACACTTTGGAAATTGTCCGGAAGCTTTGCGGGAATCACCATCTAGGGCTTTGATCGGTACGTACTACGTCAGTCTTCAGGCTTCTGCGCGTGTATGGAGCATGTGCGAAGCTTAAAATTTACAGTGGTCGTGAGACTTACCGTCTCCGACGGGTTTTCTCAAACGCCGCCGGAAGCTTACGCCAACGTCGACAAAACCAACGCCACACAGCCTGACGAAACCGTCCCATGGCGTTGACTCGCCGCCATGTTCCGAGTAGCATACTAAAGAGAGTCGAAATAAAACATCGTAGTTCTGCTTCGCTTTCTTGCCTTTTTCCGAGAATTAGGGCAAAATATGGGTGACAGCTATGAAGTCTTTCGATAGCCACGCTATAGTCTGACGCCGCCTATTGAGGCCGTAAAGCTCTAAAAGTCTCTTAACAGCGCGACTGCCCTGTGAAATGTTTTTCATGCGGTGTTATCACTCAGACAGTGTCAAACCTATAACGCCGCTCTGCACAGTCTAATTCGAACTTTTACCTATTTTTTTTCTAGCAGCACGAAGTCTGTAAATTCGCTTGAATGGCACTTCGATACTGATCATATCAGTAATGATGAACACCTCAAATTTCGTTTCGTTGTGGCATTCTTTTGTAAACCGCATATTGCGAACGTTATTGCTAACTTTCAGGGAGATCCTAATGGTCACTTGACGTCCTTCTTGCGCAGGTCAGCCAGCTTTGAAGCCCGCTGCATCTTATGCAATACTTAGATCGCGTATAGACACCCGAAAAAAAAACGCAGCCATTGTGTTTCCAGAACATCGGCCGAGTGATTGATGATTGCAGCTAGAATGAGCGAAATGCTTCTGTCATCAAAACGTTTTGGTCGATAATGCGTCAGTCAAGCAACGGTAATGATGCCATTCGGAGTCCGTGGAGTAGGTAACAGCCGCCTTCGATAGGAGCTGTCGTTGCCTTTGCCTTGATAGCGCATATCATGCCAAGAGCAAGTATCGAATGGTGGCTAATCGTTGAGTGTCGACCCGCAAAAGCTTGGGTTATGATTGGCCTGTGACCTCACTTATCGCGAATTCAAATGCTCTGTAAACATGGTTACATAGGACAGTCCTTTTCTATCTCCAGTGAGTCCCACCTGCTGAGTCATATCTTGCTGAAAATGTCCAATGTGTCAGTAGCGAGGGTCCATCGTCATATAAGGCAAGTTGCCATTGTGATTAAACCGGAACTGCTCATGCACAATGGCTCGGCTGGATGGGTAAAGAGGGACAGTGCGTTTATATATTGTCACTGAGAAACGGTTGACTTAAGCAGGGCTGGTTTACTTGCTTTAATTAGACGCGCAAGACGTTGGAACGCGCAAGGCAGCAGGCAGCACGAGAGATGATGAAGACGAAGCATCTAGCCCCGAGATGACTCAAGGCTTGCCAACTGCCCGGAAATGCAGTTTAGCCGCTGTATGGCGCCACTAGAGTAGTTAGTAGCGTAGCATTGCTCCCCCTCTCTTGAAGACACCGACTCGGTGTGGTAGCAATTGCAGGCAGGACCACAAGGGTAGTCGCACGTGTCTGGCGTGTGGAGTAGACACGCGCGAGGGGCTAGCGGGCGTGGTACGGCTTCATCCGAGCGACGTGGACAACTTCGGAGGTCGGCCGTCTAGAAGAACGAACTGTTCCTTGGGGGAGGACTTCGTAGGTAACTTGACTGAGCTGGCGGAGCACCTCGTAGGGGCCAAAGTATCTGCGTAGAAGCTTCTCAGAGCGTCCCCTCATGCGGATTGGGCTCCACACCCAGACTTGTTCGCCGGGCAGGTAACGCACATTTCGGTGCCGGAGGTTGTATCGCTGAGCGTCGTGAACTTGCTGGTGCCGGATGCGCTGTCGAGTGAGTTGGCGGGCAGCCTCAGCGTAACGAACAAATTGGGCAGCACCCATAACAGAGGGGGTAACGCTAGCTGGAAGCAGCACTGCATCCAGCATGGTTGTGGCTTCGCGACCATGTACTAAACGAAATGGAGTGAAGCGTGTCGTTCCCTGGACAGCAGTATTATAAGCAAAGGTGACGTAAGGGAGTATGGCGTCCCAGTTCCGGTGGTCCGCGTCGACATACATAGAAATCATGTCGGCGATTGTCTTGTTAAGCCGTTCGGTGAGGCCGTTCGTTTGAGGGTGGTAAGCGGTTGTTTTGCGGTGACTGGTGCCGCTTAGGCGCATAACCTCCTGCGTAAGGGCTGAGGTGAACGCTGTTTCCCTGTCAGTTAAAACGATGGTGGGTGCACAGTGACGAAGCACAATGTTTTCAATGAAAAAGTTCGCAATTTCGTCAGCAGTACCACGGGGAAGAGCTTTAGTCTCACAGGATCGGCTGAGGTAGTCAGTGGCGACCACAATGTAGCGGTTACCCAGAGCACTCCGGAAATGGGCCGAGTATGTCCATGCCAACTTGGTGGAAGGGAGCCTGAGGCGGATCAATAGGCTGGAGTAGGCCGGCTGGCTTAGTCGGTGGCGTCTTGCGACGCTGGCGCTCGCGGCAAGTTCTTACGTAACGTTTCACAACTGCAGTAACCCTTGGCCAGTAGTATTTTTGCCGTATTCGTGCCAAAGTTCGACAAAAACCTTGGTGACCAGAAGATGGGTCATCATGGCTGGCCTGCAAGACTTCGTCGCGAAGGGCCGTAGGCACGACGAGTAGATAGAGAGCTTCTGTTGGACTGTAGTTTTTCTTATACAGGACGCCGTCACGTAAACAGAAAGACGACAGCACGCGCGAAAAGATTCGCGGGGGAGACTGAGCGCTTCCTTCTAGATACTTTATGAGGGGCCGTAGTTCGCTGTCGTCCCTTTGGTGTTGAATGAGGATGGACGTGGAGATGGCACCAAGAAAAACAGAATCGTCGTCGGGGTCAGCTCGGTTGTTCTCGATAGGAGCACGAGACCAACAGTCGACATCACTGTGCTTCCTACCAGACTTATAGACGATGGTGACATCGAATTCCTGAAGTCGAAGGCTCCAGCGTGCAAGCCGTCCCGAGGGATCTTTCAGGTTCACCAGCCAACACAGCGAGTGGTGGTCGCTGACGACCCTGAAAGGACGGCCATATAAGTACGGGCGAAATTTTGTTACTGCCCACACAATGGCCAGGCATTCTTTTTCGGTGGTGGAATCGTGACAAGGTGCGGCTCGCGTATGCGATTACGCGTTCGAGACCATCCTGCCACTGCACAAGGACCGCACTGAGGCCGATGTTGCTGACGTCTGTGTGTAGTTCAGTGTCGGCCGACTCATCGAAGTGTCCAAGGATGGGCGTACTTTGGAGACGAGTGCGGAGGTCTTCAAAGGCTTGCTGTTGCTCCAGGCCCAATATTTCGGAATCTTTCGTGAGTCGCGTGAGGGGCTCAGCAATCTGGGAGAAGTTCTGCACAAAACGCCGATAATAGGCGCATAGACCCAGAAAGCGGCGCACACTGCGCTTATCGGTGGGCACAGGAAAAGCAGCTACGGCAGCAGTCTTATCGGGGTCTGGGCTAACCCCTTTAGCGCTCACGATGTGGCCCAGAAACTTCAACTCTTCGAAAGCGAAGTGACACTTTTCGGGCTTCAGGGAAAGACCGGCTGACCGAAATGCTTCGAACACAGCGCGCAGGCGTCTCAGGTGCTCTTCGAACGTGTCAGAAAAGATGACAACGTCATCCAAGTACACGAGACAGGACTGCCATTTGAGATCGGCAAGAACGGTGTCCATCATCCTCTGGAAGGTTGCAGGAGCCGAGCACAGGCCGAAAGGGAGCACCCGGAATTCGTACAGACCGTCCGGTGTAATAAAGGCGGTCCTTTCCCGGTCGCGTTCGTCCACCTCGATTTGCCAATAGCCGCTTCGTAAATCTAGCGATGAGAAGTACTTGGCGTGGCGCAGCCGGTTTAGGGAGTCATCAAAACGCGGGAGAGGATAAACATTATTTTTAGTGACTTTGTTCAAACGTCTGTAATCAACGCAGAACCGTAGGGTTCCATCTTTCTTTGCCACTAGAACAACAGGCGACGCCCACGGGCTCGTCGACGGCTGTATCACGTCGTCCTTGAGCATTTCTTGAACTTGGCGGCGAATGGCATCGCGCTCCTTCGAAGAGATGCGGTAGGGCGGCTGACATAACGGCCGTTGGTTGGCGTCAACTATAATTCGGTGCTTTCTGAGCGGTGTCTGCCTAACCTTGGAGGTCGAGGCAAAGCAGTCGAAGAAAGACTGGATAACGCTTTCCAAGCAGCGTTTCTGGTTAGTTGGGAGTTTTGGGTTCACGTCAGTGTTTATGGGAGTGGTCGGTTCCTCCACTGATGGCGGGGCTCCGGACAAAGCGTGCTGTCCCGCGAATTCGCTGAGTTCCTCGAAATACGCAATAGCTGTTCTGCCAGGCAAACACTGAGGTTCACAACCAAAGTTGGTCACCAAGAGTTCGGTTCGGCCCTTGTTCAGTTCAACAATTCCTCGAGCAACACAGACTTGCCGACCAAGGAGCAGCGACATGTTGATTTCAGCGATGCCACGAATTTTGGTGCTGTTATCGCACTCTACAGTAACAAACATGCTGGATCTTGATGGGATCAAAACGTTGTCGTCACAGACGCATAACTTAGCCCTGCGTGGCTCGGTATCGTCGTCGACAGGACCTTGGGTGAAAAACGACACGATTAGCTCCTGGAGGTTGATAACGGCACCGTACTCTTGAAGGAAATTCTAACCAAGTATGAGGTCTTTGGAGCATTCGGGTAACACAGCAAAGCAACCAGGGAAAGTAACGCCGCGGATCTGGATTCGCGAAGTGCTGACACCGATCGGAGTTACCACGTGCACGCCAGCTGTCCGGATCTGCGGCCCAGACCAAGGGGTCAGAACCTTCCTCAAGACCGTGGCTAACCGTCTTCTCATTACCGAAAAATCGGCGCCGGTATCCACGAGTGCGGTAACGTCGTGGTTGTCGGCGGATACCGGAATTTCGGTGGAGGCCAGTCGGTCGCAGCGCGTCGTCGAGGTCGTCGGGTCAGGTCGTCGTCGGTCGGAGCGTCGCGGCGAATCGTCGGGTGGAGGCTCTTGACTCAGTCCAGTAGCGGCAGCCCTACCCCCAGAGGACGCCGTCTTCAGTTTTCCCGACGTGGGGACGTACCTCTGAACTGGCCAGAGGATGACGGGCGGCCGGGCGAAGAGAACCGCCTTGGGGATGGAGATCGGGACTGGCGTCGCTGCGAGGTCGAAGATTGCACGTTATCAGCCAAGTACTGTTCGATATCCCGTGGTCTTTCACCGTAGCGTGGTCGATGTGCGTCAGGTGAAAACCCCCTTAAACCCATCCTGCGGTAGGGGCAATGGCGGAGGATGTGGCGGGGCTCTCCGCAGTGATAACAGAGTGGCCGATTGTTTGGCGTACGCCAAACGTGCGCTTTGCTCACGGGGGGCCTGGACTCCTGCGGCACGGAGGGTGCTGTTGCGATTGGCTCCTGCAGGTATGGCACAGGAGCGATGGGAGAAAAGGCTCGCATCGCTGGCCCGGGACTTCGTAGCGCCTCGCTGTACGTCATAACGGAGGGCGCCGGGTGTGGAGCTGGGGGTGGCTGCACAACTCGTCGGATTTCTTCGCGGACCACGTCCGTAACGGCAGCGACGCTGACCTGTGGAGCTTCAAAGCGAAGTTTCGCCAGTTCCTCGCGCACAAGGCTTCTTACAAGCTCCCGAAGGTCCTCGGCAGGCAGCGACATAGGCGTCTACTGGGACTGGGAAGCGGCTGCTACAGTAGCCTGACGTCCGTAGTGGGCGCCCCGTTCCTGTAAAGAGCGCTCGTTACCCATTGCCTCCTTGGTGAATTCGGACACTGTTCGTGGCGGGTCACGGACCAGTCCGGCAAACAGCTGCTCTTTTACGCCACGCATTAAGTGGCGTACCTTCTGGGCTTCGGGCATAGCAGGGTCGGCCCGATTAAACAGTCGGGTCACGTCCTCGATGAACATCGCGACGCCCTCGTTCGGCCGCTGTGATCTCGAGCGCAGGGCGATTTCAGCTTTCTCTTTTCTTTCGCTGCTGGTAAATGTCGCTAGCAGCTCTCGACGAAAAGCCTCCCAGGTGGTAAAGGAAGCTTCGTGGTTCTCAAACCACGTTTTGGCCGAGTCCTGCAGCGCAAAGTAGACGTTGCGCAGCTTGCACTCGCCGTCCCACTCATTGAAACCCGCCACTCGGTCAAAGCTGGCCAACCAGTCTTCGACGTCCTCGAACCTGTCCCCGTGGAACGGTGGCGGCGATCGAGGTGCGTGAAGGACAAATGGCGGGACATTCCCGGAGTGCTGACTTGCCTGGCTAGCCGCGGTGGATGTCATGGCCCTTACCGGCGCTGTCAGTTGGCCGAACTCGGGTTGTAGGCCTCGCAGGCGGCGGCTCGCCTTGTGGACTGGTGTTGTAGCCACGCGTTGAGAGCTGACGTCAAAGGTGTCCTCGAGGTCAGCGTACATGGGCCGGTACCCAGCACCTTTACCAAATATGTCACTGAGAAACGGCTGACTTAAGCAGGGCTGGTTTACTTGCTTTAAATAGACGCGCAAGACGTTGGAACCCGCAAGGCAGCAGGCAGCACGAGAGATGATGAAGTCGAAGCATCTAGCCCCGAGATTACTCAAGGCTTGCCAACTGCCAGGAAATGCAGTTTAGCCGCTGTATGGCGCCACTAGAGTAGTTAGTAGCGTAGCAATATGCTGAATTGTGGGCTTGTCGTAATCTGTTTCCTCCAGCTCTTCACTGAGACGAAGATACTGCGTAGCTATAATTTTCGCAGCGGTACCTGCCCTGGCGGCCTCTTTCGAAGCGAAATATGTGGTTATTTCTGCTGTATAGAACTTCCTTAATTTCAAGGAGAAAAGGCCTCAGGAAACTTATTACTTCAATCGGTCCTTACTGTGTGGTGTCGGTCGCAAGACACATGGGTGCCTGATAACAGAAGTTGTTTATATAATGTGGTAGTGGCGTACCTCCGCATTTGGTGTTCATTCCACTGTGAATCCATGGTTATAGGGCCGAAGGGCTGACCATGGGACCAGTAAACATCTCGCTCATGTAAAGCCTTTCCAGCCAAGCCTCATTTACCGTTAGCGTAGAACATGTAAGGGATGTTTCGTTGTTTAGTGAACATATCTGCGTATTGGCACACCGGATGCTATTTCGGATTCAGTACTACGCCAATAGCCGACCTGTGGTCGAAGGCCTCGATATGAGCTCTTTGACCAGGACGCCTTGGATGACGCCAAGCTCCCGCACGCGTAAGCTACTTACAAATTATTGCTGTGCATTATTACTTGCGATACGCTAGGTATGTTGCTCACATGTATCTGAAGGCCACTGCTTGGCCCAAGCAGTGGCCTGCAGTATTTTGAAATAAAGTCAGTGCTTAAGCATATTTTACACTCTATTCCCCAACATAACTGCAGTGCTGAGAGCTACACATACTGGTGCTGAATATCGGGCGCAGTACAGTGTATACATGTTGTGCACTGTATCGTGCCATCCATACAGTAAACTTGGACATATTCCTGCATGCTCATGGGATAGGAGCCGACGAGGACAAAGTTGGCCTGTGGGCGAGTCAGCCATCTTGTGAAATCTTCTCCGTTTTGCTTCTCATCTTCTGCCAGTGCAACTGTCGCAATTAAGCCTTCGTTACAATATTACATTCCTATCAGCGAGGAACAACGCGCCAAAGAGAGCAACCGGAGCGAAGGAGCAGGTGCAAAAATAATACACAATGTATGCTGCAAGTTTTTTCCCGACGGACAGACTACCTTTGTCTGCAACTGTTTTTTTAAAGATAACTCTACAATAGAGCCACTATTCGTATACATCTTGTTATAGTTCTTCGTCCAGAATTACGTTGGGTTGGGGGTAGGGGCGAGGCGAGAACGGCAGAATTGTCGCATGTAGCATACGATCTTGTTTAACTGCAAAATAAAGTGTACACGGCCAATAGAATTTATATCTGCCTCGGCATCTTGAATAGACCCGAAGCCCGTGTAGTGCTTTACTAGAAAGCGGTGCTGCGTTGTATACCATTAGACTTAGCGCAAAATAGCTGTAACATTTTACGTTGTAAGTTTGATGACTTGATGCCAAGGCTGGAAACAGATCTGAGCGCCATTCCGATGGGCTCGGAAAGCTAGAAGGAAACTTGTGGCTGCCTTGAATGCGGCAAAACATGAAAGGAGCTGTTAAAGCTGCATCCCGTTATTTAATAATTTTAACAAAGAAAGAAGAGACAAGGACATTATTATTTAAACTAAAAATACACAAGCGCTAACTTCTGGCTCTTGTTAACAGCTATATTTAATATAAAAGCAATATATAGAGCAAGCCATGACTAAAGGTCGCGCATTAGGCGGAGGCACGTATTTGCTTTTACGCTTTATTGTCAACATTTTCTGGCTTTCTGTTTGCGTATTTGCACGTGCCGTAACACATGCATGCTGCCCAGCTGTGAAAACTGCCAGTCAAGTGGCGTTAGAGTACCACTGGATTGCAAGACAGAACATTTTGGTTTAATGTTGAAAGACGGATAGTTTTTCAGTTGTATGATCCGACTTACGGAGCAATGAATAACTTCAGCGGTGCTAGGGCAGCTGTGGCCAAAGAGCGTTTTGGCGTGAAACATTTTTCTTGTCTACACCAGGTTGGGCCGAACACCCATTTTCCAAGCATTTCACAAGAAGATAAGCAGAGCACAAGTTTTGGGGAGGGCTTGTACCCATTTGAAATCGGTGGATAACCGGCGACAATGAGAATCGAACTCCGCACCTCCCACATAAGTATGGGATTCTCAAACCACTCTGGCACCGCTGCAGTTCATGTTCAGCTGAGGTTCAGCGTTTGCCTTCTTTTGTCCTTTTGTCACTTGCCTGCTTGAATGTGGTGTCTGAATGCTCGGACTACTTAAACAAGGTGTATGTTAACATGGCTACTCATTTTTGCAGATGCAGATCTGGTATGACAAAAAAAAATGGATGCAGCAGGCGAGACGCACACCAGCAGTGCAGGAAGATAAAAAGATCACACAGAGCTGGCGGGAAATGAAGAAAATGACACCATGCTTTGACGCTCACGCCGTTGCAGTCTCTGATGCGGCTGCATCGTTTTCTGAGCAATGAAATAAATCACGACGGGGGTCCGGAAATGCTTCGGAAGATTTTTGTGCTTGTAAAGAAGCTTGACAAGGCAATCGCTACATCTGCAGCTTCATTTCTGGCGTAGCTTGCAGGTCTCTCGATATCGCAATTGTTTCAGCTTGACAGAGAGTCACCGGCCGGACACAGTTGTAGTCAGAGTACAGGCCTTGACTTTGTCCTAAGCCTGTTCCCAGTATTATAGCAGTCAGGACAGGGCGAACATGTTGTACAACGCAGGAATACTGAGTCCTGAGGCATATAATAGAAGAGGCGAGAAAAATAAGAAAAATGCCATGCCCGCGCTGTGTGTCATGAGACAGTGGCCTTTGTCAGAACAGGCAGTTTTCTCTGTAGCACATATAGCGACAGAGAATGCGTACCGCCGGAAACTTTGTGCTCGCCGTGTTAAATGTTTGCGGCGAGGCTTGCAATACAAAGGCTACGATCACTTATCGCCATGACTAGAGATCATTGTTCATTGCATGTTAAATATTCGTCAAGGCAAGGTGGGCTCAAAGTCTACGTTCCCAAAAATTTCAAAGCAAAAAGTCGCGCCCCAGGCTAGGGCAAAGCTGGCACCCTTTGCATCACCGGTGGTACCCGGCGCTACCAGAAATCGAACCTTGCCATTCCTGCCTGCGAAGCAAGTGAAGCTGACGTTATAGTCGTGATGATACAAAGTACTGTGACCAATGAATATAATTCGTAGACATAATCGTGACGTGTAGTCTTCCTGCAACATATCATGAATCTGCACTTTACAAGTAACGTAATATGAGGTGTATAGAGGGAAGGAGCGAGTATTTGCGGAGCCCGTGCAGAGCGCGTCCGCTCTTCACGGCTCTCTTCTTGGAGCCAGAAGTGCTGCCGCCGTGACTGTTCAACCGAGCCGGTTGAAAGAGTCTACTCTCTCGCCAAAGGCAGCTTTATGTATGTACATGCTAGGGGGCGCCCAAAGCGGCCCAACGTGCCGCTATTGCACACAGAGTGGTCGGACACTATGGTGTATCAAACAGCGCAAAGCGGTGAGCACACCACCTATCACGAAAAGCGGCGGCGGCTCAGCGAGGCGATATGTAAAGGTCTACAAATGGCGAAGGAGCTTAGTCAAGTTGTCGATTTAGGAGACAGAATAATTATTTATGTCAATGACGACCAAAGCAGATTGTGGGTGGAGTCATCAGTCCAGGATTCCAATAGCTTTGTGATGACCCCCATAATGCGCAGGTCCACACGGGACGGAGAGGCAAAGAGACACCGTATGGCTTAGTTTAAACAAACAGATATATTCAATAATTACACATGATTAAGATTATACATCAGAGGCTGGGGCGTCCGAGCTTACGTGCCGACGACTTCATGGGGGCGATGGAGTGGCTCCGGAGTTGGGCTCGAGCGGTTGCTGGCAGAAGCTGCACGCCGTCGGGCTTCGGCGCTGAAGGCCCTCTTGGCGAACGATGTCGTCCTGAGCGTCGTTGCAGTAGAATTTCAATAGTCGTCCGTTTCTTCGAGGCTGGTTCACAAACCCTTCCTCTAGTGTCGTTCGGCTTGGAAGATGAACAGGAGGCGAGCTTGTAGATGATGACAGCAGAGCATAATTTTACAACATACATACATAGAGAGTTAAACTGGAAAAAGCAGAACTGAATTTACAAAAGAACAAACTTTGCACTACTTTACTCATCGACCGGGCAGGTTAGTGCCTAAGTAGCATCACATTACATGCTAAGCATGGAGCCCCAGCTCAGACTGGACTGCATCCGTTTACATGTGCTTTTAAGCACTTGATTAACAAAGGACTAAGGGCGGTCATTTCCAGTGGCCCGCCCAAAGCATCAATTCTCCAATCCCAAATAACATGCGAGATGGGGACCACCTCTTTGGGTTGGGCTTAGCCTCGAACCCAGAGTCTGTTAACAATACAAACTAAATAAACAACAAAAACGCCACCACTCTCTCTCAAGTGAGAGTATACACAGGCTCTCTCTTCGGAGCTAATTCACTAGCGCCTGTCTTTCCACATTCTTGGCGAGTACTGCCTGTCCGCCATGACAGGTGTCCGTCGCGGCCCTTCTGGGAAGCTGTGGGTGCCTTCCCGGCGATAGCCCACGACAAAGGGGGGGGGGGGGGGGAGGGAAAGAATGTCGTCTTCGCGGTAGCGCATAGCGTCGGCTGTGGTACGGCGCACTCTGGCCCGCTGACAGCTCCCTTGTCCTCGAATGTAACCGGAAATTGGGGAGGATAAAGCCTGTTTCCCCGGGGCGGCGGCGGGTCCGGTTTTTCTGGTCGTCACTCAAAGAGCATGGCTGGGTAATTGATGATGCCGCTGTCACGGGTCTCCGTCTACGCCGCGCCGTCGAACGTGGATCCTCGTAGCACACACGGAATGTCACAGCTTCATCCGACGCTTTGGGGATGGCGACTAGAGCCTCTTGGTCTTCCAGGGTGCCGCTGGCCAGTGTCACCCCCCACTGCTCCAGAGCCACGTTGGGCGGCTCTAAGTGGGTGGATTTAGCTGTGCATGTCAATGTAAGGCGTGTAAATGTTTGAATACCGCCACACTAGGGACATTTATCTGCATATACCAGTTAACAAAAGCAGGTGATGACACACGCTTCGCAAGCCGTGTAAACAGGAAAGTAGGCCGTTTGCAGCTGCCTAGCTCGAAGAAAAGAAGCGGATGAAGAGGGGGCCATGTTTTGCACCCAAAGGCACTAGGCTACGGCCACCCATGAGCCGTTCTAGCCTATTGAGCAATGCTTTTCACGCTTGCACAAACTCGCGACGATTAAATGGAACGTTTTGTGGTTCAGGGGCTTAATAACGTTTCGTTCCCTGGTCGTGCAGTATCATGGAAGACCTCGAACCCATATATATTTATTTATTTAACTGTGCAGTCCGGGTTCGTTTTTTTGTTTTGTTTTCAGGAAGGAAATAATCCATGCCTGAGAAATGATTCGATGGCGAACGACGTCCAAGTAACGTTAATTGTGCCCATGCGAACCCATATCATTTCCACTCATTTGTTTCAGTAAAAATTGCCGTTTACAGTGTTTAATCAGCGTCTCTTCCATGCTTCGGCCTTCCCAGAACATTTCAAGGGTTTTCAGGTTATTCGAATGGGTTACATCAACAGTAAACCTGATTACGCCGTCCATCACGCCACAATTCTTTCACAGTCTGTCACACTTATCATTCTAGTGTTGAACTTCTGTCTAAAGAGTATGAACTGCCCTTTGGCTGTGCGCTGCACAGAATGAACAAGGAGAAGCAGGTTTTAACGGCGACGTAAGGAATAAATGTAGGCTAACTAAAAGGACTCAACGACAATTCAGCGATATGAAAAACGATGGGTGTAACAGGTTCGAACCCTGAGCCGGAGTACCCGGGTTTCAACCCGACTGCGGCGGCCGCGTTTCGATGGAGCCAAAACGCAAAAGGTGCCCGTGTGCTGTGCGAGGATGGGCTTGAGCCCAACCGCCTAGACGAAGGCCTGGATTGCGTGGACCCGGGCGGCGTGTTCGGCCAGTCGGGTGGTTATAAGCTGAGTCTCACAGTCTGGGCGGCGCATTAGGGTCTCGCAAAGGTCATCTGTCTTAGTTTCTGTGAGCGTGTCGTATGTTTCAGGACAGGTCCACGTAATGTGTAGGAAATCTGCCGTAAGACGTTAAAGATCCTCAGGTGGTAGAAATTATTCCGGAGCCATCCACTACGGCACCTCTTTCTTCCTTTCTTCTTGCACGCCCTCCTTTATCCCTTCCCTTACGGCGCATTATGCGTGTCCACCGAGATATATGGCACAGCTCCTGCGTCATTTTCCTTTCGTAAAAAAAACAATTTTCAATTTTTTTTTCGACGTTAAGAGACAGGGAGAGGGCGAGTTGGTCAGGGATCAAACCCGAGTTAATGAGATCCCAGTTGAAATAAAGAAGAAATGGGCTTGGGCAGGGCATGTAATGCGAAGGATTCCAAGGGAAGGGAAGCGCAGCAGGGGTGGCAGAAAGTTAGGTGGGTGGCGGAGATTAGATGTTTCCTATAAGGAAATCACGCAGCACGATCGGTTTGACAGGGCAGAATACCCGCCGGCGGATAAGAAATTAAATAATAAGGAAAAGATCTGGAGGCGCTTACAGACGAGGACATATCCGAACCCGGCTAGCCTTAGCCAGTGTTACCCGGGAGAATTCTCAGAGATGCCGGCTGTATCAGGGTACAGCAGATTTCTTACACATTATGTGGACCTGTGCAGATAGATACGACATGCTCACAGAAACTAAGACAGGTGAATTTTGGGAGACCCTAATGCACAGCACTGACTCTGAGACCATCCCACTGGCCGAACACGCCGCCCGGGTCTGAATTTGTCCATATTCGATCCTCTCCTCGGGACGACACTTCAATTCACCTCACACTCCCTTCGGGTCCGATTAGAGAGGCGAAGGAAATCCGCATCCTCGGTCTCTTTATTCACCGACAACGCAGACCGGACACAACACTCGCAAAACTCCGCATGTATGGCAATCAGGTGGGCCGTATGGTACGCCGAGTCTCCAACAAGCGAGGGGGGGGGGGGTTACGAAGCAAAGATGCCTTGCGGCTGGCACATGCCTTTGTAACGAGTAGAATTCTCTACTCAACCCCCTACCTTCACATGCGCAAACACGACGAGGACCAACTCGAGGTCATGCACCGCAAAGTCATCAAACGGGCTCTTGACCTTCCCATTACCACATCCAACCAGCGTTTGTGGGACCTGGGGGTGGTCAACACCTATCGGGAACTCCGAGATGGCCATCTCGTCAACCAATATACGCGCCTATCACAAACGCCATCCGGTCGCCGCATTCTTGACCGACTCCACATCCAACACACCATCACCTTTGAGGAACGGGTACGAGCGCCAGAACCCTGGAGACGCGCCCTCAGGGTCCGACCCATTCCCCGCAACATGTCAGACTCTGACCACAATGGCCGTCGTCAGGAGCGTGCGGAAGCACTGGAGCGACATTATGGTCAACAAGAACACATGTATTACGTGGACATTGCCGGTCCCCACCGTGGGGGGTGGTTCACCGCAGCTGTGGTCCACGACAACACCACAGTGGCAGGACTCACTTTCCGCGCCTACAGCGCAACACACGCGGAGGAGAGAGAGAGAGAGAGAGAGAGAGAGAGAAATAACATTTATTAGCACCCGTCAAAAGGATGATGGGTAACCGAGGCGCCGCTCGGACACGCGGAGGAAATCGCGATTGCGCTCGCACTCTCTATCCCACAAGTGAAACACATCATTACCGACTCGAAGGGGGCCTGTCGGAACTATGAGCTGGGTTGGATACCTCCTCTCGCCTGGCGCATCCTACAAAATTGCTGTCGGTCCAGCGAGCCTCCAAACTGTAACCTCATCTGAGCTCCCGGCCACCAGGGACTCCAGGGCAATGAGTTAGCCGATCAGGCGGCCCGCGCGCTCTCTCCCCGGGCACTCACACTTGCTCAGGAAGCCTACTACGAGCCTACCCAATATCTAATTACATTCAAAGACATCACTACATATTATAAGGACAGTCATCGTCGCTTTCCGGAACCCTGTAAGGGTCTCCGGAGAGCAGACGAACGGCTTCTCAAAATGTTTAAAAATACAATGCTGTGCCCGGCAGTAATGAAACACTTCAATTCAGAATTTGATGGTGGCTGCAGGCTGTGCGGAGCGACGTTCTCGGACGTTTTCCATATGGTCTGGGCCTGCCCTTCCAATCCCCACCCTTCCCAGTCCTTCGCCTCCCACCCTTCAAAGGAGGCCTGGGAGGCGGCGCTGCTCAACTGCCATGACCTGCAGTCCCAACGGACCTTGGTCGAGCGGCGCTAGACGCCATTGCGGCTCCGGAATAGGGGCTCCACCTAGATTTGTGAGGATTTGGGCCATAGGGCCTGGGCCCAAACACCTCCTTGTAAATAATATATGTTTACCACCACCACCACCACCCGGGTCCACAGATTTCAGGCCGTCGTCTATGCGGTTGGGCTCAAGCCCACTTTATATAGTCGGAGAATAGAGTTATATGCTACTACTTGCGGGGATAGGGTGGCTGCAGCTTGCAGAGGGCAGAGTTAACTGGAGAGATATGGGAGAGGCCTTTGTCCTGAAGTGGACGTAGTCAGGCTGATGATAAAGGAATGAACTGCATTATTACATCCCGAAAGGAGAATGACGGCTGCTGCAGAGGTAGAGGGCTTGGATGACGCGCTCTGCAGGTGCCAAATTTACATGGAGTGCCAAGACAAACAGTCGGGCTATAGCCCACCACTGCTCCTGGCGCAGCTGTGCAAACTGTTATAATAAGGAAATGGAAAAACTTTTGTGCCACGGTCACAAAGTATTTACGTACACAGTCAAACGAATTGCCCGCTTTCGCGACAACGTATGGCCAGGCTTTTCACCAAATACGTTGTTTATTGTTTCTTGTTGCTTTGTGTAATTCAGCTCGTCAGTAAACGCCTGGAGCGGAGTCTAAGTGGCGTTGGTCTTGCCGGCCGCCAAAAGAAGAGTAATCGGTTTCGTAGCGCTTGTTCGCTTGCTTGAAGAAAGTTTTCAATTTCTTTTTATGAGCGGCATTTTTTTCTTTTTTTTGGGTCTAATCTTCGACCAATTAGAGTAATACAGTAGCCCTCATCTGCTGGAAACTCGCGCTTGCAGGTGAGTTCTTCGATGCTAAAGTTTCAGATATTAGTAACCAAATTTGAATATAATGCGTGTATTTTTCAGGTGTGGACGCCAGCGCTTAATTATTTAAAGCACTTTTCTAAGTTCTTTACCTTGGCTGAAATACTGACCACATAGAGCGGCACCAATTGAGCACACTTTCTATTAGCGAACTGACGCCAATTTTCTGTTTGTTTTTATTTGTGCTAACGAAAAAAGAGAGGTAGGACTTCACGCGGGTTTGTGTTACAAAGAAATTAAAAGCATAAAGTAACAGATTTAAAAACGCAACAAATAAGCGGTAAAGCAAAACTGCTCGTTTGCACGAAAATAGAAGAGGAGCAGCTTTACACAATTCAGGCTGTCTATAATATTATATACGGTCATAGAAAAGAATTTGTTCCTTTAATAACATATTTATTGGCGCCTTGAGACTTTATGAATGGTAATCGAAGCTTCAGTATTTAAAGCGGGAACAAATACTCTAGCGAAACAACAGTTACTAAAACTGTTTAACCGAAAAAAGAATCGACGCCTATTACTTTTAAAAAAAATGCGCCTTTCTTCAAAGTTTCATCACACGGCTTGGTAATTCGGCATGTACGGAGGCCCATTGTCTTTACGCATCAGGAACTAGAATGATGGGCCCACAGGATAATTATGTTATAGAGTTGTTTAATTTTTTACTGAGGTGAACTTCTAGGTGTCAAATTTTAACCTTTAATAAATAAATTTTCAAATGTGTCTCAGTCATTACTGCATCTACCGAAAATTCTGATAAGCCGGAGCCTCTACTTCAAAAGAGAAACTACACGAACACAAAAAGCATGTTTTGAGAAAGACGGGTCGAAGCCTTCAAAGGAGGATTACCACCTCTAAATATTTAATTTCTTGGTTTCTCACTCTCCGTGCTCAAAAAAAATATTTCTTGATTTCTCGCTCTCCGTGCTCATGACTGAGTGCAAGGTTGTGAACTATCAGTGTGTGCCCTGTGTACACTGCAAGTTATGACCAACGGACATGTGGAAAAGTGATCATCTCCCTTTGTTCTCTCCCTTTTCTATCTCTCCCTCCGTTCCCCTTCCCTCGTGTAGGGTAGCATACCGGGCGCGGCCTAGTTAATCTCCCTGCCTTTCCGTTTGTCTTTCTCTCTCTCTCTCACTTTCCGTGCTAGTACAGTCTGTTTCTTGGTTCGATTTACATTTTCTGTGCTGCTTCTCTGACTCCTTTTTTGATCCAGCGTGTATCTATATTTCTCAGTGATGATGTACAGAGCTGTCGAGGACAGCAAATCGTTGAGCATTAATTCCTCGCTTATTTCTACTAAAGCTTGAAAATACATCATCAGCTGTTTGGAGAGTCTTCATGCTTTGCAAATGTTGTTGGTGGGCTTCTCGACCAAATCATTTCGTTGAGAGCGCAGCTGTCATTTCTTGTAACGGTGAACACAAGTTAAAACGAGACAGCTGGCATGAGAAAAGCGTATTAGGTGCAATGAAAGAACCAGAAAACGAAAAGCTATGTACCGCAGAGTAAGAAATTTATAAACGCTGTAAAACAAAGCTAGTTGGCGAAAATTAGCTGTGTCTGCCTTGGGCCGTGCTAATTTTCTTGGCACAGTCTGGAAATAAAGCGGTAAAAAGGTCTTTCAATTGTAATAATTCTTACGCCTTATATGGCGATTCAGAAAGTAATGCCTCCACGGTGATACCTTTATTTGCGTTTGACAGGTAACACCGGCACAGATATCAGTGAAAAGCTTGCAATGTCAGCTGCAAATAGTGGCATCATTTTTCAACATAGTCCCCATTACGGGCAACATACTTGCGCCACCGCAAAACAAGATTTTTCATGCCGTCGGCGAAGAATTGTGGTGGCTGCTTGCGACACCATTGGCGAACTGCTGCTTCCACCTCCGCATCACAACTGTAGCGTCGGCCCTTAATATGATCCTTAAGTTTGGGGACGAGCCAAAAGTCGCAGGGCGCAAAATCCGGACTCTAGACAGGATGAGGCAGAATGTCCGTGAACCTCGGGCGCTGCAGTGCTTCCTGAGTTTTGAGGCTTGTGTGCGGACGAGCAATGTCATGGTGTAGAATTGCCTGCTTCCGCATATCTTTGCGAGTGCGTTGCAATCTGGCCTGCAGTCGCTTTAGGGTGTCAACGTAGCGGTCCGAGTTTATTGTCTCACCGTGTAGCAGAAATTCAGTATGCACGACACCACCCCAATCCCAGAAGAGAGCCAACACAACTTTGCCAGCGTATGGGACAACTCCGAATTTTTATGGCACAGGAGGCAGCAGTCTCTGCCCACCTCCGCGCAATGCTGACGTCATCATAGGCATCCCCGTAAACTGCAGTGAGACGGCGATGCATGTTGATGGGCGCACAACCTTCTGCAGCCTGTAATCCAATTACAGCCCGCTGTTTCAACTGGGCGTCGCCACTGGATGCCATGGATTGCTCGGTTACTCTCGAGCGAGAAGAGATAGGAAGGTGAAGCAAGTGACATTCTATAGCCTGAACATCAGTGCAATAATGACAAGGAGTTCAAAATTTTTGCAGTACTATTGCCAAAGTAGTGGGCTTGGAGGCATTACTTTCTGAATCGCTATGTCATTTGAAAGCGACGAAAATGTTTTATGAAACAAGTCTAAAATCAAGAAATCATGGCTTTGCCCACGTAACCCTCTCTATCGTGAGAACGAGAAAGGGAACTTCTTGTTGCATGTGCGCCATCAAGTGACGTGCGATGGGAGTCATGAGCGCATTCCGCAGCCATATGATTTTAAAGCGAAAGCTTTAGTGGCCGCGAACTTGCGATTTCGCCGTGGCCGCACTCCGAGGAGGCACATGACGTCACAACAGACGCCTCGCCGCGGATATTTCTCTCTCTCTCTCTCGCTCCCTAGTCACAACTGCGATGCGCCACTAGTAGCACCGAGCCACAGGTGTTCCGCCGCTGCGCAGCGCCGCGCTTTTCCTCAAAATTCAACTTTCAATTCTAAGTTTTCCCTTTCTTCTTTGCCTCCCCCTTTTATTCCTTCCTTTACGGCGCGGTTCGGATGTCCACCGAGATATGTGAGACGGTTACTGTGCTTTGCGCACTCGCCGCGCCATCTGGCATGACGTCACACCACGCGGCTCACCACCGCCGCCGTTTCGTATGACGTCACACCGCGTTCCTCGTCGTTGCGCTCGCCTCCGCTCGCTTCGCCAGCTCCGTGGCATGCCTGATAACATGTCGGAGGATTGAAAAGGAGAGCTCGCGTGCGCCGCAACCACAGCTGTGATGTCTTTAATGGGACAACAAACTTAACTAGACAACCAGACTAACCTGGACCTGCAATCAAGGTTCACCAAGGCTATGCATGCTATGTCTTAGCTTTCGTTACGTATGTCCTGGCATAGTCGAGCTAAGCCACTGCCAATTTTTTTTAATGGCGCCCAAGATGACAAAGTTTGTTGAGCCACAGCGCCGATGGTAACCGCGTTTCCGAACTTCAAAAAACCAACGCGAACACCCGAGTGCGGAGCAATAGGAGAGCCGGCTCGTCAGCAGAGAGCTAACAGTCCAAAGGACCCTGGTGCAGCACGCTTGTGAGGCAGCGCGGCTCAGCGGAGCCCTGGAGTAGGGGCTTGACCTTGCGAGGACAGGACCCGGGACCGCCTGAGACGAGGACGATGCGGGTCCTGCAGCCGCGAATTCCTTAAAAGATCCAATAAAGTTTTCTTACCTTACCTTGCAGTACTACCAATTTTTAGTAAAAGGCACTCGTGTGCTGTGCGATGTCAATGCACGTTAAAGATCCCCGGAGCCCTCCACTACGACCCCTCTCTCTTCCTTTCTTCTTTCACTCCCTGCTTTATCCATTCCCTTAAGGCGCGGTTAAGGTGTCCAACGATATATGAGACAGATACTGCACCATTTTCATTCCCCCAAAATCAATTAATATTATTATTACTACCAATCAATCCTGTAATCGCAACCAGGCAAATATATGCTATAGTTAAAAAGTAGACATCTAGAACTGTGTTAACAAGCTAACTGGTTAACATTATACACTTTTTATGCTGTGTGTGTTATACACACACCCCTTTTTCTTTTTTGTCTGTTTTTAGTCAGTGCTGCTGCACGCAATAAGTCCGCATCACTGCACAGTGCGCCCAATGTTTGCGAATTTGCTAAAAATATTTTCAAAGGTTAAAACTGCGGCTTTTGTGAACTCGACGGTCACTTAGGTAATAACTAACTCCACGAAGCAACGTGCAGGGTGAACGCCTTTCTTTTCTCAACTATTTATGGAACCAGACATTTTCACACCATGAGGAGGCTGGTGGCCTGTTAATGTAATTCAGGCGGCAGCGACCACTGGAGTCAATAACGTCGTTTGTCACGTTCCTGGCGATTGACCTCCTGCACGACTAAATAATCGCGAAGATTTTTTTGCTTCAAAGGGCCAAAAGGAAGCTTGTTACTGCCCCTGATAATGCGCTATTGTCTTCGCTAGCGCTAACAGAGCTGTAAAAAATCTCACCGGACTGATTTCACCCCAAATGCAAAAACACTAACTCCTCAAGCATTGGTCGCCTCTTTGCCTCCATAGAGATGATGCCCGAAAGCCTCATTAAGAGCATAATGATAACCGTCGGCTGTTACATAATATTATATTGTCGACTGTCAAGGATCGAAGGCCTCGGTAGCAATTTCCCGAATTTTTTATTTATTTTGTTTTATTCGGAACAATAGTCAGGACACAATTCGCTCTTTGATAACAGGGACAAAGGCAGGCGCTCTCTGCCTGACGACAGCCCTGTCACCCATACACAACTAGAAGCAATAAATACATCAATATATAATTGGTAATGCAGAAACAAAAATTCGAACAACTACACCATGTGCGCAAAAGTTTTCGAGTATGTGTAGACTTTTTCATGAAACAGCATATAGGAAATACAGCATTGATTATGACAGCAGGAAACTTTAGACAGCATTCATAAAGCTTCCAAGTGATCTACACTGCCGCTAGATAGCCAGTATAGATAAGTGGGCGTTCAGAAAGTTAGGAACTATGTATATCATTATAGTAAAGTAACACGAAACCTAACTGCTCACGAAGGCTGACTTCGGTTCTCACGAAGACACTAGGGGTCTACTATGGCAGCGTCTTAAAAAAGAGTTTCGCTGTTTCGCTGCACACAATCGCGCAACAAAGCTCCTGTGGCATAAGCAGCCATCTATCATTGTCACCGAATTAAATGTTAGTAAGTTTCGGGAACTCATCCACTCAGTTATTGGTATTTTATCAGTCTCCCACGTTTCTTATTGTTTGTGTTGTACGTTTTTTACTGCAGTACATACTGTACCTTGATGCATATGTTGTCTGTTGTCCATAAGGGCATTATTATCGCATTCTTTTTATGTATTCAGTTTATTTCTGTATTATCTACTTTATGTACTGTTCCTTCCTCCACCCCCATGTAACACCCTCCTACGGGGGCTTTTATGGGTATTTTAGAAAAATAAATAAAAATAAACGAACGGTGATTTGAATACCTTAGCTGAACATGTTGGCGCCCCATCTGTCGGTTAATAACAACTGCGCAATGAAAACGAGGACAAAGCAACACACAAAGTACAGGCCCGTTCACTATAAATGAGATCAAAGCTTGAGCATTTAATTAATCATCACTCGGTAATTATGTATCACAAACACACTTTTTGCTGATGTCGAAGTAGTTTTCCTCTTATCTTAACATAGCCCATTGTCAGAACTCGCAAGGAATGGTTTGTCGAAAGTAATATCAAGTCATGTTTGTTTACGCGCATATTTATGACTAAGGGTGTAATAAGTGCAGTAACCCCATTTGGAAACGTTACAAGACCGGTGCTACCATGCGGCGCCAATGAAGTGGCTCTGCGCTCAGATGTAGTGTCTTATTTTAATGGTCCTTCCATACTGGACTGTTCCGTACTAATCCTCCGAAAGCGTGATTAATCACCCAAGGTGTCTGGTAATGTTGCATAATTCTTCATCAAGAAGTATTCTTTTAAATTGTTGTTATTATACACGGTTCTTTTACACTCTGTATGAAGTGCCTGAGACTTCTTTATGTACGGCTTTGCTCAATCGTTCTCTAATGTTTCCAGTTCGCTTTTATTTAATGCTGTCTGAAAAATAGCTTGTCTTGTATAAAGTGAAAGAGAATATCAAATGGGTTCATTTTGAGCAGAATAATTTGCGAAGACCTGAACAGTTAAAGATCACAGAACGATTATGGCGCTTTGAAAGCAGCGTAGTCAAGCGGTTCCGTTTGCCCTGCTGGCTCAGACGATCACTCAACCTGAAGGAATCTGCGAGGTGATTGTGCTGTGATATTGCATTCAGATACAGTGCAGGTACCTCGCCATTCAGAAAACATGCAAAACGTGTAGAAAAAATTGAAAAAAATTTAATGCGCTCTTTAGTGTTTAAGTTCACCACATTATTACACGCTGTATTTCAGGTAGCGGCCTCAACATTTTTACGCTTCATTGAACGAATTTGTTTGGTACATGAAAATGTGTATTGCAAAACTCCTGTTTGCATCTGTCAGAACCTTAAAAACCATGCCCATTTGATGATCCGAACATGAACGTGATTGGCTTTTTTTTTTTACCTTCAACAAACTGGATACAAAACTTTCAGTGCTGCCGGTACTTCTTCTCACAGATATGTTCAAAAATTAAAAAGTAGTTTGTTCGACGGAGCAGCAAAAAATAAGGTAAACTAGCGGTGTGCGTAGAGTCAATCATCACGTGACTGAGAGGGAGAAAGGTGAAATCGACGAGAAGCCCAGAGTGTTGGAATTCTGTGGAAAACGAGTAATGTGGGTATATAAACCGCATGCGATCAAGCGCTCCAAAGCCAGTAGAGCTCGTCTTTGGCGACCGGTAGAGTTCATTGTCATCACACGTGGATTGAACAGTGCTGCACACTTGTATTGAACTATGTATTGAAGTACTTGTGTTGAAGAAATACGTATTGAAGAAGTTGTATTGTAGTACGTATTGAACTCTAGCGAGTCGCTGCGTTCATCAGCGTGGCATCTAGGCACAATCGTACGTAAGCGAAAATAGCGCAAAACACAAGTACAAGAAAAGAAAGCAACAGGATCAGCGCTAACTCTCAACTGATCGTTTATTCACAGGAAGCAAGGAATATAAAGAGTGCAAAAAACAAGATAACAAAGCAAACAAACGTGTAGCTACGTGGAATTGAGGGAACGAACATCACTGTCATACAGAAAAGCCGACGGGCTGCTAACGCACAATCTCGTTTTTTTCTTTATGTGGAAAGCCGTCATAATCTCCCTAGTTAACTGCGTTGGGTGACTGTACAATACATCGCTGTGATGAAAATTAGGGATGCAAGATTTGCAATCTCTAACATGATCGACTAGATTAGTAGGTTTATTAGCCTCCAATGTATTAGCATGCTCAGTTAGGTGTGTGTTAATACAAGGACCCGTCTGGCCAATGCATACTTGTCCGCGGGAAAAAGGAATTTATAACCAACTCCTTCCGAGCATGGAACATACTTAGTTTTATGTTTAATTCCACAAATACTTTGGGACTCATTTTGTTTTTCAGCCTGCCTTTCCACCATAGCACATAACCATTTAAGTCATTTAGGAGCTGAAAAGACGACCCCTATTTTATGCCTGTTCGCCACTTTTTTCAGGTTATGCGAAAGTTGGTGTACATACGGGAGAACAGCAACCTTATTCCTTTTCTTCCCTCTGTCTGACCCAGGGACACCAGCCGAAGTCTGTTTTTTGGCTATCTTGCTGCACTGCAGCCCAACAAGATGGCATCATTCAGGTAACCTAATTCTCTTAATCTTTTAGCCTGTTCGTTGAAGCTCTTATTAATCAAATGGTCCCACGATTTGGACAAAGCAGAAAACAACGATGTGACAACAATTCCGGTCTTTACTGTTTTAGAATGATGTGACTTGTAGTTCAACAAAAACAAGAAAAACAAAATGAATCCCAAAGTACCTGTGGAATTAAACATAAAACTAAGTATGTTCCATGCTCTGAAGGAGTTGTATATAAAATTCTTTTTTCCTGCGGACAAGTACACATTGGCCAGACGTGTCGTTGTATTAACACGCGCCTAACTGAGCATGCTAATACATTGGAGGCTAATAAACCTACTAATCTAGTCGATCATGTTAGAGACTGCAAATCTTGCATCCATACTTTTCATCACAGTGTATGTATTGTATAGTCACCCAACGCCGTTTACTAGGGAGATTAGGGAGGATTTCTACATAAAGAAAAAAACTAGATTGCGCGTCAGCGGCCCATTGGTTTGCCTGGAGTTCGTTTCCTCGATTCCACGTTGCTACACGTTTGTTTGCTTTGTTATCTTGTTTGTTGGCACTCTTTGTATTCCTTGCTTCCTGTGAATAAACCTTCAGTTGTGAGTTAGCGCTGGTCCTGTTGTTTTCTTTCCTTGTCCTCGTCTTTTACGCTATTTTCGCTTATGTATGTATCATCAACTCGCCCGTCTTGCCATCGTGTTGAACAATCGTACTGGTCATTCAAAGACCATCACCTGGTTTTTTATCAAGCACTTGTGGCCGTTCCTCTCGAGTCTAGAAATGGTACTCATCGCTCTAAAGCTACTCGACTCTGTCCTTGGAGATCCATCGTAGCCTTAAGCCTTGTGTCCAGACGCCATTGAAGCTTGTGACCATGAACTGTGTCCTGAGACACCCATGACATGTCTCACCGTCAGGCTTCATGGCAGCCGTATTGCAATGATGGTACACGTGACTGAAGGCATCGGATACTATTAGTTAATGTCGATCTTGCCGTAGGGTTAAAGGCATGAGGAGCTCTTAGATCAAGGCAGTACGCCACCTATCTATGCGCTACGCGGCCGTCACAGCTTAATCCTCATGACCCGCTCCATATGGTAGTCAGTGTCTCACTTTTACTTGGAAACATGTACCACGCTGTGATGTAATGGAAGAAGGAGATAACAAAAGAACAAAAAAAGGAAAGAAAAGAACAAGGAAAGGAAAGCAAGAAAGAAGGAAAAACGGAAAGGAAGGAAGGAAATAAAGAGGGAACAAAGAAAGATAAAAAGAAAGAAAGGAAAAGAGAGAAAGACAGAGAAAGAAAGAAGGGAATAAAAAAGAAGAATGGAAGGAAGGAATCTTCAGGAGTATTTTTGGATCTCTCGATAATCTCGTGAGTGTGTTAAGATCTCTAAACGCTTATCCCCTCGCGGTGGCTCCAAAAGGAAATTAACCGGACCCGCCCAATTCAGCCCCAACCATACAAGCAGCCGCCGTCTGCAGTTGATAATGCACGCTTACTTGAAACAGAGAAAGACTAGCCAAAGCAGCTCTTCGTGATCTTGACTAAGGACAAAGGCGGTTAGTTCTAGTCTCTCAGCAGCGGCTGTACTTCAACCGTGGGTTGTTCTAGACGTGGTCGTTCCGACAGTGTACTAGACGCCGCTGAAGGATTCGCTGAGCCAAGCTTAACAGTTGTTTCTGACGCGTCCCAGTGCAGTACAGATTGCTCAAAGTAAACGAATCACAAACTCACTGCAATTATTCCTTTGAGTCCGCTGCAGAAAACGCTGCTTCGTACTTTCGTAAACCTGTATATGATGGAGCCGTTGACACAAGAACCAGGACGCAATTTGGATCCCTTCCCTTCCCCCTGAGCCAGCCCCAATTGAAGAACTAGGAGAGAACACTGGCATGATCTGTTCCGCACCTTTTCTTTATTGATGAAAATTTCGTTGCCACAGTGCATTATAATTATTATTATTATTATATGCATACTCATTTGAATGCACTGTGGCAACGGAATTTTCATCAATAAAGAAAAGGTGCGGAACAGATCATGCCAGTGTTCTCTCCTAGTTCTTCAATTGGGGCTGGCTCAGGGGGAAGGGAAGGGATCACCAACTACCACAACAGTGTTAATATGCCACTGAATCTGTAAAGAATCTGTAAATTTATTTCGCTGGCTTATCGTCCAACAACACTGCATAAACAAAAATTACTTTGGACACGCTTTTAAGACTCAAAAATTTTTCTAATAATTAATAATTTGGTTTTTGGAGGGAAAGGAAATGGCGCAGTATCTGTCTCATATATCGTTGGACGCCTGAACCGCGCCGTAAGGGAAGGGTAAAGGAGGGAGTGAAAGAAGAAATGAAGAGTGAGGTGCCGTAGTGGAGGGCTCCGGAATAATTTCGACCACCTGGGGATCTTTAACGTGCACTGACATCGCACAGCACACGGGCGCCTTAGCGTTTTTCCTCCATAAAAACGCAGCCGCCGCGGTTTTTATGGCTTTAAAAATTTTTCTAGGAATGAATCTGCGCCTATCGTGCTCAGTTGCAAGGTCGCTCGCTTGTTTGTGTGTCACCTTGGGGGTACTTTTTGGACCATACTCTTACCACGCTTAGCTTCTGGAGTCGAAGCCACACGATCGTTTCAGTGGAAATGAGGTCCACAAACGCGCAATGTTAGTGGCACATCTGATTAATACACGAGGATTAATCCCATCCCATATGATTAATCCCATCTTATTACTCCCTTCCGTATCTTGCTCGGCGTGTTTCATATGGCCTTGAACCGAGGGGCTGGAAAGGAGGGCGAGGGCAGGGCACCGCCGAGTCGAATCACGTGACCGCCATGAGACCCCTACGCTCCTACACAGCAGTGGCCTGGTGACTAACCACGTGACTCGCCGTTTGCTGTAAAAAGGAGCCGGCGCCGCTCTCGCGGCAGAGGAGGGCGGGTGGCTTCCTGGCATTACGGGGCTGGGATCTAGGGGAGCTCCTCCAAGTGGTGAGGGCTCCTTGCCACTGGGATTAACTGTTGCTAAACCGTCGTCATCTCTCCAGATGACGCGGTTGTTGCGACGCGCGTCTTGTCTTTCAATCTTCACATCTCTCAACTCTCCTACTGTGTGCACGTGGCAGCAGTTGTGCCTTAGCTTGAGGCAGTGGGCAGGCCCGTGCACTTTCCTTTTTTTTCTTCCTTCAGCCGCAACAACAGCAACTCTCACGGCATTCTCATGACAGTATGGACGGAGCGAGTCGGCCGCAGCAGTCTACGTCGTTGGGGCAGTTTCGATAAACCACGCTTAGCTGAGCTTAGTGAGTTGGCACTTCTGGCCGCACTTCCCCGGTTTCAAGGGTCGGTCTGTGTGAATCCCGGCCAAGTGAAATCGAAGAACGCCAGCACCGCCGTCCGCCGCGGTGGCTCAGTGGTTAGGGCGCTCGACTACTGATCCGGAGTTCCCGGGTTCGAACCCGACCGCGGCGGCTGCGTTTTTATGGAGGAAAAACGCTAAGGCGCCCGTGTGCTGTGCGATGTCAGTGCACGTTAAAGATCCCCAGGTGGTCGAAATTATTCCGGAGCCCTCCACTACGGCACCTCTTCTTCCTTTCTTCTTTCACTCCCTCCTTTATCCCTTCCCTTGCGGCGCGGTTCAGGTGTCCAACGATATATGAGACAGATACTGCGCCATTTCCTTTCCCCCAAAACCAATTATTATTAGCACCGCCGACAACAAAAAACGGAAGCGCGTGAGACGCTCTGCAGGAACTGATGAACGCCAGCAGTGGCCACCGCGATCGCGCTGTGAGTGGCGTCCACCTACAGGAGGCAATTATGCACCCTTCCCTTTGTTAAAGCCAGTAAAACGGTTTAGGCCGTTGATGTTGAGTTAAAGAAAGGCTCGTAACTGGCTTCTTGGGTCAGTAGACACGTGTCAAGCTTTGAGGTACGTGGCGGCGGTGTACACCTGCAAAAAACAGAGCACAATATTTCGTGTTTAGCAATGCTAAACCGTCACCATGACCGCCACCAATTTTTCTCAAGCGGGTCATCTTAGTTATACAACCAGGGTTTGCGATCTAGGTTGCAAACACACTGGATATATCCATGCGTACTTAGTACCTACGTGGACATTGCTCCTTTATTTTGCAGGAAATGATCGGTGTTTCTGCACAGTGGCCGTGTGTGTCCTAGGGCATTAAAAACACTGTTCTCGGCACCCTGTGAAAGTGAAGTAGCCAATGTCGACGTGTTCGGCAGATATTCAGTGTCTATGGTAGAGAATACGCGCCGCCCATTTAGGCCTGATCTTTTGCGCCTTGTGTAACTCGCTGCCGCATCTGTAGAGACCAGGAGCCCCGCCTCAGGGGTCCTCCAGGGGTTCCAAGCGAGGTGACAGTGCAGCTCTGCAAGGACAGAAGGAAACCGACCAAGAGGAGGATACAGGCACACAAAGTAAACACGTACTTAGTAAGCACCCGACTTTCTTCCTGCGTGCGAATGTTCTATTAAGCATTTTGTACCGTTTTGAACAATAAGACCTTGGGACGTGTTTGCCAGCACGCTATCTCAGTTAGGACTGAGAAGGTAAAATCAACAACCGCAGCCATGATTAGGACCGCGGTACAATATCTCTATTCCAGTGCACGTTGTTTATTTTTACAATTTTTCATCATTCGCTTAGGAGACTACACATTCGTTATGGCGGCGCGTCAAGGTGTAGCGACTCATTTTTTGTTCCATCACACACCGTTCTCTTCAACTGCTTATAGCAGGGTCTCTTGTTCCATTACACGCCAGCCATCTTTGTTCCGTTCGCAAACCACCACGCTACGAATTAAATGTAGCACTCATCACTACCGGACATTTTGGCATAATCTTCGTAAGTCGTTCTAATTGTCTCATCGAGTGGCATTATTTTATTTTCTTGTTTATTTAGAGGATACTGCGCGGAAATAGTTTACTGATACATAAACATGAAAAATAACAACTGTACAAAGACACGCCAATGCATTTGCTAAGCTGCAAGGAATCTGCGGTTCACAAGACTACAGTGATGAGAGACTGTAATCGGCCCGTCCCTTGAGAAACACACTGTAATGGTTAGCCCATGTGGCAGGAATTAGACTGTATACTTAATCCCGGGGTATCTAGCAGACAATATATTCCGATAAGCGCTTGTGTTCATGGAATTCATGCCATTATTTTTTGCATTTTTATAATGCGAAAGCATTATGATCCCATTACAAGAAAAGCCAGCGACGTGTTAGTAGTACAGCAAAGACAAACGCAGGCAAGAAACAAGGGTGACGTCATCAAGCGGTCGTATGACGCACACAGCAAGCCAAGCACCGCCACTTAAGATAATCGAATACTCTCTACTGGCCGACCTCCATGTAGCGCCAGTTTTCCCGACTACATCCGCACCAAAATTGTGACGCGACCGTTCGTCGCACAGCATTCCAGGTGGTGTCATGCGGCTTCTCGCTGCATATAGCTTATATGTGGCGGTAAAGTTGAAGGCGAGCTCGCGACAGGGATTCTAACCGATAACATATGCACCTTCGATTGTTTTTCTTTCGCGGAGACTCTATCTCCTTTCTTAAGGCGCAGTTGAGGTGTCCAGAATTGTGACGCAACCGGTGGTCGTACAGCGCAGCAGGTGGAGTCATACGCATGCGTGTGTGGGAGCGGTGTGCGTGGGAGTGGGTGGCAATGTACCCAGGGACCGTGTTTGACTAAAGCCAAGAATGTGACCCTTTGCACTTACGGCACCGCTGCGAGGAGGAGGGGGGGGGGGCGCCAGTCAGCTCGCGCAGTTCAGGTCAGACAAGGCGACGTAGGGTGCCAGCGCTGCCTACGTTGCACATCCAAAGCGCCGATGGCTGCCTGCGAAGACAACAGGTGCACACACTCAATTGTATATATCGCATTAATCGATTCAGAAACCGCCTGCTACCGCTCTTGGTTAATTCCGTGTGTTTGAGTTGAAAATATAGTGCAATAATATTAGTAGAGCTGAGTTGGTAGAGCGTCTGCTTCGGTGAAACGGTGGTTCCGGGTTCGAACCCCGGACCAGGACGAATTTTTCTTTGACTACGAAGTTCCTAAGTATATGAGAAAGCTGTTTAGTTTTTCGTTGTAGCCGTGTGGCTGCGCTCGGGAGGATGTCAATCAGTGATTACTCCCTTATTACAAACCTACACCACCTTGGGGGATTCCCCTAAAACATTTGACCAATATTATTAGGTTTATCGGGGTTTAACGTCCCAAAGCGACTCCGGCTATGAGAGACGCCCAATATTATTAAATGCGATTACTTTCGATTCTTGCAAGTTTTCGGATCAGTGTTCTTGTCCACCACATTCAAGCCGCAGGATTGTCACTTGCAGAGAAAGCAACAAAACCGCTCGTTATTAGGTGTGATGCTCCTTTTGAAAACGGCTGAGCCGATTACAGTTACTCCACCTGAAAGGCAATTGATTACAGTGACCAATGAGATCCCGAGCAAAGCAAATGAACAATGACAAAAGGTAATCGATTACTACTGTGCATTTTTCTGCCAGCTTTTACAGCCATGACACAAATTTATTTGTGAAAGGCATTGTTTCTCAAAGTCATCGCCACTAATTTCCCATGTTTCCTCATAAACATATCGGTATATAGCTACACTAAACTCTGTATCAATGTATCCGCTGGTGGGAAGGCCTGTACTATAATTTATGAGCACTTTTCGCACCAGTTCATTGTTGCGAAATAATTCGTTGCTAGTGTCCAAGTTGTCTAGCGTTGCTAGTGTCCAAGGCGTCAATGTTGCTCCGCACTCTGTGTAGAAGCCTCCAAGTTGGGTGCAGTGAGAGGAAAGTTGCGCCTTCATCTGAAAGGCGGTGTTGTGCCTACAAAGCGGTCACATGATAATTCCCGAAACGAGAGCTATACCCTAGCAGAAGGGGTTGAACCGTTCTCGCGGTCCGGACAAGAATGTGAGCTGCCGCTCCGTCACGAAAGAAATATCTCCGCTAGCCCCAGCGTTTGCCTTCAGGTTGAGGTTCTGATAGCTGTATCGTTGGTCTCATCTTTTCTTTATAAGGAAAGTAACTAATTGCCAGGAATCAGTTACAGAAAAACGTAACTGCATTAGCCGCGATGTTACCTTTTTCAAAAGTAATCGATTAGTTGTTAAATCACAGGAAAATGTTATTGATTACAAGTAATCAATTGCACGTAACGCCTTACGCACAACTCTGGTCACGTTCTTGTAGACTAAGCCAGCGCCAACATAGCTAAAGCCATATCTAGGCTGAGGCGCCACGTGTCACTGCACGTTCGAAATTTAGCGCCACTTGGCGTCGACCGCCTTCTTTATTCGGAAATAGCTTATGCAAGTGTCAAGTTACGCTGGCTATGCGTAACAAGCCACACAACATGACCAAGAATAAAACCAAAAAGACCGTTTTCTTTTGAGGAAGAGTGTGCCTAGCGCGTTCTTAGTACCTCGTAAGAAGAGCAGCCTTCGTTCGAACAACCACGTCCAACATTCTAGGACAGAAATTGTCAATACTGAAAAATTGTAAGTTATTTTTATGGAAACATTGAAGGTAATGGTCCATTCTTCCGATGTGCCGTAAAATCTTCCACCGCTTGCATCGAGCACTTAAGATTGCCGTAGAAAACCAATGGCGAATGCTTTTTACGATACCAAAAACATTAGTAGCAAACAAATTAAAGCCAGCCGATGGGAGATCTGGAGATATATTGATTGTTATAGTGAGATCTTTTAACACATAAAAAATGTGTTGATAAACACTTTCCCGATCAAAAGTGCTTTCGTCCAAAATTGTTGGGTATGGGTGAATGGAAGAAACCTCAGAGCGAAAAGAAGCCAAGCCTAATGTGGCTTGCACACCGAGTGTGGTCCAGCAAAATTCCGCAGAGATGAGTGTAAAGAAGGCTTTATATTGGGAACCGTGGTCACTGCGTGAACAACGGAGCTCGCGACTTCTACTAGTCTTACAGAATGAAGGTGCGTCGAGTTACGTCTGTGCTGTCAATGCAAATACAGCTCATATAAGCGCCTATGAGTTGTGTAGGATTGAAGTCTGAGAAGAAGTAGCCACAGAGTGGTAGGCTAAATGTCTGCAGGACAACGCAGCAAGCTGTATGGAAAGGAAAATTATATGTGTGACGCGAGGACAGAGTGAGTGGAGGAACAAACGCGGGTTAGTGACATCCTACTTGAATTTCTGCGGTGCACCTCGGAACTACTCACCGATGCTGGAACATATTGTGTCTCTAATTCTGCGGAATGCTTCAGTAAATTACACTACCATTGACGTTTCTTTGGGTCGGAGAGAGTTTCCGATGACGAAAAAAATATTTTTTTGGGCCCACATTCGTTCTCTTCAAGATCATGGCTGCAATTTTGTGAGCGTTCTAAAAGCTTTCAGTCGGACAATGCGTATTTTGAGAGCGAATTGCGCGCTGCTGTCCTAGAGGCGGATCAGTTTTCATATTACACTCCGGCATATGAACCCATTTTTGTACTCATTTCTCAGCGCTACAAAGCAGACACACAGACGTCCCTAGTGTCGGTACACAACTACACAGGATGTATACCGTCGGTCGCCTTTCCATGCACACGTTTCATTTAATCAAATTACTTTCTCTCTCTCAGTAGATCTTACTCCTTTTAGCAGCTTAGCCTTTTATAGGACACATACTCTAGGCACAGCGCTGTGCACAGTGTGATCTCGCAACGTCGTCTGGATTTAACAGGTGCTGCGGTGGCAGGAAGCATTCCAGCACCCTTTTAAAACCAGAGAGCTGAGAAGTGAAGATAAACTAGACTCCCTACAAGAAATGCAACATTTGTTGTAGGATTGGGCCTTTCGTTCGCAATACCCTTTTATGCTCAAGCATATCATTCCAATTTGAGCTCGCCAAATGTAAGCGTTTGAAGAACAACGTAGGTGTAGTGATGGAGCCTTAAAACACTATACGTCCTATTTTTTTGTCGTTTATATCCCTGCAAACTTGACTGTCGGGTGCCCTCACAACGCTGTTTGATCTCTGTCTCAACTACGACACCTCCTCCGATGGTGGCCGTGGCTCCCAGCGCAGAAAGTCGCACCCGCGTGACAAATGCACCGCGCCGGCTGCAAACAAGTGCTGCGTTAAAATAAATATAGAACGTGTAATGCACCTGTGGCAAAACATGCTTCGCACTGCGAAGAAAAACAGCCTCAAGGAAATCCGACAGCTTTCCCCTGGCGAAAATCGCAGGTACCGCGTATAACCTGAAGGTGCATTAAAGCGGATTTCGAGTTCATCTTTTAAGAGCGAGAGCGCTTAATCATCACGTTTCTCGATTTCTTGGAGTCAGCTACCACCTCCCTTCGGAGTGAATTTTCCAAGTCCGAGAAATTCAAGATGTCGGCCACATAGTAAGTAGATATAGCAACCAAACTGGTGATTGACTAGTGACGTAATTAGTATATCGAACTGGTGATTGATTGGTGAAGTCACAGGGGTTTTATTACGTCATATTTAAGTAGCCACGCGACTCTGTTTAATCCCGTATAATTCAATAATTAATTAATTCATCATAAAACGAGTTAGATATTTGGAATCCTCCAGATAAGTAGGACACGTTACACACCAATATTAACTAAAGAAGTTAATATTTAGTTACGAATAGGCTTAAAAATAATTGCTTATAATTAACCGATGACGTTTAACTAATGGAATACTGGCAACAGACTCTATGAGTAGAGCATATTAGACACCAATATCACCTAATTAGCTTAATATTTGGTTGTGGCTAGTCTTAACATGGCGGCCGTGAAGTCAGCACTTGGCAGCTCACAAGGTGGTAGGCGCCCGTTCGCAGTGAGGTATGAAAAAGTTGCTTAATCTCGTGGCAATACATCGCATGGACGATAGATGGCGCTGCCAAACAGCTAACGCTCGTTACTTCAACGTCTTCCAGACGGTGGCGGCATAATTTTCTTTATCGCGGGAACTAAATACACACACTGCGAACATTAGCAGAAACTTCGAATTATATTATTTTGTGTGACCGATTTTTTGTATTCAAGTTGGTTTAGGCGTCACGGATCTCCCGTTTTTTCTTTTTTGAACGCGCCGCCAAGAGTAAGAATAGGAGTGCTGAAACCAATCATGTGGCAGCTTGCCACTCTGTGATTAAAGGAGTTACGCGCGGAGTTATCTTCCCAAAATTGCCAGTTGCTGGTCGGACTATGTTAAACCGGAGCAGACAATCGGGCGCATCACCCCTGCGGCGGCGCAAGAGTTGAGAACATAGCCCGCCTGCTTCGCGCTTGTGATACGTTCTCTGAACCGAAAATAAGTAGTGCTTTTATTAACATAATACATTAGTCATGTCTTAGCGAGAAATAAAAAATGCGTTGAGCGTCTTTATGGATTACAGAATTTTCATTGGCCATCGCCGAGTGACAAGGTTCAGTCTCGCGAAAGGAAACAGTCCACGTGTATTTCAATTTCCATGGACTTTATTTGCAGCTATGTTGTCTGCGACTTAAGCTATTAATTCACAGTGACCCGCCAAAAAACAAAATACACGCGAAAGCAAATTTTCTGTAAAGCTCTTTAGCCACTTTTAATTGCTTCCTGCTAAGTAGACGAGTTATGTGGTTTGCGTGGCGCCCTTGAGGGTGAGGTTAAAAATGTAAAAAAATTAAGTTTAAATTTAGAATTTCAAAATTTAAACATTAGAAAAATGATATCTAAATTTTAAAATTTAAAGTGAGGAGTTGAAATTTTAAATTTAGTTTAGTACAATTGAGTACTAAATTTAGTTTAGTTCAATTTAGTACATTGAAGGTGTAGTGAAAGCGGCTTAAAACGCTATTACATTCTTTTTTGTCGTTTTTACCACTGCAAACGTGACCATCGGGTGCCCTCACAACGCTGTTGACTCTCTGTCTCACCTTCGGCACCTTCATCGATGGCGGCCGTGACTCCCAGCGGAGGAAGTCCCACCCACGTGACAAATGTACCGTGCCGGCTGCAAGCTGGTGCTGCGTTAAAATATAGACAAAACGTGTAATCTCCCTGCGACAAAGCCTGCTTCACACTCCGAAGATAACACCCCCTCAAGAAAATCCGATATTTTGCTCCTGGCGAAACTCACGGGTACCGTGTAGGACTTGAAGGGGCACTAAAGCAGTTTTCCAGGTCGTCTGTTTATCGTGGAAACTGAATATACACGCTCCGAGCATTTGCAGAAACTTGGAATCCTGCGAGGCCAATTTTCTTATTGAACTGGACTTAACGTCACGGCTCATGCACCCACAATTTTTTTTGAACTTGCCGCGGAGAGTAGGAATAGGAGGGCCTTTCAGTCAATCGCGCAGCGGGTGGAGAAGAGGGTCAAGCTCATCACCCCGGCGACAGCAGACAAGTTGAGAGCATAGCTCACGTTTTTTGCGCTTGTTATGCTTGTTATTTCAATAATAAGTTCTCTGAATCGCAAGTTTCATCAATTTATTACTTTAGTTGTGTCTTAAGGGAGTAATGAAAATTACAATGGGTGTCTTTATGAATTAGAGAATTCTCACTGGCAATCGCCGTGAGTCTCGGGAAAGTAAACAGTCCAGTCGTTTTTAATTTCCATGTACTTAACTTGTGGCTATGCTGTCTGCTACTGAAACTAATTATTCACATAAAAAAAATAAAAGCGGAAACAAATTTTCACAGATCTCTTTAGAGCACCTTTAAATACACACAAATACAAAAACACATCAATGACAGCATAGTTTAAACCACACAGCATAATAATGTTGTGACCACACACTCCTTCGATACCAGGAAGATACTGGTTGCTATTCTGAAACACAAGTTAATCTATTTTGATACCGTTTGGCCTGGCAAATAGTGAGCCTGACAGCAGACAGCAGCGGCTGGCCGCAGTGAACAATGACGTGGAGATTAGTGGTGATGGAGATGACAAAGGAAAGTGAATGCTTGCGTTCTTTATCCGAATGGCGTTGTGCCATCTGCCCTGCTTGCTTTTCTTGTAGAGTTCTTTGCGTCGCATCTTTTCCCAAGTTGAAATGTGAACATTGTATTAGAACCAAGCATGTGACGCAAGCTACTTAGGCCTCCACGTTTTTACAATAGCTTACGACACCCGGATCTATCCAAGAGAGCACTGGTCACACAGACAAAGGCTCTTGTTGGGTGTGTTCCTAGAATCACACAACGTTTCGTAGGTTGAGGACACCACCTGGTGACATCACCCGCCCACCTCCTCTTCCCTCTCCTTGAACCCGAACAGACGGGTGAACCCAAGACACTGTAAATACAGCCTGCTTAAGAATAATTTGGATCAATAAATAAATAAATTCGAAGCCTGCTTTGTAGATCCATCGACATAGTAAGGAGCATGATCATTATATCCCACCATACCTACGTGGAGGCTTAGCATAACCTGTGCTCACCTCGACACAAAGGGCCGGCCAAAGGCACGCACGCATGTCTCCAGAGAGGCTTGTTCATTTCGCCTTACGGTTGGTATTTATCATGACGATTAAGGTATTAGTATCACTACAAAACGAGAAAACTGTGATAAGCTCTGGTATGTAGCAATCTAAATGTTACAAATGGTGTAGAGCTAGCTCGGCGCTCACATTGAGAAAAAGCGCACTGCACAATTTTGTCGCGGTAACTTGAATTGCAGCTTTGAAAGCTATGCTAAAAAATGTTCTGACATGGCAATCACTATGTTAGACATGCCATTCGTTACCGTTATTAATGATAAGCAATCGTTCGAGCCCATGGAGACCACGAACCTACGCGGACTCGTTGCACAGAGCCGCCATTTTTAATCGCTGCTGTTAAAATTTAAATAATAAAAATTAAACCAACTGCTGCTACTGCTGCTGCTGCTTCGATCGAGAGCCCTCCGTCATCGTCTTGGACGGAGGTGACTGCAGGCGAGGAAACGAAGCGGAACCTAGGATGGCTCGTGGTTCAAGGCTCTCAAAGACCAGAACCGATTATTACAAGCGCAAGTTAAGGCGCCGCAGGAACAGGTTATTGCGATAGGCAGGATTTCGCAGCCGATGAATGATGAAACGCAGCCGGTGAAGCTGCCGCGGAAGGAACAGGCAGAGCTCCCTAGGGAAAGTCCTGCAGCAACAAAAAAGAAAAGAGGTTCCGAGGAGGACCTTGAAACCCACATGCAACGATTAGAAAGACGATTGAATAAAAATGAGCAGGATGATCAGATTTTTCAACAGCAAGTTATGGTCGCTTTGGAGCTCCTGAGGGCTGCTATGGAACAGATGCGCGCCGATATGGCAAGCAGAGAAGAGAGCATTCAGTGGGTATATCAGGAAATTAATAACCTTAAAAATGGCTCTGCGTGACCGTAGACCTACCATTTGGCAGTGGAACTGTAGGCGCTTCGGTCGCAAACGCGCTGTACTCCAGACTTTTTTGATGAGCAGTGACAAATCAGAAGTAATCGCGTTGCAGGAGTGCGGTAAGCACGCCAAGCTGGAGAGTTACAAATCGTACGTAGGACGACGTGACAACACGCGAGTAGTCCCTCTCGTCAAAAGGAATATAACGGTGTTGCAGCATGATACCGGGGCTACAATCTAGACCATATTTTGATTGAGATAATCCCGCAAAAGCGAAAACTCAGTAGTCTGTTCATTCTCATGAATATAGCCCGCCATGCCAAAAATGTCCTTGCGCCTTAGATGAGCTACCCGCCGCGGTGGCTCAGTACGTAGGACGACGTGACAACACGCGAGTAGTCCCTCTCGTCAAAAGGAATATAACGGTGTTGCAGCATGATACCGGGACTACAATCTAGACCATATTTTGATTGAGATAATCCCGCAAAAGCGAAAACTCAATAGTCTGTTCATTCTCATGAATATAGCCCGCCATGCCAAAAATGTCCTTGCGCCTTAGATGAGCTACCCGCCGCGGTGGCTCAGTGGTTAGGGCGCTCGACTACTGATCCGGAGTTCCCGGGTTTGAACCCGAACGCGGCGGCTGCGTTTTTATGGAGGAAAAACGCTAAGGCGCCTGTCTGCTGTGCGATGTCAGTGCATGTTAAAGATCCCCAGTGGTCGAAATTATTCCGGAGCCCTCCACTACGGCACCTCCTTCTTCCTTTCTTCTTTCACTCCCTCCCTTATCCATTCCCTTACGGCGCGGTTCAGGTGTCAAACGATATATGAGACAGATATTGCGCCATTTTCCTTTCCACAAAAACCAATTATTATTAGATGCGCTGTTCAGGTGTCCAACGATATATGTGAGACAGATACTGCGCCATTTCCTTTCCCAAAAAACCAATTATTATTAGATGAGCTCTTCGCGAAAGCGCGCGTGAGTGACCTCGAAGGGAGGACCTCTTTTGATAGTCGGGACTTTAACGCGCATCACCCTTTGTGGGGTATAAGTACACGCAAGTAAAAGGACGCGAACTATGGACTAGTATTCAGCAGAATGGATTAGTGCTTCTGACAGATCCCCTCAGACCTCCGACGGATGCGGATCCGTCAGAAGCACTAGGCCATTCTGCTGAATACTAGTCCATAGTTCGCGTCCTTTTACTTGCGTGTACTTATACCCCACAAAGGGTGATGCTCGTTAAGGTCCCCGACTATGAAAAGAGACCCTCCCTTCGAGGTCACGCGCGCTTTCGCGAAGAGCTCATCGAAGCCGCAAAGACTTTCTTGGCGTGGCGGGGTGTCCACAGTGTCATCTGGGTAACATAGACAAGTCTCCCATTTGAGCCCGCTGAGAACATTATGCATCATTCTCACGAATTCTCTCTAAAATTCTATCTTGTCCGTCTATTCAAGTAATGCTCTAAGAACTCACGTTCTGCTCGCCACTGCACATATCGTGACAGCAGCTCATTAACTTCATTTTCCCGTATTGCTTGAGGTTTGGAATATAGGAGCTCACGGTCAACCACTGTTACCCAAGCAAGAGGTCCCAGCCACCGACGAGCGCGTGGCCACTTCTCTCATTGAGGAAGAACAGCTAAAAAGAAACAGGGCCCGTATCGTCGAGGCAGATGGCGAGCGGGGATGAGCGCCTAATGGGGCCGCCTCCCCGAGGACACTGGCGCGGCGAGTCTGGAGTACTGTTGTCTGCATCGTTATGGACGGCAGCTCCCTGTGCGTGCAGCCGTCGGCCCCCGCGGCCTCTACGTCGTATAGATGCAGAAAATTTAGCAGTGTCGAATTCATGCTACCATATAAGTAACGTCCATTCGCAGTCTAGCAGCGATTGACAGGTAAGCCCAGTTTTCGTGTTTTATGAAAAGGGTTACTGCTATTTTCTTTTTTTTTCAGTTTCAATACGCGAGAAGTGACTTTCGGGAAAGGTAAAATGATGAGTGGAAATTTTCATACATGGAGTTAGGTATTACACAAGACTTCACAACTTTAATAGCCTATTTAACGGACTGGAGGGCCAGATTAAAGACCTATCTATCGAATATGGCTTTAGGGCGAACGCAGCTCGATCCTACAAAAAGATTTGCAAGCACAGCTCAAGAAGTTACTTCGCTGCAGTTAACGGCATTATACCCATACTTCGTAAACAGCGTTCCATAAACATCTCGCAGACTTCAGCAATAGCGCGGAATAGTTTACTGAACTGGAGATTTAACTGCAGATTTCGGCGTCCCTCTATCCGCCTAAATTGTAGCAAGCCGTGCAGAGACGTCTTGTGAGGTGGCTGCAGAGGCCACGCTACATAGTTGACGCCAGGCGCCAGCAACAAGGCGAAACAAATCAAACAGGCTACATTCAGCGCAAATGAAATTGGGAGCGAGCAACTTTCTCGCGCTTGCTATGCATACGTGAAGGCAGAGCATCTTCTCTCTTGAGCAAGCAACAAATATGAAGTCCAGGCCGCGCATCATCCAGAATTGTGAAATGTCCAGACACTGATTTCTCATTTACTTTATCCCCTGGTATACACGTGTTTTGAGATTATCGGCACCTTTCGCGCGCGCAGGCATTGAGAAAGCAAAAGCAGAAAAAGCGAAGAGAGCACAAGATCGAAAAGCCCGGAAAAAGACGCAGTTTTAACTGCAAAGAATCTTAAGCTCAGAAAATGCAATACAGGCATCGTAGATACCACTCGTTTTCGCCAGAAAACTGCTGTGAACCAACGATACTTCTTCGTGCAGGTCACTGAGGCTAGCCTAAACAGTCATTCTCATCGGAAAGATCATAATGGGATCCTTTTCGTTAGGTGGTCACTAGTTTTGATCGAATAGCGAGAAAAACGTTTGATTTTAAAACATTTTTTTTCTAGCAACAAATGAGTCATATAGGGCAGATTAACAAACATGGACGTACAGAGTCGATCACACTTGTCTAGAGCACTCGGGCGGTATGCTGCGGAGAAAATGAAGTGAAATCTTTTCGCAGCGGCTTTGCTAGCGGTAAAGCGGTGGTGCCTCTGCGGTGCACGTGTCTATTCTGCTGCTCTCCAGCGCGACCATTATCAGTGAAAGTCGATACCTGCTTTAGAATTCCGCTTTATTTCCCCCGGATGGCACCTCTAGAGCGCTCTAGACAAGTGTGATCGACTCTGCACTAACACCGAGCCTTAAAATTCTAAAGGGCAGCGTACTGTGCGATGTCAGTGCACGTTAAAGAACTCCAGGTGGTCGAAATTTCCGGAGACTTTCACTACGGCGTCCCTCATAACCTGAGTCGCTTTAGGACTTTAAACCCCCATAAACCTTAAGCCAATCATAAAAAAATTTCCTCTTTCAGGAATGATTGGGTTAAAAGCAACTGCTGCAAGCTTTCAGAGGGCAGACCCTTTCAGAGGGCAGGACAAATGTTGAGGCAAAAGCAGCCACGACCAGATATGCTAGGCGACAGCAACCCTCTAATACGACAGCCCAATTTTTCACTCAGTAGTTTTGGAATAGATGTCACAAATGGGTGGTTTCTGGAGAATGCCGCGAGGTTCAAAATTAGGGCAGAAAAGACTCATGAAAATATAATTTGCACTCATGTTTATTTTATGGTTTATGGAATGTCCCAAAGCGACTCAGGCTATAAGGGACGCCGCAGGGGAGGGCTTCGGAAATTTCGACCACCTGGGGTCCTTTAACGTGCACTGACATCGAGAAGCACACTGGGCTGTAGTATTTCGCCTGTATCGAAATTAGACCGCAGCGGCCGGGATCGAACCCGCGTATTTCGGGTCAGCAGTCGAGCGCCATTAACACTGAACCACTGGAACGGGAGTTTAATTTTTATTTTGTTTATTATTAAGTAGGTTGAGGGCTAGTTTTTTTGTGAGGTTTCCCACGGGCAGGTCTTTTCTGCAGCCCTTTTACGCATTTGTTTATGCATGAAAAATATGCCTAGATTTAATAACAATCCTGCCCTGTCTTCCAGCACTCAATAAACCTACCTCATATTACTAATAGAAAACCTACGGAGGAGAAGCAATTTTCAAGTTGTTCAAACTGGTTCAATACAATTATCTGCGGAAATTTTGAGTGTTCTTGAGTCATTGTTTTACATGCCAGTAGAGTCTAATTTTCTACATTTCTAATAAAGCATCGCGCTTAGAAGGCTGCTTTCTCTCCGTTTGAACAGATGTTTGTCTCCACCCAGTGATCATACCCTTCACCGGCGCAGGCAGCACACCGAGATTTCGGCCGCTGGCCATAGAATTAGCAGGCCACAAGTTGAGCAGAGTTGAGCAAGGTGAGAGAGAGAGAGAGAGAGAGGAAGCTTGAATTCGCATGTGAGATCTAACACAAACTCAACGGGCTAAAAGCAAGACACGCGAACCTAAAAAGAGCAGTGTCAAGCAGGTTATGTAAAATTACGTTAGGTTACGTTAGCTACTTTCCCCAGAGCCTCTTTCTCAGAGGAGCGATCTACGAGCCGAATTCGATGGCGCTAAAGAACAAATCACAGCCAATGTGGTGCTGGTCAAATCCGCGCGGGAAACTGCGGTGGTACACTCTCAACACGAAAGGATTAAAAAAAGAGTAAGCTCTCTAGCGCACTCTCTTTACGGGGCAGAGCATGCTGCTTAAGCACTGGGAAGATTTACACAACTATAAATACGGAACACACACAGTTGGCAACGCTAACAAATTTCCTCTTCAAGTTCCAGCAGTTACGGATATCTTAACCGATGTTTCAGCTTCCTCTATTTGTTGACCTGAAGAATTCCGGTGCCGCGTAATAGGTCTCCACCCATCGCTAACTGCATCAGATTACTCTGCTTTGCAGTGGGGACTGTACCTCTGTAACCATGAGCAATCCCGGATACGTGGTGATCAAAATCTGCTCCAGAACTTGAGCAGCATACCCTTCCCCTGAAAAGAACTGCGCAAAAGGTCAGTTTAATCTTTTTTTAATCCGATGCAGGGGTATTCGTGTTTAAAGTGTAGAATGAAGGCGTCTTGAGTGGTAAGCACACTTCATCACTCCACTTGATCACCCTGGAAACGTGGTGCACAGTGCGTGTGGCCATCGGTCTCACCTCCGACAGCTCCCTCTGGCATCCGAGGCGGGTCTGACTCTAGAGGGGAACGTCGCACCCACGTGACAAGTGAACAGCGGCTGCCGGAAGCGTCTGCGGATTGAGGATAAAAGCAGAATGTGTGTAACCTGCCTGCTACAAAGCTTGCTCCACACTTGGAAGATATTGCGCGCCCACAAATTGCAACAATGTTTCAATAGCATGCATCCGGCGAATTTCACTCATATAGCGTATGATTCATTATAAACACAGGCGAAAAATTAATTTTCCATAATACCAGCAGATAACAATTCGCCAGTCAACACATAATTGAACCAGAACGACAATCTTTCGACATCGGGAAAATGCTGGTTACTTCTCTGAAAGAGTAATTAGTCTATCGATTTTTATATCTGCCAATCGATTGTGGTTATGATTGCTTGGACTGTCATCTATCGATTTTTATATCTGCCAATGGATTGTGGTTATGATTGCTTGGACTGTCATCCACGTACCTTCTGGAACGATGATTGGTGAGGCGGACGGGAGACAATAGCGGCTTCCTGCAGTAATAACGGCACAAGATCAGTTGACACCGAGATGAGAGAGGAAAGTGAATGCTTGCGCTCCAGATATTTATCTTCACGTGTCATTCGTGTGGTTTTCTTTCTTTTTCACTCTTCATAGGCGCCTTTTTGCAAGAATATGCTGGCATTATGTGAAGAAAAATTTAGCGCGGTAACAACCAAATAATATGGGACGCAGCGTAGGTGGACTTCATTTAAATGCTACTGCATTTGGAAGGTCATCAAGGCGAAAAGTGTCCTGTGGTGACATCGGTTTGGAGTTGCAGGTGGCCGTGGCGATGAGAGGGACAAGGGTACAGGCACGTAACGAGGAACATTGAAAAGGGCTCTTTGTACGGCACAGCAACCGACCGGCGCATGCAATGGTGGATCACTTAACCACTGCGCCAATGCTACTGCAGTGATGTGAGTAATCGCCGCGACCTATCAATGGGACAGAACTTGCGTGATTGCGCGGTCGTAATTAGAATATAAATCAGAATCGGAATAGATTTCTTAGTAAATGCAATGGACTGAGAACTGGAATAGAATCGTAATTGGAAGTGATTGCTGAGTGAAAGGAGAATGCCACCGCATTTCCTCGGGATGGATTCTGTTGATCGGTCTTTATTTTTTAAAGCATCCTACGGAGCACGACTTGGTCAAGACAACATCAGACACAATGGCAGAAACCATTCCGGGACCTGGTACTAAAATTCTTCCGACACTTGGAAGCGCTAAGGTACAACTTCTGTTGAGATGCAGCCACCCACGTTTAGCTGCCTCCTTCCAAGCTCGGTCTGAAGGGTGAACCCGAGACACCATATATATGGGCTCAATAGGAATTTAAAATGAAAAAAAATCAATCATTAATCGAACAGCTCACAGCGCTGTGAGTTTTCTGCGCCTGTATGCCTACGTGAAGGCTCAGCATCTTTGACCAGAACGACAGAAGGCGCGGAGCCCAGAACAACAGAAGGCGCGAGTTCATGTCATGCAAAATTCAGAAATTTGATGGTCGCAAATGGTCCAGAGATGCGCGACTTCGGCTCGCCGCTAGTTTCGGATACAGCGAAACCTAAGACAGACCGAAATACGTGCAGTGATTCGTCTTTCGCACTCACAGAGTTGTACGCAACATGGATCTGATGGGCACACACATTAGCGAGCATATATGTGCGAAATTGTCTGTTGTGAAAAGCAATAAAGAAACGGAAGATGGTGCAAGATATAACTTTACGTTTTGTACGTGCTTGTCCCAGCATAACGCATCTGCTTCTGCTGCCGCTTCATACATATGGTCACCGGTGTCAAAGCAAGCGCGAATCTCTCTCTTTTCTCTTTCACTCCCAACTTCATTTCCTAACAGAGCGGTTGGGGCGTCTACCGAGTAGTGAGAAAGTTACTGCGCCTTTCCTTCCTTCAAAACTAATTTTGAAGTACGCAGCACGCAGTAAGCCTGCTCATGTGGGAAATAAATGGGTTAGGAAATCGAGGTTTGCACTCTACTTTTGGAATTTAGGTTTGCACTCTACTTTTGAATTTCTTTTTAAAGTTATGTGCATGCAAAACAAGAAGTATTTACTGCGAGCTTGTCTTCACTCGTTTCGCATAGTTTTCAGTCTTCCTTCTTCAGTATGAACTTGCGCGCAATGTCCGTGTGTCTGATGCGAATGCTGCGCAAAACTGTTACGATTAACTTTAAGCGTCTTGAAGTCTCCGTGACTTCGATTCTTCTAAAGGGGCTTTTACAGAGTGTAGCTTGTTCTCTGAATTTTTATTCCACATAGCCTGCCCTTTGAAATTATATATATTGAGCTGTTACTTCGTAAATTCTCTTCAGGCCATGCATCTTTCCACGAATACACCTAATTGACCTTGTGCAGTGCATGCGCCAGCTCTAGCAGAATCTTGCAGTCAGTTGCTCACTTGTTATATCGCACACCATGTCTCCCTCATTCCAGATTTCTCACCAGTTAGATGAATGAAACGCAAGCGCGCATTACAACCAAACCAGAAAGCACATGAAATGCCAATCACGTGCAAAAGCTCTCTTACGGTTCGACCTTGCCGGGATGTCAAAACAAGGGGCGTTGCCTTGGCTGTCGGTGGCGTGGTTGCACCTATGTGACGAAAGCACAACCAAGATCATTCTGCGGTGCTTCTTTTTCTTTGAGCAAAAAAGAGCGCCAGAAATCTCCTACAAAACCCGCCTGATTTCAGAAGAAACGAGCGGCGAAATAAAGCAACTATTTCTGACAAGATGCAGAGCAAAATTTCATAATAGAGCGTTCCAATCAACTGCTGCGCTATCGGTAAAGAGCTTCTCGTAATCCCCGTCCTTCTCAACGTCTCCTCACCCCCGGATAATAGGGATAGATGAGAATATCACGGATTACAGAAAAAAAAGGGGGCTCCGAGAGAAGTGGTTCTTTTGACTGAATACACTTTCAGCTATTGTGAGCGACAAGAAGCGCATTACACAATAGGCATTAAAACTCCTATGGACGTCTTCTGGACGTTCAGGACATTCAAAGGACATACACTATTCAGTAGCCATTGGGTTACTTCACTGAAGTAGGACTTTTCTCCACAGACTACGACGTCATTCAGAGACCACGCTGGTGGCGTTATATAGCGCAGCCATATAATACGAACCAGCTCAGGCGGCGAATGCGTGAGCCTGCTGGAGACAGCAGCATATGTCTGTAGTGCGTAGCGGAGGGACAATCAGTGTTGCCTCAGGCGGCATACATAAAAAAATTCTTGCGCTCCTTGCATCACTGTTGCTGAATTTGGGCTGCTTTTTTTTCGGGAGGTTCATCTGACGGGATTGCTCCGTCCATCCCACTAGATACTCGGAAGCGCGAGGAAGTTCGCAACTGCAATTCATAATGGTTTACTTAGCAGCGAAAAATAACGGAAAGGTCAAGTTTTCTCAGTTTTTCAAGTCTCGGCACTTGCTGGGCCACTGTGACTGTCGTTTAACGTTCAGCAACGCGAAAACAAACCCAATGGGCAGCAACAATCCTTGGGGCGTCCCTGGGACTCTTGGGACCTCCCGGGGACGTCCAGCGCACTTTAAGCGCCCATTAAGAAGGTGCTCCAAATTCCTTTGGTTGTTTGCGTCATGTTCGGCTTTTATCAAGGCGTGTGCAAGAAGATAGAAGCATAAATTTTGTTTTGATGTCCGTATTTTATCTGCATTCTGATTCAGGTTTTTGTTAAGCTCTTCTGAAGAGTTAACTCCGGCCATAAATTTTGGATCGCTTCGACTATGCCTCCTCATTCGCAGCACATCTGATGCACGACGTGCATATGCAAGAAATAAAACATTTCTACCACGCAGCGACCAGAAGGGGCTTGCCATAAAGGTCTTAATTAAGTGAGGACTTTTATGGGAAAGCATTTCTAGGCCTTTAAAATTTATAAAAAAAAAATTAGAAGTCGGCCAGGCAATGGCGACAGTTCTGCGAAAGCCGTTGGATTTATTCTCGATATTACTTAGACGCGTTTAGTCTAATGAATTTATTACTCTGTACTGAGGCTTGACGCACGCTTTCGCCACCTTTTTCAAGCTTTCTTTTAACTTTCGTTAACAGCTTTCTCTTTATTACAACTGCATCAGAACTCATTCTTCACACTTTCACAACAGGCAAAAATGTTACAAGCAGAACTTTAAGGAAGCTAGAAGTGCCGTCGAATATCAGAGTCAAGGATTAGTTTGTTCATTCTGTTCAGGACACTAGCTTCAACGAGTGTACACAGAAGACGAAGAAAATATGAGAAAGTCCATTGATTAAGAGCTGAACTGTGCGGAAATTTACTGCCGAGTCGACAGAAACAGCGGATGCGATGGTCCACACTCACCAAGCGAAGTGAAGGCACAGCCAAAGGGTGCCTACAAGGAACAAAACCTTCAAAGCCTAAAATATACTCCAAGCATCGCAACGCTTTCACAAACACCACGACGAAGACCGCCTTGATATCTGCTCTTGACTTCGTCACGCACCCATTATTTCGCCACTCACCCTCCCTCCGCAAGAGCATTAGCCTGCGCTGGATGCTGCCCGCTATATGCCGCCCATGTCGAAAACATCTGGCTACCCCGCTCCCAAAAAGAAACAAGGATGTATGCACAAGTGCATTTTATGCTTTAAGGCGGTCGCCGCGGTTGCTTACCACCTCAGCTTGGTGACTGCGCCAGAATCGCGCAGTCACTCCGTTTACTCCGAATCGGGCAGTTACTCCGACGCCCTTTCTTGGCAGGCCCCGATGCCGGACATGTTACTCGCGCTGGGCTCCGTGGATGCTGACTGGGGCATTGTAGCACCGATGACGTAGCAGCCGTGACTGCAAGTTAAAGTAGTCTCCAATTAGTAGCTCTATGCTCCTGACACACTGCGTTTTTTTGTCATCAATGTTGTGGAGGAAGGGGAGTTCCACAAAAAGGGCATTGGAAATTAAAATGTGATTTAAATTGTCAATTGCGGGATTTAACTTTTCCGAAACGAAACATGGACTACGAAGGACACTGTAGTTGAGGCCTACGGTATCGGTTTGTTCTCATGGGGGTTTAACGTCCCAAAAGGTACTCAGACTATGAGGGAGGCCGTAATAGAGGACCCCGGAAATTTCGACCACCTGGCGTTCTTTAACGCGCTGTGAGACCACACAATATACGGGCCTCTAACGTTTTTCCTGCATCGCAGTGCGACTGCTGCGGCATGGATCGAACCCGCCTCCTTTGGGTCAGCAGCCTGATAGCATCATAAACATCATAACGCCTGAGCCACCACGGAGGCTTGATTAGGCTACAGCGAAATGCACATAACATAACCAACCCTTGTGTTAACCTTCGGCTTCAGTGGCTGCTGGTTTATATATATATATATATATATATATATATATATATATATATATATATATATATATATATATATATATATATATATATATATATATATATATATATATATATATATATATATATATATATAGAGAGAGAGAGAGAGAGAGAGAGAGAGAGGGGGGGGGGGGTGGGGGGTCGTACAATGGTTGAACAATACGACACTGCCCTGGCAGGTAGCTGTTACACAGCCAACGGCAGAGCTGATCAGACGCAGGTTGCTCATCACAACCTTCCGTACGGCTTTTCGCACAGATGGTTCTTCGGGCGGCTGGCGGCCTCTCGTCCAATGAACTGATCCGCAGCGACATGGTGTACAGGTGGCAAGCAACTCAATTTATTCAGTGACGTGGACCACCTTTTTGGGTACATGAACGGACGGACAGAAGACGGCTTTAATCGTGAACGGGACCTCGAATGCTATGGCGTTTCGTGAACGGGGCATCGAATGTAATGGCGTTAAAATATCTCAACAGTTGTAGCTGATTCTGGTGTGAGACAGTAGTAACGGTCCTGTGAACGCTTATTTTCGACTTTCAGTTCGCCATGCACAACGAAGAGCGTGTTCACCTTCCAACCATCTGCGGCAAGCCGTAACAACCTGCCCACTATATTAAGTTTAAAATACGCGCTAATCCTATACATGCATCACATATTCACCTCAGCTGTTCTACCTCTATTCGAATTTTGGCTTTCAGTTAAAAGGTGCCTGTGAGAGGCAGCCTCTAAAACACCCTGGCACCCTCTCGTTTTAGTGTGAAGCTTTCTCAACGCGTGCAATTTGTGCAGTGCAACCCCTCGGGCTGCCCCGCTCCCAAAAAGGAACAAGGATGTATGCACAAGCGCATTTTATACCTGGAGTCGGTCGCCGCGGATACTCGCCACCTCGGCTTGGTGACTGCGCCATAATCGCGCAGTCACTCCGTTTACTCTAAATCGGGGAGTTGCTCCGAGGCGCTTTCTTGGCAGGCCCCGATGCCGGACATGTTACTCGTGCTGGGCTCCATGGATGTTGACTGGGGTATCGCTGCACCGACGACGTAGCAGCGATTACTGCAAGTTAAAGTAGTCTCCAATTAGTAGCTCTATGCTCGTTACACGCTGCGATTCTTGTCATCAAAGTTGAGGGGAAAGGGAGTTCAACAAAAGAGACATTGAAAATTAAAAATGGAAATCAAAAATAGTAAATTGTGGGATTTTAACTTTCCGAAACGAAACGTGGACTATGAAGGACACCATCTTGAAGGGCTACGCTACTGGCTTGATCTTGTGGGAGTTTAACGTCTAAAAGCAAGTCAGGATTTGAGGCATGCCGCATAGCGAAGGGCTCCGGAAATTTCGACTACCTGGGATTCTTTAACGTGCACTGACATAGCAGGCTACTCGGGCCTCTAGCATCTCACCTTCATCGAAGTGCGAACGCAGCGGCAGGAATCGAACCATCGCCTTTAAGGTCAGCAGCCTAGAACCACAACCACTGAGCCACCGTGGCGGCTTGATTAGGCCACAGCAAAATGCGCAGGATATAACCAACCCGTATGATGACTTTCATAGATTACAAAACAGCACTTGACTCAGTGGATGCCTCTGCAGTCAGGAAACCTTCGCAGAACCAGTGTGCAGAAGAGCAATTTCCAAAAGTGCTGAAAAATAATCATAGCAGCCGCACAGTCCTCCACAAGGGCAGAAGTAGAAACAAAAAATCGCGTCACAAAAGCAGACAATACCTTCAGTACTATTCGCCACGTGTCAGCAGAAGGTATTCAAGAATTCTGGAATTCGATGAGTCATAAGTAAAAGTTATCCCCGACTGCCTGACATCATCGCATTGCTTAGTAGCTAAGGAGACGAATTGGAAAGCACGATCGTATACAAGAACAGAAAAGGCATCAACGGTGACTTCAAAATTTATTAAGTAATGTTCAACAGTCCCGGAAGAGAACAGCACGTTACCCTGAGCAGTGAAAGTGTGAGGGGTGCTAAGGGAATACATCTACCTAGGGCCAGTAGTGACCAAGGATCTAGATCATGAATGACGCTTTGCCAATATCCCTCAAGAAGGCCGTATTCAAAAGCCATACCCGGAAATTTTGTACCAGCGTATTTTCCAACGGGAGGATGTTTATGAACGAAATTTTTTTTCGCACCACTTTTAGTGGGAACGGAACCACCGACCTGGGAGGTCGTGTCTTCGAATACCTCTGGCGGAAAGTGGGTTTTCTTCTGCAGCTTAACATTCATGTTTACTTATTCACCCACTGATGCACCCCATAAATAAAAAAAAAACACCTTCTATGCACTCTGGTTTCGATGACTGTTGGCTCCTTTCACATATTAATTTTTTTTATATGATATATACACACACACACACGGTCGTTCAGCGGTTAAGCACTGCGCAACTGCCCTTGCAGTTGGCTGTTACAAACACAGCCACCGGCGGGGCTTATCAGACCCGCATTGCTCATCTCAAGCTCCCATAGGGCTCATTTTTGAACAGATAGTTCTTCGGGCTGCTGTCGGTCTGTCGCTCAATGACTGAAGAATCCGCACCATGCACAGCGGTGGCGGGACCTAGACAGCGTTTATTGCTTTGACGCGTGTTAATAAAGGCGTTGTGCGAACCGGTTAGAGAAGGAGTGTGAGGAGGAGGACAGCGGCGATAGCTGCTGCCGTAAGCTGGCTGACGTCATTCCGCTGTAGCATCTCGTTCACCCTACGGTACATAGCGGTCTGGGTGTTTTCGTGTCCGGCAAGACCTGCGCAGTGCTGGCGTCGTGGTGCTTGGGGCAGCCTTGCGTATTCAATTCAATTCAATTCTATATTTTTTTCAGAAATAATGGATCCTAGAAAGGGTCAAGAGCTAAAAGCTTTCTCGACAGCTTGACTAGGCCCATGACCCCTTCTATAAGGCAGTAGTGGTTTACAACTGGTAGTGTCCATATAATTTACATCAGAAAATGCGAACAATAATGAGTTATACAGTAGCAGAAGTGCAATTAGATTATAACTAAACAGCATATGATTCCAAAATGTGTCTACAATAACTGTACCTATAGTTGTGAACATAGCACAATACCAACAAAATAAGTTAAGCGGACAGAATATAAAGGCAAATAGAATACATACTTGTTCATGAAAAACAGCACTTGCAAAAGAAAAGGCAAACACACATAGCCATTCATTCTTTGAATAGAAAATACATTCTCAGTTCTTTTACGCCATAACTAATCACTCATTTATGCTCATTTAAAATAAATGGCAGATTGTGCTGTAATGACTGAACTTTATAATTATTTCGAAATTTCGGCGGAGCCAAACAACGTCATAACGTTTGAATAGTGTAACATGGCTTCTTTTTAGGGATCCTAGATTCATTCAAAAATCTTGGAAAGCTACAGTGGAAAAGTAAAAAGAGTGGAGCAGGCCATACGGATACATATATTCAGCACTATCTGTGTTGTAGCTTATAAAAGCACTTCGCGTGGGAGACAGGTAATCAAGGTTAGCAATATGTCGCATGATCCTCTTCTGAAGTACAACTATCTTTGCGACGTTTTGTTTTGTCGTTGTCGCCCATACTAGAACACAATAGTTAATATGTGAAGCAAAGAGTGCATGATGGAGGAAGGAAAACTCAGGAGATGCCCTTTCCATGCAACAACATGGGAGAAAAGTGTGGAGGAAGTCACGTGGTTTTTCCTCGATCGGGAGGCCATCTTGTCCGGGCAGCTTAGCAACGGCGCGCAGTTGCTGTTTACAAACCGGGCGGCAGCAGCCGACCGCGGCGTACCATTTTAGGTGCGGCGCAGGCGTACTTTCTTTAACTGCTCGAGTTTATGTTTTTGGTGGTGCTCATCGGCTGACATTGACGGCGTTCAGCCATATATTAGTGTTGTTGCGTGCCCGGATTTGAACGCTTTCGGCGACAACCATTCAACAACGTCTACTGCAGCGCTGCTCGGAGCCGTCGGGAGACCGCCGCTGTTCACTAAAAGGAGCATTCGCGCTGTTCGTTCACCAGTGATTCGAGACGGCGTGCACTACAGAGCGGTCGTCGGCGTATTGTGCAAACGTTTCGTGTCTTGTGCATGCCGTGTGCTTTTCGCGTTTCTGTTTCGATCAGCAGTGAAACCTCGTTACTAGTTATGCGTGTTCTTGCAACGCTCCAGCGATTGAAACTGGTTTTGATTATAATACAACTGGTGTTTTTGTTTTTCGACGATTGCGCTCGTGTGAGCGGCGTGGTTTATGACTTGGCCGGAGAGCGATATTGTAAAGGAAGCAGCAGCGCTCACTTGGTTCTTAGCATACAGAACTTTGTTGCATGCGTGTTTGAAGTGTCGTGCGAGCTATTTGCCTTTGGGACTTGTCGGACTCGTGTGTATTCGTTCATATCGAGATCAAGGCTGTATTTCTGGTCGCGCGCTGTCTTTAGATCCGTTTCCTGTAGCAGGTTCAGAAATTGCTTTGTTGAGGTCATGCGAAAGAAGTGCGAAAAAAGTCGAAGCATTTTCGCACTTCATGACAGCGAAAATGTTTCAACTCCCCATATGGGGAGTTGCCGCCCTTCGCGTATTAATAGTATGAACGTCATTGCTCTGAGATTTCACTGTGTAATGAAGCTCGAACTGAATTTGGACGCATTTTCTCACATGTGTTTATTTTTCCCATGTCCTATGATAGTGTCATTTGTGGTAAAACGTGCTCAATGAAATGAGAATGCACATATGCATTCAATTTCAATGATGCCTGTGGTTATGCTGAAGAAAAATAATTTGATGTGTTCAATACATTGACTTTCATTTTCTGTATGGTCGATCACAAGTAAAGTGTGCTACTCTGCAGTGACATTACAAGCTAGTACTTCAACAACTAGAGAAAATTTATGACTACAGCTGCAACTCTGCACGTTAAATATGAAACACAGCATAGAAATAATGCACAACACTGTGAAACATATACTGGAGCCTCTGGGTACTCCTAAACTTCTAGAAGCACTCTGAAAAGGTACGGTCATGTATAATAATTATCATGCACTAAACTAGACCTGTGAATGTAAAACCTGCCACGTGGCAACGCTAGAAGGGTGGATTTATGGATCATTCTTAAAGGGGGGAGGAGGGGGGCTGTCCCATTTGAAACGTATTTCTTGGAATTGTTTTGTTGAGAAATAGGGGTTCGGAAAGGTTTTCTTATGTAAAATTTCAGGCTTTGGGATGGAGATGACTTCCCTCCCCCCCCCCCACCCCCCACCCTATAAATCCTCCCCTGCCGTGCTACTATAGGCACTATCTGCCCTCTCTGTGTCTGTCGCCCCTTTGAGTGGCTCTTGAAGTTGTGGATCAAACGTCATTGTTGGCACGGTCATCATTATCAATATGTTATGATGCTAAGTTTTGCATTCAGGGTCAAGAACTCAGATTCCTAGTATATTTGCCCATCCTCGCCGCTGTTTGAAAAAGCATTCCTGGCATGTCCAGCCACACGAAAACTTATGAAGATAAATGCAGTATTCAAGACCAAAAACAAATACTGCAGGCTTCTTTTTGTCCTCGCTGCTGCAGCAGAAGACGTTGTTGACGCAGCCAGCTGACCAAACATATGCAATATAGAGATTGCAATATTGATCAACAAGAGCAGCATTAAAAGGCAGGTTGAACACTAAGCTGCGGTATGACCATGCATGGAAGCATTGTTCACGACTTAGCCAAAAGCAGGCACGTGCACACTTATTCAGCGTAAATCTGAGAGGGTTGTTATATCCACCAGATAGCGCGATTGAAGTGTGGTCAGTATATTAAGTTCAATTCAATTCCCTTATTTTACCATATACATGGAAGGAGCTCTTGGGCAAAAACCTGCTCGAGGCAGCTTGACTGGGCCGAAGAGACCACAACAAGGTAGGGCAGCGTGAAGTTCACTCAATGTACATTGCAAATACAGGAGAGACACTACTTGAAATTTCAGTATGGGGCGCAGAATTTCAATATCGTGTCGAAAAATCAATATAGGAAAACATATATCATACATGGAAATGACAAACAAGGAAAAATAGTTTATACACGATTAAAAAGGAACTAACATCAAACACAACAAAATCAATATCTTAAGTAATACCATGCAGGGCAGTGTTTAAGTGTTGATCTCATAATATATTAAGGAATTGCTGCCTCAAGTGATTTATCGTAGGCTTGGTATGAAATATGTATGTGTTTAGAACTGAAGGGAGATTATGTTTTAGTGACTGATGTTTGATATGAACCACTTTTATGCGAGCACAGCATGCAAACAACCCAACATTTAAAACCTTGCTCAGGGATCTCAGGCATGAAGCTCTAAATTCATTCCAGCAAATAAAGATTTTTTTACAACCTCATAAGCACGTTTAACAGCTCTCCAATGGAAAACCATGATGCTCTCATGTACAAAGCGTTGCAGAGGGCCATTTAAATATAAGCCTCATGCCAGCTAGCTACACATGGAAAACTTCCAGGCTAGCCATGTACTAAAATCTTTCAGGAAGCTTAAGTTTAAAGGCAGTAATTTACATTGCCTTAAAGTGGCAAAGTTCATTGAGAAGTATCATGAAAAACACAGCGCGATCCAAGGCACACAGCGTAAAAAAAGAATGAAAGATGATACACAGCACAAAGTAACAAGTTCTATTTCAGTGGCATCAGGTGTAACAGTTTATATTAAAAAAGACAACGCAAACAAGCATGCTCTTCAATGTGTATATATGCAAAATTTGGCCATTTTCTTCTGCTATATTTTGGCGGTAGCTGTGTATTCATACACAATTTCACTGAACTAAACTTTTTGTCTTTCACCTTATCTGGTTAAATTAACCTTCTAGCCCTGCAATTAACACGTACGAGGCTAGGATGAACCGGATGTGAGTATACCGGTATATTTCGCCAAGTGCAGCCTCGAGGAACCCAGGGACACACATCTCCGTCGTCGCATAACGACGCAGGCGAAAGCGGCGGATGACACTACGTACCATGGTGGGCCACCGCAATAAGTGAAAGTTCCTTCCCGCGCTTACCGCAGTGGCGATGAGTGCGTTCGCCGAATGCTATTTGATTATGACCATGCAAGCCGGACTGTTTCGTTCGAACGAGAGAGCGGGGACGGCGCGGAGACGACGCGGCAAAGAGCAATAACTGGAAGGAGCTGGATGTCCCGCACGAACATTTCCGACGTCTCCCGTACATGAACAAACGCCAGAAACCAAGCACCACTCGCACTGGAGTCTAGGCCACCTCATTCACGTGGTTTGAAACGCATGCGCGGAGAAACGTAAACAAGAGCGCGCCCGGACAATATGGCGCCGAGCTCGTTTCCGGCTTCAAAAAATGTCACGTGATGGCCTCTCGTTAAATTTTCCTGCCTCCATGCAGTGCATGATAAATTTTGATTTTGGCCTGAGTGGGAAGAAGATGTCCGCAACGAGATAAATTCCCGTCACTGCGGCTAGTTTTCTACAAGCATCTTCTATGTGTTTATCCCAACTTAAGTTTGAAGAAAACGTAACCCCGGGAATTTTATGTTCATTCACTGCTTGAACTTCTTGGCCCTGGTTCTTGGTTGAAATTATTCCGAAGCCTACCACTGCGGCACCTCTTACTTCCTTTCTTCTTTCAGTCCCTCCTTTATCCCTTCCCTTACGGCGCGGTTCAGGTGTACAACGATAGGTGACAGATACTGCGCCATTTCCTTTCCCCAAAAAGCAATTTTCATTTCCATTTGTGCCCCGCCGCGGTGGCTCAGTGGTTAGGGCGCTCGACTACTGATCCGGAGTTCCCGGGGTCGAACCCGTCCGCGGCGGCTGCGTTTTTATGGAGGAAAAACGCTAAGGCGCCCGTGTGCTGTGCGATGTCAGTGCACGTTAAAGATCCCCAGGTGGTCGAAATTATTCCGGAGCCCTCCACTACGGTACCTATTCTTCCTTTCTTCTTTCACTCCCTCCTTTATCCCTTCCCTTACGGCGCGGTTCAGGTGTCCAACGATATATGAGACAGATACTGCGCCATTTCCTTTCCCCAAAAAACCAATTATTATTATTCCATTTGCCCAAAAACCGCGTCCGCCGCCGTGGTGGTTCAGTGGTTAACGGGGTTCGGCTACTGATCCGGAGTAGCCGGATTCGAACCCGACCGCTGCGGCAGCGTTTCGAGGGAGGCAAAACGCTAAGGCGGCTGTGTGCTGTGTGATGTTAGTGCACGTTAAAGACCCGATCGCCGAACGAACGGGCAGCAAGCCACAAGCTTCGCGGTGAACGCGCTTTGGATGTGCGCTGCGTTGTTCGCCTCTCACTGCATGATTCCTGCGTGCCCGCACGGCCCCACTGCGCCCGAACGACAGATATGTCAGACGCGTCATTTCCTTTTTTTAAAATCCATTTTCATTTCATTTTCCTTTGCTTACGGCGCGATTCGGGAGTCCAGAGATATGTGACACAGGCGTCACTTCCTTTCCTTAAAACCTATTTTTCATTTTCCTTCCCTTGCGGCGAAGTCCGGGTTGCCCACCGAAACATCCGGGTATTCCACCGTCGCGCGCTATCTGTTTTGGCAGTGGCGTACATTTCGAGTAGGAAGAGGACGCATTTTTCGCTCACGGGGAGGATTTTTCGCTCACGACCGACGCCGACGACACCGGCTTTTCTGCGACACGAGCTCCTTAACACTGTAGCGTTAAAAAGCTGCCAAAGTGGTCGGGTTAGAACCCGGGTACTCCGGACCAGTAATCGAGCGCCCTAACCACTGAGCCATCGCGGCGGGTGGACAGTGAAAATGACCAATTGGCTTTCGGAAAGGAAGTTAATACTTGTTTCCGCTTTCCGAAAGTTTTTTACCTGTGCTAACGATGTTATTTTGATGCAATTTTTATGCTCTTAAAAAACAAAAGCATCTAATTACAACAAATTCTTTTCACGTCTAGCTGCTGCTAATATAACATAACTGAGAGGCTGCTATTTCTCGCAAGTATTTTTGTCTCCTATCATGAAATAATTTCATAGATATTTGACAGCGGTTGGTTGAACCGAGTGTCTGTTGCTGTATAACTTGTGTACATGGGAAGTGGAGGGTAAAGACAAATGAGGTGCTAGTTTTAACATAGGAATGAAGGGCTCCGACAGCAACCGAAACAAAACTAAGCACAAGCGAATCTTCGTGGCGAATTTTATTGGTGGCGTTGATCAATGGGAAATTCATTGTTTTGAAAGGGGGTTTGTGAGCTCCGGAACCCGCCGCTGTGGCTCAGTGGTTAGCGCGCTCGGCTGCTGATCCGGGGTTCCCGGGTTCGAACCCGACCGCGGCAGCTGCGTTTTTATGGAAGCAAAACGCTAAGGCGCCCGTGTGCTGTGCGATGTCAGTGCACGTTAAAGATCGCCAGGTGGACGAAATTACTCCTGTTAGATGTGGGGCTTCTGTCCCGCAGCAGGCCACCGGTGTTGGGGGATTGCGCTTCGATCCCACCGTTGCCACCAGTTGTTAGATGCGGGCCCCTGGTTCACCTGTGCCGTCTCTCGCCAAGGTCGGTGTCCCCGGGTTCCGGATCGGCAGACTGCTGTTGTGGGGGTGACGAAGAGATGAGAGGGTCTTCGAGGTGAAGAAGAGACTGAAAGGGTTTATTTACATTTTTACATAGTTCGAAATAGCGAATCGGGAGCTGGCTGATCACACGCCAGATCGCTGCTTAAATAGGGTCTGCTGTCCCCAGGTCCCTAGTTGGGGAATTTAGTTCATTAAAAATGCGTCGAATCATTGTGATGTAGATCACGTGTCCAGTCTTTAGGGTCCGCCTTCCAGGACGCCCCGAACAACACACTCTTGCCACTTCTGGCAGATTATGGTCCGCGCTGTCCAGGCAACAGTGATGAATAGCCCGAAGGGGGTCCCATGGCAGCGTCGAAGGTCAGTCACCTGCACTTCACAGCGGTAGCGTGGGAAATAAAGGTTGCCACTGCAGTTTGCAGAAGGTTCCACGTATAAGGAAAAGCACTTAGTCTAAGACGAGGTTGTTTTCGAAGCACGAGGATTCCGGCGTCGTTTGCTTAGCCAAACACGGCCGCATTTGCCACGGCTCATTTGCAGCCCGGCGTCGCTCGCCAGCTCCCCCGCCGTCCCCTCCGGGAGAAGGACGTCGCTATGTCCCGGGTGGGTCCGGCGCTGAGAATAACGACAGGTTTCCCAAAGCCATTCTCAGGCAGCGGACGGCCGTTTCACCCCGTAAACAGCACCGGGGGGGAAGGTTCCTTGTAGACGCCACCACCTGCACTCGTGGCGCTACAACCACGTCGACGGCCCTTTGAAGCCTCTGTCGATTGATGCTTCTCAGTGGCTTGAATATTCTTGGCATGTTGGCGTCTCCATACGTAACACTCCGAAGCCGTCCCCTACGGCACCTCTTTCTTCCTTTCTTATTACACTCCCTCCTTTATCCCTTCCTTTACGGCACGGTTCAGGTGTCCAACGATAAATGAGACAGATACTGCGCCCTTTCCTTTCCTCAAAACCCATTATTATTATCATTACTCCGGAACGATTTCGACCACCTGGGGGTATTTCACGTGCACTGCCATCCTACAGCACAAAAAGAGCCTGTGTGCTGTGTGATGTCAGAGCACGTTGAAGATCCTCAGGTGGTCGAAATTATACCGGAGCCATCCACTACGGCACCTCTCTGCAGAGAGGTCTTTCGGGTAAGCTGTCGAGTGCCGTAACCACTGAGCCACCGCGGTGGAGGATTCCCAAAGTTTTGAGTATTACAGTCTGAATGAATTCACGCATGCACTGCTAAAAACCCCTTGAAATGCTTTATACAATGCTCCGTGCCAGTTTTTGTGCTTTGTAGGTTCCTTTTCTAGAAGGTTGGCTCCCGTAAAAACACTTTTGCAGTAGCATTGAATTCATGGTGCAGATTTGTGTATTGAAACGTGCACGGTATTAAAACCTGGTTCCTTCTTCTGGTTGCTATCTGTCTTCGCACGTATAAATTTCTAATCTTCTCCCACTAGAAATGTTTGTATTACCAAAGCTGTGCTCTAATCTCTGTTTTTGTTTTCAGAGGTTTTTTTGCGCGAGTATATTTTTCAACGCTGAGTGGTTTATTTAAGTTGCTTTATTTTAATATCTTCTTCACCTTTTGCGTGCTTTGTCCAACCACTCCTGCCCAACACCTTGTATAATGTTGGAAGTACCTGTAAAATAAATCAAATCATAAATAAATAAGGCTGTGCATCTGCCGAAATTTGGAACAGTATTGCTTAAAACAAATGAACATAAAGACCGTCGACACATCGCCGCATAGAGAAGGAATAGCGTGATAATTGGTTTTTTGGGGAAAGGAAATGGCGCAGTATCTGTCTCATATATCTTTGGACACCTGAACCGCGCCATAAGGGAAGGGATAAAGGAGGGAGTGAAAGAAGAAAGGAAGAATAGGTGCCGTAGTGGAGGGCTCCGGCATAATTTCGACCACCTGGGGATCTTTAACGTGCACTGACATCGCACAGCACACGGGCGCCTTAGCGTTTTTCCTCCATAAAAACGACGCAGCCGCCGCGGTCGGGTTCGAACCCGGAAACGGCTGCAATTTGGGGTACCGATTGCGTACAAGACGAACACGTTGTTTATTGCCGCATTTTTTAGCTTGATGTCCGCACTATCGTACCCTTGTGCTCGTAGGAAAAAAGGGAACATTCGCTCAACACTGGTGATGAATAAAGTGCCCTCGAATTTTGTCTCTTACCTTGCGTTGAGCTGTGCAGCTGTGGCAATCCACGCGATCGTAACGCGCAAATGGCAGAAGCCGATTTCTTCCCCGTATTAGGGGCTGCGGCGTAAAACATATCTCGCTAATTTGTAGAAAGGGTGCCTTACGTGAAGCGCCTATACTTTGCTTTTAGTATACAAGGCACAGCACGCCATAATGTCATTCTATTCTTCCCTAATTTGCTTTGACACTTTTGTGCACCTTTGACAAGCTGACCAAATTCGCTTATTGTCTTCAACTCAAGCGGGTCCCTCTTGAAACGCTGCCCTACGTCACCGAACTCGTGACTCATCATCGTGGAACGGTTATCAGAAGCAAAACAATTTCTTACTGATAGCACTCGGTGCAATTAAGGTACAAACTTCTTTAAATTATTGAGAAGGCAAAATAGCTAAATAAAACAGTAATCCTCCTCGCAGTGTAGCATTATTGAAATTAGCTATGTGATGCAAAATTATCATTAACAATGTATTGAAGTCTGTACTTTGGGAATGTAAACCGTGCATGTTGCGTTCGTCTTTTATTGGGCATTCCAAGGAGGTTGAAGCGTGGCTACAGCCCGAGCGCTCTGCTGCATTCGAACATGCTCGAGAAAGCTTTTCCTTGCAGTGAACGCATTTGTGTAACGCGACGAACACGCCTCCTTTATTGCGGGCAGATAGAGATGCGTTATGCTCAAGGAGCGCTGCAATGCGAAAGCTCCTCCCGGCAAAGCGGAGCGCTTTCGTAGCAGACGCCGTCCGCTTCAACGACCTACGCAACAGGATAGTTCGGTAACAAGCTGCGCTATGTATAGACGGACAGTGCAGCTTCGAGGCGTCGGCGTCGGTGGGGATCGAACTGCTTAATTTGTAAACAGCCCGAAACAATAGACCTTGTTTTTTTGCATTGCTGGGAAGGGGTTTATTTTTGGGATGTGTTACAAAGGACAATAAAGAAAGAGCTACCACTTGACGCGCAGGGAATTCGTTATTTAGGCACAGACAATGAGGATGGGGTACCATTTGATCTCATAATGCTCTTGGGCCTCCACAGTATATGGCGCTCCAGAATGGCAGGCTATTATTGTGACAAAGACGCACGACCTGCCCGAATTTATTTTCGGGAAAGAATGGACTGCTTTCTGGCCATCCAGAAAGCAGCTGCGGAGCCTCCCGAGTGGCTCTCGAGGCTAGAGCCGCTCTGTATGCTTCGTGAATTTTAGTATGACGAAGCCAGACTCATGATGGCTGACCACGACAGTGTCGTATGTACATAGCGTTTTGTGTGTTTTTTGTTGAGTGTTTTTGTGTAAATGTTATGAGTCAAAGCCAGGCAATAAAGAAAAAAAAACGTCGGTGGTTCAGTGGTAGAATACTCGCCTGCCACGCGGGTGGCCCGGGTTCGATTCCCGGCCGACGCAAATGCTTTTATTTTTAACTTAGATCGTTTGACCGCACAATTCATTTCTTTTGCAGCGACGGCTCTCCTGCAGCATTGTAACGGTAGGCTGCACGATCAACGCAGATGCATGGCTGCGTCTAAATTAGCGTCTGATGGAGGCGCAGTGTTACCGCTATACAATAACGCTAAACAGAGATGTTGCAATGCTCGATGCGTATTTAAATTTCAGTGAACCTACTTGTGCATGTGGAAATCCTTCTAAACACTTTAAATACTGCGAAAGAATTTGACGTTTTCAGGTTCTGCTCGTGAGAAAGAAAGGGCTGAAGGTAATGGAGTCAGGTGAACCTTAATTTCTTGCTGGCATGTGCGAACACCTGCAGCATTTTTGCCGTGGTACGTTTCACATCTTGCAGCTCCTTCCGAAAAACCGGTTTAGCATTTCCTTTCCCCAAAAACCAATTATTATTATTATTATTATGACAGCCTGTCGCCGCATTCTTCGCCTTCGTGCACAGGAAAACGCCATAATTAGAACGCAGGCACTACTCAGCGAAATTCAATACTTACCTGTGTCTTGGGCTTCTCTTGAGAACGCTCTCATAGAGGCCCATGTATTCCCCGATGCTGTTATTTGCACCTGTAAACAGACAAGGTCCCTTGCCATGTTTCACGAATTTCGGCGCGCACGCAGCTACGCGGTGCCGCTCATGCCTTAAAACAAGGTAAAAGCAGAAAATGCGGCGGCTGATCATTCCGGAATGATGGCGCCGTACCCTAGTAGTCCGGGCTAAATCCCATGCTTCCCGGTGGATCAAGACATAGCGCTCCGTGGCGGAGCGAGGTGCACCAAAACGACCAGTGGAACTAACGAATCCAATGCATATCGGCCACTAGAATTCGCATACTCCGCCGCGGAGCAAGAAACGACGACCAGTGAAATCCGCCGTGAGTTCATAGTATTCAAGCAGAGTTTTGTAATACTTGCTTGTTTATGGTGTAAGCCTCTGGCAAATCACTTTATCACTTTGTTTAGGAAGCAATATGCAACCAGAATTACGTGTCTGGAATCACTGCGGCAGCGGTAAACAGCTTACACGTTATTCGAGGCTATAGTAGGTGGTTTCAGCGCATTATCTCGAAAGTTATTGGTCCCCTTAAACTGAGCGCGGCCGAGCAGGGCAGCGGGTCTGTTTCTGCACGACTGCCGAGCAGGCGTGCTGTTATCGCCACCGCGGAGTTGCTCATTTCTTTGCAGTCGCTAGCCCAGGCAATAAAGAGTTCTTTTCAGTGCAACGTACGTCAGTCGGATCGTCTGTTGTTCACTCTTGTAATCACCGCGAGACAATATTTATTTCGTAGTCGGTAAATATTGCAAATATATTACCCATAAACATAAATGGGCACCCTACACACTCTTTTTATCACTGTTAATTCGTCTGTACAATAGTGGAGAGCTGTCTCGAATTCAGCAAACACGGAATAAAAAAAGCCAACAGACAGACCTTCCTCGCCTGTCGTTCATAGAAACTCCCCAAAGGTCGTTGAGGGCTGTGTGTTTTGTCAGTCGACTAACCATTTCACAGAGTCGTGCACGTCAAGCTTCCGCTTACGGAACTTCTTTCTAAGAACATGTGCTGCTTCGTCTGTATCACAAAGGGACACCGAGCACGAGACTGCCGTCGCAGGATTACCTGTTCCACCTGAAAGGGTCGGCATGTTTCGTTTATGTGCAACTCTGACGTGAACCGGAACACTGGTGAAGGTGAGGCCCACAAGAGCGGCGACACGACAGTCTGCGCATCTTCCGGACAGAGCAGGCCTAATGAGCCGTTCGTATCGCACTCATGCGTGCTCTTGCAAGCGTTCCGTGTCTGGGCAGTGGGCGGAATTACAGGAATACCCGATGGTGGCAGTCAGCGCACATTCGTCAGTGAAGCGTTGTCGAGGCGTTTGCAGTTGAAGCCTGTGGGCTATATATCACTATTGCCCCTAATACGTTTGCAAACTTCTCCAACCAGGTGGCTAAGAAGCGACGCATTGTAGAACCGCGTTTCAAAAGCAAGTTTTAAGAATCTGGGGTCAATTTACGTGCCAATGAGATCCCTCACATTGGCCAGGATATAGAAGAGACGCCCATGGATTCGTCCTTTATGGCATCGTTTAAGCAGATAGCAAAACCATCGCAGGCGAGCTGCTATCTTCCAACATCGCCACGCGAGATGGTTTGGCGTACTTATTAGCTCTTAGCAGATGTGGACTGTTATGACTGGCCAAGTCTGCAGACGTGACACGATTAAGCCACTAACAGCTTTGGAGTCCAAACTCGGATGGAATTTCCAACGTATGACGAAGTGCTTGAGAGCAGACTGAGGCGCGTCGCGGATGATGGTGTATGGGTTGCGAGCGAATGCACTTGAGAGGGACGAATGGCTCTCCTCTTTTTGGAAACTCGAAAGCTTGGGAATCTTTGATCCTGATGTTAAGCGTGAATCAGGTTGTGCGACATGCGAGAATTTGAGCTTGGTATCCGATTTCGCGATGGAAGATATAAAGTCGCACTACCGTGGAAGCAGGCAGCCGAACTTTCTGACAACCAAGAGATAGCCGTCACGGCACTTACGAAGCTCATATGTAGACTTTCGAGCAACGGTCACAAACCCGACATTTATGACAAGACGATAAGGGAATGCCTCACTGCGGGACTTACAGAAGTGATTGACAGCCTTCCTACAGACCCCGCAAAACTTTACTACATGCCGCAAAGAGAAGTTACCAGAGAACACTCCCTGACTACAAAGGTGCCGGTAGTGGTTTATGCATCGTCACATGCCGAAGGATACAGTTCTCTTAATAACTGTCCTGAAAATGGGGACGTTCTGGACTCCATCTTGGTTTAGGGTGCACTCATAAAAGCCCCTTATACCCGTCCAAGAGTTCAGCCTTTGGGTGCCAGCCCATGGCCCATCCTCAACGCACAGTAAGAACTAGCAAAAGAAAAAGAAAAACAATCTGGGATGACAGTATTGCTTTGGGTACGCCGTTTTACGTCCCCGCTGTAGCGTGAACCTAATGCAGCCCGTATTCATTATTTACTACACTTTCGCACTGAAGTCTTCGGTTATCGCGTATTAAATCACTGTAAGCTCCTGCTATATATGTTAACTTAATGTTAATATGTTAACTTAATGCCACACAGAAATTTACGCCACTAGAAATGCGAAACACGTTTTTTTTTTCCCGCCCCGCGGGTGGCTTGGGTTGGATTCCCGGACGACGCATCCTTTTTGTTTGTAACTTCGATCATTTGATCCAACAATTAATTCCTGTTGCAGCGGCGGCTATACTGCAGCCTCGTTACGGCAGGCTCTAATGCTGCACGAACAGCGCAGAGGCATATGGCCGCACTCATGTTAGCACCCGATGGAGGCGAAGCGTTAGCAGCATAGACTAACGCTAACCTTAGATGTTGCTATGATCCATGAAGACTTTAATTTAACTGACGCTCCTCTGACACGTTGCAATACTTCGGAACACTTTCAAATACTGCGAAATAGTTTGACTTCTCCAAGTTCTGCTCATCAGAACGAGAGAAAATGGCTAAAGGTAAAAAAGACACATGCACCTTAATCTCTCACTGGCACGTGCCAACACCTGCAGCATTTTAAGCCAGTGTGCATTTTAAATATCGCAGCTCTCTCCGACGAACAGGTTTTCCGAATGAAAGCCTCTCGCCGCATTCTTCGCCTTCGACGACGGGTAAACGTCGTAATTAGAATGCAGTACGCTACTCCGTGAAATTCAATACGTACCTATGTCTTGGGCTTCTCTAGACAAAGCTCTCGTAGAGGTCCAGGTATTCCCCGGAGTTATCATTTGCACTGATAAATACACAAGACCCCCTTTCGCGCTTCTCGAAATTCGGCGCGCATGCAGTTGTGCGGGTGCAACCCATGCCTTAAGCCACGCTATAAGCGGGCTAATGCGCCTAGTCACTCCAGACCGGAAGCGATGGTACCGCACCGTAGTAGGTAGGGCTAAATACGGCGCTTCTCGGCGGATCAAGCGACAGCGTCTCGCCGCTAATCAAGGTGCACCAAAACGACCAGTGGAACTCACGAATCCGATCCAGATCAACCAGCAGAATTGGCATCCACCGCCGCGGAGCAAAAAAGCTGCTCTTGGTCGATCAGTGGAATTCGTCGTAATTTGATAATATTGAAGTGATACCACCTTATTGCATCATTAATTCGACCGGGCCACTGCAGTCACTAATCACAGTTAACTGAGTTTAGGTTACGCCTGCATGCCATGATTAAGGTGCAAAGGAAAAGTTATATCCTGCAGGTCCTTTCACTTGATGAATAACCTAACGATTCTGAATCTGCACCACGGAAACCCTGCTCAACGAAGTTTAACTATTCTTTCTGAATAAACGTTGAAATTTATGCTGTGGTTACCTGTTGTGAAATGTGTTAACTTAATGCCACACGGAAATTTAGGCCACTAGAAATGCGAAACACGTTTTTTTTTCCCTGCCACATGCCCTGCTAATTTGTTTTTCCCTTTTATAAGCAAGCATTTCACTTAAAGAAAAAATTTCAAGGACACTTAAGCTCCGCCTTAAGGGTGTGAAGTGATAACGAAGTGGGTTAAGCTTTCCATTCTGAGCAGTTTGACACCTTTGAACACATTTTTCATTTTCTTTCAACTGTTTCAATTAACTGATTGATCAACCACCGACTATAAATTTTCTTAATTAGCATCAGCAAGCACTGTTTTCTCATACAATACATTTTCACACCTTTCAACCCCGCTGTTTCCAATTTCTCTGATTTATTCAATTATTCAATTAATTACAATCACTTCATTAACTCGTCATTGCCTGTCACACACCAAGCAATCGTCACTCACTAGAACGCTTTTAGAATTTTTTTTACGCAGCCCCCGATTATTTCCGTCACGCGGGGCCGACTACTACTACGCCAACGGCTTTTCGACCGAATGAGATGTGCACCCTATCGCGTAATATGATTTCAAGCGGCTCTAGCCGTAGAAGTACGGTAACAGTGCGGTTATATTTAAAAAAAAGAAAAACAGAGGCTGCGTCGGCCGGGAATCGAACCCGGGCCACCCGCGTGGCAGGCGAGTATTCTACCACTGAACCACCGACGCCGATATGCGAGCGCAAATTATGATTCAATACATGGCTTGGGTCAATGGATAACGTCTGGCGTCATGTAGGAGTCAGTGCCTGCAGCGCTCAGGCGACTTTTAGCGTGGGGAAAGTAGTTGGCGCCACAGGAGGAACAGAGGTATTCTCTCGAAAACAAAGGATGAGGTGCGGATGACATGTAATATATGTTATTAAATTAATAATCTGCGCAAACTAGAGCCTCGGAGTAACCCATTGTTGAGCCTTACTTCCTGTAAAGCCTTTTGTTGGTTTTATATACACGACGCACGCTGTACCTGTGGCTCATCTGACGCATGTGTCACCTGCTCTTGTCATCTGCCATGCTGTTGAAACTACCGCTGAATCAATTTGATCCAAGTCGGCATGATTTTCAGAAAGATATGTCATGTAGCGCACATCTAACTCTACTCATTACTGACATCACTTCCAGTGTAATCTTACACATACCTGTGGACGTATTATTCTTGGACTTTTAACAAAAGCTTCTACGAAGTTCTCCTCAAGCGGCTTTTCCTTTCCCTTTCATTTTGATTATCATCTCCCTCATTCACGGGTGGATATGATGCCTGCTCACTAACCTTCAGGAGTACTCATATGTTAATTGACATGCCTATGCTTCTAGTGTGCTATAATGTACAGTACTCGGTTATTTCCATTTTCTGATTTACACTAATGATCTTCCACTAAACTATTTCCCTCGTATGATTCTTCACTGACGACAGCGTAGTTGATTCATTTAGCACTACCAGCAACGATACCTTAATATTAGAAACTCACTGCAACCATATCGAACCAAGGTGCAACGAGCGCTTCATCTCTCCAGATGTTAATAAAAAGTCAGTAGTTTTTTAACCGTACGTAATGCCATCTCTCGCCGCATTAATAAACCATCAGGTATAGTTAATTCTTATCATTTTTCGTTGTCAGCACTTCTCATTCCCTTGGTTAATGACCGTAAATTTCTTACATTACGAATAACGCCAACCGCGAGCTTTGTTTTTACATCATAACCTAGAACTGGCACCTCCCACTGCAAGACTGCTGTCCTTTTTAACAATCTCTTGTCCTAAACAGGAGTACGGATCCGCAGTTTGGGACCCCACTCAGTAGAAACTTTCTGCCCCTTCGAGTCCATCTAAAATTGTGCCGGAAGGTTAGTTCATTCTGAGTACTCATTTTAATCGTACGCCACCAAACTCATGTTAGGATATACGCTTCCATCCCTCGTTTCACGCTGTAAAATTTCCGGACTGTCTTTTCCATGAATTTTGCCTGTAATAAGTTGCAAATTGGGTTATTAAACCTGTTCTCACACTTGCTAACAGCCAAACTAGAATCTCCTTCCTGATGGCGCAGTTGACCACACTAATCGAAGACACATGAAGGCGATAATTAAAGATGCAATCAACATGCTGTAACAGCCACGGTGTAAGACTATGTTAGGTGCTGATTCTGCTCCCAAAGGTGTGTCCCGATCTTGTTCGCATCTGCTTGTGTTTCTCTTGAACGCGGGCAGATGACACCATGACAGATGGCGGCAGGCATATAAATTTTAAAAATTGAATTAGTTGGTCAAGAACGGCGGCAGCCTTCGCCACCTAACATTAACAACGGAGGCTGGAGCCACGCTTAACGTTAACTCCTTATGGACAAAATAATGCCCATATAGAAGAGCATTAACAGAGAAAAGAGAGAAATTGGGCAGCCCGCGTGCCAGGCGAGTATTTAACAACTACACCCCCGACGCCTACGAGGAAGCAGAACTATTGTGCTTCCATTTATACCTAGATTCATTGCGCGAGGTGTGTGCTTCAGTCCGCATTCCGCCGAAGTTACCCTTCGCGGCGAGAAAAGGGCAACAGCTGCGCACAACTCTCCATACATCAGTCAGAAAATGAAAATTGCATCGGCCGGGAATCAAGCCCGGGCCACATGCGTGGGAGGCGAGTATTCTACCACTGAACCACCGACGCCAGCACTTCTGTGCAGACAGCGTTTCTCTATACATAGCTTCGGCCATTAGACAATATCCGTCTTTATTTAAGGCACTGTTTGTAGCGCCCAGACGATCCTCTACTCCGTGGCGAAAGTAGAAAACTAGTATTCAGAGCTGGCTCTTATAATTAACTCAACGAAAAAAAGTAGCCAGTCACCACCTCCCTGCTGTGCGCCAGCGTGACTAACAGCCTAAAACTCCTCCCGTTCCTCCGCGCCTTTCGCGTCACAGCTGCCCCCTCCTTCCCTCCATACTTAAAGACGCTTAGCTACTGCCCTCAGTCACCCCTGATGAAGGAGCCGAGTCGGCTTCGAAACGTTGGGTTAAAGTTCAAATTTTTGGTCGGAGTTGTGCAGTTTATTATAAATCTTCAAACGCAACCAGACAGGCCAATATGTCAAAATGTTTAGTTTTCAGAGCTCGCTGTGTTTCGCAACAACGGTTTCTTTTTTTATTTAGGTCAGCAGAAGCGGGGCCCAGACGATGCGTTTTCCTGCGCGGCAGGTGTACGAAGCGACGAGAGCTGAGTCGTCTATGTAGGTAGTAAATGACTCAAAGTATTGAATGCCGTCCTGCCTGCACAAATATCTTTACCGAACTTAGAATTCTCAGCGACGTCACGGCCGTGTTCTGCAGTGCAGCGGCACAACGGGGCAACCATGGCTCGAGGTGCAGCGCGGAATTTCAAAAATGTATTTTCTCGCTTAAAATGAAAAGAATTCTACGATAAAGTTCACTGTGCAAAATTACAATCAAACTAGCTATCAATTGGGCCACATTTCATAATTCTAATAAAATCGCCTCTGTACGAAATTTGCGGCCGATAATGGGACACAAGACTTTTTCTAAGTCGGGCATTCTTTTCTGAAATATATTGTGTTCGAATGTAGTTTGAGCCATTTAATTATATAAGACATGTCCTAGAGAGCCGCTGAAAGTATGTTGTTTCTCACGAATTCCGCGAAACAGTCTAAACAAACAGCAAAAACGGTGCTTCTTCGGGTAAAATGATAAACTTACGCAGCGCAAAAAACCTCATTCTGAACATCTCATGCTGTGCGATAAAAATATGCAATGAATATGCATTATCCATAAAACTTCTTGGAGCGAAGTAGATAATATGATCTTTGTAAATTTTTAAGAGACCACATGTTGCACTCGCCCAAGCAATTCAAAGGGCTGCCGCGTAAGCAGGAAATTTTTTCATCCAACGTTACAAGGTTAACTATTTTAGACGGTTCAGTAAAGAGCCGCAAATTTAGTGGACAAGATATAAGGAAGATGAAAAACAAATTCACTTGCAAGTTAATTAGTGAGCGTAGGCGAATTTCGCAAGGCAATTCATGTCTAGCAATATTTTATGCATCGTCCGAAAGCAAAAGTATATTAAGAAAATTTTCGTGTCTCCACTCCTTCAAGCATTATAAGAGCGCAACTTTTAATGACTCGTTCACCGAGATTTCAGCAGTTAGGTGTTTAATCTACAGCAATGGCTTGAGCAAACATGGCTTCTGCGGCAGGCTTATCTTTTCAATCCAACGCTGCGACGAGCAGCGGGACCCGCGCTTTTTCACTAACAGAGGCGCAACGCGTTCTGTAGACGCTACTGTTGACGCATGCCCTGCTCTGGCGGCCGCTCAGCACGTGCGTATGCACCAGGCGGTGACTGAAAGTTTCGCCAAAGTTCGTTACGTTCGGCTCCTTGTTGTCCCTCTGTTCTGCCGCCGAGTCACTTGCAGCGCATCGAAAATGGGAGCTAAAAGCATTTCATACTTAATAAACCGTCCCACTGACGCACTCCTCTAGACACAGCTTCAGACGCTATGAGTGTACCGCACACAGTGGACGCTCCATATTCACGCTTTTTGCGATGTGGCTCACCCAGAAAATATTCTTAATTTGTTCGTAACAGGCTAAATATTCGCAGTCGATTTCTCCATTAGAATTGCTTTCTGCTGTACCGTGCATGGTGCTATAATAAAGTGAATAATGTGTTCCAATGTGCAATAAAAATATTTCTCTTCGTTATACTCATCATTATCACTCGCATTACAATCACATCAGGAAAGATGCCTCTGCACTTCGATTATCCTTTCGTGCGCATCGAGGCTATGAGGCTCATCTTAAACAGTAAATCCGTCGCAAAGACAACGTGATAACCCCCCTATGAATACGCCCCCCCCCCCCCCCCCCCCCCAGTTACCATGGAATGATGACGCGAATTGGTTGGTTTTGTCGAAGCTAAAACCCCCGCAGCTGCCCTGACAGCCTGGCCACAAAAGAAATCCTGGCTGAACAAGGCGCGAAACTTATCACCTGCCCATGTGAGCTCAGGGCAAAACTTGAAGTAGGTTGTTAATTGTTGCTACCAGTATATTGTACGCAGCTGCACATGCGGTCCTAAGCACTGCCTTCCTTCCGCCTATATTGACTTCATGCGTTTGTTATAACCTCTCGAAAAGATGTTCTTACCGTCCCTATGGATATCGCTCTCGTGATAACTTTCGAACGGCTGACGAAGAGATACAGCTGGCATCGTGTTACAGCGAATATGGCTGAGAGGAGTGAGCTTAAGATCCTATACTTACCGTATGACCGGTATGCTTGCTTTAATGTACCACGTTTCTTAATTATTAAAAGCAGCTTTCTATTCCTCGGAATGTTTCGGTTGAGCTTTCACCATGAATAAGGTATGTGCTACACTACGTAGAATAATCTCCATTCTGCCTCGAGTAACATTCGGCCCTTTTCGTTCTGAAAAGGCACAGCCCGTGCTCAGCGTAAAGGAAATGTACGGCTTGACCCACACCGAATAAAGAGATAAAGCTGCAGCGGGAAAACCTCCAACGTATCATTTTTCTGGACCAAAAAAGTTAAAGAGAGCCCATTGTGGAAGTGAGATTGGGCTCCTCATTGCCAGCTTCCTCCTCCAAGAGTTACTCGACCCCATCCCCCCGTTGCCCTCCACAAGTGTGGTCTCCAGCCACCGGCTAATAGCAGCGCTAATGGTTTCGTTTGAGAAACATGTGGTCTCCAGACTTTTTTCCTCGACTGTGCATTAGTTCTGCTTCCTCGTAGGCGTCATGGGTGTAGTTGTTAAATACTCGCCTGGCACACGGGTTGACCAATTTCTCTCGTTCCTATGTTAATTCTCTTCTATATGAGCGTTATTTGGTCCATCGGGAGCTAACGTTAAGCGTGGCTCCAGCCTCCGCTGTTAATATTAGGTGGCGAAGGCTGTGGCCGTTCTTGACCAACTAATTTAATTTTTTAAATTATATGCCTGGCGCCATCTGTCGTGGTGTCATCTGCCCGCGTTCAAGAGAAGCACAAGGAGCAGCGAACAAGATCGGGACACACCTTTGGGCGTAGTATCAGCACCTGAACATAATCTTATACCGTCGCTGTTACAGCATGTAGATTATATTTTTAATTAACGCCTTTAAGTGCCTTCCACTGGTGTGGTGAACTGCGCCAACAGGAAGGCGATTCTAGTCTGGCTTTAAGCAAGTCTGAGAACAGGTGTAATAACCCAATTTGCAACTTATTACTGGCAAAATTCATGGAAAAGACAGTCCGGAAATTTTACAGCGTGAAACGACGGATGGAAGCGTATATCCTAACATGAGTTTGGTGGCGTACGATTAAAATGAGTACTCAGAATGAACTAACCTTCCGGCACAATTTTAGATGGACTCGAAGGGGCAGAAAGTTTCTACTGAGTGGGGTCCCAAACTGCGGATCCGTACTCCTGTTTAGGACAAGAGATTGTTAAAAAGGACAGCAGTCTTGCAGTGGGAGGTGATAGTTCGAAGCTATGGTGTAAAAACCAAGTTCGTGGTAGGCGTTATTCATAATGTAAGAAATTTACGGTCATTAACCAAGGGAATGAGAAGTGCTGACAACGAAAAATGATAAGAATTAACTATACCTGACGGTGTAGTAATGCGGCGAGAGATGGCATTACGTACGGTTAAAAAACTACCGACTTTTTATTAACATCTGGAGAGATGAAGCGCTCGTTGCACCTTGGTTCGATATGGTTGCAGTGAGTTTCTAATATTAAGGTATCGTTGCTGGTAGTGCTAAATGAATCAACTACGCTGTCGTCAGCGAAGAATCATACGAGGGAAATAATTTAAGTGGAAGATCATTAGTGTAAATCAGAAAATGGAAAGAACCGAGTACTGTACATTATAGCACACTAGAAGCATAGGCATGTCAATTAACATATGAGTACTCCTGAAGGTTAGTGAGCAGGCATCATATCCACCCGTGAATGAGGGAGATGATAATCAAAATGAAAGGGAAAGGAAAAGCCGCTTGAGGAGAACTTCGTAGAAGCTTTTGTTAAAAGTCCAAGAATAATACGTCCACAGGTATGTGTAAGATTACACTGGAAGTGATGTCAATAATTAGGAGAGTTAGATGTGCGCCACATGACATATCTTTCTGAAAATCGTGCCGACTTGGATCAAATTGATTCAGCGGTGGTTTCAACAGCATGGCAGATGACAAGAGCAGGTGATACATGCATCAGATGAGCCACAGGTACAGCGTGCGTCATGTATATAAAACCAACAACAAAAGGCTTTACAGGAAGTCAGGCTCAACTGTGGGTTACTCCGAGGCTCTAGTTTGCGCAGATTATTAAGTTAATAACATATATTACATGTTATCCGCACCTCATCCCTTGTTTTCGAGAGAATACCTCTGTTCCTCCTGTGGCGCCAACTACTTTCCCCACGCTAAAAGTCGTCTGCGCGCTGCAGGCACTGACTCCTACATGACGTCGGACGTTATCCATTTACCCAAGCCATGTAATGAATCATAATTTGCGCTAGCATGCCGGCGTCGGTGGTTCAGTGGTAGAATACTCGCCTGCCACGCGGGTGGCCCGGGTTCGATTCCCGGCCGACGCAGCCTCTGTCTTTCTTTTTTTTAAATATAACCGCACTGTTACCGTACTTCTACGGCTAGAGCCGCTTGGAATCATATTACGCGACAGGGTGCACAGCTCGTTCGGTCGAAAAGCCGTTGGCGTAGTAGTAGTCGGCCCCGCGTGACGGAAATAATCGGGGGCTGCGTAAAAAAAATTCTAAAAGCGTTCTAGTGAGTGACGATTGCTTGGTGTGTGACAGGCAATGACGAGTTAATGAAATGATTGTAATTAATTGAACAATTGAATAAATCAGAGAAATTGGAAACAGCGGGGTTGAAAGGTGCGAAAATGTTTTGTATGAGAAAACAGTGCTTGCTGATACTAATTAAGAAAATGTATAGTCGGTGGTTGATCAATCAGTTAATTGAAACAATTGAAAGAAAATGAAAAATGCGTTCAAAGGTGTCAAACTGCTCGGAATGGAAAGTTTAACCCACTACGTTATCACGTCACACCCTTAAGGCGGAGCTTAAGTGTCCTGTCTAATTTTTGTTTAAGTGAAGTGCGCGCTTAAAAGGGAAAAACATATTAGCAGTGCATGTGGCAGGAGAAAAAAACGTGTTTCGCATTTCTAGTGGCCTAAATTTCTGTGTGGCATTCAGTTAACATATTGCACAACAGCTAACCACTGCGTAAATTCCAACGTTTATTCGGCACTGTCCGTCCATTAATAAAAAAGCTCTCTAAAGGAGGTCAACCTTCAGCATACCCGCCCGCACTGTAACACTATGCTATAATGTACCACTCATTTTTTATTATGATTATAGGGGAGCGCTTAACTCCACAACGCAAACAAAAAACGGACGAAACAATAAGAGACACCGAAACACCAAGAAATAATGAACGACCAACTAGCCCCTTTTAGAGCACTGCTCAAGTATTTTTTACCAAAGGAACATAAACAGATATAAGTCTAACTGCAATGAGTCATACAAAGCCACTGAGGTGAGAGAGTTGAGCACAGAAGACAGCACTGTTGTGCGCAATAATTACTTGTCATGACGCACATAATTTCTGCAAGTTTTCGCCATTTCAGCGACCCCTGATTTGGAGTCAGTGACGCTTACGACTCCAGCTAAAATAATTCAGCTAAATATTAGAGTATGGGGGTGCAAATCGCAGTCCTAGCTGCTCGCATCATGGCCGCATCTGTCATTTAATAGAAAGCTCGTATAGCTTGCATCCTTTAAAAAGCATGCTTGATTGAACTACTGCAACGTTGTTCAACAAGTCAGAAAACACGCGTACGCCCTTACGCAGCAATTCACCCGATGGAGCTACAACATCCTTGCACAACCGTGCACTTTTGAAAGGTGCATGGGTGCATTAAAGGCGCTAACGTGCTCAGCGCACTATTAAAAAAAACAAGAAAAAATAAGGACACAGAAATAATGCCGTCATTACAGTTACACCTTTAAGAGTGAAAATGTTTTTACTGTACAATTTATAGCACACCGGAGGCGACGGGGGACACAGGATCAGAATGTCAATTTGCAAAACATACCCCTGAAGATTAGTGAGCAAGCATCATATCCACCCGTGAATGGGGGATATGATAATCAAAATGAAAGGGAAAGGAAAATACGCTTGAGGAGAATTTAGTAAAAGCTTTTTTAAATACCTGAGAGCAATCCGACTACAGGTCTGTGTAAGATAACACTGGAAGTGACGTCATTGATGAGTAGAGTTAGTTGTGCGCCACATTACATATATTTTTGAAAATCATGCCGACTTGGATCAAAATAATTCACTGGTAGCTTCAACAGCATGGCAGGTGATGCATACGTCTGATGCGCGACAGGTACAGCGTGCGTCGTGCCTATAAAACCAACAGAAGGCTTTAGGAAGTCCGGCTCAATAATGAGTCACTTCGTGGCTCCATTTTGCGCAGATTGTTCAGTCAATAAAATACAGTAAGTATTGTCCGCATCTCATCCTTTGGTTTCGGGCGGAGACTTGTCTTCCTCTTGTGGCGCCGTCTACTTTCACCACGCTAAAAGTCGTCTGCGCGCTTAAATCACTAACCTACATGAAGCCGGATGTTGTCCATTGACCTGCACCTTGTGTACAAGAATTCTGCGCTTACACATCGGCGTCGGTGGTTCAGTGGTAGAATACTCGCCTGCCACGCGGGTGGCCCGGGTTCGATTCCCGGCCGACGCAGCCTCAATTTTTTTCTTGAATGTTTCTTGAAACATTCTGTGGCTCAAAACATTTTAAATAATTAATTTCTGTGTGGCATAACGTTAACAGATTGCAAAATGGCTCACCAGAATGCGAATTTCACTGTTTCTTCAGAAACAATATTTAAACTTCGCTTAGTATAAGGATTTCCGATGCGCGGATTCGGAACCATTAAGGCAATCATCACATGAAAGCACCTCCGGGATCTAACTGTTCTCTTTGCACCTTAATTATGGCATGCTGGCGCAAACTGAATGCAGTTAACTAATCACGGACTGCGATGGGCGCGTCGAATTAATGGTGCAATAATTTTGTATTACTTCAACAATGCGTGATATAATGAATTTAAACTCAGCATACTTCTTCCCGGTCACGCTTTTAATTCGGCCAATACATTATAAATGACGTTCCTAGTTCCGATTTGTGTTAGTCAAGCCTACTTATTTTTCACAGAAAGACGCTCTGATACACATTAAGCGCTTTCTTGTTCTCCAGCACTTCCACAACGCTATGGTCGTTTATTAGTTCCCACGTTTTCCACAGTCAAGTAATTCGCGCTGTCGGACGACCTCTTGATGGGGGTGAGGAATTTTGTCCTGGCTATAATAAAGACACCACTGCTACTAATTTTTACACTTGCGGCATGCATCCGCTTATGTAGGTTTCATTGAAAATTTCTAACAGCGAAGTAGGAAGCTTTGATCAAGAACTGCAGCACCTTCCGGTATACCTTAAGAATCTATTGCTTTTCACTTACACTTTTGTAAAACTATTCATGATTAAAATGTCATCAAAATCCCGACCGAGAACAGTCTCACAGGAAATATTATAGGAAAGTGTGAGAACCACTGTCTAACATTTGTGTCGTCAGCCAGCACTTTGTGGCTAAATGCAAGCGTCGCTGTTTGTTGCCGTGCCGCAGACAATGTGAATGTCAGTCGTTTATTTTTATAAAGCCCCGCATAAACTAAAACAACTGCTTTACATAACAAATGTTCGTCCAGTACTCGAACACGTTTGCGCGGTATGGGACCCTCATAGCTCTAATCTTATAGAAAAGCTGGAACGCGTCCAAATCCGCGCTGCAAGATTTGTTTGTGGAAATTAAAACTTGCGTTGCAGTGTTATATTAGTTAAAGAGAACCTTGTTTGGAAAACACAAGCACACCGCTGATTAGCAGCAAAATTACAACTTTTTTTCCCGATTTTACTCTGATCTCAAAAAGAATAAGAACTTGTACATTTACCCTCCGCACTTCATCTCTAAACGATGTCATCCCGAGCTGGAAGTTCATGAACTGCGCTGTCTTACTGATGTATACTTTAATTCATTTTTTCCGCATGCTTCCGCACGCTGGAATAGGCTTCCCAAGAGCATTGGTGAATGTAAGACGTGTTCAGAGTTTTACTCTTTATTGTGACGCAGTCTGCAGTGGATTAATATCATCACGTTTACTTGATATCTTTTGGCTGGCGTTGCGCTTCATGTGGCAGTGTACCCTTGTACCGTTTCCATTTCTGTGTTGTAATTTTGCACCGCGGTACACTGAAGACCGTTTGCAGTCCAGATGATTTATCGATGTAACGCATTTTGTTCGTTTTTTTTTTCCATTTACCAACTGTGCTTAGCTGTTTTAAGTTTTTGTTACATGTTCATTTTGCTCCAATCGTTCCCTCCCACCCCCTTCCTCCTGCAATAATGCCGTTGCGGCGCCACAGGTACTTTTATCAAAAAATAAATCAATAAATGTCACGTAAAAGTCAGGAATTTCAGTATTTTGTCACGTGTAGCTCCTACATAGCAGAATTTAAAAAAACTCTGTTTAAGATAAAAATTATGATTACAGCGCAAGAACAATTACATACCTCTCATACACTAATGCAGCGATTATCAGCAGTATTTGATGTATTGCATGCCTTATACTGTCCTCACGCGTGCACCAACCTCAGCGTATTAAATTGCGTAAATGCGATCCTGCGCAAGTACAAGAGCCGCTCGCCTACGGTGTAGGTAGGTCTGCAGTTTATGAAGACGTTGAGCTAACCGTTGGAACTCGACAAGTGGCATAAATTTGCCGCCCGTCGCCTGCAGCCCGCACGCCGCGCAAAACCTAAGCCTTTTCAGGTCGGGGTGCGGGAATGCTGTTGGCAGGGTTCCGAACTGCCGCGCCTACATCGGGATGAGAACACGCCTCAGCCACGTATTATCGCTCAGGGCACACGTCTTATCATCGATGTTTCCTCTGAACACTCGCTTTGTACTGCGCTGTGGCGACAGAGTCGCCGAGGCATTGCGACCTTGGCCTTTGCCATGCCCGCGGCTCAGTATCGTGGTAGGCCGCGCCTCTCGCGCCACCTGCCCTGAACCTCTGGGTCGCCTCTTTTCACGGCTTCGAAGGCGCACGTTTCGGGGTGCCGGAAGCACCGAAGTCTGGGGCGTCGGCTTCCCGAGTCCGCACCTCGGGGTTCTGAAGAGCCGTACGTTGGCTGGCGACCGGACGTCCTTGCCGCGTGCGCTTCTGAAGGGCCGCTGGCGGATGGCTGCTCCTGGGCTGCAGACGCCGTTCTTCATTATAGAGCTGGTGCTTCTCGCTTGGCTGCCGCGTCCCGAGCCGCGCTCCTGCTTTGGACTGTTCGGCCACTTCAGTGGCATTTCTCGAACTTATGCTGTTTTTGTTGCGGTCCTTTTCAGTAATCGCACATATACACGAGGCGAGACATTGCGGGATGAATGAAATCAAATCATCATATAAACAAAATAACAGTATGTTAATATACTAACGGCTAAAAATTTACGTTATAAGTTAGTGTGTAATTGACGAAAAAAATTGTTTGACACCGTACGGTAATGAATTTCAAACTTTGATGAAGAAGATCCATCGGTTTGAGAGCTAAGGTACGTGCGAACCATGAGCAACCAAAAAATTTCAAGAAGCGAGAAGCGTCTTAGATGAGAGTTTTTAATGGCAATGATAACAATTATTTGCAGGACCTTACAGTAATTTAATACGCGATAACCGAAGACTTCAGTGCGAAGGTGTAGTAGATCATGAATACGAGCGGCATTAGGTTGATGGTACAGCGGGGGCGTAAAACGACGTACCCAAAAGCAATACTGTCAACCCAGATGGTGTTATTTTTCTTTTCTTAGCTCTTACTGTGCGTTGAGGATGGGCCATGGGCTGGCGCCCAAAGACTGAACTCTTGGATGCTTAGAAGGGGATTTTATTAGTTCACCCTAAACCTAGATGGAGTCCAGAACGTCCAAATTTTCAGGACAGTCATTAAGAGAACTGTATCCTTTTGCATGTGACGATGCATAAAATACTACCGGCACCTTTGTAGTCAGGGAGTGTTCTCCAGGAACTTCTCTTTGCGGCATGTAGTAAAGCTTTGCGGGGTCTGTAGCAAGGCTTTCAATCACTTCTGTAAGTACCGCAGTGAGGTATTCCCTTATCGTCTTGTCATAAATGTCGGGTTTGTGACCGTTGCTCGAAAGTCGACATATGAGCTTCGTAAGTGCCGTGACGGCTATCTCTTGGTTGTCGGAAAGTTCGGCTGGCTGCTTCCACGGTAGTGCGACTTTATATCTTCCATCGCGAAATCGGATACCAAGCCCAAATTCTCGCATGTCGCACAAGCTGATTCACGCTTAACATCAGGATCAAAGATTCCCAAGCTTTCCAGTTTCCAAAAAGAGCAGAGCCATTCGTCCCTCTCAAGTACATTCGCTCGCAACACACAAACCATCATCCGTGACGCGCCTGGCTCTGCTCTCAAGCACTTCGTAATACGTTGGAAATTCCATCCGAGTTTGGACTCCAAAGCTCTCAGTGGCTGAGTCGTGTCACGTCTGCAGACTTGGTCAGTCATAACAGTCCACATCTGCTAAGAGCTAATAAGTACGCCAAACCATCTCGCGTGGCGATGTTGGAATATAGCAGCTCGCCTGCGATGGTTTTGCTATCTGCTTAAACGATGCCATAAAGGACGAATTCATGGGCGTCTCTTCTATGGCAAATGTGAGGGATCTGAATGGCACGTAAATTGACCTCAGATTCTAAACACTGGCTTTTCAAGCGCAGTTCTACAATGCGTAGCTTGTTAGCCACCTGGTGAGAGGTGTTTGCAACGTATTAAGGGCAAAAGTTACATATAGCCCGCAGGTTTCAACTGCAAATGCCTCGACATCGCTCCAGTGACGAAATCTCGCTCACTGCCACCATCGAATATTTGTATAATATAGCGACATGCGTTTCCGCCCACTGCACAGGCACAGAACGCTTGCAAACGCACGCATGAGCGTGATACGAACGGCTCATTCGGCCTGCTCTGTACAAAAGATGTGCAGAATGTCGTGTCGGTTCTGATTTGGGCCTCACCTTGACCAGTTTTCCGGTTTGCGTCCGCGTTGCACATACTCTAAACATGCCGACCCTTTCAGGTGGAACAGATAATCCTGCGACGGCAGTCTCGTGCTCGATGTCCCTTTGTGATACCGCGGAAGCAGCACATGTTCTTATAAAGAAGTTCTTTCTTCTTCCTAAGCGAAGCTTGATGCGCACGACTCTGTGAAGTGGTCAGTTGAGTGACAATACACACAGCCCTCGACGCTCTTTGGGGAGTTTCCATGAAGGACAGGCGAGCAAGGTCTGTCTGTTGGCTTTTTTAATTCCGTGTTTGCTGAATTCGAGACAGCTCTCCACTATTGTACAGAAGAATTAACAGTGATACCGTATAATACCGTATACGCTGTTTACCGTGGCCGCAACGATACCAGACACGTAAATCTGGTTGCATCTTGCGTCAGTAACAAAGTGTTAAAATGATGTGCCAGATGCTTCCACCATAAACAAGCAAGTATTACAAAGCTCTCTGTAAATATTATGAACTCACAGCGGATTTCACTGGTCGTCGTTTCTTGCTCCGCGGCGGAGTATGCGAATTCTAGTGGCCGATATGCATTGGATTCGTTAGTTCCACTGGTCGTTTTGGTGCACCTCGCTCCGCCACGGAGCGCTATGTCTTGATCCACCGGGAAGCACGGGATTTAGCCCGGACTACTGGGGTACGGCGCCATCATTCCGGAATGGTCAGCCGCATTAGCTTGCTTTTACCATGTTTTCGTGCTTTTACCATGTTAACTTCGTGAAGCGTGACAAGGGACCTTGTGTATTTACTGGTGCAAATAACAGCATCAGGGAATACATGGGCCTCCATGAGAGCGTTGTCAAGAGAAGCCCAAGACAAAGGTACGCATTGAATTTAAAGGAGTAGTGTACTGCATTCTAATTATGGCGTTTTCCTGTCGCCAAAGGCGTAGAATGCGGCGAGAAGCTGTCATTCGCTAAACTGGTTCTCCGTAAGGAGCTGCAAGATGTAAAACGTACAACGGCAAAAAAATATGCAGCACGTGTCGACATGTGCCAGCAACAGATTAAGGTGCATGTGACTATTTTAACCTCAGCCCTTTTGTTTCTTTCTTACTAGCAGAACTTGGAAACGTCAAATTATTCCGCAATATTTGAAAGTGTTTCGATGGATTTCAACGTCTACAAGTAAGTTCACTTAAATATGCATCGAGCATAGCAACGGCTCAAGCTAGCGTTACTCTATACCGCTAACGCTGCGACTCCATCGGGTGCCAACATGGAGGCAGCTATGCATCTACGCTGTTGTGCAGCGTTAGAGCCTACCGTTACAAGGCTGCAGGAGAGCCGTCGCTGCAACAGGAATGTTTTTTTTTAATCAAACGACTGAAGACAAAAATTTAAAAGAAAAGCGTGCGTCGGCCGGGAATCGAACCCGGGCCAACTGCGTGGCAGACGAGCATTCTACCACTGAACCACCGACGCTTTTCTTTCTTTATTGTATGAATATACACAGCAGTAAAATATCGTAGTTGCCGTGCCCCTTGGCAGACAACCGTGTCTAATGGACTTCCATTAGAACAAGTTGGTCCATCAGACTCAATACATCATCCGCATAGCCCTGCTGCTTCAGGACTGCTCTTAATTTATACCTTTGTTCGACAAAATAATCACATACCGATCGTGCATCCAAGTCACAATGTCTAAAAGCCATTCTACTCCTCCAAATACTGTGAAGGCCCAGTAACATAATCTGGTCATACTGTGCAACATCCGTTTCATTGGTCAGGTACCGAATTCCGCGCGGTGTCAAAGGCAAGTCTTTTTTTTTAGTGTTTTTTGCAAAACATCTCAGTTGAACACCGCATCCTAACAATCCAGGAACACGTGTTCTACCGTCTCTGGCTTTCTACACAAGAGACAGCTTGAGCCCCAAGGAACAAAAATGCCCTTTTCCTTTAGCCACGTTTTAACTGGTAGGGTTCCTGTATGCAATTTGAAACAGAATGTTTTAACGCCAGGTGCAATAGTCATCTTCTTAACTAGCCTGAGAACGTCTTTTCCAGGGCCTTCACAGTATAAGGTTCTGTACAGTGGAGCTGGAAACAACTGCTCAACAAGATCCTTGTATAGTCGCTTCGGCGTTACACTGGGTAAATACTCTACAGAGAATCGCACTTGCAAAAACCTGAACGACCAGATAACCCCTCGCAGGAAGCGAGACACTGTGTACCTCCGAACATTGCACGAAGAGACAATGAATTCTGGAAATGCACTAGATAGCATGGTTTGTATGAATGTCCGCAAGAAAGCGTCATTTTGGTCACGCAACAAACAAAACCTTAAAACCACCTGCCGTACATATAGATGCATAAGAGACAGTCCTCCGACCTTTACTCTCCGGAAGAGATTATCTCTGCGAATTCGTTCCCAGTTGGACGCCCAAATAAAAACAGTAAAAACCCGATGGAACTTTTGGATATTGTTTCGTGCACAATATAATACTTGGAGTAAATACATGATCCTTGCAACAAGAAAGGTGTTACATACAGTTTGCACGCGCGAAAATGGAAAGATTACGGCCCATCCACCCTTTTGTCCTGTCCCGCATTTCTTCTGCTTTTTCATTCCAGTAATTGGTATTCTCCCTATATTTGTCCAGCGGGACTCCCAAATAAACTCCGGGAGTTGTAACCCATCGGACCCCGCAGAACAATTCTGGTTCTAAGTCCCATTGCCCATGCCAGACTCCGAGACATTTGTCTAAATTAACAGCGCTGCCAGTTTGCCTACAGAACCTATCGGTTATTTGTAACGCTCCTACAACACTTTTGCGGTCTTCACAAATGAGCGCTACGTCATCAGCGTGTGCCAGTATTCTTACCTCACATGCTCCCAACCTAAAACCTCGGATGTGCCCACTCGCAGTTATCATCCTACAAAAAGGCTCCAAATAAATTGCAAAAAGGAGAGGGGACAGTGCACATCCTTGTCGAACAGATGCCCTTACATCAATTCTTTCAGATAAGTTTGTTTATCATAGTGCGGGTCGAGCAACATGCATAAGCCATTTTTATCCCTTTGAGAACAACTGAACCAATACCAATATGTTCCAACAGGCAGTAGAGTATTTCATGAGACACGCGATCGAACGCTTTTTCAAAGTTAATTTGAACCATAGCCACTTTCTTATTTAGAGCATCGCAGCACTCGAGCACGCTGCGTGCTACATGAACATTTTTAAATTTGCTTCTTGTTTTTTTTTTCACACGTTTGGTGAGGTCCTACAATATCCTTTATGGCGCATTGCAATCGCTTAGCTAACACATTCAGCAGAATTTTATAATCAACGTTTGTTAACGTGATCAGTCTATATCCTGCAACCTTTACCAGCTTGGCTGGGTCATTTGTCTTAGGAATTAGGACCGTATGAGCATTGATAAACGAAGGCGGCAGCCTGCCGACCTCAAAACACTCCTTGAAAAGCTTATAATGCATAGTGGCAAGGTCATATTTAAAGCTCTTATAAAAGGCCGCACTCAAACCGTCAGGTCCCGGCGACTTTCCGGCATTCAGTTCATCAATTGCTGTCACTATTTCGTCAATACTTAATTTGTTCTCTAGTTCTTCAGTGATCTCATTTCCTAATATTGGCATAAGTAGCAAAAAAGTTTCCCGAAACCCTTCTTAACTTGGTGCTTTGCTTGCAAACAGCTCACGGTAATGTTCCACGAATGCACTGGAAATTCCACTTCGATCACTGAGGATTGGCCCTTTGTATTCGATGACCGAGATCTCGTTCGAGCGCGCATGTCGCTTTTCATCTGAGAGCGCTCGTTTTTTTGGCGTTTCGCCAGTAAGCCATTTATCCGTACGTGCTCTTATCGCTGCCCCTCTGTACTTATGAGCATCTAAAGCTTCTAGCCTAACTTTTACGCCATTTATACCATGCATGAACATGTCCGGCGTTTGTACCTCTTCGCGCCCAAAATTCGCCAGAAGCTCTCGCAGTTGCTTTTCTTCTTTTTTTCCTCATAATTTATTATGCTTGAACGCTCAATGGCATGAACTTTCACCTCCTGCTTAAAGCGTTCCCAAGATTCAATACATCCTGTTTCACTATTATTAAACATATTCATGCTTTCCTTAACTTTTCTTAAAAATATGTTGTCTTCTAAAAGCCTTGAGTTTAGCTTCCACATATCCCGGTTCATTCTTGTTTTACGCTGCTTCCTTCCTCCCAAAGTTACCGTAACTAGGCAGTGGTCACTAAAGGACACTTGCTTCACCTCATACTGCTCACAGGAAGGCGAAAACTCCGGCGACACATATATTCTGTGCGTAAAAAAATGCGTAAAATGCGTAAAAAATGCGTAAAATGCGTAAAATGCACATGTTTATGACTTTTCGCCAGGCCCATTACGTCCTCTAAGCTGCACTCGTTCAGGACACTCCAACAAATCAGCACTCATGCCTTTTACATCATTTCCATTTGAACGATCTTTAGGGTTCGTTAGCTACTTTGCCTTCCCAATGATTTAATGAATTTTGTATTTTAACTGCACTCACTGCTATCAGTAAGAAATTCTTTTGCCGTGGTGAACCGTCTCAGGTTGAGGCGTAACGGCTTTGGTGATGTAGGAAAGTTTAGTTTATTGGGGTTTACCGTCCCGAAGCGACTCAGGCTATGATGGATGCCGTAGTGAAGGGCTTCGGAAATTTCGACCACCTTGGGTTCTTTAAGGTGCACTGACATCGCACTGTACACAGCATATACATACTTTTGGCAGGTACTGAGGAGCCGCCATATCTATCCGAAAAAAAGAAAGGTTTCATTCTAAACTGAGACTTAAAAAGGAAGCCGCTTGATGGGAAACTTCGTCAACGCTATTTTCAAGATCAAAGAAAAACGCGACCACTAGTATGCTAAGATTTTGATTAGAAGCTATGTAAATAATGAATAATGTTAGTTATTTTTAACAAGCGATATCATTCCGAAAACCATGTTGACTGGGACGAAAGAAATTTACTCATAGGTTCAACATCATGCTTAAGTAAGATCTTTAGTTCTTGACCTTGTGAACAGTATATACGGGGGTCAAATTTACACTGATGACTTTGCGAGGGCGCATGAGCAGTCAGGCTCAGCCGCATTTGTATTGCCTCGCCTTAATATATTTTGGGGCTGGACACCTGCTTCAGAAGGTAGTTTCGTCAGTTTTTCTGCAAATCACAGAGTGTCGTCATTCGCTCTGACTCCAAATCTGCACTAGAGCGCCTGCATGGAGGGACTCCTGTTGATAAATTTTTATCTGATCTCTAAGCTTACTCATGAAGCTACAGTTCAAAGGATTAATGGTTTGCTTCCAGTGGCTACCATCTCAGGTTGGAGTGGCTGGCAACACGGCGGCAGGCGTTCCCCAAAATGACCATCATATCCTTCTTCGCTGACTGTATTAAAGGACGAGAACATCGCAAGGCAGCTAGGGGTGCATCAGTTTTCCGCCCTTCGGCCGCGTCTGCACCTCCCTTGCGTTACACGAGGCTTATCGCGCGACAGAACTGCTCTCTGGTATCGCCTGCGCACGAACACCGCCTATACATCAATATGGACGGAAATTCACCGCGCCACCTCGCCCACGTGCGGCAAAGTGCTGCTGTGGGCGATGTGAACCGTTTCCTTTTATCGTGCCGCCAGAATAATTAGGAAGTGTTTTTTTCCTTTTTTAATGAAACAAGTGATAGAAATGAACCATGAGCGCTACTAACGATTTCTTCAACCTGAAAAAGAGTTTGATATTTCTTTGAATAGGTGAGCATAAAACAGCTATAACGCTCATTTTGCGCGAAAATAACTATTGAAGACAATTTGTAGAATGCGCCTGCGAATTGCACGGAGTGTGAGATAGCTTTCTATGCCTGCTCAATATCTTTTCATTGCATAAACTTGAATAGGGTTTCGCCATTAGTATTACAAAGATCTGGTGATGTTCGACACGAGTTCTTATTAAGACGGGAACACTTCTGTAGACTTTACAGGCTGACGTCGACCAATGACAGCTTTCTTCAGCTAATCTGGTACTGTTCATTAGCGTCAGAATTCGTGGAATTTGCTTCTCGCCGCCACAGAAAAAAAAAAACAGTTTCTAACTCGAATTCCCCCCCCCCAAAAAAAAAAAGAAACAAGGACAGCTTTCCATAATAACAAAAGTGCCAGACTTGAAATTTAAGCCTACCAATACGTCCAACAGGGATTTAGCATGTAGCCAACTTCAGTGGTCAGACAAAGAGCTGCAAATACGTCCTGCGCGTCGTGCATAATCGCGCACTCTCTCTCTCAAAAAAAGAAAGGCGGTCACCGCAATTACCTCTAAGGGCAGTAACACCTCAACATATATGTTATTAACAAGGCATTAACTTCTCCGTTCTAACAATTCCTACCTCCAGAAGGTAGCAACAAGTACAAGCTTTTACTGTTTTATTTATTTATTTATTTACAACACTGCGAGACCCAAGGTAAGCGATGGCGGGGTGGGAAGATACATGAGTATATACCAAGACAGTACACAGTTTAAAAATATTTAGAAAAGCACACTAGATATGAAATATTAAGCACGCAAATGAAAGTACCATGCATTCAAAAGCAGTAAAAGATACGGAACAGACTTCACATACTAAGTTCAACCAAAGCATGAAATTCATGCACGCCATGCACTTGAAACCTGATACTGTCAAGGCCGTTTCACTCTACTACCGATGTTTTTATCTCTACAAAGAAGTGGTGCGAAAAACCTCTAGTTACACTTTCTACAGCCCCTCATTATTAATCTGGGTCAACGTCATTTTCCATAAACGTTTGTCCCCTAGCAGAGGGAAGCATCTGCGTGTACACCTGCACAAACAACCGCAAAATAAAATGCACCCGGAGCGTGGTTTCAAGTCTGTTTTCGGCTGGTATAGCTTTTTAGGCCACTAATGGCGAGTAACAACAAAAAAGCAGACAAGAACATTAAACACAAAGATACCAGCATTCGAGCTCAATACGTTTTGATTGGGAACCGGGGGATCTCACTAGGCCGCCGCAGTAGACCATCCAGCTTACGAAAGGATTGCTTATATACGAAGCACCGAAGGTGCCCGGGTGTACCGGCCACATTTTCAGTTTATTGGCTTTTACAATAAGGCATGGTGATCTTGGTGCTATCAGCTCTTGCAACGCGCTGCGGTAAGCCTTAAAGTGTATCCAGCATGGCTGAAATCTCGTTTTTACTGATATGAGTAGTGCCGAACAGTGTGCACTTCATGGAGTACTACCCAACCGCGAATCATTCATTATGTTTTTTCACATAAAAAATACACAAAATAAATTTGGAAGGTTGCTAGAAAAGAAAGAAATGGATGTTTTTCTTCGTTTTTTATGCATCAGTTTGCCCGATTTGTTGTAACTGGCTGGTTCACACTGCAATCCATGCAAAAGTACACATATGACATCAATAAGCAATGTTGTCTCGAGTGTTCCAATTATCAGTGCATGCCACAGCACGAGACAGCGATAAGGAGCTCGTGTAGCAGAAAACCCGGTGTCGGCATCGGCGGCGTTGGCCGTGAGCGAAAAAATCAATGTACACCACTGCCCCAATAGATAGCGTGCGAAGGCATTAGCCGCTGTTGACCGAGTAGCGTTGAGCCTTGCTGGGAGGATAGTCCTGCCACCGCGCAGAGGGAGGCTAGCCGGCGCTCCCTCTCCTTCGCGCTGGCGCGCCCCTCCCCATCGGGCTCTGCGCTACGCGGTTTGCCGCTCCGGGCGTCCATTTCACCGCAAGGCGTCGCGCCGAATGAGCGATGGCGTTCTGTGGACTCTCTGGCAGTGCTGCAACTCGCTGTCGCATTCCACTCTTAATGGCGAATCTTAAGCTTCCTCAAATTTTTCCTTTCAAGGTAGCAACGCACACTTCCTAAAGCGTGCTACCGATGTCAATTATTGCCACTGCTGCCTGTAAAATAGCAACAGGCATGAAGTAGTAGCAACATCAGTAGTTATTACCTATTTACTACGTTTTTTTCCAGCTGTGTAGACGCTGGGCCGCAAAGGGCTAACTTGCACTCGGCGTACTGAACCGAATGAAATGGTACATCCGCTATCGTAGGCGTGCCGGAGACCGCTGTTCAGATAGGCGAACTCGGACCTGGCCAGAATTCCTAGAAGGCCAACGTGAAGGCGGATGAGTCTTCGGGAAGAAACGTTGGGGCGCGGACTGTCGTTCACCGAAGCAGCGGCGGTGTCAAGAGGCCGAGTCTGCCCTCGGGTCGCCGGACTGAGTGATGCTGTTCACAGGTCACGCGGGGATGTTAATTGGAAGAAGGCTGCAACTTTCACAGAGGTCCCACGCATCGGACACCTGGCAGGGGAGACAAGGTCGTTCATTCACCTGCTGGGAGACGGCTTAACTAACATCTCTTTCCTACGGTGGCGCTGAACCCGCCACACTGGTGAAATCGACTCGGCAGTGTTTGATACGTTTTTGTCTTTCCCACCTGCTGATAATCTGCGTGCCATTCCTTTACCACAAAGGCAACGATCTAGTCGCAGTGGTGACATCCACGCCACAGTGTTCGAGGACTGTCTTCCTCCATTTCCATCGACCGAGCTGCGAGAGAGCATCAGCATCGCCCGCTGCCGTAGGCGGCACCAGAAGTGTCTACGACTGCTCACTTGTTTGAACATCGTTCTCCGAACTTTATTCCCCAGCCAGGAATCTGGGGAATACGAAGGCTACGTAAAGGGCTGCTGGTTTGTTACCGAGACACTCCTATATCGACTGTAAATATGCAAAAATAAATATAATTTACAGTTTCCTTCTTAACGGAGTCCAAAAACGTCCTGCGGAGCCCGGATCTGCGGTGCTGAACGATTCAGACAACCCCACGGCCACTCATCTCCAGCATCGCTTAGCGTTCAGGGAAGCGTCTGTAAACGAGCTGTGATGCGGGTAGCCGGTAACAAATGAGGGTGCTTTTGTCCGCTGTGGTGCAACAATGCCGGTTTAAGCTAGCTAATTTCAGCGCCAAGCCCAAGCTATGACATTTAGACTGAAACAACGCAAGCACTATGTTGCGTGCTCATACACAACTTGGCTCTGTATGACCAGCTAACCCGCATCAGTAAGATGGTTTGGTTTTGGGGGGGTTTAACGTCCCAAAGCAGCTCAGGCTATGAGGGACTCGATAGTGAAGGGTTCCGGAAAATTTGACCACCTGGGGTTCTTTAACGTTCATTGACATCCCTTAGTACACGGGCCTCTAGACTTTCGCCTCCATTGAAATTCGACCGCCGCGGCCGGGATCGAACCCGCGTCTTTCGGGCAGCAGCCGAGCGCCATAACCACTGAGCCACCGCGGCGGCTTATATCAGTAAGATGGTCTACTAAGCTTATCTGCGGTCAGTAGCACAAATACATGAAATCAGTATTATGAAATGATGGCAAGTCATTCTGTTTTATAATAGAAATTCTGAATGTCTTTAGCAATGAGCTTGAGTACAGATGTCTCGCACTGCAGGCTGGGGGAGCTAAAGCATTTTTCGAAAAAAATTGTTTTCTTCGTCATTTTATAGCTTTTAGTCATCTAAAAACGAATATCTCATTCAAAAAGAGACGAAATAAACGCAAAAAGCTGTTTTTTAGAAGAAAACGCGCCCCATCGCCTCACGCGCTGAGCGAACGCCGCTCTTGGCCGCGATTGGCCGGGACCGTCGTGAGGTCATTCACGGGGATCTCCGGCAGGCACCGATGACGTTGCTGCGTAGCGCGTTGCTTCAGCTTGCTTTTTAAGGGCTACGTTTTAGAAACTATGGATAACTCAAGCAGTGTTGAACAGTTTGGACTTTCACTATGCATGTTCGAGCCATCAGCATCTTCAGAAAACGGCGGAACCAAAGACGCCGCGGAGTGCGCCGGCAGCGAAAGTCAATTCGCGACATTTTCGCGTGTTGGAGATCTCCACTGGATGGATGGATGGATGGATGGATGGATGGATGGATGGATGGATGGATGGATGGATGGATGGATGGATGGATGGATGGATGGATGGATGGATGGATGGATGGATGGATGGATGACAGCTCTTATTTCCACCGGAAATGGAGGCCCCTTAATGCTCACCGTTCCCGGCACGCAGGAATAGAGGGCGGGGGCCGGAGCTTCCGTGACTAAAGGCTAACCAAGAGACCTTATCTCTTCGCGGCTTCAGCCGCCAGGCGGATTGGCTTGTTTCTGCCGAGTGGGTTCTTAACTGCGCTGCAGGTCTTCCCAGCTTTCTCTGCTATCATATCTTCAACTCCGGGGTAGTCGGCGCATTCCCATATTCTCTGCTTCACTGTAACCGTGGAACCGCCGGACTGCCGGAACCTGGACGAGCGCGCTCAAACCTATTCCGAAATCGTTGAGAACTACTGACTAAACAGAAAACTGGTGCCACCGCCGGATAAGAATTAAGCTAAATAATAGAGAAGCGACCACATGGCGGCGCATGCAAGCCGCACAAATTCGTTAACCCAGTATGGGCCTTTCACGTCCTACCAGGGTAACACGCAAACCAAATCTCGACTGATACCTATGTTTTCTTTTTTTTGCCTAGATGCATGCGCGTGCATATCTTTTGTGTAGGTGCACGTGCAAGTGGCAATAAAAAAATTAATTGCTCCGAAACGTTGTGGTGTACCACTGCGGCTTAAAAGCCTGGCCACCAACTTCTTGTAACGCCTGTAAACATGATCTAATTCAGATCACTGGCACACTTACACTAGGCGCGCGTGGTAAAGCATTTGTTTCTTAATTTATTTATAGATACTTGCCTAATTACTTCCGAAGGCCTTATAGAACTACAAAAGAATTCCAAACTGGATGAGTTGGAGTGGGTTCACTGCTGTACAGCAGCGCGAAGAGACGAGGCAACCGGCTGGAAGCTCCCGTGTGCGCTTTCCTTCTGTCGCATGTTCGGGCTACTGTTCAGCCATGAAATTTCTGCACTTACCCCCATACATTTTTTTTTGCAAGCTGAACACGCTTTTGAACAATAATTATGGCTGCGTTGCGGAGCTCGCAATGCTGTTCATCAAAACTAGTGTGCTGCGAGATATAGTTATGCTGTTGCGTATCGAGATAACCAGCAGAATTACTTGTGGATGATATACATGTATGTGTACCGCGGCTCGACAACTTTGTCGTTCTGATTAAAGGACTAATTTGCATGAATTCTGGCGCCATTGTCGATCGTCAGCCATGACCAAGTGCTCAGGAATGAAAATGTATGTTTGTTTTGCTCAAGTATACTAGCTTATATAACCGGTTTTTTTTTCAGTTAGGTGCAGCGGCATGTGCACCGCGCTGATGAAAGGTTCAGAGAATTGCTTGTGCTGCCATGAGGTTCAAGCAATCAGGAAAAAGCGAAAAGGCACACACTGCGTAACGAGCTCAAAAAAGTTCAAGACTGTGGACCTTAAAGACAGTGCTGGAAGTGACCTTAGCTGAGCATGGATGTGAACCAGCTGGGAAATGCAAAGAGGTTACAAACAGGTAAGAAAGTAATATAACGAAAAGAGAAATATTGATGCACCTATTTTGTACAGACGGTTTCGGCATGCTGCGTGCCACCAGACTGTCTGGTTAACGTGGAAGAGGCTGGGGGAAAACAACCGACGGATTCTACCAAGCTGTGTGCTGAGCGCTGTTCGAAAGAAGTACCATGCAAAACTGGTTTATATACAGGCTTCAAGCATTACACGGAACGCTGGTAAGAGAAAGCAAACGGCACTGGCAGAAGATTACGTTGATCTGTGGTTCGCCAAAGCGCGGGCCGCAGCGATGCAAGCGCAGCAGGACGGCCGGCCGACTCTCCGTGAATGGCGTCACTTCCGCCAGTTCTCCCTCTCTGCCATCCCCCCACCCGGCGCTTCCGGAAGCGACGAGGGCGTGCCGGCGGCGGGTTTTTAAGAAGCGATTGCTGCTCTGATTGCGGACAGAATCGGGAAAAAATTTAACATATGATTTTCCAAGGTCCTTTCTTCCCAACCACAGCGTTTCATGCGATTTGAGAACCCTTTCAGCTTCCCTTTAGCGTCTGAATTTTATGCTTTCGCGTTACTACCGTCCCCGCCGCGGTGGCTCAGTGGTTAGGGCACTTGACTACTGATCCGGAGTTCCCGGGTTCGAACCCGACCGCGGCGGCTTCGTTTTTATGGAGGAAAAACGCTAAGGCGCCCGTGTGCTGTGCGATGTCAGCGCACGGTAAAGATCCCCATGTGGTCGAAATTATTCCGGAGCCCTCCACTACGGCACCTCTCTCTTCCTTTCTTCTTTCACTCCCTCCTTCATCCCTTCCCTTACGGCGCGGTTCAGGCGTCCAACGATATATGAGACAGATACTGCGCCATTTCCTTTCCCCCAAAACCAATTATTAATTATTAAATTACTACCGGTTTCACTCATCAAGGATACAGAGGTGACTGCTTACGACTGATATGCGGCTGATAATGCGTTCTTTATGAAAACAGAAGCAACAATGAAAATAATTACGCATTTTCTTCCCATTTATTGAAAAAAAAACAGGAATATTCCCCATGCTTTCTTGGTTTCACTTTCTGTTGGCTCTTTTAACATGTGTGTCATTACAATATCCTTATTTCTCTACAATTATCTGCTGGAAAGCTATGAATCAAGTCAAACTTAATAATGAGTCACTCCGGGGCTCCAAGCCAGCCAAATTTGTGAAGTCAATAACACATATGAAGTGTTGTCCGCCCCTCTTCTATTGGGTTCCGAGGGGTACTTCTATTCGTGTGGCGCCATCTACTTTCGCCACGGAGAAGACGGATATAAAGACTGATGTTGTATAATGGCCGAAGATATGTATAGAGAAATGCTGTGTGCACTCATGTGCTGGCGTCGGTGGTTCAGTGGTAGAATACTCGCCTGCCACGCGGGTGGCCCGGGTTTGATTCCCGGCCGACGCAGCCAGTCCTTTTGCTCACTTAGGGACGGCACTTAGATCTACGTACGTGCTTCGAACGCCAAAGCTTTGTCTCATAGCGAGTTATGTTTCGAGGCTAATCAAAGATTCCTTCCTTTCTGATGACACACGTAATAATTACCATACAGAAGAGGATCGTCTGGGCGCAGCAGACAGTGCCTTATATAAAGACGGATGTTATCTAATGGCCGAAGCTATGTATAGAGAAAATCTGTCTGCAGTGATGTGCTGGCGTCGGTGGCGTCGGTGCTGGCGTCGGTCGGATGCCGAGCCACCAAGATCGCCCAAATCTGTGTTTCGGGAACAGTGTGCGTTGGTGAGGAGTGTATATGCTGCTCGCGACGAACCTCCAAGCTGGCTGCCGTGCCTAGATGCTTGTGTGTGCCTCCCTGAATTTTGATGTTTTGATGGGGATGCAGTGGTGAGTTAGGGCTATGGGGGGCTCATATTAAGCAGCCCGGTAACTTGAGACGCGAACTAGTCTGATTGAAGTTTCCTCCTTTCTACAGAAGTTCTTCCATGCAATAAAGAAAAAAAAACTGGCGTCGGTGGTTCAGTGGTAGAATACTCGCCTGCCACGCGGGTGGCCCGGGTTCGATTCCCGGCCGACGCAGGCAGTTCTTTTTGCTCTTCTTAAATGAGCATTATGGAGGGCACTTAAAACTACCTGCGTGCTTTGAATGCGAAAGCTTTGTCTCATAGTGAGTTTTGTTGCGACGCTAATTAAATATTTCTTCCTTTCTGATGACACACCTACTCATTAGCATAGAGTCGTAAGAAAACGCAATGCACAACGTTCACCTTTATTCGCCAAGAAGCAACCGGCGCAAGTTGCAACCTCGTTGGGCACAGCTCTTACGTATATTTATAGTCCTGACTGGACTTCTGTTCTTAGGCCTTAAACCGCATTACCGAACGCAAGCACTGGCAGCTTGCTCTTCTGTAGCGCCACCTTGCAATACCAAAAAACCTTTGTGAAAAAGATTAAGAGCGCGGTTGGCTGCGCTCATCTCCATAAATTTTGTGCCGCTGTGGATTTGTGTTGCGGTTTTCAGTGCATAAGAGCAGTTTGAACCTCCTTTTCTCAAACGAACGTTTCTTTGTTTCTTTTTGTGCACCAAATATGTACAGGACGAAAACTGATCTCCGCATTCTCTGGGCGTGTGCGTTCTGTTTTAGGTGGCTGTTCGAGACGGTTTAGAGCCAGAATCACAGTTTAACACGCTGCGAGTTACCGGAAGACCGAAACTATACGGTGAGGTGCTGTGTCATTAAAAGATGGAATTATGCAGCCTTGTCTAGCTTGGGACAACATGGCAGACGAATTTGTTTTGGTGACGCTGGCACACGATAGCCTAGAAGCTGATTACTGTGTCACAATAATTTTTTTCTCTGTCATAACCTTTTAAAAGGTTTTGAAGTACGCAGTTGTGAAAACGGCGAACTCGCAGCTTTTCTCAGATGTGCTCTACCGAGCACTAAATTATGGCTGTTTAGGATAATTTAGCATATCTTCAAACTTGCAACCAGGATGGTCTTTCTTACGCTAAATAGCGAACGCAGCAAAAAAAAAAAACTTCACAAAACAGCAAGCATGATAACACGTGTTCCACCATTTTATCTTTTTGCTGACAGATTATACAACTTAAAATAATGTCCTTTTTCAGATTCCTTACGTCGTGCGCATATTTGAAGCAAAAAAAAAAGATTGTGCGATCCCAAGGTCATTGATCTCATAAACCTTTGTGTTCTAACTTTACAGTTGCCAACTTTGCTGACAGCTTGCAAGAAATCTTGTATGTGGGTGCGAAAAATATCCTATCAGTATCTTTAGATGGAAAACTAATTGCTTTTATAGGCCCCTTTGGCTACTTAGGTCTACATATACTTCTTTTCGCTTTAAATGAGAAATCGCGCCTCTATGGGTAAAGAAGGGGCAGTGACACAGGAAACAAAAAGTAAGAAGCACGTGCGTCTGCCGGCAATCGAACCCAAACCACAAGTGTGGCAGGCGAGTCCCTAGCAACCAAGGGCATCGGCCCAACATTGGCAGTACATTGGCAAATAGTGGTCCGTGGTAGTATTTTCCAATACACACCCAACAAATGGGCCGATGCTTTGTGACGCTTGGGGTATTCTACCACTTAACAACCGATGCCGCAAGGAAGCACACTAAGCGGACCTCTATTAAAAACTTGTCTCACTGCACAGCGACAGGTTTTATGCGGTCAGCGCGCGCCGTGCCCAGGCGTCGGCTTTCACCATGCAGGACGGTAAGAGCGCAGCTTGGTCTTAGAAAGGCGGGGAACTAAAATATATTCGATGTGAAGCTGACTGGGCCGATTTCTTGCTCGTTTGGGTATGTCACGAGACATATCCATGCGAGAAGTCTAACACTTTTCTGCACACAGACTGCTTGAACACTGTATTGCTTTTTCAGAATAATGATTGCAGTAACTCGGTTAATGTGCTCTCTTCCAGCCAAACCTGATGCTGGTCTTGCCTGACCAGCATCATACCAAAGCTGATCACGGCCTATACTAGACACTGAGCTGGAGGACGTCGGATTAACTTCATCAACTCAGGGAATATAATTTGCCTGATGGACTGCAATATCGAAAAATATTTTTGTTAGGTGCCATGAAATAATCAGGTATTTTTATAATAGCAGTTAGATAAGCCATGTGGTCCGTGGCTGTGCAACTTAGCGATGTCGCTTCGGAAACTAAAGCGACTGCCTCAACAGCTTTTCATCCTAAGAAGAGAAAAACGGGTTATTCTCGCAGGACTGGCGACTGCAGCGCCGCCGTTCTGCTGACCAGCCTGCTCCTTCCGCGCTCACGGCAGCCTGGTTACTTCTGGCAAAGACGGTACATCCCACTTTGCTTTCATAATGCTGGAAATAACATGTCACTTTGATGTGCCCTTGCCTTTCTTTACCGCGTAGAGGCAGGGCGGCAAAATGGGACTTTCAACAACTGCGTTAGCTCTAAAACTGAAAGCTTCATAAAAACAGCGGATGCTCCATCACCTTCAGGCAATTGTTAGAAGCTGTCCGGATATTCTTCTGGAAGTTGCGTTGGGCTATTTTCTCCAACACTGAATACGGGAACGGTGACAAGGTCTCGAGAAAAGATACACGAACCTGTTTTGTTGTGGTGAACTATGTGGATACGCAAAAAAAAAAAATTTGTCTACAACGTGCTTCGCATCGATAACGCCACTTTAGGAATGCATGCGTGCTGTTCAAAGTTGTGTCCTGCATACGCTAGGAAGAATTAACCCAAAGAATGCTGTCGCTAAAGAAAAATGTATACGAGTACACTTGTTTCGTTACGCCCCTTGTGAGCATCCAGCGAGGATATAAGGAGCACGACATGCCTGCTTACTGTGATCTCCTCTTACCCGCGTGTCCGATCAAGCATTTGTTTTATGTTTCATTTACTTTATGCCAGTGAGAAGTCAACCAACCGTGCGAAAACTATCACACTCGAAGAGAGAAACGCGGACACTACAAGTCCGTGCGAGCACTCACAAGAACGAGGGTGGCTACGAATGTGCGCTCGAACGCAGCAGAGAGCGCACCACAGAGTAAGAGCTGCAACGTTTTCACCGAGTATCTCTTTTGTCATCTCGCGAAGATATTATGCATTGATAAGTAGATAAAACTGACCAGTCTCATTGGGTCTTTCGCTTTCCTTCTTGTTCTTCGCTGCGCACTAAATGAACTCCTGTTTTTAGCAACGCTGTTGCTAGTATGGCGCTATATGACCTGCTGGCCAAGTTGCAGGGAGCACTGGCGGTATCTGTTGCTGCAGCAATCGCTTGAACGCACGTGGCTTCAGCGAGACGCCTATGCTTTCAATCTTGACTTTCACGCAACCCTCTTCAGTCTTCACAAAGCAGTTGTAGTTGGGGAACCACATGAGCCTTAAGTGTTATTACGCAAAGTATTTTTACCTGAGCGCTAAGATTGTAACAACAGTCGTAATGAATAAGTGCAAACTTGAAGACGAGGTAAACAGAGCCGTCTGTATGCGAATGCCCTGCGTAACATATTGATGTGGCACACGACCACATGCAAAAGCGATCTTGGAATATATAAATTCTTCGACTTACTCTCTCACAGAGGCAATGCCTATGTTTTTTGGTAATTAGAAGGGTAACGTTGATTTCTTGCATACGTTGGTATTACTCTTATGTTATCTTATGCCCTGAGAAGAATTTCAGCTGCGCGCAAACCTAAGCCTGTTTATTGCCATGCACAGAAATACTTATCGATATGAATTTGCACAGCGCCATTCTGCAGGCACAAACTGAAAAGCTTTTTCGAATAACTATAACATTAATAAAAGCTAACACTTAATGTGGCCATATGACACACAAAGATGGTCACACGTCGAATTCCAGAGGTAGCAGCGAGAAAGTATGACCAGCTATGTTGTCTGCGAGGGTCCGGATAATCATAGACGTTGAATACGGCAAGCTGTACTGCTCAGCCCTTTCATGTCACGTTTTACCTGGAACTGCAATACACTCGTGCTTCGTCCATAGGAACACGCTGGTAGCCGGACAGAACTGTCCATGAAGCCAATATATGTGTTAGTGCACTAAAATACTGCTTTTGAAAGTAGGCGAATAGAGCTTGTCAGAGCTGAACAAGCGACACCCTACGTTTTTATTGCCAAAAATGGCCGCTTTAAAACGCGTATAAGATTTAGCATACGGCAATGGATGCCACGGGTTTTTTCTTACGCTGACAGCCGCATTAAAAAACAAATTTCGTGCGCAATAATTTCGTCAAATAGACTGAAATTATCAACCACTTGATCTTGTGCTTTTAAAACGTCAGTCAGCTTTGAACACTTTCTAAATAGGGCATCTCTATCGCCGCAGTCAGCGACATTGCGGTGCAACGGAGGACCATTAGTATTACAACCTGCAACCATCAAAAAGAAAAAAAGAACCATGAGCGCTTTGACAGCCAGGGCATTCTATTTAGTTCTCTTCGCAAAACGGCAATATGTCATACAGGTAGTTGCAAGTATGCGTCCCATCGCCATTCATTTCCAGCGTAAGAGGGGAGAAAAACTAAGTATTCATTATCCGTGTCCTTAAATGATGCAGCAAGGCCCCTGAACTATGCCACGAATGGGAAAATTTATCTCTATTCTTTTTACTCACCAGTGCTGGTTCAGCATAACAATTCAAGTCAGTAATTTTTTTCACCTTCCGCTACTCTTCTTGGAAAACGTTTACAAGCGCACTTTTAATTTTGATACCAATCGAGTAACTACTGAGCTTCCTTTTCCTATTTTGCAATGGATACAGGCATAACTGTCTGACGGCAGACCCTTCCAGAGGTTAAAGAGGCTGTGCGCAACTGTCCATACATCCGTTATAAATTTAAAAAAATTAAAAATGCGTCGGCCGGGAATCGAACCCGGGCCACCCGCGTGGCAGGAGAGTATTCTACCACTGAACCACCGACGCCAGAGGGTCGTTGCAGACAGCGTTTCTCTATACATAGCTTCGGCAATTAACAATATTTGTCTTTATATTGTCACGGAGTTCTCACGGAGAGACGCTTCAACAGCTGGAGTCGGCAAGAGGAGACGGTAATGGCGGCCGATCCGCGATAGCACGTTCGCAACCTCATCGTCTTCGCGGACAGCTTGCGCCACCTGGCAACACTAGGTGGCATTATTCCCCCCTCCGAAAAAGAAGGGCATCGCAGTGGTGCCGCCAGCAGCGTAGGCGCGCTAAGGTTCAGAAGGGAAACAGAGAAGAACGCGAGGAAAACGGAGCACACACAGAGTCACAACGGAGGGCCGCTAAGCCGTTATCGGGCATAGTACGGCTTAAGCCGCACAACGTGCACAATGTCAGAGCTGTTGGGCTGTCGACGTCTCGGTTGCGCGGCACCGTCGGGAACCACTTCATAGGTAACATCACTGATACGCCGTAGCACTTTATAGGGGCCAAAGTACCGGCAGAGTAGTTTCTCGGACAAGCCCTGGCGGCGGACAGGTGTCCACACCCAAACTTGTTCACCGGGATTGTAGTCGACCTGTCGGTGTCGAAGGTTGTAACGGCGCGCATCAGTGCCCTGCTGCTGGCCGATGTGTACGCGGGCAAGCTGACGGGCTTCTTCAGCGCGTTGGGCAATTTCATGAACATCGGGTGCGAGTTGGTCGTCATCGAGGCATGGTAGCATCGCGTCAAGCATGCTCTGGACTTCACGTCCATATACAAGACGAAAGGGAGTAAAGCGTGTAGTCTCCTGGAGGGCCGTGTTGTACGCAAATGTGACGTACGGTAGCACCTCATCCCAAGTTTTGTGCTGAACGTCTACGTACATTGACAGCATGTCCGCAATGGTCTTGTTTAAGCGTTCGGTTAGCCCATTGCTCTGCGGATGATAAGCTGTGGTCTTGCGATGGCTAGTGCAGCTCAACGTAAATATATGGTCGATTAGCTGCGCTGTAAACGCTGTGCCTCTGTCGGTAATAACGCACGAAGGGGCTCCGTGCCGCAAGACGATGTTTTGCATGAAAAAGGCGGCGACCTCTGAAGCTGTGGCACAGGGTATCGCCTTGGTCTCGGCGTAGCGAGTCAAATAGTCAGTAGCGACTATGATCCACTTGTTTCCTGAGAGTGACAACGGAAAAGGACCGAGAAGGTCCATTCCTATTTGATCGAACGGAGAGCGGGGTGTAGTAACGGGCTTGAGAAAACCCGCCGGCTTAAGCGGTGGCGTCTTCCGGCGCTGGCATTCACGGCAGCTTTTTACGTACCTTTGGACATCGTCCGAGAGTCCGGGCCAGTAGTACATGTTGCGTATCCTGGCGAGCGTCCGGGAAAAACCCAGATGGCCTGAAGTGGGCTCGTCGTGGCATGCCAATAAAATGTCGGCGCGAAGATCGGCCGGAAGTACCAGAAGGTAAGCTCTTTCTTGGCCTCTCGAGTTCTTCTTGTATAAGATACCTTCGCGCAAACAGAAAGAGCCGAGACGTCGAGTGAAGTGTCGTGGTAGAGGCATGGCATGACCTTCAAGGTTGTCAATCAGCGGTCGGAGGTCCGTGTCAGCCCGCTGCCGGGCTATTATGTCCGATGCATTAAGTATACCGAGGAAACCGCTGTCGTCGTCGATTTCGGGACCGGAAGAGTCGAGTGGTGCACGCGACAGCGTGTCGGCGTCTTCGTGTTTACGGCCCGACTTATATACGATGGTAATGTCGAATTCTTGGAGCCGTAAACTCCAGCGGGCCAATCGTCCAGACGGGTCTCGCAAATTAGCCAGCCAGCATAGGCAGTGGTGGTCGGTTACGACTTTGAATGCGCGGCCGTAAAGGTAAGGGCGAAATTTCATGGTGGCCCATACGACAGCAAGGCATTCCTTCTCTGACGTAGAGTAATTGCGTTCGGCGCGGGAGAGAGTACGGCTAGCATAGGCTATAACTCTCTCAATGCCCTCTTGGTGTTGGACAAGGACAGCTCCAAGACCGATATTGCTGGCGTCGGTGTGGATCTCGGTGTCGGCCTCTTCGTCGAAGTGTGCAAGAACGGGAGATGTCTGAAGGCGTTGGCGGAGCGAAGAGAAAGCCGTCTCTTGGTCTATTGTCCAAACGAAGGAGGTGTTGCTCCTGGTGAGGCGCGTCAACGGCTCTGCAATCTTTGCGAAGTCCGCAATAAACCGTCGGTAATATGCACAGAGACCCAGAAAACGCTGGACAGCTTTCTTGTCAGTCGGAGTAGGAAAATTGGCGACGGCGGCTGTCTTGTCGGGGTCGGGTCGAACTCCGTCGGCGCTCACAACGTGACCGAGGAACCTGAGCTCTGTGTAACCGAAGTGGCACTTCTGGGGCTTCAGCGTAAGGTCAGCGGAATGGAGGGCTCTGAGGACAGTTCGCAGGCGCACGAGATGCTGTTCAAAAGTTTCTGAAAAAACGACAACGTCGTCCAGGTATACAAGACAACTTTGCCACTTGAGGCCGGTGAGGACAGTGTCCATCATCCGTTGAAACGTCGCTGGCGCAGAGCACAAGCCAAAAGGCAGCACTTTGAATTCATAGAGGCCATCTGGTGTAACGAAGGCAGTTTTTTCGCGGTCCCGTTCGTCCACTTCAATTTGCCAATAACCGCTCTTCAGGTCAATGGATGAAAAGTACTTAGCACGCCGTAATCTGTCCAGGGAGTCATCAATGCGGGGCAACGGGTAGACGTCCTTTTTAGTCACATTGTTTAATTTACGGTAGTCCACGCAGAATCGAAGTGTTCCATCCTTGTTTTTAACAAGGACAACAGGCGAAGACCACGGGCTTTGGGAAGGTTGAACTACACCGTCGTCAATCATCTCCTGAACTTGCTTTTGGATTACTTCCCGTTCTTTGGCGGAAACACGATAAGGCTGCTGGCGGATAGGGCGAGCGTCGTCATACGTAATGATCCGGTGTTGCGTTAGGGGCGTTTGACGAACTTTCGACGAAGAAGCGAAACACTGTTTATACTCCAATAGCAAGTGCTCTAAGGCCAGGCGCTTTCCTTCGGGGAGGTTGCAGTTGATGTCGACATTCGGAACAGATTGGTCGTCAGTGGCGCGCGATGATTGGTCGTCAGGGGCCGCTGCCGCGAACGCAAAGCAGACCGGAACATCCACAACCGCTTCAGCGGTAGCGATCGCAGTTCCAGAGAAAAGGTGCCGGTGCTCTGGAGAAAAATTTGTAACAAGTGTCGCAGACCAGCCAGCGCGAATTGTTAGTAAGCTTCGAGCGGCGCAGATGCCTTGAGTCAGGAGGAGCGAATGATTAGCCTCGGCGACTGCTTCAGCGTCGTGCAACTCAGCACAGGCGACTTCAATCAAAACACTGCTACGGGGCGGAAGTGTGACGCTGTCGGCGAAAACGCGAAGTGCGGCACTGCGTTGGCAGGAGTTGTCGAGTTCGGCGGCTTGCTCTGTGGAAAACATGACGATTCGGTTGCGCAGATCGATAATTGCTCCATACTCCCGCAGAAAGTCGATGCCGAGGATTAGGTCCCGAGAACACTCGCCCAGGACGATGCAGCTGACGACGAACGTGGACTTGCTGATCTGAACGCGAGCAGTGCACATACCCTTGGGCGTAACCAGATGACCGCCGGCAGTTCGAAGGTGCGCGCCAGGCCAAGGGGTAATCACTTTTTTCAGAATGGTCGCCAGTTGTCCACTTAAGATCGAATAATCGGCCCCGGTATCAACTAATGCGCTTACTCTGCGACCATCGATAAGAACGGGTATTTCTAAAGAAACGCGGTTTTTTAACTCTGGTGATGGCGTCGGCGGGTTTTTGTCGGATTGTAGCGGCGACGACGGGAGGTCTTCAGCACAGCGCCCCCCAGCGACCTCGCCCCCGAAGGTCGCGGGTTTCAGTTTTCCCGACGAGGACTTGGCGATCGGCCCGGTGCCGCTCGCGAGAAGCCGGGAGGTGTCGGGGAAGAGCGCCTCGGTGAGGGTGAGCGCGACTGCCGCTGCGCTCGGGATGGATTGCGCTGGTCCGCAAGGAATTCTTCAATTTCAGGGGGTCGTTCACCTTGACGGGGTCTCGGTGAGTCGGTGCGGAAGCCTTGGATGCCGATGCGTCGGTAATAACAATTTCGATAAAGATGACCTGGCTCTCCGCAGTGAAAACAGAGCGGTCGTCGGTTAGGTGTACGCCAAACGTCGGCCTTTCGGAGGGGTGCTCGACGATCCTCGAAGTACTGCACCGGTTGCACAGAGGGCCGCGGGGCTTGAGGCGTGGCGTGAATTGGTGGCGGCGAAGCGGGAGCCGGACGCCTTGCAACTTCGGCGTACGTCGGACGGTGGTAGTCCCCAGGCAGAGGTGGTACGTCGACCACAGGAACAGGGCCCCGGAACGCCTGTTGCACCTCCTCTCGTACAAGAGCGGAGATGGAACCGAGCGCAGGCTGCGACGGGCTACAAAATTTGTGAAGCTCCTCACGCATGATTGTGCGAATAAGTTCCCGCAAATCATCAGGATGCTGTCCGATGGTGGCAAACGATGATGTGACTGCAGCAGCATGCACGGGCCGGTCGTAACTGGCGCAACGCTGTTGCAGGACCTTCTCCATCGTTGTGGCTTCCGAAAGAAATGCAGCAACTGTAGATGGTGGGCTGCGCACGAGGCCTGCGAACAGCTGCTCTTTGACGCCTCTCATTAAGTGCCGAAGTTTCTTCTCTTCAGGCATGGCAGGATCAGCTCTCCTGAAGAGCCGCGTCATGTCCTCGACGTACATTTGTACGCTTTCGTTCGGTAGCTGGACGCGGGACTGGATTGCCCGCTCCGCTCTTTCGCGGCGATCCGCGCTGGTGTAGGCCTCCAGCAGGCGACGGCGAAACTCTCGCCAGGAAGTTAGAACTTCCTCACGGTTCTCAAACCACGTGCGGGCGCCATCCTCTAGGCTAAAGTAGACGTTTCTTAGTTTCGCGGCGTCGTCCCACTGGTTATAAGCAGCCACACGCTCGAAGTGAAGGAACCAGTCCTCCACGTCTTCGAAAAGGTCCCCGTGGAAGGCCTTGGGAACCCGCGGGGTCTGCAAGGTATAGTGGGCAGGTGTAGCACCGGCAGCTTGCGTGAGAATACCGGTGGCTGGTATCATGACTGTCTCGAGTGGTCCAAGCTCCGGTGAAAGTCCCTGCAGCCTCCGGCTGAAGCGGTGTACCGGGGTGTCAATCGGCGCAGGGCTGGCGGCACGGCTCCCTGGAGGGGTTTCTTGCATGGGATACTCGTACCCAGCACCTCCACCAAATTGTCACGGAGTTCTCACGGAGAGACGATTCAACAGCTGGAGTCGGCAAGAGGAGACGGTAATGGCGGCCGATCCGCGATAGCACGATCGCAACCTCATCGTCTTCGCGGACAGCTTGCGCCACCTGGCAACACTAGGTGGCAATATAAGGCACTGTTTGCAGCGTCCAGACGATCCTCATATCCGTGGCGAAAGTAGGAAACTCGTATTCAGAGCTGGCTCTGTTTCGCAACAACGGTTTCTTTTTTTAATTTAGGTCAGCAGAAGCGGGGCCCAGACGATGCGTTTTCCTGTGCGGCAGGTGTACGAAGCGACTAGCGCTGAGTCGTCTATGTAGGTACTAAATGACTCAAAGAATTGAATGCCGCCCTGCCTGCACAAATATCTTTACCGAACTTAGAATTCTCAGCGGCGTCACGGCCGTGTTCTGGACTGTAGCGGCACTACGGAGTAACCATGGCTCGAGGTGCAGCGCTGAATTTCAAAAAGTTTTTTTCTCGCTTAAAATAAAAAGAAGTCTCCGATAAAATTCGCCGAGAAAGACTACAAACTAGCTATCAATAGGGCCACATTTCATATTTCAAATAGAAACGCCTCTGTACGAAATTTGCGGCCGATAATGGGACACAAAACTTTTTCCAAGTCCGGCATTCTTTTCTGAAATATATTGTGTTCGAATGTAGTTTGAGCCATTTAATTAGATAAGACATGTCGTAGAGAGCCGCTGAAAATTATGATTTTGCTCACGAATTCCGCGAAGCAGTTTTAAACAAATAGCAAAAACAGTGCTTCTTCGGGTAAAATGATAAACTAACGCAGCGCGAAAAACCTCATTCTGAACATCTCATGCTGTGCGATAAAAAGATGCAATGAATATGCATTATCTATAAAACCTTATGGAGCGAAGAACTAAATAATATGCTTTGTAAATTTTTTACAGACCAATTGTAAATTTTTTACAGACCAACTGTTGCACTCGCCCACGCAATTCAAAGGGCTGTCGCGTAACCAGAGAATTTTCTCACCCAACGTTTTAAGTGTAACTATTTTAGACGGTTCAGTAAGAGCCACAAATTGGTGGACAAGATATGAGGAAGATGAAAAACAATTCACTTGCAAGTTAATTAGTGAACGTAGGCGAATTTCGCAAGGCAATTATTGTCTAGCAATGTTTTATGCACATCGTCTGAAAGCAAAAGTACATTAAGAAAATTTTCGTGTCTCTACTCCAAGCGCAACATTTAATGACTCGTTCTCAGAGATTTCCGCGCTTGGGTGTTCAATCTTCAACAATAGCTTGAGCATAAATGGCTTCTGAGGCAAGCCTATTTTTTCAATCCAACGCTGCGACGAGCAGCGGGACCCGCGCTTTTTCACTAACGGCGGCGCAACGCATTCTGTAGACGCCATTGTTGACTCATGCCCTGCTCTGGTGGCTGCGAAGCACGTGTGTATGCACCAGGCGGTGACTGAAAGTTTCGCCAAAGTTCGTTACGTTCGGCTCCTTGTTGTCCCTCTGTTCTGGCGCCGAAGACACCTGCAGCGCATCGAAAATGGGAGCTAAAAGCATTTCATACTTAATAAGCCGTCCCACTGACGCACTCCTCTAGTCACAGCTTCAGACGCTATGAGTGTACCGGACACAGTGGACGCTCCATATTCACGCTTTGTGCGAAGTCTGTGGCTCGCCTAGAAAGTGTTCTTAATTTGTTCCTGACGGGCTAAATATTCGCCGTCGATTTCTCTATTACAATTACTTTCTGCTGCAACGTGCATCGTGCGATAATAAAGTGAATATTGTGTTCCGACGTGCAATAAAAATGTTACTCCTCGTTATATTCATCATCATCACCCGTATTACATTCACAGCAGGAAGGCTGGCTCTCATAGTGCACTTCGATTCGTGCGCATCGAGGCTATGAGACTGATCGTAAAAAGTAAAGATGCGAATGGAGAACGTGATACCCCCCCCCCCCCCTATTATTACGCTCCCCCCTCCCCCAGTTACCATAAAGAGATGACGCAGATTGGTTGCTTTTGTCGAAGCTTAGGCTAGCAAACGTCTATCTGTTGAAACTAAAACCCCCGACGCTTCCCTGACAGCCTGGCGACAAAAGAAATCCTGTCTGAACAAGGCCTGAAACTTATCACCTGCCCATGTGAGCTCAGGGCAAAACTTGAAGTAGGTTGTTAATTGTTGCTACCAGTATATTGTACGCAGCTGCACATGCGGTCCTAAGCACTGCCTTCCTTCCGCCTATATTGACTTCATGCGTTTGATATAACCTCCCGAAAAGATGTTCTTACCGTCCCTATGTATATCGCTCTCGTGATAACTTTCGAACGGCTGACGAAGAGATACAGCTGACATCGGGTTACAGCGAATACGGCTGAGAGGAGTGAGCTTAAGATCCTATACTTACCGTATGACCGGTATGCTTGCTTTAATGTACCACACTTCTTAATTATTACAAACAGCTTTCTATTCCTCGGAATGTTTCGGTTGCGCTTTCACCATGAATAAGGTATGTGCTACACTACGTAGAATAATCTCCATTCTGCCTCGAGTAACATTCGGCCCTTTTCGTTCTGAAAAGGCACAGCCCGTGCTCAGAGTAAAGGAAATGTACGGCTTGACCCACACCGAATAAAGAGATAGAGCTGCAGCGGGAAAACCTCCAACGTATCATTTTTCTGGACCAAAAGAGTTAAAGAGAGCCCATTGTGGAAGTGAGATTGGGCTCCTCATTGCCAGCTGCCTCCTCCAAGAGTCACTCGACCCCATCCCCCCGTTGCCCTCCACAAGTGTGGTCTCCAGCCGCCGGCTAATAGCAGCGCTGATGGTTTCGTTTGAGAAACATGTGGTCTCCAGACTTTTTTCCTCGACTGTGCATTAGTTCTGCTTCCTCGTAGGCGTCATGGGTGTAGTTGTTAAATATTCGCCTGGCACACGGGTTGATCAATTTCTCTCGTTCCTATGTTAATTATCTTCTATATGAGCGTTATTTTGTCCATCGGGAGCTAACGTTACGCGTGGCTCCAGCCTCCGCTGTTAATGTTAGGTGGCGAAGGCTGTGGCCGTTCTTGACCAACTAATTTAGTTTTTTAAATTATATGCCAGGCACCATCTGTCGTGGCGTCATCTGCCCGCGTTCAAGAGAAGCACAAAGAGCAGCGAACAAGATCGGGACACACCTTTGGGCGTACTATCAGCACCTGAACATAGTCTTATAACGTCGCTGTTACAGCATGTAGATTATATTTTTAATTAACGCCTTTAAGTGCCTTCCACTGGTGTGGTGAACTGCGCCAACAGGAAGGCGATTCTAGTCTGGCTGTAAGCAAGTCTGAGAACAGGTTTAATAACCCAATTTGCTACTTATTACAGGCAAAATTCATGGAAAAGACAGTCCGGAAATTTTACAGCGGGAAACGAGGGATGGAAGCGTATATCCTAACATGAGTTTGGTGGCGTACGATTTAAATGAGTACTCAGAATAAACTAACCTTCCGGCACAATTTTAGATGGACTCGAAGGGGCAGAAAGTTTCTACTGAGTGGGGTCCCAAACTGCGGATCCGTACTCCTGTTTAGGACAAGAGATTGTTAAAAAGGACAGCAGTCTTGCTGTTTGAGGTGATAGTTCGAAGCTATGGTGTAAAAACCAAGTTCGTGGTCGGCGTTATTCATAATGTAAGAAATTTACGGTCATTAACCAAGGGAATGAGAAGTGCTGACAACGAAAAATGATAAGAATTAACTATACCTGACGGTTTATTAATGCGGCGAGAGATGGCATTACGTACGGTTAAAAAACTACTGACTTTTTATTAACATCTGGAGAGATGAAGCGCTCGTTGCACCTTGGTTCGATATGGTTGCAGTGAGTTTATAATATTAAGGTATCGTTGCTGGTAGTGCTAAATGAATCAACTACGCTGTCGTCAGCGAAGAATCATACGAGGGAAATAATTTAAGTGGAAGATCATTAATGTAAATCAGAAAATGGAAAGAACCGAGTACTGTACATTATAGCACACTAGAAGCATAGGCATGTCAATTAACATATGAGTACTCCTGAAGCTTAGTGAGCAGGCATCATATCGACCCGTGAATGAGGGAGATGATAATCAAAATGAAAGGGAAAGGAAAAGCCGCTTGAGGAGAACTTCGTAGAAGCTTTTGCTAAAAGTCCAAGAATTATACGTCCACAGGTATGTGTAAGATTACACTGGAAGTGATGTCAATAATTAGGAGAGTTAGATGTGCGCTACATGACATATCTTTCTGAAAATCATGCCGACTTGGATCAAATTGATTCAGCGGTAGTTTCAACAGCATGGCAGATGACAAGAGCAGGTGACACATGCGTCAGATGAGCCACAGGTACAGCGTGCGTCGTGTATATAAAACCAACAAAAGGCTTTACAGGAAGTCAGGCTCAACAATGGGTTACTCCGAGGCTGTAGTTTGCGCAGATTATTAATTTAATAACATATATTACATGTCATCCGCACCTCATCCTTTGTTTTCGAGAGAATACCTCTGTTCCTCCTGTGGCGCCAACTACTTTCCCCACGCTAAAAGTCGTCTGAGCGCTGCAGGCACTCACTCCTACATGACGCCGGACGTTATCCATTGACCCAAGCCATGTATTGAATCATAATTTGCGCTCGCATGCCGGCGTCGGTGGTTCAGTGGTAGAATACTCGCCTGCCACGCGGGTGGCCCGGGTTCGATTCCCGGCCGACGCAGCCTCTGTTTTTCTTTCTTTTTTAATATAACCGCACTGTTACCGTACTTCTACGGCTAGAGCCGCTTGAAATCATATTACGCGATAGGGTGCACAGCTCATTCGGTCGAAAAGCCGTTGGCGTAGTAGTAGTCGGCCCCGCGTGACGGAAATAATCGGGGGCTGCGTAAAAAAAATTCTAAAAGCGTTCTAGTGAGTGACGATTGCTTGGTGTGTGACAGGCAATGACGAGTTAATGATATGATTGTAATTAATTGAATAATTGAATAAATCAGAGAAATTGGAAACAGCGGGGTTGAAAGGTGTGAAAATGTTTTGTATGAGAAAACAGTGCTTGCTGATGCTAATTAAGAAAATTTATAGTCGGTGGTTGATCAATCAGTTAATTGAAACAGTTGAAAGAAAATGAAAAATGCGTTCAAAGGTGTCAAACTGCTCAGAATGGAAAGCTTAACCCACTTCGTTATCACTTCACACCCTTAAGGCGGAGCTTAAGTGTCCTTGAAATTTTTTCTTTAAGTGAAATGCTTACTTATAAAAGGGAAAAACAAATTAGCAGGGTATGTGGCAGGGAAAAAAACGTGTTTCGCATTTCTAGTGGCCTAAATTTCCGTGTGGCATTATGTTAACATATTGCAAAACAGCTAACCACTGTGTATATTTCAACGTTTATTCGGCACTGTCCGTCCATTAATAAAAAAGCTCTCTAAAGGAGGTCAACCTTCAGCATACCCGCCCGCACTGTAACACTATGCTATAATGTACCACTCATTTTTTATTATGATTATAAGGGAGCGCTTAACTTCACAACGCAAAAAAACGGACGAAACAATAAGAGATACCGAAACACCAAGAAATAATGAACGACCGACTAGCCCCTTTTAGAGCACTGCTCAAGTATTTTTTACCAAAGGAACATAAACAGATATAAGTCTAACTGCAATGAGTCATACAAAGCCACTGAGGTGAGAGAGTTGAGCACAGAAGACAGCACTGTTGTGCGCAATACTTACTTGTCATGACGCACATAATTTCTGCAAGTTTTCGCCATTTCAGAGACCCCTGATTTGGAGTCAGTGACGCTTACGACTCCAGCTAAAATAATTCAGCTAAATATTAGAGTATGGGGGTGCAAATCGCAGTCCTAGCTGCTCGCATCATGGCCGCATCTGTCATTTATTAGAAACCTCGTATAGCTTGCATCCTTTAAAAAGCATGCTTGATTGAACTACTGCAACGTTGTTCAACAAGTCAGAAAACATGCGTACGCCCTTACGCAGCATTGCACCCGAAGGAGCTACAACATCCTTGCACAACCGTGCACTTTTGAAAGGTGCATGGGTGCATTAAAGGCGCTAACGTGCTCAGCGCACTATTAAAAAAACAAGAAAAAATAAGGACCTAGAAATAATGCCGTCATTACAGTTACACCTTTAAGAGTGAAAATGTTTTTACTGTACAATTTATAGCACACCGGAGGCGACGGGGGACACAGGATCAGAATGTCAGTTTGCAAAACATACCCCTGAAGATTAGTGAGCAAGCATCATATCCACCCGTGAATGGGGATATGATAATCAAAATGAAAGGGAAAGGAAAATACGCTTGAGGAGAATTTAGTAAAAGCGTTTTTAAATATCTAAGAACAATCCGACTACAGGTCTGTGTAAGATAGCACTGGAAGTGACGTCATTGATGAGTAGAGTTAGTTGTGCGCCACATTACATATATTTTTGAAAATCATGCCGACTTGGATCAAAATAATTCACTGGTAGCTTCAACAGCATGGCAGGTGATGCATACGTCTGATGCGCTACAGGTACAGCGTGCGTCGTGCCTATAAAACCAACAGAAGGCTTTAGGAAGTCCGGCTCAATAATGAGTCACTCCGAGGCTCCATTTTGCGCAGATTGTTCAGTCAATAAAATACAGTAAGTATTGTCCGCACCTCATCCTTTGGTTTCGGGCGGAGACTTGTCTTCCTCTTGTGGCGCCATCTACTTTCACCACGCTAAAACTCGTCTGCGTGCTTAAATCACTGACCTACACGAAGCCGGACATAGTCCATTGACCCGCGCCTTGTATAGGAGAATTCTGCGCTCACACATCGGCGTCGGTGGTTCAGTGGTAGAATAATCGCCTGCCACGCGGGTGGCCCGGGTTCGATTACCGGCCGACGCATCCTCTACTTTTTTTTGTTTCTTGAACATAACACTTCCACCATTATTCGGGTGCTCTAGCAGCTTGAAGTCATATTTTTAAATAAAATTATGATTTATATCAGAGCAAAGTAACTCCCCTGTGCTTCTGGCAGCTAAAAAAAAAAAGCTGCGTACTGTTAGTCTCGTTAATTTCTGTGTGGCATAACGTTATAAGATTACAAAATGGCTCGCCAGAATGTGAGTTTCAACGTTTGTTCAGAAACAATATTTAAACTTCGCTGAGTATAAGGATTTCCGATGCGCGGATTCGGAACCATTAAGGCATTAATCACATGAAAGCACCTCCGAGATCCAACTGTTCCTTTTGCGCCTTAATCATGGCATGCAGGCGCAAACTGAATGCAGTTAACTAATCACAGGCTGCGATGGCCCGGTCGAATTAATGGTGCAATAATTTTGTATTACTTCAGCAAAGCGTGATGCAAAAAAATAAAATCGACATACTTCTTCCCGGTCACGCTTTTAATTTGGCCAAGACATTATAAATGACGTTCTTGTTCCGATTTGTGTTAGTCGCCAGCGAATGACCTAACTTCCTCGAAATTCTGCTCTTGTTCTTATTACCACTACATCACGCAGGACGCCTCACGGACAAGCTGTGTTATGAGCTTTCCCTCGGTAATACAATATTAAAACAGGAAGGTTTTTATGAGAATGACGTTACGGATTTGTGCTCGACGTCTGGTCAAGCGGTCAAGCCTACTTATTTTTCTCAGAAAGACGCTTTGATACACATTAAGCGCTTCCTTGTTCTCCAGCACTTCCACAACGCTGTGGTCGTTCATTAGTTCCCACGTTTTCCACCGTCAAGTAATTCGCGCTTTCGGACGACATTTTGATGAGAGTGAGGAATTTCGCCCTGACTATAATAAAGACACCACTGCTACTGATCTTTACACTTGTGGCATGTATCCGCTTAAGTAGGTTTCATTTAAAATATCTAACAGCGAAGTAGAAAGCTTTGATCAAAAATCTGCAGCACCTTTCGGTATACTTTAAGAATCTACTGCTGTTCACTTACACTTTTGTAAAGCTGTTCATGATTCAACTGCCATCAAAATCCCGACCGGGAAGTCTCACATGAAATATTATAGGAAAGTGCGAGAACCGCTGTCTAACATTTGTGTCGTCAGCCAGCACTTTGTGGCTAAATGCAAGCGTCGCTGTTTGTTGCCGTCCCGCAGGCCATGTGAATGTCAGTCGTTTATTTTTATAAAGCACCGCAGAAACTAAAATAACTGCTTTACATAACAAGTGTTCGTCCAGTACTCGAACACGTTTGCGCGGTATGGGACCCTCATAGCTCTAATCTTATAGAAAAGCTGGAACGCGTCCAAATCCGCGCTGCAAGATTTGTTTGTGGAAATTAAAACTTCCGTTGCAGTGTTACATTAGTTAAAGAGAACCTTGTTTGGAAAACACAAGCACACCGCTGATTAGCAGCAAAATTACAACTTTTTTTCCCGATTTTACTCTGATCTCAAAAGAATAAGAACTTGTACATTTACCCTCCCCACTTCATCTCTAAACGATGTCATCCCGAGCTGGAAGTTCTTGAAATGCGCTGTCTTACTGATGTATACTTTAATTCATTTTTTCCGCATGCTTCCGCACACTGGAATAGGCTTCCCAAGAGCATTGGTGAATGTAAGACGTGTTCAGAGTTTTACTCTTTATTGTGACGCAGTCTGCAGTGGATTAATATCATTCCGTTTAGTTCATATCTTTTGGCTGGCATTGCGCTGCATGTGGCAGTGTACCCTTGTACCGTTTCCATTTCTGTGTTGTAATTTTGCACCGCGGTACACTGAAGGCCGTTTGCCGTCGAGATGATTTATCGGTGTTACGTATTTTGTTAGGTTTTTGCTTTTACCAACTGTGCTTAGCTTTTTTAAGTTTTTGTTACATGTTCATTTTGCTCCAATCGTTCCCTCCCCCCCTTCCTCCTGCAATAATGCCGTTGCGGTGCCACAGGTACTTTTATCAAAAAATAAATCAATAAACGTCACGTAAAAGTCAGGAATTTCAGTATTTTGTCACGTGTAGCTCCTACATTGCAGAATTGTAAAAAAAAACTCTCTTTAAGAGAAAAATTACGATTACAGCGCAAGAACAATTACATACCTCTCATACACCAATGCAGCGATTATCAGCAGTATTTGATGTATTGAATGCCTTATACTGTCCTCACGCGTGCACCAACCTCAGCGTATTAAATTGCGTAAATGCGATCCTGCGCAAGTACAAGAGCCGCTCGCCTACGGTGTAGGTAGGTCTGCAGTTTATGAAGACGTTGAGCTAACCGTTGGAACTCGACAATTGGCATAAATTTGCCGCCCGTCGCCTGCAGCCCGCACGCCGCGCAATACCTAAGCCTTTTCAGGTCGGAGTGCGGGAATGCTGTTGGCAGGGTTCCGAAATGCCGCGCCTACAGCGGGGTGAGAACATGCCTCAGCCACGTATTATCGCACAGGGCACACGTCTTATCATCGATGTTTCCTCTGAACACTCGCTTTGTACTGCGCTGTGGCGACAGAGTCGCCGAGGCATTGCGACCTTGGCCTGTGCCATGCCCGCGGCTCAGTATCGTGGTAGGCCGCGCCTCTCGCGCCACCTGCCCTGAACCTCTGGGTCGCCTCTTTTCACGGCTTCGAAGGCGCACGTTTCGGGGTGCCGGAAGCACCGAAGTCTGGGGCGTCGGCTTCCCGAGTCCGCACCTCGGGGTTCTGAAGAGCCGTACGTTGGCTGGCGACCGGACGTCCTTGCCGCGTGCGCTTCTGAAGGGCCGCTGGCGGATGGCTGCTCCTGGGCTGCAGACGCCGTTCTTCATTATAGAGCTGGTGCTTCTCGCTTGGCTGCCGCGTCCCGAGCCGCGCTCCTGCTTTGGACCGTTCGGCCACTTCAGTGGCATTTCTCGAACTTATGCTGTTTTTGTTGCGGTCCTTTTCAGTGATCGCACATACACACGAGGCGAGACATTGCGGGATGAATGAAATCAAATCATCATATAAACAAAATAACAGTATGTTAATATACTAACGGCTAAAAATTTACGTTATAAGTTAGTGTTTAATTGACGAAAAAAATGGTTTGACTCCATACGGTAATGAATTTCAAACTTTGATGAAAAAGATCCATCGGTTTGTGAGCTAAGGTATGTGCGAACCATGAGCAACCAAAAAATTCCATGAAGCGAGAAGCGTCTAAGCTGAGAGTTTTTAATGGCAATGATAACAATTATTTGCAGGGCCTTACAGTAATTTAATACGCCATAACCGAAGTCTTCAGTGCGAAGGTGTAGTTGATCATGAATACTAGCGGCATTAGGTTGATGGTACAGCGGGGGCGTAAAACGACGTACCCAAAAGCAATACTGTCAACCCAGATGGTGTTATTTTCCTTTTCTTAGCTCTTACTGTGCGTTGAGGATGGGCCACGGGCTGGCGCCCAAAGACTGAACTCTTGGATGTTTAGAAGGGGATTTTATTAGTTCACCCTAAACCTAGGTGGAGTCCAGAACGTCCAAATTTTCAGGACAGTCATTAAGAGAACTGTATCCTTTGGCATGTGGCGATGCATAAAACACTACGGCACCTTTGCAGTCAGGGAGTGTTCTCCGGTAACTTCTCTTCGCGGCATGTAGTAAAGCTTTGCGGGGTCTGTAGCAAGGCTGTCAATCACTTCTGTAAGTCCCGCAGTGAGGCATTCCCTTATCGTCTTGTCATAAATTTCGGGTTTGTGACCATTGCTCGAAAGTCGACATATGAGCTTCGTAAGTGCCGTGACGGCTATCTCTTGGTTGTCGGAAAGTTCGGCTGCCTGCTTCCACGGTAGTGCGACTTTATACCTTCCATCGCGAAATCGCATACCAAGCCCAAATTCTCGCATGTCTCACAAGCTGATTCACGCTTAACATCAGGATCAAAGATTCCCAAGCTTTCGAGTTTCCAAAAAGAGCAGAGCCATTCGTCCCTCTCAAGTACATTCGCTCGCAACACACAAACCATCATCCGTGACGCGCCTGGCTCTGCTCTCAAGCACTTCGTAATACGTTGGAAATTCCATCCGAGTTTGGACTCCAAAGCTGTTAGTGACTAAGTCGTGTCACGTCTGCAGACTTGGCCAGTCATAACGGTCCACATCTGCTAAGAGTTAATAAGTACGCCAAACCATCTCGCGTGGCGATGTTGGAATATAGCAGCTCGCCTGCGATGGTGTTGCTATCTGCTTAAACGATGCCATAAAGGACGAATCCATGGGCGTCTCTTCTATGGCAAATGTGAGGGACCTGAATGGCACGTAAATTGACCTCAGATTCTAAACACTGGCTTTTCAAGCGCAGTTCTACAATGCGTAGCTTGTTAGCCACCTGGTGAGAGGTGTTTGCAACGTATTAAGGGCAATATTTACATATAGCCCGCAGGCTTCAACTGCAAATGCCTTAACATCGCTCCAGTGAAGAAATCTCGCTCACTGCAACCATCGAATATTTGTCTAATATAGCGACTTGCGTTTCCGCCCACTGCACAGGCACAGAACGCTTGCAAACGCACGCATGAGTGCGATAAGAACGGCTCATTCGACCTGCTCTGTACAAAAGATGTGCAGAATGTCGTGTCGGTTCTGATTTGGGCCTCACCTTCACCAGTGTTCCGGTTCACGTCAGAGTTGCACGTAAACGAAACATGCCGACCCTTTCAGGTGGAGCAGGTAATCCTGCGACGGCAGTCTCGTGCTCGATGTCCCTTTGTGATACCGCGGAAGCAGCACATGTTCTTATAAAGAAGTTCTTTCTTCTCCGTAAGCGAAGCTTGACGCGCACGACTCTGTGAAGTGGTCAGTCGACTGACAATACACGCAGCCCTCGACGCTCTTTGGGGAGTTTCCATGAAGGACAGGCGAGGAAGGTCTGTCTGTTGGCTTTTTTAATTCCGTGTTTGCTGAATTCGAGACAGCTCTCCACTTTTGTACAGAAGAATTAACAGTGATACCGTATAATACCGTATACGGTGTTTACCGTGGCCGCAACGATACCGGACACGTAAATCTGGTTGCATCTTGCGTCAGTAACAAAGTGATAAAATGATGTTGCAGATGGTTCCACCATAAACAAGCAAGTATTACAAAGCTCTCTGTAAATATTATGAACTCACGGCGGATTTCACTGGTCGTCGTTTCTTGCTCCGCGGCGGAGTATGCGAATTCTAGTGGCCGATATGCATTGGATTCGTTAGTTCCACTGGTCGTTTTGGTGCATGCACCTCGCTCCGCCACGGAGCGCTATGTCTTGATCCACCGGGAAGCACGGGATTTAGCCCGGACTACTGGGGTACGGCGCCATCATTCCGGAATGGTCAGCCGCATTAGCTTGCTTTTACCATGTTTTCGTGCTTTTACCATGTTAACTTCGTGAAGCGTGACAAGGGACCTTGTGTATTTACTGGTGCAAATAACAGCATAAGGGAATACATGGGCCTCTATGAGAGCTTTGTCAAGAGAAGCCCAAGACAAAGGTACGCATTGAATTTAAAGGAGTAGTGTACTGCATTCTAATTATAGCGTTTTCCTGTCGCCAAAGGCGTAGAATGCGGCGAGAAGCTGTCATTCGCTAAACTGGTTCTCCGTAAGGAGCTGCAAGATGTAAAACGTACAACGGCAAAAAAATATGCAGCACGTGTCGACATGTGCCAGCAACAGATTAAGGTGCATGTGACTATTTTAACCTCAGCCCTTTTGTTTCTTTCTTACTAGCAGAACTTGGAAACGTCCAATTATTCCGCATTATTTGAAAGTGTTTCGATGGATTTCAACGTCTACAAGTAAGTTCACTTAAATATGCATCGAGCATAGCAACGGCTCAAGCTAGCGTTACTGTATACCGCTAACGCTGCGACTCCATCGGGTGCCAACATGGAGGCAGCTATGCATCTACGCTGTTGTGCAGCGTTAGAGCCTACCGTTACAAGGCTGCAGGAGAGCCGTCGCTGCAACAGGAATGTTTTTTTTAATCAAACGACTGAAGACAAATAAAAGAAAAGCGTGCGTCGGCCGGGAATCGAACCCGGGCCAACCGTGTGGCAGGCGAGTATTCTACCACTGAACCACCGACGCTTTTCTTTCTTTATTGTATGAATATACACAGCAGTAAAATATCGTAGTTGCCGTGCCCCTTGGCAGACAACCGTGTCTAATGGACTTTCATTAGAACAAGTTGGTCCATCAGACTCAATACATCATCCGCATAGTCCTGCTGCTTCAGGACTGCTCTTAATTTATACATATGTTCGACAAAATAATCACATACCGATCGTGCATCCAAGTCACAATGTCTAAAAGCCATTCTACTCCTCCAAATACTGTGAAGGCCCAGTAACATAATCTGGTCATACTGTGCAACATCCCTTTCATTGGTCAGGTACCGAATTCCGCGCGGTGTCAATGGCAAGTCTTTTTTTGGGGGGTTCTTTGCAAAACATCTCAGTAGAACACCGCATCCCAACAATCCAGGAACACGTGTGCTACCGTCTCTGGCTTTCTACACAAGAAACAGCTTGAGCCCCAAGGAACAAAAAGGCCCTCTTCCTTTAGCCATGTTTTAACTGGTAGAGTTCCTGTATGCAATTTGAAAAAGAATGTTTTAACGCCAGGTGCAACAGTCATCTTCTTAACTCGCCTGAGAACGTCTTTTCCAGAGCCTTCCCAGTGTAAGGTTCTGTACAGTGGAGCTGGAAACAACTGCTCAACAAGATCCTTGTATAGTCGCTTCGGTGTTACACTGGCTAAATACTCTATAGAGAACCGCACTTGCAAAATCCTGAACGACCAGATAACCCCTCGCAGGAAGCGAGACACTGTGTACCTCCGAACATTGCACGAAGAGACAATGAATTCTGGAAATGCACTAGATAGCATGGTTTGTATGAATGTTCGCAAAAAAGCGTCATTTTGGTCACGCAACAAACAAAACCTTAAAACCACCTGCCGTACATATAGATGCATAAGAGACAGTCCTCCGACCTTTACTCTCCGGAAGAGATTATCTCTGCGAATTCGTTCCCAGTTGGACGCCCAAAAAAAAAAAACAGTAAAAACCCGATGGAACTTATGGATATTGTTTCGTGCACAATATAATACTTGGAGTAAATACATGATCCTTGCAACAAGAAAGGTGTTACATACAGTTTGCACGCGCGAAAATGGAAAGATTACTGCCCATCAACCCTTTCGTCCTGTCCCGCATTTCTTCTGCTTTTTCATTCCAGTAATTGGTATTCTCCCTATATTTGTCCAGCGGGACTCCCAAATAAACTCCGGGAGTTGTAACCCATCGGACCCCGCAGAACAATTCTGGTTCTAAGTCCCATTGCCCATGCCAGACTCCGAGACATTTGTCTAAATTAACTGCGCTGCCAGTTTGCCTACAGAACCTATCCGTTATTTGTAACGCTCCTGCAACAATTTTGCGGTCTTGACAAATGACCGCTACGTCATCAGCGTGTGCCAGTATTCTCACCTCACATGCTCCCTACCTAAAACCTCGGATGTGCCCACTCGCAGTTATCATCCTACAAAAAGGCTCCAAATAAATTGCGAAAAGGAGAGGGGACAGTGCACATCCTTGTCGAACAGATGCCTTTACATCAATTCTTTCAGATAAGTTTGTTTATCATAATGCGTGTCGAGCAACATGCATAAGCCATTTTTATCCCTTTGAGAACAACTGAACCAATACCAATATGTTCCAATAGGCAGTAGAGTATTTCATGAGACACGCGATCGAACGCTTTTTCAAACTTAATTTGAACCATAGCCACTTTCTTATTTACAGCATCGCAGCACTCGAGCACGCTGCGTGCTACATGAATATTTTTAAATATGCTTCTTGTTTTTTTTTCACACGTCTGGTGAGGTCCTACAATAACCTTTATGACGTATTGCAATCGCTTAGCTAACACTTTCAGCAGAATTTTATAATCAATGTTTGTTAACGTGATCAGTCTATATGGTGTAACCTTTACCAGTGATCAGTCTATATCTTGTAACCTTTACCAGCTTGGCTGGGTCATTTGTCTTATGAATTAGGACCGCATGAGCATTGCTAAACGAAGGTGGCAGCCTGCCAACCACAAAACGCTCCTTGAAAAGCTTATAATGCATAGTGGCAAGGTCATATTTAAAGCTCTTATAAAAGGCCGCACTCAAACCGTCAGGTCCCGGCAACTTTCCGGCATTCAGTTCATCAATTGCTGTCACTATTTCGTCAATACGTAATTTGTTCTCTAGTTCTTCAGTGACGTCATTTCCTAATATTGGCATAAGTAGCAAAAAGGTTTGCCGAAACCCTTCTTAACTTGGTGCTTTGCTTGCAAACAGCTCACGGTAATGTTGAACGAATGCACTCGAAATTAAACTTTGATCATTGAGGATTTGTCCTTTGTATTCGATTACTGAGATCTCGTTCGAGTGCGCGTATCGCTTTTCATCTGTGAGCGCGCGTTTTTTTGGCGTTTCGCCAGTAAGCCATTTTTCCGTGCGTGCTCTTATCGCTGCCCCTCTGTACTTATGAGCATCTAAAACTTCTAGCCTAACTTTTACTCCCTTTATACCATGCATGAACATGTCCGGCGTTTGTACCTCTCCGCGTCCTAAATTCACTCCTCTCTCGCAGTTGCTATTCTTCTTTTTTTTCCTCATAATTTATTATGCTTGAACGCTGAATGGCATGAACTTTAACCTCCTGCTTAAAGCGTTCCCAAGATTCAATACATCCTGTTTCACTATTATTAAACATATTCATGCTTTCCTTAACTTTTCTTAAAAATATGTCGTCTTCTAAAAGCCTTGAGTTTAGCTTCCACATATCCCAGTTCATTTTTGTTTTACGCTGCTTCCTTTCTCCCAAAGTTACCGTAACTAGGCAGTGGTCACTAAAGGACACTTGCTTCACCTCATACTGCTCACAGGAAGGCGAAAACTACGGCGACACATATATTCTGTGCGTAAAAGAATGCGTAAAATGCGTAAAAAATGCGTAAAATGCGTAATATGCACATGTTTATGATTTTTCGCTAGGTCCATTACGTCCTCTAAGCTGCACTCGTTCAGGACATTCCAACAAATCAGCACTGATGTCTTTTACATCATTTCCATTTGAGCGATCTTTAGGGTTCAAAACACAATTGAAATCACCCAATAATATGAGCACTCGACTGCACTCAAGGAACGAACCTAACTGTACAAAAATTCCGCGGCGTTCCTTTTGTATCGTAGAAGCATACAGGACAACTCTCACCGCGAGTTTTTCGTATGTGAAGTCACACACGATAAACCGCCCCCTTGCACAAGTTATTATTTTTTCCTCTACTATGCCTATGTTTTTTCCTCAGGAAAAAACAGCATCGCGCCGACAAACCGGCCGCATGGCTTACACAAACATTGAGTCGTGACCGAAAACTAAGCACCATGTTATCTGTTTGCTGGTCATCCTCAAGTTTTGTTTCTTGAATAGCCGCGATATCTAGATCTAACTCGCCGAACAGTCGGTTCAATTGCACTTGCTTATGCTTCGAGGCAAGTCCTCGTACGTTCAGAGTGCCAACTTTTAACGGTTTCTTCAAGTAAGCCACAGCGTACACACAACAAACAATAGTGCTTACAAAGCGCACTGCTTCGGTCTCTCGTCGCGAGTGAGCGACGAGGACCGTGACAAGGCTAACTTGCCTTTCTTGGCTCCCAACCCTCTCCAATGCCTTTCTAGCCGACGAAGTTCTCGCTCTGTAGGCGTTGCCTTTTCGAGGTCACCAGGTCGCTTATTGGAAGCGACTGTCGCATCCATGGGCGCCTCGTAGTCGTGATCACCTGTAGTGCCCTCCCTCGTTGGCTCTTCTGGCGGCGCAGCAGCATCCGCCTTCTTGCCAGTCGCTTCTGCAGCGGGGCACCTTGTGACTTCTTGTTGCCAGCAGGCAGCCGGCTGCTGGGAATCAGGGCCGTCGCTTAGTCCTGAAGGGGGCCGGGCTCCGGCGTTCTCCAGTTCCTCCTGGTCCATAAGCAGCTCGCTTCCGCCGTCTTGCGGCGGAGCAGTACCCGTGGGCACACGAGCATACGTGCGGACGTATCCTTCCCGTTCGTGTCCGACGGACCGACACAAGCTTCACCTCGGCTAGCGGCAGTCATGTCGAATATGTCCCGTCCTCTTCCACCCTAGGCATATTAGTGGACGTCCAGGCACCACCACTAACACTTGCCCTCCGTAAAACTTGAACATGTGGGGTGAATCAACGATAGAGAGCCCCTCCTTCAGAACCATACGCACCAGCCGGGTAGTCGACTCGGTGTCTTCGAAACCCCGACTGTTCCACTGCTCACGAGTCACATCTGCCACATCTCCGATGTCTTCAAAAGCCGTCTGAACAGATTCTTTCGGCACATAGAAGAGCACCCAGTGCACCCAGAAGGGCACCCAGTGCACCTCACGTTTGTTTGGTTCAATGACTGCACAATAGCGTTTTTTCACTAGTAGTGCTCCTTCTGTCAGCAGTCGTTCCTTTGCTTCCGCAGTTTTCAGCTTCAACATCCACACATGCGACATTTGAAAGGGCCCAATGCCAGCCACGAAGGGTATAGAACACCGGCAGTTTCCAATTGCTCGCGAAAATCCTGTATGCGACAAGGCTGCCCGGCAATATCGCAGTGAAGGAAAACCGTAGTCTTCATTGCGTCTCCGTAGGCAGCGTAGGTAAAACTAAGCTATAGGCCACTGGTGGGCCTCGCTCACTGAAACCTCGGCCAGGCATGACCGATAACGAAGCGCGCTCAGAGCTTCCCATCACACGTCCGTACGGTGCGGTGGCCAGCAGTGAAATCACTTAACCACCAACGCCGATGGCAGGATGATGCACTGTCCGTCAATTCATAGAACAGCTTGTTACCCAACTATCCTGTTTAGCAGGTCATAGAGGCGGACGGCGTCTGCTGCGAACGCGCTCCGCTCTGCCGGGAGGAGCTCTCGCATTGCGGCGCTCCTTCAGCATAACGCATCACTAATACATAGGCCCCGCAACTAAGAAGGTGTGTTCGTAGCGATACGCAAATGCGTTCAGTGTGTTCGTTGCGATACGCATATGCGTTCAGTATGTTCGTTGCGATACGCAAATGCGTTCACGGCAAGGAAAAGTTCTCCCGAACATGTTCGAATGTCGCAGAGCACTCGGGCTGCAGCCACAATTCAAGCTCCTTGGAAATTCCCAATATATGACGAACGCACGCTGCACGGTTTACATTCCTCAAGTACAGACTTCAATACATTGTTAATGATAAATTTGCATCACATAGTTAATTTCAAAAATGCTACACTGCGAGGACGATTAGTTAGCTACTTTGCCTTCTCAATGATTTAATGAATTTTGTATTTTAACTGCACTGACTGCTATCAGTAAGAAATTGTTTTGCCGTGGTGAACCGTCTCAGGTTGAGGCGTAACGGCTTTGGTGATGTAGGGAAGTTTAGTTTATTGGGGTTTACCGTCCCGAAGCGACTCAGGCTATGATGGATACCGTAGTGAAGGGCTTCGGAAATTTCGACCACCTTGGGTTCTTTAATGTGCACTGACTTCGCACTGTACACAGCATATACATACTTTTGGCAGGTACTGAGGAGCCGCCATATCTATCCGAAAAAAAGAAAGGTTTCATTCTAAACTGAGACTTAAAAAGGAAGCCGCTTGATGGGAAACTTCGTCAACGCTATTTTCAAGATCAAAGAAAAACGCGACCAGTAGTATGATAAGATTTAGATTAGAAGTTATGTAAATAATGAATAGAGTTAGTTATTTGTCACATGCGATATCTTTCTGAAAACCATGTTGACTGGGACGAAAGAAATTTACTCATAGGTTCAACATCATGCTTAAGTAGGATCTTTAGTCATTGACCTTGTGAACACTATATACGGGGGACAAATTTACACTGATGACTTTGTGACGACGCATGAGCAGTCAGGCTCAGCCGCATTTGTATTGTCTCGCCTTAATATATTTTGGGGCTGGACGCCTGCTTCAGAGGGTAGTTTCGTCAGTTTTTCTGCAAATCACAGAGTGTCGTCATTCACTCTGACTCCAAATCTGCACTAGAGCGCCTGCATGGAGGGACTCCCGTTGATAATTTTTTTATCTGATCTCTAAGCTTACTCAGGAAGCTACAGCTCAAAGGATTAACGGTTTGCTTCCAGTGGCTATGTATACAATCTCAGGTTGGAGTTGCTGGCAACACGGCGGCAGGTTTTCCCCAAGAAGACCATCATATCCTTCTTCAGTGACTGCATTAAAGGACGAGAACATCGCAAGACAGCTAGGGGTGCATCAGTTTTCCGCCCTTCGGCCGCGTCTGCACCTCCCTTGCGTCACACGAGGTTTATCGCGCGACAGAACTGCTTTCGGGTATCGCCTGCGCTCGAGCACCGCCTATACGTCAGTATGGACGGACAAAATTCACCGCGCCACCTCACCCACGTGCGGCAATGTACAGCTGTGGGCGACGTGAACCGTTTCCTTTTATAGTGCCGCCAGCGTTTCTATGGCCAGCTTCAGACAGTCCTGGGCGCCATAAGGAGAGTGAACCTTCCATTGGACGACGCCCCTCGCGTCGTGTACTCTGAGGGTTCGTGAAATGAGAGGACAGTGGCCTTAGAGAACCGTCGTAGAGACACAGCAATTCTAATCAGTGACTCAGACGGCGCTATTGCCGATAGACCCCTGTAAGGCTTATCCAGCCACTACATAATCACGTACACTACCACCCGCCCTCACTATGGTTAATAATCGGGGCACAATCGTAGAGTTTCCAATTACTACCTAGTATTAAAACTGGCAACACCGCCTATGCGAGTTTCTTAAAGGGCATTGCATCCAAATGTCACGGGCACAAGGCCAAATGTCAAGGCCGGGTGCCTGCGGCGGAGTCAAGCTGTCATAGGACCCTGTACTATGGGCTCCCTGCCGTCATGTACTGCATGGTGGCGAAATAAAGATTATTATTATTATTATTATCCACCGTAGGAATGCCGGAAAGACAGCGCATACTACTTGGCTTGGCCTTAAAAAATAACTGCATCTGCAGAAGCACAACTTTGCGCAAATTATATGTTGCAAGGAAGCGTTGTTTTACAATCACTATGCCCAGTAATAAAATATTCTTACTGCAATGCATTGCAATAAAACGCAGAATAGCAGACGGGCTTAAACGACCACAGAATGAGATGGTGAGGAAAAGCTTTTTAGTCATGCCGCTGAATATAGCCAACCGTAGAAAATAATCATTTGCATTGATCCCACACTTTTCGAAGCAAATATTACTTCAAAAGAATTGTTAGCGCTTAAAATATTACGCTGCAGAAGCTTCCGTTTTCGTATTGTCAAAAACAAACTATTCATAGGTGTCATCTGCTATTTCTGGTTCGTGCCACATTTTCGTGTATAGGCTATTGTTGGTGCCATTAGAAACTTGCCCAGACCCTTACTTTTCTGTGATAAACTAGTTTGCATGTGCTAAGAGCCGGCTCTCACCTTATTGTGGCGCTACGCTTGCAGATTTTACGAAGCAAAACATCAATTAGGAAGTGGAAACCTGTCCAACCCGGAAGAGATGGCAGTGCTCATTCTGACAAGGGTAACGTGCGAGCATCTGCGTGAATTAATTCTTGAAGTGGAAGTCGTTCCTGCATGCAATGCACGGCCACGCCAGTCTTCGATATGGAGAAAACTCAACCCTCGGCGAGTACGGTCGAACTTAAGTCGAAGTACCTTCAGCTTTTGAAAGGTGTGTCTCCGGGAATTCTACGAGAAATGGGCAGAGTGGCCACAGCAGCAGGCTGTTGAGCTGTTGTTGCCTCAGAAGCGATGGCAGATACCCACGGTGGGGAGTCGTCAAGCAGCCAGTTGTCAATCCCAAGAGCTGTAATCCCGGCATGCCTCGGGCTTCCATGGTGAAGAAGTGCACAGCTGCCAGCTTTCCCTGTAGTGAAATGTACGAAACTCAATGGGCTCAGCACAGAAGCCAAGCAGTAACTATTTAACTCTATTTCCTTGCCTGCATGCGAACTTCCAAGGAACAGCTAAAATTCAGCTCGTTAACGATCTCATGATACTAAAACTTGGCAAGTGATTGGGCATACGGTTTTCAATACCACAGTTTTCGAATCCGAACTTAAGAATAAAAGTGTTATTTTATCGTCCAGCCAATTTTTCTATGCAGTGCGACCTGCCCCGACACAGATATGTAATTAAGAGAAAAAATAGAGACAAAATTTCTACAATAGGCAGTTTAAAAATTAAGAATGCATTTCACTTTGAATGCCAACAAATATCGTTGTCTAAGCTCGGGACACGTGGTACTCCACGTACACGTGGAGCTCCACTAGATATAACAAAGGTGCGGTTTCCCGTCGAAGCTTATGCAAGCCTGTGACAGTCATACCCTCTTGCCGCAATGGGAGATAGGGGGTTTACTAGCTTTTTTGATTCTTTGTGTAAATAATGTATATAGTATATTTATTTTGCATATATAGTGTTCACTTTTAATGTTTTTATGCAGTGTATATTTATTTTATGTAGTGTACTATTTACCTCCCCCCATGTCTTTCTTCTGTCCCCTCACCTCTTTTATTTCATTTCTCCCACCTGCCTGCTATCCTTTCTTTCCGCTGCCCCAGCTCAGGTGCCGCCGCACGTGATGGCAGATGCCGGGGTTAGCAAAAATCTTTTACCTTCCGTTTATGTTATTTTAAATAAACCGCTAGTGTTATTTTAAATAAACCACTACTGCTACTAGCTTCGGCTATTCGTCAACAATATTTCGGAAGTTTTTCTCCTTTTTAATGAAATAAATAACAGAAAGGAATCCTGTGCGCAACTCACGATTTCTTTAATCTGAAAAAGAGTGTCATATGTCTTTAAACAGATGTGCATAGAACTACTACGACGCTCATTTTGTGCGAAAATAACTATTAAAGACAATTTGTAGAATGCGCCTGTGAATTGCGCGGAGTGTGAGATAGCTTTCTATGACTGCTCAATATCTTTTCATTGCATAAACATAAATAGGGTTTCGCCATTAGTACTGCAAAGATCTGGTGATGTTCGACACGAGTTCTTATTAAGACGGGAAGTTTTCTGCGTACATTACAGGCTGACGTCAACGCATGGCAGCTTGCTTCAGCTAATCTGGTACGGTTCATAAGCGTCAGAATTCGTGGAATTTGTTTCTCCCCGCCAGAGAAAAAAAGAACTTTCTAGCTCGAGTTCTCCCAAGAAACAAGGATATCTTTCCATAATAATAAAAGTGCCGGATTTAAAGTTTGGACCTACCAATACGTCCAACAGGAACTTAACATGTAGCCAACTTCAATGATCACGAAAAGAGCTGCAAATGCGTCCTGCGTGTCGTGCATAATCGCGCACTCTCTCTCTCTCAATAAAAAAAAAAACGAAAGGCCGTCACCGCACCTACCTTTAAAGGCGGTAGCTCCTCAACATATATGTTATTAACAATGCAGTAACTTCTTTCTAACAATTGCTACCTCCAGAAGGTAGCAACAAGTACAAGCTTTTATTGTTTAATTTATTTACTTATTTACTACACTGCGAGCCCCAAGGTAGGCGATGGCGGGGTGGGAAAATACATGAGTAATTACCAAGACAGTACACAGTTTAAAAAATATTTGGAAAAGGTCACTAAATATAAAATGTTAACCACGTAAATGAGAGTGCCATGCATTCAAAAGCAGTAAAAGATACGGAACAGACTTCACATACTAAGCTCAAACAAAGCATGAAATTCATCCACGCCATGCACTTGAAACCACATACTGTCAAGGCCGTTCCACTCTACTACCGATGTTTTTATCTCTGCAAAGAAGTGGTGCGAAGTACCTCTAGTTACACTTTCTACACACCCTCATTATTAATCTGGGTCAATGTCATTTTCCATAAACGTTCGTCCCCTAGCAGAGGGAAGCATCTGCGTGTACACCTGCAGAAACAATCGCAAAATAAAATGCACCCGGAGCGTGGTTTCAAGTCTGTTTTCGGCTGGTATAGCTTTTTAGGCCACTAATGGCGAGTGACAACAGAAATCAAAGAGAAGTACATAAACATAAAAATATCAGCATTCGAGCTCAATGCGTTTTGACAGGGAACCGGGGGATCTCACTAGGCCGCCGCAGTAGACCATCCAGTTTACGAAACGATTGCTTTTATACGAAGCACCGAAGGTGCCCGGGTGTACCGGCCACATTTTAGTTTATTGAATTTTACAATAAGGCATGGTGATCTTGGTGATATCTGCTCTTGCAACGCGCTGCCGTAAGCCTTAAAGTGTTCCAGGATGGCTGAAATCTCGTTTTACTGACATGGGTAGTGCCGAATAGTGTGCACTTCAGGAGTACTACCCAACCGCAAATTAGTAATCGTTTTTTTTTGTCACATAAAGAATACACGATATAAAATTGGAAGGTTGCTATAAAAGAAGGAAACAGATGTTTTTCTTCGTTTTTTATGCATCAGTTTGCCCGATTTCTGGTAACTGGCTGCTGCACACTGCAATGACATCAATCAGCTATGTTGTCTCGAGTGTTCCATTTATCAGTGCATGCCACAGCACGTTTTAACGCGAGAGCGTTAAGGAGCTCGTGTAGCACAAAAGCCGGTGTCTGCATCGGCGGCGTTGGCCGTGAGCGAAAAATCCTCCGCCTCGCAATGTACCCCACTGCCCCAATAGATAGCACGCGACGGCATTACGCCGCCGTTCCCCGAGTAGAGTTGGGCCCGGCTGCGAGGCTAGTGCGGCAGCGCTGCCGTAGGCTGTGCCCGACTAGAGTTGAGCCCTGCTGGGAGGCTAGTCCTGCCACCGCGCAGAGGGAGGCTAGCCGGCGATCCCTCTCCTGCGCGGTGCTGCTGAGACGCGGGCGCTCCCTCCCCCTCGGGCTCTGCGCTACATGGTTTGCCGCTCCGCGCGTCCATTTTACCGTTCGTAGCAGAGAAGGCGTCGCGCCGAACGGGGGATGGCGTTCCATAGACTCCCTGGCAGTGCTGCAAACACTGTCGCGTTCCACTCCTTAAAGGCAAACCTTAAGCGCCCTCTCATTTTTCCATTCGAGGTAGCAACGCATATTTCCTAAAGCGTGCTACCGATGTCATTTATTGCCACTGCTGCCTGTGAAATAGTAACAGGCAAGAAGTAGTAGCAACATCAGTAGTTATTACCTATTTACAACGTTTTTTTTTTCCAACTGTGTAGGCGCCGGGCCGCAAAGGGCTAACTTGCTCTCGGCGTACTGAACCGAATGAAACGGTACATCCGCTATCGTGGGCGTGCCGGAGACCGCTGTTCAGATCGGCGAACTCGGACCTGGCCAGAATTCCTAGAAGGCCAACGTGAAGGCGGATGAGTCTTCGGGAAGAAACGCTGCGGCGCGGAAAGGGGTTCACCGAAGCAGCGGCGGTGTCAAGAGGTCGAGTCTGCCCTCTTCGGGTCGCCGGACTGAGTGATGCTGTTCACAGGTCACGCGGGGATGTTAATTGGAAGACGGCTGCAACCTCCACAGAGGTCCCACGCATCGAAGAACAGGCAGGGGAGACAAGGTCGTTTTTTCACCTGCCAGGAGACGGCTTAACATCTCTTTCCTACGGTGGCGCTGAACCCGCCACACTGGTGAAATCGACTCGGCAGTGTTTGATACGTTTTTTCTCTCTCCCACGTGCTGAGAATCTGCGTGCCATTCCTTTCCCACGAAGACACCAACCTAGACGCAGTGGTGACATCCACACCACAGTGTTCGAGGACTGTCTTTCTCCCTTTCCATCGACCGAGTTGCGAGAAAGCATCAGCATCGTCCGCTGCCGTAGGCGGCACCACAAGTGTCTACGACTGCTCACTTGTTTGAACATCGTTCTCCGAACCTTATTCCCCAGCCAGGGATCTGGGTAATACGAAGGTTATGTAACGGGCTGCCGGTTTGTTACCGAGACACTCCTATATCGACTGTAAATATACATAAATAAACCTACTTTACAGTTTACTTCTTAACGGAGTCCAACAACGTCCTGCGGATCCCGGATCTGCGGTGCTGAAAGAGTCAGTCAACCCAAGGCCCCTCATCTCCAGCACCGCATAGCGTTCAGGGAAGCGTCTGTAAACGAGCTGGGATGCGGCTAGCCAGTAACAAATGGCGGTGCTTTTGTCCCCAGTGGTACATCAATGCCGGTTTATGCTAGCTAATTGCAGCGCCAAGCCCAAGCTATGACACTTATACTAACACAACACAAGCAGTGTGTTGCGTGGTCATACACAGATTTATCTTTGTATGACCACCTAGCCCGCATCAGTAATATGGTTTGGTTTTGTGGGGGTTTAACGTCCCAAAGCAACTCAGGCTATGAGATACTCTGTAGTGAAGGGCTCCGGAAATTGGGGCAACCTGTGGTTATTTAATGTGCACTGAAATCGCACAGTACACGGGCCTCTAGAATATTCCCTCTATCGAAATTTGACCGCTGCGGCCGGGATCGAACCCGCGTTTCGGGTCAGCAGCCGAGCGCCATAACACCACTGAGCCATCGCGGCAGCTTATATCAGTAAGATGGTCTACTAAGCTTATCAGCGCTCAGTAGCACAAATACTTGACATCATTATGAAATAATAGCTAGTCATTCTGTTTTATGATGGAAATTTTTAATTTCTTTAGCATTGAGCTTGAGTACAGATGCCTCACACTGCAGGCTGAATACTCGTAGCGTTAACGTCTTAATTTTATGTTTTCGCGTTACTACCTGTTTCACTTATCAATGTGAGAGATGTGACAGCATTCGACTGATATGCGGCCGATACTGCGGGCTTTATGTAAACATAAGCAAGAATGAAAATAACTACTCATTTTCTTCCCATTTATTGAAAACAAAACACAGGAATATTCCCCATGGTTTCTTGGTTTCACTTTCTGTTGGCTCTTTTCACATGTGTGTCATTACGAGATCCTTATTTCTCTACAATTCTCTGCTAGAAAGCTATGAATCAAGTCAAACTTAATAATGAGTCACTCCGATGCTACAAGCCAGGCAAATTTGTTAAGTCAATAACACACATTAAGTGTTGTCCGCCCATCTTCTATTGTGCTCCGAGGGATACTTCTATTCGTGTGGCGCCATCTACTTTCGCCACGGAGAAGTGGATCGTCTGTGCGCAGCAGACAGTGCCTTATATAAAGACGGATGTTGTCTAATGGCCGAAGCTATGTATAGAGAAAAGCTGCCTGCACTGATGTGCTGGCGTCGGTGGTTCAGTGGTAGAATACTCGCCTGCCACGCAGGTGGCCCGGGTTTGATTCCCGGCCGACGCAGAGCATTAGGGAGGGCACTTAGAACTACCCACGTGCTTTGAATGCGAAAGCATTGTGTCATAGTGAGTTCTGTTGCGAAGTTAATTAAATATTTCTTCCTTTCTGATGACACACCTACTCATTAGCATAGTGTCGTAAGAAAACGCATTGCACAACGTTCGCCTTTAGCAACCGTCGCAAGTTCCAACCTCGTTGGGCACTGCTCTTAAGTATATTTATAGTCCTGACTGGACTTCTGCTCTTAGACGCAAAAGCGCATTACCCAGCGCAAGCACTGGCAGCTTCCTCTTCAGCAGCTCCACCTTGCAGTAAACCGAAAAACTTTTCTGAGAAAGATTAAGAGCGCGGTTAACTGCGCTCATCTCCATAGATTTTGTGTCGCTGTGGATTTGTGTTGCGGTTTTCAGTGCATAAGAGCAGTTTGAACCTCCTTTTCTCAAACGAACGTTTCTTTCTTTCTTTTTGTGCACCAAATATGTACAGGACGAAAACTGATATCCGCCTTCTCTGGGCGTGTGCGTTCTGTTCTAGGTGGCTGTTCGAGACGCTTTAGAGCCAGAATCACAGTTTAACACGCTGCGAGACTAACCGGAAGACAGAAACTATACGGTGAGGAGCTGCGTCATTGAAAGATGGAATTATGCAGCCTTGTCTAGCTTGGGACAACATGGCAGACGAATTTGTTTTGGTGACGCTGGCACAGGATAGCCTAAAAGCTGATTACTGTGTCACAATACTTTTCTTTTTTATAATACTTTAAAAAGTTTTGTAGTATGCAGTTGTGCACACCGCGAACTCGCAGTTTTTCGTCGACTGTGATCTAACGAGCACTGAATTATGGCTTTTCAGTAGAATTTAGCATCTTAAAACTTGCAACAAGGACGGTCTTTTTTTACGCTAACTAGCGAACGCAGCGAAAAATACTTTACAAGACAGCAAACTTGGTAGCAGGCCTTCGACCATTTTTTCTGCTGACTGATTTTGCAACTTAAGATATTGTCTTTTTTTTATATTCCTCACGGCGTGCGCATCTTTGAAGCAAAAAAGATTCAGCGATACCTAGGCTATTGGTCTCATAAATCTTTATGTTCTGACTTTACAGTTGCCAACTTTCCTGACAGCTTGCAAGAAATCTTCTAGATGCGTGTGAAAAATTTCCCATCAATATTTTTCGATGGAAAACTAATTGGTTTTATTGCGGCCCCTTTGGCTACTTAGGCATGCATATATTTCTTTTCACTTTAAATGAAAAATCGCGCCTCTATGGGTAAAGAAGGGGCAGTGACACTGGGAACAAAAAGTAAGAAGCACGTGCGTCTGCCGGCAATCGAACCCAGGCCACAAGTGTGGCAGGCGAGCCCCTAGCAACCCAGCGCATCGGCCCAACATTGGCAAAACATTGGCAAATAGTGGTCCTTGGTAGTCTTTTCCAATACACACCAAACAATCGGCCGATGCTTTGTGATGATTCGCGCATTCTACCACTGAACGACCGATGCCACAGGGAAGCACACTAAGCGGACCTCTATTAAAAGCTTGTCTGACTGCACAACGACAGGTTTTATGTAGGTCAGTGCGCGTCGCGCCCAGGGGTTGGCTTTCACCATGCAGGTCGGTAAGAGCGCCGCTTGAACTCTTTAGAAAGGCGGAGAACTAAAAAAATATTCGATATGAAGCTCACTGGGCCGACTTCTCGCTCATTTGGGTATGTCACGAGACAAATTCATGGGAGAAGTCTAACAGTTTTCTGCACACAGACTAATTGAACACTGTTGTGCTTTTTCAGAATAATCATTGCAGTAACTCGGTTAATGTGCTCTCTTCCAGCCAAACCTGATGCTGGTCTTACCTGACCAGCATCATACCAAAGCTGATCGCGGTCTATACTAGACACTGAGCTGGAGGACGTCGGATTAACTTCATCAACTCAGGGAATATAGTTTGCCTGATGGACTGCAATATCGAAAAATATTTTTGTTAGGTGCCATGAAATAATCAGGTATTTTTATAATAGCAGTTAGATAAGCCATGTGGTCCGTGGCTGTGCAACTTAGCGATGTCGCTTCGGAAACTAAAGCGACTGCCTCAACAGCTTTTCATCCTAAGAAGAGAAAAACGGGTTATTCTCGCAGGACTGGCGACTGCAGCGCCGCCGTTCTGCTGACCAGCCTGCTCCTTCCGCGCTCACGGCAGCCTGGTTACTTCTGGCAAAGACGGTACATCCCACTTTGCTTTCATAATGCTGGAAATAACATGTCACTTTGATGTGCCCTTGCCTTTCTTTACCGCGTAGAGGCAGGGCGGCAAAATGGGACTTTCAACAACTGCGTTAGCTCTAAAACTGAAAGCTTCATAAAAACAGTGGATGCTCCATCACCTTCAGGCAATTGTTAGAAGCTGTCCGGATATTCTTCTGGAAGTTGCGTTGGGCTATTTTCTCCAACACTGACTACGGGAACGGTGACAAGGTCTCGAGAAAAGATACACGAACCTGTTTTGTTGTGGTGAACTATGTGGATACGCAAAAAAAAAATCGGTCTACAACGTGCTTCGCATCGATAACGCCACTTTAGGAATGCATGCGTGCTGTTCAAAGTTGTGTCCTGCATACGCTAGGAAGAATTAACCCAAAGAATGCTGTCGCTAAAGAAAAATGTATACGAGTACACTTGTTTCGTTACGCCCCTTGTGAGCATCCAGCGAGGATATAAGGAGCACGACATGCCTGCTTACTGTGATCTCCTCTTACCCGCGTGTCCGATCAAGCATTTGTTTTATGTTTCATTTACTTTATGCCAGTGAGAAGTCAACCAACCGTGCGAAAACTATCACACTCGAAGAGAGAAACGCGGACACTACAAGTCCGTGCGAGCACTCACAAGAACGAGGGTGGCTACGAATGTGCGCTCGAACGCAGCAGAGAGCGCACCACAGAGTAAGAGCTGCAACGTTTTCACCGAGTATCTCTTTTGTCATCCAGCGAAGATATTATGCATTGATAAGTAGATAAAACTGACCAGTCTCATTGGGTCTTTCGCTTTCCTTCTTGTTCTTCGCTGCGCACTAAATGAACTCCTGTTTTTAGCAACGCTGTTGCTAGTATGGCGCTATATGACCTGCTGGGCAAGTTGCAGGGAGCACTGGCGGTATCTGTTGCTGCAGCAATCGTTTGAGCGCACGTGGCTCCAGCGAGACGCCTACGCTTTCAATCTTGACTTTCACGCAACCCTCTTCAGTCTTCACAAAGCAGTTGTAGTTAGGGAACCACTTGAGCATTAAGTGTTATTAAGCAAAGTATTTTTACCTGAGCGCTAAGATTGTAACAACAGTCGTAATGAATAAGTGCAAACTTGAAGACGAGGTAAACAGAGCCGTCTGTATGCGAATGCCCTGCGTAACATATTGATGTGGCGCACGACCACATGCAAAAGCGATCTCTCTCACAGAGGCAATGCCTATGTTTTTTGGTAAATAGAAGGGTAACGTTGATTTCTTGCATACGTTGGTATTACTCTTATGTTATCTTATGCCCTGAGAAGAATTTCAGCTGCGCGAAAACCTAAGCCTGTTTATTGCCATGCACAGAAATACTTATCGATATGAATTTGCACAGCGCCATTCTGCAGGCACAAACTCAAACGCTTTTTCGAATAACTATAACAATAATAAAAGCTAACACTTAATGTGGCCATATGACCCACAAAGATGGTCACACGTCGAATTCCAGAGGTAGCAGCGAGAAAGTATGAACAGCTATGTTGTCTGCGAGGGTCCGGATAATCATAGACGTTGAATACGGCAAGCTGTACTGCTCAGCCCTCTCATGTCACGTTTTACCTGGAACTGCAATACACTCGTGCTTCGTCCATAGGAACACGCTGGTTGCCGGACAGAACTGTCCATGAAGCCAATATATGTGTTAGTGCACTAAAATACTGCTTTTGAAAGTAGGCGAATAGAGCTTGTCAGAGCTGAACAAGCGACACCCTACGTTTTTATTGCCAAAAATGGCCGCTTTAAAACGCGTATAAGATGTAGCATACGGCAATGGATGCCACGGGTTTTTTCTTACGCTGACAGCCGCATTAAAAAACAAATTTCGTGCGCAATAATTTCGTCAAATAGACTGAAATTATCAACCACTTGATCTTGTGCTTTTAAAACGTCAATCAGCTTTGAACACTTTCTAAATAGGGCATCCCTATCGCCGCAGTCAGCGACATTGCGGTGCAACGCAGGACCATTAGTATTACAACCTGCAACCATCAAAAAGAAAAAAAGAACCATGAGCGCTTTGACAGCCAGGGCATTCTATTTAGTTCTCTTCGCAAAACCGCAATATGTCATACAGGTAGTTGCAAGTATGCGTCCCATCGCCATTCATTTCCAGCGTAAGAGGGGAGAAAAACTAAGTTTTCATTATATGTCCTTAAATGACGCAGCAAGGCCCCAGAACTATGCCACGAATGGGAAAATTTATCTCTATTCTTTTTACTCAACAGTGCTGGTTCAGCATACTAATTCAAGTCAGTAATTTTTTTCACTTTCCGCTACTCTTCTTGGAAAACGCTTAGAAGCGCACTTTTAATTTTGATACCAATCGAGTAACTACTGAGCTTCCTTTTCTTATTTTGCAAAGGATACAGGCATAACTGTCTGACGGCAGACCCTTCCAGAGTTTAAAGAGGCTGTGCGCAACTCTTCATACATCCGCTGTAAATTTAAAAAAATTAAAAATGCGTCGGCCGGGAATCGAACCCGGGCCACCCGCGTGGCAGGCGAGTATTCTACCACTGAACCACCGACGCCAGCACGTGTGTGCAGACAGCGTTTCTCTATACATAGCTTCGGCAATTAGACAATATCTGTCTGTATATAAGGCACTGTTTGCAGCGTCCAGACGATCCTCATATCCGTGGCGAAAGTAGGAAACTCGTATTCAGAGCTGGCTCTGTTTCGCAACAACGCTTTCTTTTTTTATTTAGGTCAGCAGAAGCGGGGCCCAGATGATGCGTTTTCCTGCGCGGCAGGTGTACGAAGCGACGAGCGCTGAGTCGTCTATGTAGGTAGTAAATGACTCAAAGAATTGAATGCCGCCCTGCCTGCACAAATATCTTTACCGAACTTAGAATTCTCAGCGGCGTCACGGCCGTGTTCTGCACTGTAGCGGCACTACGGAGTAACCATGGCTCGAGGTGCAGCGCTGAATTTCAAAAAGTTTTTTTCTCGCTTAAAATAAAAAGAAGTCTCCGATAAAATTCGCCCAGAAACACTACAAACTAGCTATCAATAGGGCCACATTTCATATTTCTAATAGAAACGCCTCTGTACGAAATTTGCGGCCGATAATGGGACACAAGACTTTTTCCAAGTCCGGCATTCTTTTCTGAAATATATTGTGTTCGAATGTAGTTTGAGCCATTTAATTAGATAAGAAATGTCGTAGAGAGCCGCTGAAAATTATGATTTTGCTCACGAATTCCGCGAAGCAGTTTTAAACAAATAGCAAAAACGGTGCTTCTTCGGGTAAAATGATAAACTAACGCAGCGCAAAAAACCTCATTCTGAACATCTCATGCTGTGCGATAAAAAGATGCAATGAATATGCATTATCTATAAAACCTTATGGAGCGAAGAACAAAATAATATGCTTTGTAAATTTTTTACAGACCAATTGTAAATTTTTTACAGACCAACTGTTGCACTCGCCCAAGCAAATCAAACGGCTGTCGCGTAACCAGGGAATTTTCTCACCCAACGTTTTAAGTGTAACTATTTTAGACGGTGTAACTATTTTAGACGGTTCAGTAAGAGCAACAAATTGGTGGAAAAGACATAAGGAAGATGAAAAACAATTCACTTGCAAGTTAATTAGTGAGCGTAGGCGAATTTCGCAAGGCAATTATTGTCTACCAATGTTTTATGCACATCGTCTGAAAGCAAAAGTACATTAAGAATATTTTCGTGTCTCTACTCCAAGCGCAACATTTAATGACTCATTCTCAGAGATTTCCGCGCTTGGGTGTTCAATCTACACCAATAGCTTGAGCATAAATGGCTTCTGAGGCAAGCCTATCTTTTCAATCCAACGCTGCGACGAGCAGCGGGACCCGCGCTTTTTCACTAACGGCGGCGCAGCGCATTCTGTAGACTCCATTGTTGACGCATGCCCTGCTCTGGCGGCTTCGAAGCACGTGTGTATGCACCAGGCGGTGACTGAAAGTTTCGCCAAAGTTCGTTACGTTCGGCTCCTTGTTGTCTCTCTGTTCTGGCGCCGAAGTCGCCTGCAGCGCATCGAAAATGGGAGCTGAAAGCATTTCATACTTAATAAACAGTCAGACTAACGCACTCTAGTCACAGCTTCAGACGCTCTGAGTGTACTGGACACAGTGGACGCTCCATATTCACGCTTTGTGCGAAGTCTGTGGCTCGCCTAGAAAGTGTTCTTAATTTGTTTCTGACGGGCTAAATATTCGCCGTCGATTTCTCTATTACAATTACTTTCTGCTGTAACGTGTATCGTGCGATAATAAAGTGAATACTTTGTTCCAACGTGCAATAAAAATGTTACTCCTCGTTATATTCATCATTATCACCCGCATTACATTCACAGCAGGAAGGCTGGCTCTCATAGTGCACTTCGATTCGTGCGCATCGAGGCTATGAGACTGATCGTAAAAAGTAAAGATGCGAATGGAGAACGTGATACCCCCCCTATGATTACGCTCCCCCCCTCCCCCAGTTACCATAGAGAGATGACGCAGATTGGTTGCTTTTGTCGAAGCTTAGGCAAGCAAACGTCTATCTGTTGAAACTAAAACACCCGACGCTTCCCTGACGGCCTGGCGACAAAAGAAATCCTGTCTGAACAAGGCCTGAAACTTATCACCTGCCCATTTGAGCTCAGGACAAAACTTGAAGCAGGTTGTTAATTTTTGCTACCAGTATATTGTACACAGCTGCACATGCGGTCCTAAGCACTGCCTTCCTTCCGCCTATATTGACTTCATGCGTTTGATATAACCTCTCGAAAAGATGTTCTTACCGTCCCTATGGATATCGCTCTCGTGATAACTTTCGAACGGCTGACGAAGAGATACAGCTGGCATCGTGTTACAGCGAATATGGCTGAGAGGAGTGAGCTTAAGATCCTATACTTACCGTATGACCGGTATGGTTGCTTTAATGTAACACACTTCTTAATTATTACAAACAGCTTTCTATTCCTCGGAATGTTTCGGTTGCGCTTTCACCATGAATAAGGAATGTGCTACGCTGCGTAGAATCATCCTCAATCTGTCTCAAATAACATTCGGCCCTTTTCGTTCTGAAAAGGCACAGCCCGTGCTCAGCGTAAATGAAATGTACGGCTTGACCCACACCGAATAAAGAAATAGAACTGCAGCGGGAAAACCTCCAACGCACCATTTTTCTGGACCAAAAATGTTTAAAAAGGGCCCATTGTTGAAATGAGATTGGCCTCCTCATTGCCAGCTGCATCCTCCAAGAGTCACTCGACCCCTTTCCCTATTTCCCTTTTCTCGCCGCAAAGGGTAACATAGGCGGAATGCGGACTGAAGCACACACCTCGCGCAATGATTCCAGATACAAATGGAAGTACAATGGTTCTGCTTCCTCTTAGGCGTCGGGGTAGTAGTTCTTAAAAACTCGCCTGGCACACGAGTTGCTCAATTTCCCTCGTTCCTCTGTTAATTCTCTTCTATATGGGCATTATTTTGTCCATCGGGAGCTAACGTTAAGCGTGGCTCCAGCCTCCGCTGTTAATGTTAGGTGGCGAAGGCTGTGGCCGTTCTTGACCAACTAATATAATTTTTTAAATTATATGCCTGGCGCCATCTGTCGTGGTGTCATCTGCCCGCGTTCAAGAGAAGCACAAGGAGCAGCGAACAAGATCGGGACACACCTTTGGGCGCAGTATCAGCACCTGAACATAGTCTTATACCGTTGCTGTTACAGCATGTAGATTATATTTTTAATTAACGCCTTCATGTGTCTTCGATTAGTGTGGTGACCTGCGCCAACAGGAAGGCGATTCTAGTTTGGCTGTTAGCAAGTGTGAGAACAGGTTTAATAACCCAATTTTCAAGGTATTACTGGAAAAATTCATGGAAAAGACAGAGTCCGGAGTTCCCGGGTTCGAACCCGACCGCGGCGGCTGCGTTTTTATGGAGGAAAAACGCTAAGGCGCCCGTGTGCTGTGCGATGTCAGTGCACGTTAAAGATCCCCAGGTGGTCGAAATTATTCCGGAGCCCTCCACTACGGCACCTAATTCTTCCTTTCTTCTTTCACTCCCTCTCTTATCCCTTCCCTTACGGCGCGGTTCGGGTGTCCAACGATATATGAGACAGATACTACGCCATTTCCTTTCCACAAAAAACCAATTATTATTAAATTTTACAGCGTGAAACGAGGGATGGAAGCGTATATCCTAACATGAGTTTGGTGGCGCACGATTAAATGAGTAATCAGAATGAACGAACCTTCCGGCACAATTTTAGATGGACTCGAAGGGGCAGAAAGTTTCTACTGAATGGGGTCCCAAACTGCGGATTCATAGTCCAGTTCTGGACAAGAGATTGTTAAAAAGCACAGGAGTTTTGCAGTGGGAGGTGCCAGTTCTAGGTTATGATGTAAAAACAAAGCTCGCGGTTGGCGTTATTCGTAATGTAAGAAATTTACGGTAATTAACCAAGAAAATGAGAAGTACTGACGAAGGAAAATGATACGAATTAACTATACCTAACGGTTTAGTAATGCAGATAAAAAAATTACCGACTTTTTATTGACATCTGGAGAGATGAAGCGCTAGTTGCACCATGGTTCGATATGGTTGAAGTGAGTTTCTAATATTAAGGTATCGTTGCCGGTAGTGCTAAATGAATCAAATACGCTGTCTTCAGCGAAATATCATACAATGGAAATAATTCTTGTCGCAGATCATTAGTGTAAATCAGAAAATGGAAAGAACCGAGTACTGTACATTATAGCACACTAGAAGCATAGGCATGTCAATTAACATATGAGTACTCCTGAAGGTTAGTGAGCAGGCATCATATCCACCCGTGAATGAGGGAGATGATAATCAAAATGAAAGGGAAAGGAAAAGCCGCTTGAGGAGAACTTCGTAGAAGCTTTTGTTAAAAGTCCAAGAATAATACGTCCACAGGTATGTGTAAGATTACACTGGAAGTGATGTCAATAATCAGGAGAGTTAGATGTGCGCTACATGACATATCTTTCTGAAAATGATGCTGACTTGAATTAAAGAAATTCACTGGTAGCTTCAACAGCATGGCAGGTGGCAAGACCAGGTGACTACATACGCCTGATGCGCGACTGGTACTGAGCGCATCGTGTATACAAAACCAACAAAAGGCTTTACAGGAAGTTAGGCTTAACAATGGTTTACTCTGAGACTCTATTTTGCGCATATTATTAAGTCAACAACACCCTTTAAATGTTATCCGCACCACATACGTTAGGTTCGAGAGAATACCTCTGTTCCTCCTGCGGCGCCAACTATACTTTCCCCACGCTAAAGGTCGTCCGCGCGCTGCAGGAACTGACCTACACGAAGCCGGACGTTATCCATTGACCGCGCCATGTACTGAACAATTCTGCGCTCTGATATCGGCGTCAGTGGTTCACTGGTAGAATACTCGCCTGCCACGCGGGTGGCCCGTGTTCGATTCCCGACCGACCGCACTTTAACGTGACTCTATGGCTAGAGCCGCTTGAAATCATATTACGCGATAAGGGGCACAGCTCTTTCGGTCGAAAAGCTGTTGGCGTAGTAGTAGTCGGCCCCGCGTGTCGGAAAAAATTGGGGGCTGCGTAAAAGAAATTGTGTCATCGTAATTTTGGGTTCTAGTGATTGATGATTGCAGGGTGTGTGACAGGCGATGACGAGGCTATGAAATGATTGCCATTAATTCAAGAAATCAAAGAAATAGGAAATAACCGGGTTGAAAGGTGTGAAAATGGTCTGTATAAAAATTCAATGCTTGCTGATGCTAATTTAAAAAATTTATGATGGGTGATTGATGAATCCCTCCATTACCCTTCCCTTACGGCGCGGTTCAGGTGTCCAACGATATATGAGACAGATACTGCGCCATTTCCTTTCCCCCCAAAACCAATTATTATTATTATGATTGATGAATCAGTTAATTGAAACAATTAAAAGGAAATAAAAATGCGTTCAAAGGTGTCAAACTGCTCAGAATTGAAGGCTTAAGCCACTGCGCTAACACGTCATAGCCTTAGGGCGGGGCTTAGTGTCCTTGCAATTTTTGTAAAGTGTAGTGCTCACTTATAAAAGGGAAAAAACAAATTATGAGTGTGTGTGGCAAGAAAAAAACGTGTTTAGGATTTCAAGTTCGCTAGATTTCCGTGTGGCATTAAGTTAAGATATTGCAAAAGAGCTAACCACTGTGTAAATTTCAACGTTTATTCAGAAAGTATTTTTAAGCTTCGTTGAGCAGGGTTTCCGTTGTGCGGATTCAGATTCATAAGGTCATTCATCAAATGAAAGGACCTGCGGGATATAAGGCTTCCTTTAAACCCTAATCATGACATGCAGGTGCAATCTAAAGTCAGTTAACTGTGATTAGTGACTGCAGTGGCCCGGTCAAATAATGATGCAATAAGGTGGTATCACTTCAATATTATCAAATTACGACGAATTTCCCTGATCGATCCAGAGCAGGTTTTCTTGCTCCGCGGCGGTGGATGAGAATTCCCTGGTCGATCTGGATCGTATTCGTCAGTTCCACTGGTCGTTTTGGTGCACCTCGCTTAGCGGCGAGACGCTGTCGCTTGATCGCCGAGAAGCACCGTATTTAGCCCTACCTGCTACGGTGCGGTGCCATCGCTTCCGGTCTGGAGTGACGGGGCGCATTAGCCCGCTTATAGCGTGGCTTAAGGCATGGGTTGCACCCGCGCAGCTGCGAGCGCGCCGAACTTCGTGAAGCACGAAAGGGAGCCTTGTGTATATATTAGTGCAAATGATAGCTCCGGGGAATATCTGGACCTCTACGAGAGCTTTGTCTAGAGAAGCCCAAGACATAGTAGGTACGTATTGAATTTCACGGAGTAGCGTACTGCATTCTAATTACGACGTTTACCCGTCGTCGAAGGCGAAGAATGCGGCGAGAGGCTTTCATTCGGAAAACCTGTTCGTCGGAGAGAGCTGCGATATTTAAAACGCGCACTGGCTTAAAATGCTGCAGGCGTTCGCACGTGCCAGTGAGAGATTAAGGTGCATGTGTCTCTTTTACCTTCAGCCATTTTCTCTGTTTCTTATGGACAGAACTTGGAGAAGTCAAACCCTTTCGCTGTATTTGAAAGTGTTCCGAAGTATTTCAATGCGGCTGAGGAGCGTCAGTTAAATTAGTCTTCGTAGAACACAGCAACATCTAAGGTTAGCGTTAGTCTATGCTGCTAACGCTTCGCCTCCATCGGGTGCTAACATGAACGCAGCCATATGCCTCTGCGCTGTTCGTGCAGCATTAGAGCCTGCCGTAACGAGGCTGCAGTATAGCCGCCGCTGCAACAGGAATTAATTGTTGGATCAAATGATCGATAGATAGACAGATAAAGAGGAGGAGGGAAAGACAGGGATGTTAACCAGAAAGGGGTTCCGGGTGGCTACCCTGCACTGGGGAAGAGGAATTAGGTGACCAAAATGAGGAAGAGAGAAAGGGAAAAAGTCATAACACACACACAAGCACAATGCTCTCACAATTTGTCGCTCAATCCAGTCGCACTCAAGTAGGCAAAGAGTGGCTTGTATGCCTTGAGTGCCGTCGACTGCTGTGGCCACGGACTGAGGATCTTTTGCTGTGTAAATGGGCGAGAATCGAGGCGGTCCAGGGCACAACAGAGTGTATGTCTTGCACACGAAAATGCAGGGCACTCACAGAGAAAATGAGCGATGGTCTCCTCACAACCACAGCTTTCACAGGCAGGACTGTCGGCCATCCCCATCCGGAACGCATAGTGGTTGGTAAAAGCAACACCGATCCATAAACGGCCTAACAATGTTGCTTCGCGACGTGCTAAGTTACGCGGAAGACGAAATGATCGAAGTTACAAACAAAAAGGATGCGTCGGCCGGGAATCGAATCCGGGCCACTCCCGTGGCAGGAAAAATAAAAACTTGTTTCGCCTTTTAGTGGCCTAAATTTCCGTCCGGCGTTACGTTAACATATTGCAAAACAGCTAACCACTGTGTAAATTTCAGCGTTTATTCAGACTGTTAATAGACTGTCCGTCTTTTAATAAAAAAGCTCTCTGAAGGATTCCAACCTTCAGCAAACCCGCCCGCACAGTAACACGATGGTATAATGTACCACATATTTTTTATTATTAATATAGGGAAGCGCTTAACCTAAGAACGGACAAAACGGACGAAACAAGAGACACCGAGATACCAAGAAATAATAAACGACCAACTAGCCCCTTTTAGAGCACTGCTCAAGTATTTTTGCCAAAGGAACATAAACAGATATAAGTCTAACTGCAATGAGTCATACAAAGCCACTGAGGTGAGAGAGTTGAGCACAGAAGACAGCACTGTTGTGCGCAATACTTACTTGTCATGACGCACATAATTTCTGCAAGTTTTCACCATTTCAGCGACCCCTGATTTGGAGTCAGTGACGCTTACGACTCCAGCTAAAATAATTCAGTTAAATATTAGACTATGGGGGTGCAAATCGCAGTCCTAGCTGCTCGCATCATGGCCGCATCTGTCATTTAATAGAAAGCTCGTATAGCTTGCATCATTTTAAAAGCATGCTCGATTAAACTACTGTAATGTTGTTCAACAAGTCAAAAAACACGCGTACGCCCTTACGCAGCAATTCACCCGATGGAGCTACAACATCCTTGCACAACCGTGCACTTTTGAAAGGTGCATGGGTGCATTAAAGGCGCTAACGTGCTCAGTGCACTCTTAAAAAAAAACAAGAAAAAATAAGGACGTAGAAATAATGCCGTCATAACCGTTACACCTTTAAGGGTGAAAATGTTTTTACTGTAAAATTTATACCACACCGGAGGCGACGGGGACACAGGATAGGAATGTCCATTTGCAAAACATACCCCTGAAGATTAGTGAGCAAGCATCATATCCACCCGTGAATGGGGGATATGACAATCAAAATGAGAGGGAAAGGAAAATACGCTTGAGAAGAACCTTGTAAAAGCTTTTTTTTAAATATCAAAGTTCACTTCGACTTCATGTATGTGTAAGATAACACTGGAAGTGACGTCATTAAGGGGTAGAGTTAGTTGTGCGCCACATTACATGTATTTTTGAAAATCATGCCTACTTGGATCAAAGTAATTCGCTGGTAGCTTCAAAAGCACGGCAGGTGACAAGAGCAGGTGATACATACGTCTGATGCGCGACAGGTATAGCGCGCGTCATGCATATAAAACCAACGCAAGGCTTTATAGGAAGTCCGGCTCAAGAATGAGTCACTCCGAGGCTCCATTTTGTGCAGATTGTTCAGTGAATAAAATACAGCAAGTGTTGTCCGCACCTCATCCTTTGGTTTCGGGAGGAGACTTGTCTTCCTCTTGTGGCGCCATTTACTTTCACCACGCTAAAAGTCGTCTGCGCGCTTAAATCACTAACCTACATGAAGCCGGACGTTGTCCATTGACCTGCACCTTGTGTACAAGAATTCTGCGCTTACGCATCGGCGTCGGTGGTTCAGTGGTAGAATACTCGCCTGCCACGCGGGTGGCCCGGGTTCGATTCCCGGCCGACGCAGACTCTTTTGTTTCTTGAACATCCTGTGGCTCTAAACATTTTAAATCATTAATTTCTGTGTGGCATAACGTTAACACATTACAAAATGGCTCACCAGAATGCGAATTTCACTGTTTCTTTAGAAACAATATTTAAACTTCGCTTAGTATAAGGGATTCCGATGGGCATATTCGGAACCATTAAGGCAATCATCACATGAAAGCACCTCCGGGATCTAACTTTTCTCTTTACACCTTAATCATGGCATGCAGGCGCAAAATGAATGCAGTTAACTAATCACGGACTGCGATGGGCGCGTCGAATTAATGGTGCAATAATTTTGTATTACTTCAACAATGCGTGATATAAAGAATTTAAACTCAGCATACTTCTTCCCGGTCACGCTTTTAATTCGGCCAATACATTATAAATGACGTTCCTAGTTCCGATTTGTGTTAGTCGTCAGCGAATCGCGTAACGCCCTCAAAATTCTGCTCTTGTTCTTATTACCACTACAGAACGCAGGATTCCTCATCGACGAGCTGTGTTATGAGCTTTCCCTCGGTAAAACAACATTAAAACATGAAGTTTTTTTATGAGAAAGGCGTTACGGATTTGTGCTCAACGTATGGCCAAGTGGTCAAGCCTACTTATTTTTCACAGCAAGACGCTCTGATACACATTAAGCGCTTTCTTGTTCTCCAGCACTTCCACAACGCTATGGTCGTTTATTAGTTCCCACGTTTTCCACAGTCAAGTAACTCGCGCTGTCGGACGACCTCTTGATGGGGGTGAGGAATTTTGTCCTGGCTATAATAAAGACACCACTGCTACTAATTTTTACACTTGCGGCATCCATCCGCTTATGTAGGTTTCATTGAAAATTTCTAACAGCGAAGTAGGAAGCTTTGATCAAGAACTGCAGCACCTTCCGGTATACCATAAGGATCTGTTGCTTTTCACTTACACTTTTGTAAAGCTATTCATGATTAAAATGTCATCAAAATCCAGACCGAGAACAGTCTCACAGGAAATATTATAGGAAAGTGTGAGAACCGCTGTCTAACATTTGTGTCGTCAACCAACACTTTGTGGCTAAATGCAAGCATCGCTCTATGCTGCCGTGTCGCAGGTCATGTGAAGGTCAGTCTTTTATTTTTATAAAGCCCCCCAGAATCTAAAAGAAAAGCTTTACATAACAAATGTTCGTCCAGTACTCGAATACGCTTGCGCGTTATGGGACCCTTAGAGCTCTAATGTTATAGAAAAGGTGGAACGCGTCCAAAACCGTGCTGCAAGATTTGTTTCTGGTAATTATAACTTCCGTAGCAGTGTTACAATAGTTAATGAGAAACTTGGTTGGAAAACACTAGCACACCGCCGATTAGCAGCAAAATTAGAACTTTTTTTTTTCCAAATTTACTCTGATCTCCCAGGAATAAATAAAAACTTGTAAATTTTCCCTCCCCACTTCATCTCTAAACGATGTCATCCCTAGCTGGAAGTTCTTGAAATGCGCTGTCTTACTGATGTATACCTTAATTCATTTTTTCCGCATGCTTCCGCACACTGGAATAGGCTTGCCAAGAGAACTGGTGAATGTAAGACGTGTTCAGAGTTTATTGTGACGCAACTCTTTATTGTGACGCAGTCTGCAGTGGATTAATATCATTCCGTTTACTTCATATCTTTTGGCTGGCAATGCGCTTCATGTGGCAGTGTACCGTTGTACCGTTTCCATTTCCGCGTCGTAATTTTGCACCGCGGTACACTGAAGACCGTTTGCTGTCCAGATGATTTATCGGTGTTATGTATTTTGTTAGTTTTTTTGCTTTTACCAACTGTGCTTAGCTTTTTTAAATATTTGTTACATGTTCATTTTGCTCCACTTGTTCCCTTCCTCCCTCCTTCCTCTTGCAATAATGCCCTTGCGGTCCCACAGATACTTGTATCAAAAAATAAATCAATAAATGTCACGTAAAAGTAAGGAATTTCAGTATTTTGTCACGTGTAGCTCCTACATTGCAGAATTGCAAAAAAAAAATCTGTTTAAGAGAAAAATTATGATTACAGCGCAAGAACAATTACATCTCTCTCATTCACTTATGCAGCGATTATCAGCAGTATCTGATGTATTGGCGGAAAATCTTCAAGCGCCGACCAATCGTTAAAAAGATGACGTTTCGGCCCCGGCTTACGGGGGCCGGCCTTGTTCACAATCTTGAACAAGGCCCCCGTAAGCCGGGGCCGAAACGTCATCTTTTTAACGTTGAACAAGGCCCCCGTAAGCCGGGGCCGAAACGTCATCTTTTTAACGATTGGTCGGCGCTTGAAGATTTTCCGCCATGAACATACCCGACCAGACGGGTTTCCGTCGAACCCTAAGCCTTTTCAAGTAGGAGTGCGGGAATGCTGTTGGCAGGGTTCCGAAATGCCGCGCCTACAGCGGGGTGAGAACATGCCTCAGCCACGTATTATCGCACACGGCACACGTCTTATCATCGATGTTTCCTCTGAACGCTCGCTTTGTACTGCAGCTGTGGCGACAGAGTCGCCGAGGCATTGCGACCTTGGCCTGTGCCATGCCCGCGGCTCCGCGTCGCGGTGGGCCGCGCCTCTCGCGCCACCTGCCCTGAACCTCTGGGTCGCCTCTTTTCACGGCTTGGAGGGCGTAGGTTTCGGGGTGCCAGAAGCATCGAAGTCTGGGGCGTCGGCTTCCCGAGTCCGCACCTCGGGGTTCTGAAGAGCCGTACGTTGGCTGGCGACCGGACGTTCTTGCCGCGCGCGCTTCTGATGGGCCGCTGGCGGATGGCTGCTCCTGGGCTGCAGACGCCATGCGTCATTATAGAGCTGGTGCTTCTCGCTTGGCTGCCGCGTCCCGAGCACGAGCTTCTGCATTGGACCGTTTGGCGACGTCAGTAGCTCTTCTCGCACGTCTGCTGTTTTTGTTGCGGTCCTTTTCAGTGATCGCACATACACCTGAGGCGAGACATTGCGGAATGAGTGAAAACAACTCATCACATAAACAACATAATAATATGGTAATATACTAACGGCTAAAAATTTACGTTATAATTTAGTGTGAAATTGCAAACAAAATGGTTCGACTGCATACGGTAATGAGTTTGGTGAAAAAGGTCCATCGGTTTGAACGCTAAACTATGTGCGAAACATGAGCAACAAAAAAATCCATGAAGCCAGAAACGTGTAAGATAGGAGTTTTTATTCACAATCATAACAACTATTTGCAGGAGCTTACAGTGATTTAATACGTGATAACCAAAGAGTTCAGCGTGAAATTGTAGTAAATAATGAATACGGGCTGCATTAGGTTCGCGGTAGGCGGGGACGTAAAACGACGTACCCAAAAGCGATGCTCTCATCCCAGATGGTGTTTCGTTTTCTTTTGCTAGCTTCGACTGTGCGTTGAGGATGGGCCACGGGCTGGCGCCCAAAGACTGAACCTTTGACGGTTAGAAGGGGCTTTTATGAGTGTACCCTAAACCATGATGGAGTCCAGAACGTCCCCATTTTCAAGACAGTCATTAAGAGAACTGTATCCTTCGGCATGTGAGGATGCATAAAACACTACCGGCGCCTTTGTAGTCAGGAAGTGTTCTGTGATAACTTCTCTTTGCGGCATGGAGTAAAGCTTTGCGGGGTCTGTAGCAAGGCTGTCAATCACTTCTGTAAGTCCCGCAGTGAGGCATTGTCTTATCGTGTTGTCATAAATGTCGGGTATGTGACCGTTGCTCGAAAGTCGACATATGAGCTTCTTAAGTCTCGTGACTGCTATGTCTTGGTTGTCGGAATGTTCGGCTGCCTGCTTCCACGGTAGTGCGACTTTATATCTTCCATCGCGCAATCGGATACCAAGCTCAAATTCTCGCATGTCGCACAAGCTGATTCACGCTTAACATCAGGATCAAAGATTCGCAAGCTTTCAAGTTTCCAAAAAGAGCATAGCCATTCGTCCCTCTCAAGTGCATTCGCTCGCAACACACAAACCATCGTCCGCGACGCGCCTCGCTCTGCTCTCAAGCACTTCGTAATACGTTGGAAAGGCCATCCGAGTTTGGACTCCAAAGCTGTTAGTGGCTGTGTCGCGTCTTGTCTGCAGACTTGGCCAGTCATAACAATCCACATCTGGTATGAGCTATTAAGTACGCCAAACCATCTCGCGTGGCGATGTTTGGATATAGCAGCTCGCCTGCGTGTGTCTTGCCACTCTGCTTAAACGATGCCATAAAGGACGGATCCATGGGCGTCTCTTCGATATCCTGGCAAATGTGAGGGATCTCGTTGGCATGCAAATTGACCCCATATTCTTAAAACTGGCTTTTCAAACGCAGTTCTAAAATGCGTAGCTTCTTAGTCACCTGGTGACAGACGTTTGCAACGTATCCAGGCCTTGAGTGATATATAGCCTACAGGCTTCAACTGCAAACGCCTCGACAACGCTTCAATGACAAATTCGCGCTGACTGCCACCATCGAATATTCCTCTAATATAGCGGCATGCGTTTCCGCCCACTGCCCAAGCACAGAACGCTTGCAAAAGCACGCATGAGTGAAATACGAACGGCTCATTCGGCCTGCTCTGTCCGGAAGATGTGCAGAGTGTCGTGTCGGTGCTGATGTGGGCCTCACCTTGACTAGTTTTCCGGTTTGCGTCCACGTTGCAGATACTCGAAGCATACCGACCCTTTCAGGTGGAGCCGGTAATCCTGCGACGGCAGTCTCGTGCTCGGTGTCCCTTTATGATACAGCGGAAGCAAAACATGCTCTTGGATAGAAGTTCTTTCTTCTCCGTAAGAGGAAGCTTGAGGCGCACGACTCTGTGAAGTGGTCAGTCGACTGATAAAACACTCAGCCCTCGGCGCTCTTTGGGGAGTTTCCATGGAGGTCCGCGTGTTGGCTTCTTTAATTGTGTATGCTGAATTCGAGACAGCTCTCCACTATTGTACACAAGAATTAACACTGATATAAAGAGTGTGTAGGGTGCAAATTTATGTGTCATGGTGATATATTTGCAATATTTACCGACTCTGAAATAAATACTGTCACGCGGTGATTACAAGAGTGGACAACAGACGATCCGACTAACGTACGCTGCACTGAAAAGAACTCTTTATTGCCTTGGCTAGCGACTGCAAATAAATGAGCAACTCGGAGGTGTCGATAACTGCATGCGTGCTCGGCAATCGTCCAGAAACAGAACCACTGCCCCACTCGGCCGCGCCCAGTTAAAAGGGGACCAATAACTTTCGAGATAATGCGCTGAAACCACCTACTACAACCTCGAATAAGTATACGCTGTTTACCGCGGCCGCAATGATTCCAGACACGTAAATCTGGTTGCATCTTGCGTCAGTAACTAAGTGATAAAATGATGTTGCAGAAGCTTCCACCAAAAACAAGCAAGTATTACAAAGCTCTCCGTAAATATTATGAACTCATGGCGGATTTCACTGGTCGTCGTTTCTTGCTCCGCGGCGGAGTATGTGAATTCTAGTGGCCGATATGGATTGGATTCGTCGGTTCCACTGGTCGTTTTGGTGCACCTCGCTCTGCCGCGGAGCGCTATGTCTTGATCCACCGGTAAGCACGGGATTTAGCCCGGACTACTAGGGTGCGGCGCCATCATTCCGGAATGGTCAGCCGCATTAGCCTGCTTTTACCATGTTTTAAGGCATGAGCGGCACCGTGCAGCTGCGTGCGCGTCGTACTTCGTGAAGCGTGACAAGGGACCTTGTGTATTTACTGGTGTAAATAACAGCATCGGGGAATACATGGAGATCTATGAGAGCTTTGTCAAGAGAAGCCACGTTGGGTTCTTTAAGGTGCACTGACTTCGCACTGTACATGCCCCTCTTGAATTTCGCCTCCATCGAAATTCGACCGCCGCGGCCAGGATCGAACCCGCGTCTTTCGGGTCAGCAGCCGAGCGCTTGTGTTGCATGCAATACGCGTTTTTGTTCAGCTTATCAAAGCGGCACAAAATTGTCATTCGAAATTGCATGCTTAATTTGCTTTAATTACGCATGCAAAGATTGGTATTATGGCGTGCTACGCCTTGTATATTTACAGAAAAGTATCGGCGCTTAACATGGGACACCGTTTCTAGAAATTAGCGGTGATATAAAGTTTTACACCACACGGTGTAAAATCGAGAAGAAATCGGATTCTTCCATTTGCGTGTTACGCTTGCTTGGATTACCACAGCTGCACAGCGCTGTGCAAGGTAAGGGACAAAATTCAGGGGCACTTTGATCATAGGCTGCATTTAGCGAATGTTCCGTTTTACTTGCGAACATAGACGTACTATAGTAGGGACATCAATCTACAAAACGCGGCAAAAAGCAACCGATCGACACCCAGAAATCGATGCCATTCAAGTGGTTCCCTCCGCATGCATCCATGTGTTGACGATCTTCATGTCTATGTGTTTGAAGCCACTCTGTTACAAACTTCGGTGTTGCACAGCCTTATTTATTTATGTTTTGATTTATTTTACAAGTGCTTCCAACACTATGCAACGTGTTGGGTAGGAGTGGGTGGCCAAATAATGTAAAAGATAACCAAGGTATTAAAATAAGATCCCTTCAATAAAGAACTCAGAGTTGAAAAATATACACGCTCAAAATATCTCTGACAACGAAAACAGATTGGAGCGCAGCTTTGGTACTACCAAAATTTCTAGCAGGAGTAGGTTAGAAAGCAATAAGTGCGAATACAAATGAGCAACCAGAAGAAGGAACCAGGTTTGAATAGCTTGCACTTTTCTACTCACAAAGCTGTGCCATGAATTCAATGCTAGTGCAAAGGTGCTTTTACGACAGCAAAACTTGTAGAAAATTAACCTACAAAACACAAAACCAAGCACGGAGCATGTTATAAAGCATTTCAGGTTGTTTTTAGCAGTGCATGCGTCAATTCATAGAGAGTGGACTACTCAACACTGTGCGAATCCACCGCCGCGATGGCTCAGCGTGTTATGGCGATCGGCTGCAGGCCCGAAAGACGCGGGTTCGATCCCGACCGGGGCGGTCGAATTTCGTTGGAGGCGAAATTCTTGAAGGGCGTCTACTATTCGATACCAGTGCACATTAAAGAACCCCAGGGGGTCGAAATTTCCGGAGCCTTTAGCTACGGCATCCCCCATAGCCTGAGTCGCTTTGGGACGTTAAACGCACTAAACCAAACCAAACTTTGGGAGTCCAGTGCATTCTAGTAACGCCTCATCTGAAAAAAAAAAAAGAGAGTTCTTGAACATTTTGGCATTACATGGGAAATCTTGACGTTAGGTGCTGTTGAATGATCCTGTCGCATGCGCACTTATGATTTGAATATATTTTTGTCTATAGGTGTTTTCTCAGTGCATATCAACTAAAAATTTAATTCTCCCACATTACCGGCGTTGTGAAAAAATTTCCAGGTTAGCAGACAGCAATATACACGTGGGGGAAGTAAGACGTTTACAAGAGACGTGAATGAATTACACGGATTTTAGGTGAATTTTTGTAGGTTCGCTATGTTTGTTAACGTAAGAAGGTCCCATATGATGGAGCATATTCTAATACAAGTCTAATGTCGGTTTTGTACGCTAACGGTTTAACCTTGAGCGGGGGCTTACCCAGGGTTCTTTTGAGACTTCCTAGCAACCGCACTGGCTTACTTTTTATAGGGTCTATATGCTCATTGCAACTACGGTGAGGAGCAATTATGAAACCAAGGTACTTACAATTTGACACTGCTGGCATGTGATTACTGATGGGATTTCTGAAGGTTGCGGTTCTTTTTTTCCAATCACTGCCGTCGCAACAGCGTTTTTGGTATTAATTGAGATTTGTCGCATGAAACACCAGATGTGTATTTTAGCAAGTGATGAATTTAATGTCCTTTCAGGTCAATAGTGGATATTTAGGGGAATATTGCGCAATCAATTGCAAAAACCTTTTTAATAGAAGTAGGAAACATAAAGTAGTGATCTCTATTTCACCCTGACATCAGCTGTGTGCACTAGCGTCCGACGGGAGAAGTGTTTATTAAATAACATTTTCGGGTTAGTATAAATTTCTTCACTGTTTACAACTCATTTTAGCACACATACGTTCTATACTACGCCACCCATGCGCAGTAAGCTACCTCAGTGAAATTTGCTAAATAGAACGCTGCTTTTACAGCCATGTGACGATATGACTGCTCCCAGAGGGATAAATTTCGTCAGTTTTGATATTTACATTAAAGCTGTTAGCAGGCGGATCACAACTGCAATTCAAAACGATTAACCAGTACGTACGTCTACAAAAGCTCACTGTACGCGGTATGTTGTTCACAGTTCGCCGAAAGGTTAACAGGAGGGAAAAAGGAAACTCTCCCAGGCACGCACATCGGCGTTCTCACAAATGGCTATTTCTTATTTCCGCAGAATAGGCTACTTTAGGCAAGTCGTAAAAATTTAAGAAAATACTGAACAGTCATCCAGAAATGCGATAGCGTTTGCCTCCCCTTCTATGTACACTAAATATGAATCCAGATTTTGTTTAATTTTCATAAAATAACTCAGCGGTGGCTTCAGAAAACGCTACTGAGTGCCTTGGCGTAACTGTCAAGGCGACCTCAACGCGGCTTTTATCAAAAGACTGTCACTGAAGCTTTCAGGGTCTCCATAGACCGCTATCCACATGTCTTCTGTTGTTAAACTGTTACATGGTTCAAATATGTTAGGCTGGCAGCTGTCGCTCAGAAGTAATCCTTCACAGAGGTGACCCACGGTGACCACGTTTCGATGAAGTAGAAGCAAAAAAAAAAAGACTTCCGATATCAGGGCCAGTTAAGGAACTCCAGTTGGTCGACATCCATACGTGGCTCTCCCAATGAAAAATTTTTCCCTGCGCCTTTTTCCACTCCCTCCTCCATCCCTTCCATGACGGCGTGCTTGCGGTGGCCTCCGAGACGGAGAAAGCTACTGTGTCTTGCTTTTGCTCAAAACCAATTAAAAAGAAATTTAAGGGGTTACGTAGAAGGAGTGTTCGGTTATTTCTTGCGTGGTTCCCAGCAGATCTTCGAAAAGGAAGAAAAAAAACTAGAGACAGCATATAAAAAAATGCCATAGATTCCGTCTTAGCCCTTTAATGGAGTCCTAAATTACACCATGAATGTTATACAAACCGGATGTGTGCCTCTACGCACTGTGAACTGCGAGAAGGTATTGATTACGGTGACTAACAAAAGTAAAGAAAAAGCTCACAGGACGCTTCCCATTGTGTAACGAGAGACTCAGTGTTGTTGATTTCATTTCACGATATATTGATGTAGAGAATATGAGACTGATTTCATATGTGTATAATTTAAAGTTAGACTGTTTTAAGCTTTCCGGCAGCACCGCCGCTGACCCTTTCCTCGGTCGGCGCATTGAGCAGCAGCTGCAGCATATGGACCGTGCTACATTCCTCCGCTCTCAGTGCCCTCTGCCGCCTCCCTCCACGGTAAACACCCCGTGGTTGCTCATTCCTTGTGCTTGTCATATCCCCCTCTTTCCACGATAACCTTTCCGCGATTGCGCCTGAACCAGGATTAGCTGTATCCCATCTAGAAAACAGATTTTTGGCAGCAAGGGCCTAGGCGAGGATAACATGACCACCCTGGATAGCCTGGAAAGCCCCATGGTAGGTTCTGCTTTCGAGAACTAGACCCGCATGATGCAGTTTTTACGTAATTAGCGCATGTTATCGCGCACGCAGTAATTTTAACTGTAATAGGGGAGGTCGACTAACTACGAACATCGGATACAACACACGCAATCTGGGTGACCAGGTTTCTTACAAGTGCGCTGAACTGTATTCGTAGTGTCTGCTTCTTTTTTATTGAATTATTCCAGCTTTTACCTTCTGCGTTTTCTACCTCTCACTTAAAGCTCTTTATCTGGTGCTTGGATAAAAAATATTTGCATTATTTGGATGGTACATAAATGCGCCACAAAGATGCAGTTTTTCTGCCAATGGCTCTTCTTCAACGCATTTAGCCGCCTTTTGTATATTAACTGCACTGAGCAAGATTAGTCTCCGTGGATGTCTAGTCGTTGCGCTACAGTACCATTAGCAAGTTTTCGCCATTTTTAATTAAAATTTTTAAGAGTTTATTACGGAAGTTTTCTTTAATTAAGTGTTATTGCGGCACAAATAAACAGCAGGTTTCACTTTTGCTTGTATTGTTTAATAGCGTCACCGCTTCTGAAATGTGCTGCAGCAACTGGAGGCCTCAGAGAAGTGTTTCTCCTGCGCCATCTTGAATAGAAGCTGTGGAATCTTAATCCAGAATGATAAAACTGTAAAAGGTCTCAATCCTGTGTGATTTCTTTATCGTAATTATTACCAATCCATGTCGTACAGTAAGCGAGACGCCGCCAATGCTTTCGAAGCCACTAAGACAAATGAATAAAATTTAGGAAAACGACTCTGAAACAAATTTTGAAGCAAAAAGCCTGAAGCAACAAATAACGACCTTGTTTTTGGGAGCCAGCTTGAACGTCTTCTTGATGAATAGGGAACAGAAAAACGGGCCAACTGTATTTGTTTTGCGATTTAGTCAGATGAATGCAACCGGAAAGTGCTTCCATGACTGCTTGGATACAGCTTGCCTCATGAAACACGTGTACGGTGGATAACTGAAACATCGGAATCAGTAAAGTAAAACGATCGTGACTTCTTGTGCAGCCTGCATTTCTAATCTGAATTTTTATGCGTATCTTATCGATTTGACAAACAAGGGATACATCGCGCTGCGTGAGTAATATTTAGTGCGGTCGCTTCAATTTTTTTTTTCTCACTACACTATCATCTCGTACCGTGCCATTGAAACTTTTAGGGGTGAAGGGAGCGTATGACAATTATTTCGTGTTGTATACCAACAAAATAAAATTATAATAATAAGAATAATAATAATATTTGGTTTTTGGGGAAAGGTAATGGCGCAGTATCTGTCTCATATATCTTTGGACACCTGATTAAAGTTACGTGGCGCACCTGGTTTGGGGTCACCGCAAAACTCTCTTTAGGGCGTACCGAAATTTTGTGAGCAGCAAGGTGAAATAAATATATTTCGCACGTTCAGGTTTTAAAGAATATTTACCCATGCGTGTGGCGCCACCTGCTTTCGAAACGCTGAAGGCAGCGGCTGCGCACCTGGCCACTAATAATAAATAACCTACATAGAGCCGGACCTTGTACCCTGGTGTGTCCTGTGTATAGAAGAGCGCTCTCGCAACATGCATATCAGCGTCGGTGGTTCAGTGGTAGAATACTCGCCTGCCACGCGGGTGGCCCGGGTTCGATTCCCGGCCTACGCACGTGTGTTTTCTTTTGCGCTTCTATTATTTAAAAATTTCCACTCCAACACGCATTTTAGTGCAGCCCTGTTTGAGTATGCACTTGTGCAAATAAAGTACGTTTTCAGGGAGTGCTTGGCATAAGAAAATACTAGCCGATACTTAGCAACATTAATTTGTGTTTGACATGAAGAATGCCCATAATGTAATCGGCCTATAGTGAGAGTCAACCATAGTGGTAAAGACAGAGATCCGTTCTTGAATTTAAACATTTAACCTATTTCCATTTCAATAACCGGGACGACTAATAAGGTGTGAATACAGAATGTAGAGTGTGTTCGTCCCTCTTTCTTCCCTGTCTTTGCACTGTTACCGTCAAGAATGTATAACCAACTCTCCGGGTTAGCAATATAATCACGGGTTTCTCGTTCGTTACTGCATCAAGGATCTTATTTTTTAAAGTTATTCTCCAGATACCGCCGTAATAAGAATCCTAATATCAATAACTAATCACAACATATTTCTTCATTTCATTTTATACAATAAATTGAAATAAATATCCTGCCCTCAGTCTCCAGCCGCTGCGGAGCAAAAAATCAAAGCAGGGATGAGACCTGTGGCACAGCTCAGGGTGCTATGAAAAGCTGCATTCAGACCGGCCGGCATTGAGAACTGAACATGGCAACGTTTAACGCAAGAAACCTATCAATTGAGCCTAGCCTAACAGTGCTGTTCGAGAAAATATCAGGCGTGAAATCAGGCGAAACAGGATTTAGTGAAGTTAGGACAGATGGAACATACACAGTCATAAAAGGCGGGAACGTACTATGCTATCGCTGTCTACCGGGCAGGCAAGAACGCGGTGTAGTATTCCTGATAAATTACGATGTAGTTTGCAACATCGACTAATTTTTGAGCATTATAGAAAGGGTGAGAAGGTAACTAAATCATGAAGACTGCACAGGGCTACGCACATGCATCTAGTCATGAGGAGGAGATAATTAAAAGTCGAAGAATCGGCAATGATTAAAGTAAAAACGCAGCACATTGCATACTTGTGGACGACTTCACTGCCAAGGTAGGCAAGAGGAACGCAGACGCCCAGGAAGTAGGGGCCTAAGGTATAGGCTCAAGGAGTAGTAGGGCTGTGTTGTTAGCAGAGTTTGCAGGGCGAAATAGTTACCGAATCATGAATACCTTCTTCCGCAAACGGGTGAACCCAGTGGGGACTTGCAGGACCCCTAACGCCGAGAATATAAGTGAAGTGTTCTTTACATTCAGTGTCTATTCTGGCCGTGCAGAATGTGTAGGCGTTAGGCAGGGCGAGAAGTCGAGACTATAGGATGGTAAAGTCTCTAGTCAGCCTAGATTTGAATACAGAATGGAGGGAACTAGTGGGGAAGACGCCCATAGATGACCTAGCGGTCCGTGGAAAACTACAGGAATTCAAGATCTCGCTCAACAGCACATATTAGGCATTATTTGAGGACGGTGACCTTAGTGCGGCAGCATTGAAAGGCTATCCTACAAATATATTCATGGAGTGTGCAATAGAAATAAGGATATGTAGGTAGGATACTGGCAAGCTCTCCCAGGAGAAAAAGCATGTCACAAATGGCATAGCATGAATGGCTCGAAGCTGATAGAAAGAGTTTAACTGGCAGAATTGACAAAGTTTTGTATAGTTTTGTGGCGGTTTAACGTCCGAAAGCGACTCAGGCATTGTGACGCCGTAGTGGACGGCTTCGGAAATTTCGACCACCTGGGGTTCTTTAACTTGCACTGACATCGCACAGTACACGGGCCTCTAGAATTTCGCCTCCATCGAAATTGGACCGCCCTGGCCGGGATCGAGCCCACGGCAGAAGAGACAAAGCGAATCGGTGAGTTTAAGGTGAGAGCGATAAAAATTACAATATGGAGATCTAACATGCTCCAAGGAGTGTCGCGAGCCTAAATGGGGTGAAGAGAAATAACGTCTGGTCGAGAATCAGCTCAGAGCACTAAAGGACAAGGAGGGTAATAATAATAGTATTATATATCAGAGAGTTAAAGCACGCGAGGAATTCAACACATATATTTACAGTACCTAAAATATTAGTGACCTCAATAATAGACACTATGCTTCCAAGGAAGCGGATATCCCACCAGCAACTAAAAAGTAAGTACAGAAAACCTTAAAGTCTATGTAAAACAGAAACGCGGCGGGTGAAAACAAATAAATGCAGATCTTCTGAAGGATAGCGTCACTGTGCTAGCAAAATTTACCAGCAACGCATTACGACCACGGGAGTACCGGTAGGTTGGAAGAGTGACATTGTTATCCTAATCTGTAATCAAGGGAATGCCAAGAACTTGAAAAACTTCAGACCGATGAGCTTGCTGTCCGTTGCTTCCAATGTATTTATTATGATAAGCGCTCATAGAATAAAGTAACCTTAGGCTTCATTCAATTGAAGAACTAGGCAGGCGTTCGGAAGATTGATCTATATTAATGATGCTGTAGAAGCTTGGGCAAGTTGGTGTGACATGGTTTTTTCAGCAGCGCAGGGGACAAAGGACGTGACAAGTGCACAGACACGGCGCTGAACTTACAACTGGTTTATTGAGGTGATTTTCACTACTTAAATACAGTGGCAACCAATCTCAAATGAAAAGACAGATACACAAAACAGATTGACGAAAATGACAATTCCTGAGCACAGGTCTACGGTGGCACAAGACCAGCTGCACACGTTTTTCTATTCTCATCAAGGAAACGTAGTTCTTTATCAGACAGAGCTATTGAGGCAACGCTTACGCACTCATCTTTGAATTTATGGATTTCATGAGCTTCAATGATTTCACGAGTGATTTTTGTTCTATTATCTGACAGGACTCGACACTGAGTGAAAACAGGATAACACGGCGGTTTTTTGTTCTTTCTTTCCTCTGTGCAGTCTCTGCAATGAATGCCAAGGTGACGGGAAGCGGTGCCGCTCACGTTGTTGTGTTCACGCAGCCGGTCGTTGAGGCAACGACCAGTTTGCCCCGTGTAGTGCTTGCCACATGTAAGCGGAAACCTGTGCACAACATTGCTGCTACATGGTGCAAAACCTTTTTGGTGTTTCTTATCGCATCCAACCATCCTTTCATTGCTGCTAGACTATTAGTTCGGTGAGAGAAGAATGTGTAAACAATACGGCCAACCACTATCGATAGCGTTATAACGTGGGAGAAGTATCGGATTCAGTGGAACGTAAGCAGTCATTTCTACGTACTAACGTTAGCGCAAAATACGAGAAATTCACAAGAAAGGTGGACAGGACAAAGCGCTACTGACAACTGATTCCTTTATTGAAAGAAACACGTAATATATGGGCACACCGTCACACCACCTATCAGATGCAGCAAACGTCAAAATGATGCAAATGGTCATAAAAGCGATAAAAGACAACACTAAAAACACGACGCAGCTAAAAACAATCAGAGCGGCAAAAGAACTTTAAAAGGCATGACACGTGGTGTATAGGGCCAAAGAAACATGACTGAATGGGATCTGACAGGATGATGACAAAACGAAAGTGCGTTAAAAACGTAAGAAATGCAGGAAAAGCAGGTAAGGCAAGAAAACCCTTCTAAAAAGGCTTTCTGGACAGAACACTTCAGATTACATTGAAAAAAAAACACCTGTACATGTGCTCGTACTCAGGAAAACCTTTCTAAACAACCTTTATCAGTTTGGTACAAGAAAATAGGTGCATCGCTAACGGCATTCAGTCCCTTTTTCCTGATAAAGAAAGCTTGTTTTAATTCACGGGACACTCGATCACGGCCTCTATCTAAAACAACGGTTTCCTCAAGAATGGGCCCGCAGGTGTTTAGTTCACAGTCCTTACAGTGAAGAGGCAGATTAGAACCTGTTCAAGTCCCAATCCATGATCAAACGTTCATGCTCCCTTAACCTTTCACTCAGGCAACGCCCCGTTTGACCAACATATACTTTTCCACATGCGAGTGGGATCAGATATATAACCCTTTCATTGCCTTCCACGTACCTACGGGTGTGTCTGGTTCCTTCTTCTTCTTCGTCTTCTTAGTAAGCATGGCACATACCCACGCAGGGGGATTGGCCAAGGTTCAGTAGATAATTCCAATGAGGTATTTGCGCTGGGAAAAATACGCGTGAGAAGATTAAATGAATATAAAATTTGGAACAGTCAATTGAATTAAAGAAATATGAATTACAAGGAATAGAATCGAGCATTTTTGAACATGCGACAAAATTTTGTATACAGCTAACAAGGTAATCGATCAGTTGCACTCATGTAATCATGAAGGCAGCCGCAGACACTGCTTAACGGGAATCCCTTTGCGCTCGCACCGAACGAAAGAATAGCTGGAAGAGACAGTGGGAGTGCTAACCTCGAAAGAGGGATCTCCAAATACTGTTTCCGCTGAACTGCGAACCACCGGCAACAGAGGAGAAAATTATCTATTGTTTCAACTTGCCCACATGATACACAAAGATTTGTCGCAGCGAACCCACACCTGCATAAGTACAAAATTAAGTGAGGGATTCTGCATCGCAGAAGCGTCAAATGACACCTCACAAAGCCTCGATTTGCACCATCGGATATTTCATGGGAACTTTAAGCGGCTAAAATCCACGGTATTGAGCAATGGATCACTCAGGTTGGCTGAAATATGTTGGAAGCGCTGGAAACGTGAAGTTTCTAACAGAATGAGGTGAGGGACGGGATAGACTACTGGGGCGCTGAGAGCTGACCTTGCCAATAAATCAACCACCTCGTTAAAATAGGCGCCCGAATGACCAGGTACACAGACAAAGCGGATCTCACGCACTGTGCGCGGAACAAAAAAACCTAAGCGAACAATTCAATAAAGATTTTCCCGAATTTTGAAGAGAGACTAGAACTGAAAGGCAATCCGCAAGAATAAGAACCCGTCCCACATGCCTAGGAAGTTTGAGAAGAGCCAAACCAATGGCCAGAAACTCTGCGAAGAATATAGGAGTATAATCTGGGATACGAACGGAATAGCTCCAAGCCAGCTCATGCGAATATATCCCAACCGCCACCTTCTCACAGCTTCCGGAGGCATCAGTGGAGATAACAGCACGAAGAGGAAAACTCTGTAGGTGTTCATAAAGGAGACCATTTAGGATATTTGCGGGCATATGTTTCGCATGGGACGGGAAAATATGGTCATAATAGAAGACGGGGTAAGCCTGCGTATCTGCAACTTGTTTCAAGGATCTTTGAAACTTGGAAAGAATCCACCTTGGCGCAAGTAAAACCACACACACAAAGGAAAGACAAGGAGACAAGGGATCGGATTAACCTGAAGCGGGGCTAAAAGATTCTGCGTGAACCTAACTTGCGGAAGCTGATAGTGTGGCCAATGATTAGTGAAAAACAGGTGTGGTTAGGATAGAAAAATGGGACTACGAACGCCGGGGGTCGAGTCAAAGGACCTGAGGAAAGTACGCACTGTTAGAAGTTTGAAGCAGGAAAAGAGATCGGGGATACGGGCTTCCAGATAAAGGACAGCGTTTGAAGCTGATTTTGGGAGCCCGAGGCATAGCCGTGGGGCATGCCTTCCCAGTAAAGCTAATGGCTGCAGCTTGTAGTATGCGCTACCAGAGAACAAGACACAACCAAATTCCAAAATTGGTCTCATAGAGACCAGTTCTGGAATTGGCCTTATAGAGCAACAGTAACGTGTCACGACGCATGCCAAACTTTTATTGCCAACTCGTGTCAACCGGCCCAGAGCATGTTCCCCTTTAATAACCTTATTCTTAGCATGGTGTCGCCAGTCCAAGCTTTGATCATAAGTAACGCCTAGGTATTTAACCGACCCCACCGGCGGAATTCGAGTGGAGCGGTATACTAGCGAGATGTACAAAAGAGTGTCGGGCGGAAATACCAGCACGCCCCATTTGCTGACAGTAAGTGATAAATTAATTTGGTTCAACCAGACTTCAATAGCATTCAGGTATGCCTGCAAACACTCGTATAGTGCATGAATATTCTTTGCTGATGCGAAAAAAGCAATATCATCTGCGCATACATAAACTGCAATGTTTCAATGAATGGGCATGTCCCGAACCAATATGTTGAAAAGCAGTGGAGACAAAACAGATCCTTGCGGCACACCTCTTGATTGAACATAGGTATTAGAACAGAAATATCCGTCAGTACAGATTGTTAATAAGGACCGTGTGTTCAACGCTGTCATAGGCTTTAGCGACATCACGTATAACCAAGGCCGCAACTTCTCTCTTGCGCACTTCGGCTCTCGAGATCCACATGAGCGGTCCATATGGAAAAACCGCGGCGAAAGCCAATCTGTGCGGAGCTGAGGCCGTTAACGTGACGAACATGCTCTGTGAGGCGACTGTGTACTACTCTTTCTATTAGCTGTACTAAATTTGAGGTTAAAGCAATCGGCCGAATATTGTCTAAATGAAATCCATTCTCCGCATTTTTCAAAAGTAAAATTATTCTCGCAATTTTCCAACTGTAAGGAATTCAAGAGTTTTCCAATGACGTATTTACAATATCCAGAAGGTGAGTTGGAAAGTCTTGTGCTAAAATCTTTAACATGCCCACAGTAACCCCATCAGATCCCGGGGCAGCAGACTGCATCGAGGAAACAATTGGGAGGAGTTCGGACACGTCCACCTCGGGATAGTCCGAGCTGGGGGGGGAGAATGAGCAAAGGTTCCGTTTTCTGCACTTGGAAACGTAAAGCCAGCCCCTGTGGGGATACTTTCAAGGTGTTGCTTAGCTTCCTGCGGAGACAATACCATTGATTTTATGCGGTTGGAGGCCGGAGAGTTGTTATTCTGCGCCATGAATCTATATAGAGCCTTCTTATTCTGAGGTTTAGTGAGTTATGTGTTTAAATTTTGATTATAATCCTCCTTTGCTTTCTCAACAGTTCGTTTGAAAGATGCAGAGTAGAACTTACAATTTATCCTATTAGCTGGGCTCTGATTATAGAAAAGGCTTTGCCATGCTGCTTTTCTAAGGCGATAAGCTTTCTCACACTCCTCCGTCCACCAAGGATACGGCTCTCTGGCAGGGGAAGTACCGCACACAGAGAATACAGAGCTCTCAGCAGCATCTTGCAGAAAGAAAATTGCCCGCTGAGCTCTTTTTGCTCGACCTGAGCTAACTATGGAAGGAAGCGAGGCAGATATCAATTTTGTATACGTAATGTGATTTACAAGTTTTATGGTTGCACCTCCTTTTCTGATAGGAGAGGACATAATAGTAAAGGTTATTGGAAATTCAAAGTGGTCACTAGATGTAGCTGAGTCTTCTGTTGACAATGCAGATACTCCAACCCCACGAGATGCTAATGTTAAATCTATGACTGAACGAGAAACTCCACGCATAAAGGTTACTGCTCCGGAATTGCAGCAGCGCACTGAATTCATAGACATCCATGACCAGAGAAGCTGACCGCAGGAGTCAGAGCGACTACCCCAGACACGGCGGTGCGAATTAAAATTCCCTGCGATGACTGCGTTGTTTGCTCCGCTCAGTAAAGTATCCAAACACTCTGTCCTGTGAACACCTACAGGAAAGTAGACATTAGCAACAGTTACTGTGGCGCACTGTGGAAGGGAGATTTCAACCGCCAACAACACACAGTAAGGGAGCATAACTTTCTGCGAGATGGATGCCCGGTGACATATTTTTGTAGAGATCATAGTTATTAACCCACCACACCTGTCATTAATGGGGCCTACCCTGAAAACACGAAATTGTTTCATTGAAAATGATATAAGTTGAGAGAGCCACGTTTCTTGCAAAATCACAATATCTGGATTATGTTTATGACGAAGTATTTCAAGATCCGTGAGAGAAGAAAGTACGGAACGACAATTCCATTGCAGAACTTTTAGACCCGCCATGATTATTGACTGATGAAAGAGGCAGCAACAGCCTCCTTCAGCACATCAGTCTGGGGATTAGTTTGAGCGGTCCTTTCTTTGCTTTGATTTGCGGAACAGCTGACTTCGAAGGTGAGGAAGAAGCTCGACGCTTCTGGGAAGGACAGAGCAATTTCAACATCCGTGTTACAGATATTTACGTGAGAGACACTACCAGGAGCGCTGTTGGCAGGCGGGACTTGGGATGCGACAGGAAGCGACACGGAGTCATTCTTACTGGCAGCACATTTTAGGAACGGTGCAGGCGTCACCGCCGAAACAGATGATTGAGAAAGCAGAGATAGGGCTGCAACAAGTTGAGATAAAGCCTCGGTGAAGTTGCACAGCATTCGCTCGACCACCACAGAAAGAGCCAGTTTTACTGAGGACACTATCGAAGTAGTCAAACTTTACTCTATATCTGCAACAGAGCTTCGCGCACGGCTGGCATATGTATTGTTCTTCCGATCGAGAATTGCATACGCATCTGCTCTCCAGCATCGCTTCGCTTGAATTATATCTAGCAGGCTTTGCTCGTCAGCTCGCTTGGAGCAGTTGGCATCATCAGCTGAGTGGTTACACTTGCAGAGGCTACACAGGGGCTGATCAGAGGAGCAGCTGTCATCCGAATGCCCTTCTCCACAAACACGGCAGCGGGTCGCCGATTTACACGCTTTACCACTGTGACCGAACCGCCAACAGTTAGTGCATTGAAGTGGACGAGGTTGCAGAGGATCCACACGATACACTTTTGGCCAGACCATGAGCTCAGAAAGACAGGAGGAGCGAGCAAAAGTAGTTATAACTGATTCTGTCGCTACACACTGTTAGATACGGGCCCCTGGTTCGCCTGTGCTGTCTCTCGCCAAGGTTGGTGTCCCCGGGTTCCGGATCGGGAGACTGCTGTAGTGGGGTTGATGAAGAGATGAGAGGGTCTTCGAGGTGAAGAAGAGACTGAAGGGTTTATTTACATTTATACATAGATGGAAAGAGTGAATCGGGAGCTGGCTGATCACACGCCAGATCGGTGCTTAAATAGGGTCCGCTGTCCCCAGGTCCCTAGTTGGGGAATCTAGTTCATTAAAAATGCGTCGAATCACTGTGATGTAGATCACGTGTCCAGTCTTCCGGGTCCGCCTTCCAGGACGCCCCCAGCCACACACTCTTGCCACTTCTGGCAGATTATGGTCCGCGCTGTCCAGGCTTCAGTGATGAATAGCCCGAAGGGGGTCCCATGGCAGCCTCGAAGGTCAGTCACCTGCACTTCACAGCGGTAGCGTGGGAACGAAAGGTTGCCAACGCGGTTTGCAGAAGCTTTCACGTGGAGCGTGGGACCTAAAGGTTGCCACTGCAGTTTGCAGAAGGTTCCACGTATAAGGAAAAGCACAGTCTAAGACGAAGTTGTTTTCGAAGCACGAGGATTCCGGCGACGTTGGCTTAGTCAAACCCGGCCGCATTTGCCACGGCTCAATTGCAGTCCCGCCGCTCGCCGGCTTCCCCGTCGTCCCCTCTGGGAGAAACATGTCACCGGTGGGTCCGGCGTTGAGAACAAAAGACAGGTTCACCAAAGCCGTTCTCAGACATCGGAGGGCCGTTTCACCCCGTAAACAGCAGGGGGGGGGGGGGGGAAGGACCCTGGTAGATGCCACCACCTGCACTCGTGGCGCCGCAACCACATCGACGGCCCTTTGAAGCCTCGGTAGATTGATGATTCCCAGTGGCTTTAATATTCTTGGCATGTTGGCGTCTCCAAACGTAACAGCTCCTCCGCGGCCAGGACAATCTCGATCGGCCAGTGGTCACAATCACTGGTCGAGGAGAGATGACTTGAGTTGTAGCGTGGGAGGCCCTTCTTCATCTTGTCTGCAAGCACAGAGTAGAGTCCTAAACCTCGGACAACGGAGGCATTAGTCGAAATCAGCCACTCAACATGGCGCCACTCCCCAGGCAGTGCACGAAATTCACCCGAGAGCCACCATGCTGTTATGCAATACTACTGCATTGTCAATGTAAACGTAAGCACAAAATTTTGTAGCTGACAGCAATAATCTCGGCTACTAAGAACAGCTTCCATGTCTGCCAAATTTTCTGCCAAGGCCCGATTCGCCGTACACGACTTGAAGAGGGGTGGCAAATTTGGAAGCAAAACTGGAATAAACAAACAACTAGCACCTCAATTTTGCCCGAATTTAGGGTCAAGAGAGCGTCGGCGTCTCATCTGATGTCGCCAAAGATAGACTGCTAAGTTGTACAATACGCGGTGGTGTGTCAAAGCCCACAAATTCTTGATTAGATACTATTCCTTATCACTCAAAGCTGTGATCCCCTTATACCACCAGGATACCGATAGATTGTTTAAAATTTGGCCCCCGCTCCACTTAATCCACTGGCTTTTTTTTCAAAGAAGCTTGACGCTCGAGTCTAATAATCAACTTTTCTAGTTGAACTCGCGAAGGTGCGACTGCGCATCGCAATCCTTATTCCTTCCGTACTGGCGAGAGACTTCTCTTAAACTCGATGAGACAGTCATGCGCCTCGTCACTATCACTTGTACAGAAAGCTGCTACAGCTGTTCTCCGCAGAAGTCTGTAGCCTCACTTCGTTCGCTTAATCTCTGAATAGCAAAATCGGCTAGCTAACCCAGCGCCGTTAAACACAGGTACTCAAATGGGCACAAATTCACGTACTTTCATTGCCTCTGCAATGCGTTAGCTACACTATCGCGAATGAGACAAACGTTTGGTATCTAACTATGGCCCCCAACAAAACTTGTCGTCCGGTATTTGCTAAAGATACAAAGCGAAACGTGTGCTCAAAATTCAAACACAAAGAAATTTGCCTACTCGGAACGGTTCTACATAAGCAAACAGCTCATCATCAACTCGGGAAATGTCTTCGCTGAACTCCTCTGAGTGCCTTTATCACTTGGTAGCATCTCAAATTGACACACGTCCTTTCTAACTCAATGGCACAATCACCTTTATTTAAGTTTTACGAAGGCAGTAACACTTCATCAAATCCAAATTTTTAACTTCAAACAAAGTAGCATTCCCTTCCTAGTTTTTACACGCACACACAAAAAGAGGAATAAAAAAAAACAGCTACTTCGAATTGCTACGCGGGGTCAAACATGGCTCACCACCCCCGCGTCGAAAGGATTAGTCCTTCAGCCGCGCCCGCCGGGGTCGCGCTCGGACTGATTGTACGACTGTCACCTCGTGACAAAGGGCAACTGAAAGAAGACATTCCTGATCGCTACCGTCCTCTCCACAGTCCCTCGACGCGCTCAGTAGGCCCCGGTAGCCCATGCAGTGCCGATAACTGATTCCGGGCGACGGACAGCGGACGGAGCGAGAAGCTGCTCTCTGTTCTCGCCCCAAGCAAGCCCGCCTACCATTTCGCCCTGCGCGCTTCCTCGAATACAGTGCGGAAAGTGCAGGACCCATCCTTGTCAATTGTGGGCGCCGAACACGCCTGCATGCGTGGTCTCTATTGCCCGACCCCCGAGCTCGCATGCGCCGGGTGTACCGCAACCTAGCGCCCTCTGATCTTTCCTGCCACTTTGCCTTTTTATTTACCGCCTTTCTGTCGGGTCGGGGTTGTCTGGGTCTTAATGCTGGCCGATGCCCTTTCAAGAACCTCGCTCCGGTTCTGCTTGGTAGATGCGTTTTTCTCTTTCTGTTACTGCGGTCACCTTCAGAAGCATCTGCGCGTGCCGCCTGACCAGTAACTTTAGCTGCAAAATTACAAGGTCCCATGCGGGAGGTCTTTTCTTCCGCTTCTGCCGCACTTTTATCTGTGCTAACGTTAGCACCTGTCTGCGCCCCTGCATTTAGGGCTTGATATTTCAACCGTTTTTTCTTGGTAGGTGCCCTCTTCCTGTTTTTACGCTTAGACACTTCCGTTTGTTTCTCCTGATCACAACTAGCTTAATTGATCTAGTTTTACAGAGGCACCTCGGAGACATTCATCCAATTGCAGACTGGCCGCTTTGCCTTCGCAGGTCAGTGTCAGCTCCACACCGCTGACAGACGGACCTTCTGCTGCCCCCGAGTTGGGCAGTTCGCTTTCCTGGAGGCAGTCCTCCACCGCCCGCTTATCGGCCTGAGCGCTTACCCCTAAAACGCCCTGCTCGCCTGCAATGGAGCTATCCTCCTGTCTCCCCGTGGCTTTCGATACAGCGTTTCAACATTACAGGTCCGCAATCTTCATGCAGGTTATGCGCTGTTTCACAGTACTGTTTTACGTCGTCACGTCTGTCCAACTGGAACGAACCGGCCTGACTCACTCTCTCTGGAGTCTTGCCTCTCGAGATCTCATCATCCAGTTTCTTTATTTCATGCACAAGCTGCAACCTTCTGAGCTCCCGTTCCTCTCGCTTGGCCGCTTGGCCGCTAGCCCTTGGCGCTCATTTTCCTCTTTCTTTCGCTCAGTTTCCTCTTTCTTTCGCTCATCTTCCCTTTTCTTTCGCTCATCTTCCTTTTTCATTCGCTCAGCTTTGAGGAGTTCCCATGTATCAATAATTATTCCTTCCTCGGCGGTTTCCAAGAGCAATTTGCAAATGTCCGAGTTTTTGATCTTAACCCCTACGTCTACACCCAACTCTTCGCACAATGACAGCAAATCTGTCCTTGGCAACTTCATTAGATCCATGTTTACTGCTCCGAGCCTTGACTTTGCTGAACAACTGTTGACGTGAGCTACACGCACTCAGACTCACTGATCAACTTCCCTCGATTCCCAGCAGTTCAATGTATTAACCCAAACAATTGAAGCCTGACGAATCTCAAGCAAAGTTCAAGCACTCACCCACGGAAGCAACACCACGCCGCATGGTCGATCCCACCGCTGCCCCCAGTTGTTAGATGCGGGCCCCTGGTTCGCCTGTGCCGTCTCTCGCCAAGGTCGGTGTCCCCGGGTTCCGGATCGGGAGACTGCTGTTGTGGGGGTGACGAAGAGATGAGAGGGTCTTCGAGGTGAAGAAGAGACTGAAGGGTTTATTTACATTTATACATAGATTGAAAGAGTGAATCGGGAGCTGGCTGATCACACGCCAGATCGGTGCTTAAATAGGGTCCGCTGTCCCCAGGTCCCTAGTTGGGGAATCTAGTTCATTAAAAATGCGTCGAATCACTGTGATGTAGATCACGTGTCCAGTCTTCCGGGTCCGCCTTCCAGGACGCCCCCAGCCACACACTCTTGCCACTTCTGGCAGATTATGGTCCGCGCTGTCCAGGCTTCAGTGATGAATAGCCCGAAGGGGGTCCCATGGCAGCCTCGAAGGTCAGTCACCTGCACTTCACAGCGGTAGCGTGGGAACGAAAGGTTGCCACCGCAGTTTGCAGAAGCTTTCACGTGGAGCGTGGGACCTAAAGGTTGCCACTGCAGTTTGCAGAAGGTTCCACGTATAAGGAAAAGCACAGTCTAAGACGAAGTTGTTTTCGAAGCACGAGGATTCCGGCGACGTTGGCTTAGTCAAACCTGGCCGCATTTGCCACGGCTCATTTGCAGTCCCGCCGCTCGCCGGCTCCCCCGTCGTCCCCTCTGGGAGAAACATGTCCCGGGTGGGTCCGGCGTTGAGAACAAAAGACAGGTTCACCAAAGCCGTTCTCAGACAGCGGAGGGCCGTTTCACCCCGTAAACAGAAGGGAGGGGGGGAGGGGAGGACCCTGGTAGACGCCACCACCTGCACTCGTGGCGCTGCAACCACATCGACGGCCCTTTGAAGCCTCTGTAGATTGATGATTCCCAGTGGCTTGAATATTCTTGGCATGTTGCCGTCTCTAAACGTAACAACGCACACCATTTAATTCTCTACTGCACCAGTAGACACAAAGAACCCCCACACCTGCATCCTGAAACTCCTCCAGTATTTCTTGTGGGGAAGATGCTGGGTCCACTCCACGAACAATACCTTTGGAGCATGCGAGCTGTTCAGGGATGAATACTTTCACCGCTAATAACTGAGGAGCTTTGCACTGGAGCAGGTCTGTGACGCAAGCAATGTCAGGGGACTTGAAAACAATACCTTTACTACCGAACGGTCGCACCTCAGAGATCTGGAGGTAGTGGGTAGTGAGAGACTTTTGCTCCTGCTGAAGAACCTTAGAGGTTTTCATCTTGATCATTCCTTCACCGATCGGCACGAGCGCCACAGGGATGACGTCAATTCCGTTTTTCCTAAAAAGGTCCAGCGGCAAGCTTTGGGTGGGCAGGAAGGCAAGCCAAGCTGCTGACCCTCCGCCCGGAGAAATCAACGACATACCTGAGACAAACGCTCCCTCAAGTGCACATTAACCGCGTCTACAGACTTAAACCTTAGGCCTGGTAAAATCCCCCACGCAGAACGGCCTCACCAGAGATGAGCACGCAGGCACCACCAGGAAACCACAGGCACCACAGGAAACAGCCGTTCAGAACCGTCCAGGTGGCGCGAAACAGGTGGCGAGCTGCCCGCCAGGTTTTTTCCGCAGGTTTTTTCTCTTCTTTTTTTAAGTTTACACGAATACATAATGCGGCCAGCTGACTGGGAGCAGAGAATGCTACTGGAACTTTAAATTTAGATGCAACTTATTTTTAGGTTATGGGCAACGGGGTGGGAGTAAGGAACCACTTCTGGCCTAATTCTTTCCTCAACGAGCATAGGCTGCTTTCGTTCCACGCCTTTTATGCTATGAAGAAGGGACTCCGCAACACTTGTCAGGAAAGACTGCGGGAAGCCTGCATCCTGAAGCCTTACCATCTGTAACTGGAAGCTCGTTTCCTTGTTACGGCCACAGGATTTTTCAATGGCGACCTTAAAACCTGGCGTGGCAATGGCTCGCTTCACTGTCTTAGAGTGAGCCGATTTATAAGACCAAAATCCTTTCTGTGCACAAGGGTGGTATATCCAGCACTTTTTCTCTTTGGTTATGGAAAGTGCCAGGTCTAAAAATTGTATTTATCACTTTCCGGTTGCTGCTGTGTAAACTCTAACCCTTCTCTGTTCTCACTAAAAATTCGTAGAACGTCGTTAAATGTGCCTAAGTAGGACTGTGCGTCCTGTTTATTTAGAAGGATTAAAAAATCATCGACGTATCTGAAAACTCTAAATACCCTATCCTTATCCAACTGCTCATTCACACTTCGATCAATCATTGACAGGAAAATGTTGCTCAGAACCAGGGCAACACAGGAGCCAATACAAATTCATTTCTTCTGTATAAACAATCGACTTTCAAACTGTACAATTGTAGCATTATGGTAAAATTCTAACAGAGTCATAAAATTCACTACTGACACACCAGCTGCGTTTTGAAAGGATGTGACCCCACTTTCCACAATGCATGCTTGAACGGCTGTGAACAATTCCTTATGGGGAATGGAATAGAAAAGATTTTTCGCATTAACAGAAAAGAAATACCAAATTTGCTGATTATCGTCAAGAAACTCAATTATATCCAAAGAGTTTTTTGTTCCGAAAGGATCAGTGACGACAAGTTGGTTAAGATGCTTCAACAGCAACTGACTAACAAGGCGTTGCCAAGATCCCCGTTCGCTTACTATACAGCGGAATGGTACATCCTCTTTGTGGGATTTATCTTTTAAAAAAAACATCCTAAGACTTTTGCTCTTACAGTCACTTATAGACTTTGCTAACCTTTGCAGTTCCAATTCGTTGAAGAGGGTAATGGCTCTTGACTTAGGCTTCACGGGCTTGAGTTTAGTCGGTTTAAAGTTCTCTTCAACGGCACGACAGGCATCTTCATTATAAACCCCCATTATCACCACCACAAAACCGCCTTCCTTGTCTGCTTGCAGCAAACGAATGTCGTTCTCTCTGAAGTATCTCACCCCTTTGTTGACCGTAGACCTATATCCACTGCCTCTCTTGGTAGGCGTCCTAGCCAGCGCGTCCACTCCATCCAGCAGGCATTGCTCACGATCCTCCGGCGGCGCCTTCCTACCCACTTGCCTATGCAGAGAAAGGAGCTCAAGAGCCACTATAGTTGACTGAACTTCGGTCCTTTTGCCAAAACCTTGAAGACTTCCTCCTGGACTGCAACATCACCCAGGACCTTCAGAGAACTGCTACTTGCCTTTTGCTTTCCCGGAGATCTCGGTGAGTTGATCAAGAAATGACGCCATAGGAATTCTGTGGTCTGTGCCGCAAGCTTCCTATGTGCCTGGAATTTTCTTTCTGCTATCCTTTCAGGGTCTTGTTTATAGCAGACGACACGAAGCTACTCATGAAAGAGCCGCACTTGTTCCACACCTCGGGCCTCAGGATTGTGCAAAGACGTTTAACGTGCCCAAACGACCGTGAATTAAAAGAAGCTTTTTTTGATCAGGAAAAAGGGTCTGAATGCTGTTAGCGATGCATCTATTTTCTTGTACCAAACTGAATAGGCTTTTTAGAAAGGTTTTCCTGAGCGCGAGCACGTGTAAAGGTGTTTTTTCCTAATGTAATCTGAAGTGTTCAGTGCACAAAGCCTTTTTAGAAGGGTTTTCTTGTCTCACGTACTTTTTCTGTATTTTTTACGTTTTGAACGCATTCTCCTTTTGTCATCATCCTGTCAGATCCCATTCAGTCAGGTTTCTTTGGCCCTATACACCACGTGTCATGCCTTTTAATGTTCTTTCGCCACTCTTATCGTTTCTAGCTAGGTCGTGTTTCGAGTGCTGTCTTTTATCGCTTTTATGACTCTTTACATCATTCTGACGCTTGCTGCAGCGGATAGGTGGTGCGACGGTGTGCCTATATGTTACGTGTTTCTTTCAATAAAGGAATAAGTTGTCAGTAGCGCGCTGTCCTGTCCTGTTCTTGTGATGTCTCGTGTTTTGCGCTAACGCTTGCACGTAGTACTATGCACCGACTAGCCCAGCAACAAGTGTTACTTGAGTAAGCAGTGATGAAGGCATTGTATAACCACACTAGAGGAATAATACAGGAATAGATATCCTATTGGTTTCTCCTTGTTTCGTTAGGAAACAATGGACGAGCATAACATCCGATACCCCTGTACAGGAATAGACAAATACAACCTTTGTCGGTGTATAGCACGATGAAACTAAAGACTACACAAGTACAGCCTACACATCAGTACAGGAACAAACAAAACGAAGCTGTATCGATGTATGGGTCTATAGATCGATAATGCAATGGGGACAAACCGATATCGTTTATATGTGTCTCTCCTATCGGAATTTTTTATAGGAAATAACTGTAACCGGGGTATGTCAAGGGAGAAGCCATGATTTTCTTGAGTCTGTGCGGTTTTGTCGCAATTTCCGAATCTCAAACGTTATTCGTCTTCAAAAAACGGTTTGGGAGAACAGTTTCGAGAAATGAGAGAAACAGCTTGGCGGTGCTCGTTGAATAACTGTTAACGCACAAATCAACGACCAAAACAGCACTCCGATGTGCAATAAACGTTTCTCTTAGCTGCTCTATGGATGAACATGTATATATTTTCTCCTCACAATGGTTGTGCCCTTATCACCCCCTGCGTGCTTCAGGTTCATGTCATGTTTAATTTTGTTTGCTTTCTGTTTCTTTTTTTTCCCTTCACAATTGTATTTGGTTGCACAGGTTTAGAGGCGAAGTTTTCCGTTGCATTAACAAATGCTTCTGCAAAAGGTAACAAATGTGCAGCAGCGGTAAAAATCTTGCTTCTGATCCTAGTTCGCCTACCCTCCCTGACTATTAACTTAGAGCGGTGCCTCCGATCAGTCAAGCATGCTGAGCACTGATAGTGAACTATCTTCAAATGAAAGCCGCGTGTTTACCGCGCGTGCAAATGCATCGCCATCTAGCGAGACAGCGAGAGGGTCGTCGAGAGAGGCGGATAACTCTACAGATACTCGCTAGAGGCCAGCACGTGTTCCAGTCCTGGTGCACGAGCATGTTCGTGAGGCGGCCGTAAATTGTGCTGCAGTGCCGTTGTACGCTTGACTCTGCGCCAAGTTCGAAATGTAAAATTCATATCACCCGCTGCGTAATACAGAATCACTGATACTAATCAAGCCATTTCTTCGCCGAGGAAGATTAGGTGCGGCTAATGGCTTGCAAACGAGGAGGAGTGCAGAAATGAGAGAATGTTTTGGAGGTGCGTGTACTAACCGGAACCACGGTCCTCTAGAACGACAGAGGCTATGTCAACATGTTTTACTATAGTAATTCTCTATATTTTTTAACCACTGAAACTTAATGGCTGGCTCGGGAACAAAAGAAGAGCCGCAACCTGTTTTTCAACCTTTGAGGCATCTGGAAAATATATATGAATGTTTGCAAAATGTACAACACTAAAAATTTCTTTTCGTCAGAATTCAGTTTTTCTTGTGGGGCGCTATATTTCCACCTTGGTCTTCGACCTACAGTGCACTCAAAACTGCAGTTTGTTATGTCTTCCTGATAATTAAGAAGTAAATATGACATATTTAGCCGTGTAGGTGAGATAAAAAATATTACGGTCAAAGTGAAGCCTTTCGTAAACGGGAGTTTTTCATTGTTATTGATAGCGTTACCAGAACAACTGACCGCTTGTCTATCAAGTGCAGCACATTTATGTGAACATCTAAAATCCGACATACAAGCACTCCCAGTTGGGGTGAGAATGGCGAAGGGCAGTGACGTGTTTTAGACGCTCTAGTGTATCAAATAACTTCAACGTACCATTGTAACCATATCGTGACTTACCCAGGAAGTAAACAATTTCATTTGTAGCAGCCAACACGGCTTCCGTAAAGGGTTGGAAACTACAACGCAATTACTTAAAACAATTCATGACCTCGCCTTAACTATCGACAATCGTGGGCAGACAGACATTTTATTTCTCGATCTATCCAATGCATTCGACCGAGTATCGCACCCAAAAATGTTTCACAAACTACACATATTATTTGGTTCTGGGAATATAACACATTGGCTTCAGGCTTATCTGACAAATTGGCTCCAGTTCGTTGAATATGAAGGCCAACGTTCGGGATGTGCTGAAGTAGTGTCCGACGTGCCTCAAAACACAGTATTAGCTCTATGTCTTTTTCTTATCTTCATCAATGACATTGCAGACAACATCGAATGTACGGTACGTATGTTCGCAGACGACTGTATCATTTACAAAGAAATTAGCAGCTATGAAGATTAATTAATTCTTAACAGCTCATTGGTGCAAGTTTCCGAATGGTGCAAACACTGGCAGATGACGCTTAACTTATGTAAAACTATCTCTATGACCGTAAAAAAATCCTCTAATATTTACTTATGGTATCGAGAGCCAGAAACTGAATAAAGTTGATGAACATAAGCACTTAGGAATTTTGATCTCATCGGATTTGAAATGGAATAGGCATCTTTCGTATACTGCATCTAAGGCACTCACTGCGCTCTATTTGCTAAAGCGTTCCTTAACATCTGCTACACTTGACACCATATTATTAGCGTATATTTCACTTGTTCGTTCAGTACTAGAATATAACATAATTTGTTGGCTTCCGTCGACTATATAACCACTGCATTGACCAATAAGAAAGCGTTCATTGCTTTGTTCTTTTTGTAAGTTGTTGTGCAATCAAGATTTTTTATTATTTATTTTATTTATTTTTTCATTCCTGCAGAAACCTGAATGTAAACGTTTTTCATGTGTGCATATAAATTGTCCCTGTCCTGTAAAAGCCTCCACGATGAGGCTAGCAGTATGTTGTAAAAAAAAATTATGCATTGTCAGCCGAAACCTGAATGAACTACCAGTAAAAGTTGATAAATAAATATTCTTTCCTTACTTTTCAGGAATGCATATTGCCATCGCAAATCAACACCCGTGCATATCGATGCATTTTCAGTGTGTTTTTACATTTTATATACGCTTGAAAATTGTTGCATCCCGTAAGCGATGCGTTCAGTGTAAACATAGGGCTGCCACTAAGCTGGAAACTAAGGCCGAGGAGGATGTAGCGGTAGTTTCATGGAAAGAAATAGCCTGAGTAATAATAGACAGCTTTAGCTGTGCGTACCCAACGGCTTAGCGTACGCAAGGAGTTTGCGGGGACGGTAGTGCGCATGCGCAGAACGCAAGCGCAAGCCCTGCGTCTTGCGTGCTTACGCTAGCCAGCGGACTTAGCGTTGCGGCGCTTGCGTGGCTTGCGTACGTTAACGTTGACAAGACTGCGGCTCCCTGCTCGCTCGCTTCGGAATAAATACATGTTGCCGCTGGATTCTCCGACGCAATAGCTCGCTCGAATGGTATCGGTTCGCTTTTATTTTGCCTACTCTTGCCCACACGTGGCGGTATAAGCGATAACTATAGCCCCTGTTTTTCAGATAATCTGGCGATTTTCAAGCTCCTAGGCCTAACTAAATGCAGTGTGGATGGATGGATAGATGGATGGATGGATGGATGGATGGATGGATGGATGGATGGATGGACGGACGGAAGGACGGATGGATGGATGGATGGATGGATGGATGGATGGATGGATGGATGGATGGATGGATGGATGGATGGATGGATGGATGGATGGATGGATGGATGGATGGATGGATGGATGGATGGATGGATGGATGGATGGATGGATGGGTGGGTGGGTGGTTGGGATGGATGGAAGGTAGGAGCGTCCCCTTTGAAACGGGGCAGTGGTAGTTGCCACGATGCTGTTTTTTTTTCCTTTATTTTTCTTTAACTCTGCTGTAAGTTAATAATATTGCCATTTTCTTTCAAAAACTCTTCCTACACTTCAAAACTTATGTCACCTCTCTGCTTTTGAGCCACTAATCCTCGAATCGTTTTTGCTAATTTCCAGAGCAGATTTATTTTTATGACTATTGTTATCTCTAAACCCTAAGGCCTCAGGAAGAGTGACTGTGCCTGCATCGACATCGGGATGGATACCATCACATTTTAGAATGAGGTGTTCTATTGTTTTTACAGATTTACCACACACAGCACATCTGTCATCTTCGTTAAATTTATTTTTGTAGCTGCGCGTTCTAAGACACCCTGACCTAACTTCAAAGCGGAGGGCACTGCCTCTTGAGTTATCATAAAACGTTTCCTTCCTGATCTGCCTTTTCCAGCATCGATATAGTTCTACACCATGCTTCTTTTTCATTCAATCTATCCAATTTTTTACCTTCGACGTTTTTAACCTGTTGTTTAATGCTCTTTCTCCTTCCTCGTCTCTGGCAAACTTACTGGCCAGCTTTCTAGTTCGTTTCCGCCACTGTGTGTCAACGCTCTTTCTGTACAGTTATTTTAAATACCTTAGCTGCCCACCTGTTATCGTTCAATTTCCTCAGGCGTTCTTCGTATAGTATTTTATAGGGGACGCTGGGTAACAGCGCCCTCGTGTCTTTTCTTTTTTCTCTTCAAAAAACAAATTCGCTAGCATTGGTGATCGAACCCAGGCCCTCTGCGTACCAGGCAGGCAGGCAACGCATATGCGACAAAGGGCATTATAGGGGCCCCAAGTGAACGAGTTGTAGTGTGTATGACAGTTATTTATGTTGGGAATATGTACTGATGTTATAGTAATTAAAAAATAAAACCAAATATAAATATTCTATTTAGGCGTAAGAAATTGCGCGGAATGAAATAAGGTGGTGTTATGGTGCTTGACTGTACTGAAAGAAATGGTGTGTATGAGTATGCGGCAGCGTATTATGTCGTTCATTGTAAACTAGACGGTGATTGGTGATTAGTAGTCGGTAACATGGTCGATAACTGTGATTGTAATCGATGGACGTGATCGTTATTGTAATTGTGAATTAGTGATCAGTGAGAAATGAGAAGGGAACGGAATAAAAAGAGTCAACAGAAGGAAAGGTTGCTATCGCCTCTAATCCTATGGCGAAGCTTGAGCGTCCTACTAATCTTTTTTTTTATCTTTCATTATAGCTGTTTAAGTGCAGTGGCTCTTTGTGGAGCTAGTGTAGTGGCTTTATTTGACGGATTCTCGAATCTTTTCTCACCGAAGAGCTTGCTCCGTAAAATTCGTTAATTGACCAAAAGCGAAAGCAGAAATGTACTGCATTTCACATCCTTTATGTCATTTACAGCAAGTGAGACACCTACATACTGCTCTTCTGTATGTGCACGTGTAACAGACATTCAGGAATTCTCTGTCCGCTGTAGGGCTACATGAGAAACGCAGGTGTTAAAGGGTGCGTTGATTAATATACATTAAAGTTAACATTTTGTTGCAGATGCTCCCGACAAGTTATATCACCATATTAAGAATCTAGTATTGTTACTGATATGTTTCCTACATATGTTTGCTGATGTATGCTGGAATCGTTCCACTTTGTATTGATTTAGGCTTACTTTTTTCCGGAGCTATTTTGAATGTTTCAAAACGCAGGGAATGAAACTAACATCATTGTCGGCTAATATAATTTATGTATACAGCATAATGAAGACATGACTACAATATGAAAGGGAAAAGTAATTGGATAATATTGCTGGTAAGATCTTATGATTATGTATCTTTAGCTGCCTTATGGGGCAGGATAGTTGTGCATTATGCTTATTGCGACAAAGCAAGCACAAATACGAAGTGTTGAAAATATTAAGCCTATGCAGTGCTCAATTGCATTGCACCTAGGATTGTTCATTTTCATAAAAAAACATGAATCGCTGTGAGAAAAGGAAACATACTGGTGTGCCTGTCACAGCAATTCGAAATTAGCAAGCGGAGCACATGTACCGTCATATTGGTGCCTCTATAAGGCCATAACCACTTTTCACAAAAACATCACCCTGATGGTTATCATCCAATTATCGTGGTCGATGGTGACATTTTTTTGCTGCTAAGAGTAAGGATGATTGATATGCTCCAGATTCGCAAACTTAAGCCAGTTATAACATTTTTCATAGCTCCCTGCAGATCAAAGAACAGCCCAGCTAAGTGGCGTGTATTTGCTTCAAAACTTTGAAGAAAACTCCAGCCTACCTTATTGGTGTGGATAGAAATTTTTTTATTTTGTGCATCGTTTTACCTAGCTCTATTGTCTTTTGTATAGAATTTTGGGCAGTTGGTGTTCTTTACATTTGAGTCTTTCATGTGCATCTGGAAACACTATCATAGCCTCCTATATAATGTTATTTAATGATCTACTTGAATGTTTGCAAGACCATTGGCAAGAGCGACGAATTTTCAGTCTGTTGCATATACCTGGTCTCGTTGCTAAAGCTTTCAGACAAATTTTGATGCACAAGTCGATGCGTTTTCAAAGCTAACAACTTTTTTGGTAGTCCTTAATTGCACCAAGCACGGCTAAAATAAATGCTTGAGGTTCGAGAATAACATGAGAGCCAATCTGCCGTAATTAGGTCTGAAATGGCTAGCAAATGATCCTGACTCTTGTTCCTGAGGATATTCTGAGTATTTATTTTAGACGGAGTAATAGATCCCGTGCGAAATTCTTGAGGATCGCTTGAGGACTGCCTGACGATATCAGAACATCCTGACTGAGGCGCCCTGAAGACATTCAGTGGAAATCTTTGCGTTGACTGTAAATGAGCTATTGCAGGTATATGCGCCGAGAAATATGCAAAACTGTTTCTTTGAACACTAGTAGCACTCTATATTGCGTGTTAGTGTGAATTTAAACATGTTAGACGACACGTTGCGGCTGAGAAGGACGTTAATATTACACGTGACCTTATTGCTTTGAGCTATTTAGTGGGAGCCGAGTGGTGCAACCATTGAAACAGTTGAACTGGCTCAACTTCAAGAGCATTAATCTGAAAGCACTCAGTGTATATGATGCCTGCTTCAGTCGTACTCAACGGCGATGTCGTGGGAGGACAAGTAGATCGCTAAACGTTGTAGCGCTCCTAACAATGGCCAGTCTGTTTTTTAGTCCGCAAAAGCTTGTAAATGCTAGTCTCTTCAGACGCTCTGACAACGGCAAGCAATTATGTGCTCAGATGCAGCCTTTCTGCATGATTCAAGCTCAGATAATCTCTCTCAGCGTTCATAAATCACTGGGTTCATACCTTGTCTTAGAAGACTGATTCAGTCCCCAAACGTATAATGATATATTCAATCATTTCGCAGTTTGGGATACTCCATCATCGTCACCAGTAGAAGCAGTAGCAATCCAAATGCGTCCAGTGGACTACAAAGGCCTCTTTCATTTATCTCCGACTGATTCCCTCTTGCGCCAGCCTTGGCTCCGTTATTCCAGCAAACTTCCTACTCTCATTCACCCCTCTACTTAGGTGGTTTGACAAATGCTTCAGAGTTCCTGCTTTTACTCGTCAGGTTTCTCTGTTCGGCCAGCTTGATCGACTCACGCTGGCAACCTAAACGGGTGACGCCACGCATATTGCGCATGCACAGTTTATGTGGCAGGCCATGACACTTGCTGCCTCGAATAACAAAGCGCTATATGCGGCCACTGGCCGCGGCGATCGTCGGCGGTGAAGGCCTCCAGGGCACTGCTCCGCTTCTTCGACTTTCTGGCCTGCCCGATAGGCTGTGACTTTAACGAACGCGGACTTTTCATTGTGACTCTCCTTTCTCTTTCATTTTTTATCCCCTCACCCTTTTCCCCCCGTGTAGGGTAGCAAACCGATCATTCTTCCGGTTAACCTCCCTGCCTTTCCTCTTCTTCCTCCTCCTCCTCCTCCTCAGCTAAAGTATAACGATACGCATTTGTTCCCTGACCCTGACTCTAATGTTGAACATTAGTTTTGTATATTTTACTCCTTTATCCCACCGTTCGGCTCTCAGTGCTATATCCTCAGTCATGCGCTGCATTTCATCCTCTTAATTACTTACCAAAGCAATGTCATCAGCAATTCTTCGCCACTAACTTTTATCCTGAATGCTTTCTCAAATCCCACTGGTGGGTTTTTAATTCACGGTTGTTTTCTTAAACCCAATAAAGACAGTTACGACTAGCACATCTGGATGGAAACACTCCAGCAGTTCCTTTATTCATTACATGCGCAACTCTCATACCAATATTTCGTTCTTGGAATGAGAAGTTCATAGGTCAGCGAATTATCCTTAATTGTTAACTAGGACGCCTGAAAAATACCGGAATCCAGGGAAATTGACTCCCGATAGCACACCCTGTTCGCTCGCGTATTATTACAAGCTCCACATCACGTCTCCTTTAATGTTAAGTCACCCCTAGTCACATAAATGTTAAGTCACCCGTTCCACGAAGGACTCCGGGCTTCACCTTTTAAAAATCCTAAAGATCAGCGTAGTACTAGGTGGATGTCAAGCTGAGGATGTCAAATCCGTGGGCTGTTTCATTTACAGCACGGAGACTTGTTAGGGTGGTCCCCAGCACGGTTTTGCCAGCGTTGACTCTCCTTAGGGCAGGCAGAGCTCGTACGGTCCAAATGTTAGAGTCTGTTGTATCATTACGGGCATGGTGAGCTTCCGTTTACTTGGAGGCATCTGTTACATAGGTGGTTTGATAAATACATCAGAATTCCTGCTTTTACTGGTCAGGTTTCTTTGTCGAAGAATAATTTTTACCAGCCGAAAAAATACGAGGGACAAGAGGAGAACCTACACAGGACCAGGCTGGACTAAAAACTTGATCGACCGGCCAGCTTGATCGACCCACGCTGGCAACTTAAACAGGTGACACCACGCATATTGCGCATGCACAGTTTATGTTGCGGTCCATGATACTTGCTGCCCCGAATAACTAAGCGTTATGCTTAGGAGCCTAACAGGAGTGACATATCTTGCCGCATTACATGTTACTTCGTCGGTCTTTGTGAGCGGCGCTTTTTAGGAGCGCACCTCACAACGTGTTCCTCCAAAGTCGCGCTCCACAATATCAAAGCCCTGAACGTCAGGGCTCTCTGCAGAAACCCTCTGCAGGAACTATAACGTTGAAATTTTTAGTTTCGATAATACCGCATTCGTAGTTCCGTGCAAGGAGTTTTGAAATGTTTCACGAATGACTGTTTTGTCTCCCACTCTTCGGGTCATCCTCACTCAGCGCGTGTTAGCTGCTATGAGTGGAATTATCTGCGGCAGCGGAGCTGTCAGAAAAGTTGTGGAGAGGTCTGTTTATGCTGATGCTGGCAGATAATGCGACAGCCTAATCGTGCTGAGAGGACTAATTCAACAGCGCTGCGCAGTCGTCCAGGGTTGTGAGCTTTTTTATAAAGATTAAAAAGGCCCCATTTTCCCAGCACTTTTTTTTTTCTCTAAAAACCGAAAGCATGGCTGCAGTTGGGGTGCAAACCATCAGGAAGCCAGTGCTCTGATTTTGGTGCTTAGTTTCAACGCCTTTACATCTCGTACCAGGGATGCTCTACCACTGAACCATCTTTGCGATGAACCAGATGATTGCGTGTGTAGATTAAATTATGCAAAAAAATATATCTGTGAACATGGCTCCAACCATCTTGAAACAGATTAAATGAACGCCACATGAATGCATGAGCAGATTTCTTATATTCCCGTTGTAGGGTACACTAGTATGCCGACTGTTTCAGCGAAAGTGAACCAGAAATTTTCAAAATAGGCGTTTTGAGGTATGAAGGCAGCTTCAGCAGTACAATAATACCTGCGTATGCGGCCATCTGAAAACAGGTGAATAAAACTAACTATTTAGCAGAACAAATTTCTGATAATTAACTTTCTAACTATTACAGATAAACACCCTGTCGCAATGAGACATTTGTAGCCGGTCATTAGTAACACCCATATCAGTTTTTAGAATTTCGAAAACGCGATCACCCTCGGCGCTGTGGCCCAACAAACTTTGGCTACATCGTGCCAAAATTTATGCAAATTCGAAGAGCATGCATGCAAAGCAACCCCTCCAGTGCAACTAGTTAAGGTTAGTCACCTCTTTTATGATGTTCGCCAACACAGGATATTGTGCTGCAGAAATCACCTTCATACCTCAAAAAGCCTATTTTTAAAATTTCTGGTTCTCCTTCCCTGGAACACCTTGTATATTTAATGAAGAGAAAGACCGAGGAACGTGCAGTTTGCATTATGTTTTCATTGAATTCATCAATAAACAACAATCACTGGTTATGATGGCTTCGAAATAAGGCCTGTCAAATTTGTAGCAGATGTTAAAGCCCCGTATCTTGTTCATATTTTCAATCTATCGATTTCGCCAGCGATATTGCTACGAACAATGAAGTGACTAAAGTATTGATTATATTTAAGGAGAAATAGAAAATGAATTAGCAAACTATCGCCCCATTTTACCTGTGTTCTAGAAAGCACTTGAAGAAATAAAATTCAAAAGCGACAAAACTTCTTTGATATATATTCCATAATATCGGAATCGTAGTTTTGTTTTCTGGTGAGAAAACCGAACGAGTCCACCTTGCTCTTGCAAAAAGAAATTATTTTACATTACATCGAAACAAAAGAACCAGCACTAGAGCCTTTTATAGATTTCAGCAAGGCGTCTGAACTCTTATATTAAAATACTACATTATACAAATTGGAAGCACATCTATTCGAGGATATTGCTTAGTGCTGTTATCTTCTCATTTAATCTAGAGGAAGCAAGTTGTACTTTTTGATGATACTAAATCCAGTGATAAAACACTTCATGGCGTACCTCAAGGCAGTATTCTTGGCCCCATCCTGTGGAATGTTTACATTAATGCGCTAATTCAAATATACCGCGGCAGTGAATTTCAATGGACACGTTATTATAGAGGCCCGTGTACTGTGCGATGTCAGTGCACGTTGAAGAAGCCCAGGTGGTCAAAACTTCCGGAGGCCTTCACTACGGCCTCCCTATTAGCCTGAGTCGCTTTGGGACGTTAAACCCCATAAACCGATACAAACCAAGTAGACCATGAAAATGATTACGTTTTCTATGTGGTCAAAACTAGCCTCTCCTTGAACTGCTACTCTCCCCATGAACTCATAAAGTAAGGTAACCTTACTCCCCTCACCCCTGACCCTTGCCCGCTCTCACCCCTCCTTCCCCACTCCTGCCTGCACCTTGTGCCCAGAACCATTCGCCTCTTCCCTCCACATCCTCTCCCTCTGCCCGGCGGACCCTCCCCCGCGCGACCTAGAGGACCTCAAGACCTGGGAGGACTGGGAGACCCTGCTGCGCTCGGAGGACCCGGCCGTGCAGACCATCGCCACAGGCCGGGCTGCCAGTGTTACGGACCTTAGGGACATAAACACTTGAGTGCAGTGGGGTCGTGCGGAGACCCAGGGGCGTGCCCCGACTTCCTCTCCAACAATGAAGTTTCTCTCTCTCTCTCTCTCTTAGAGCATCGCATAAATGGCCTTCGGTGAATGGGCAATAAATACTCGCAAGTCTAAAGCTGTACTGCTTCGACCTGTAAACTACAAGATTACATTCGCCGATCCACTTATACTTGGTGATAATTGCATACGGCTAGTTGAAAGCTTTAGGTTCCTTGGTGTTGTTTTCGATTGCGCGATAAGGTAGAAAGGATATGTAAATTACATCGTTGAAAAAGCATCCCAGTCAGCTGGATTTGCCTCCAGATTAGGATCGAAGTTTCCCACGAGCTCAAAACTAACAGTTTATCATACGTTATTTCACTACTACTCAAACTACTGTCACCTGGTTCGGGCAACATCAAAAACAAACCTTAATAAATTATTTCTGTTGCCACAAAAAGCAATAAGGCATGCAGCCGGAATAAGTTTCATAGCCGACACCCGTGATTTCTTCTTTAAATGTAAAATTACATCAGTTAACCTTATGCACGAATATCTACTAATATACTATCTCAAGTTCTCGTCCGCATTGTGAATGAAATTCTGATATCTGTAGGCAAACTTACATTAAAGTTGTTTTTACAATGTCTAGACAACAATCGGATGTCTCCAGTAGCAAGATTACCGATGAATATTAAACACTACACTTTCTTATACCAACGATTTTAAACGAATACCACCCGAGCGATACTAATGTACACACCTTTTGTGCGAAATACTTTAAAATGCATTTTCTATAAATAAATACGTAGATGTCCACATCACCAATTTTTTCTTTTCTCTTTACTGCAAGCGCAAGAATAATTTTATGTCATTTTGTCAGATTTTCAGCGGTGAGTACTTTCAATAAATCTATCGCCTCATGTGTGTGTTAATTTGTCTCGTGCCTCTATGCCATGCCTGTGTGCGAGGCCTCAGACACATTCAAGCTGCTGCTCTTCAGCTTTTCGTCTGGAGTACCTTTTCCTTGTATTAGAAAGGGGATAAAGGTTGACATTATTGTTATAATGAAGGATTAAAAATACAAGCAAGAATGTTTTATAATTCATATGATGCAGAAAATGAGTGCAAGATAAAAGCCAGAATACCTTTTTCACGCAGGCAGACACACGGACAAAAAAAAAAAAACTGCCAACAGCAGTGAATACACGGCTTGAGAACAATGATTGTAGCGGATATAGAAGTGAGCATGCATTTAAACCCATACAAAAGTAACCATACTGCATGCTCTTCTGTGACTCATGAGAACGTACGAAATTGAAGCATAACTGTTCGAGACACATATCTGATGTGTAAATAACGCAATAAAAGGAACTGCGAATAAAACAACAGTATGAAAACTACAGGAATTAATGCAAATGGGCTTTCCACCAAAGACTATTGTTGATATCCCCGTCCTAACAGCGGTGGTGTTAACAGTCGATGAATATGCATGGTGGTGTCTTCCTACATAAAAAAAACTGAGTTAAAAACTGTCCATAAGCTACATGACGGCACAGGTATTGATTATATCAAAAATAAAAATATAAAACGTCTTCCGTACTATAGAATCGCGGATCAACAAGAAACTGAGAACGACCAACGGCGGTGCCCGTGTCTGTAAGCCTCAATGTTTGTTCGCTTATTGAAACATTTCTGTTTTCCAGGTTTACTGGATTAAAAGCTTTGGGGGTGAAAATATACGCAAACGTAATTGTGCTTCTCCCTTGAACTTAACTCAGGTTTCTCATCGCAAAATTCATGCCGTGCACTCATTTATTGTAAAACTATAAGTGCACAAAATATATAAATGACAATTTTATGTTTTTCGTTGCTATATTTCTGTACATCTCTGTCTCTATTCTTTTTTAAAAAGTCATCGTTGTTTTTAGTTTTTAGTTTTCATTTTTTATTGGGCTTTTACCCACAAATATGACAGCAGCTTGGGGGCAATATGGAGTTGAGTTGTTTAAATCAATCAATCAATCAATCAATCAATCAATCAATCAATCAATCAATCAATCAATCATGTTTATTTAACATCATGACGATGTTGTGTGCGCCGACAAAAAAGCCATTGGGAAGGCTTGACGAGGCCGACGCACCCCACAAGGGCATTGCAGTGGTACACAACATGTTAGCACTTCGAGGGATAAAAAAAAAGGAAATGAAACAAAAGTAACATATTTGGCATTAGCTGTACATCAATTCGGACTCCTTATTTAGTTGATGTGGGAGAGTGTAGCTCAACATTTGATAACCATAATTTGTTCGCATCCTAGGCACATACCATTTGGGTGTCGCACGTGTAGTGTAATAGAGAGTACTCCCTATATTCGAAAGTAATCTGAACCACCGAGCGCCTCATAATCTTTGCTCCGTTGCTCGCACAATTATATGTAGGAATGAAGAGAACAAAACTTTTTGTGCACTAGTTTTCAACCAATATTTAAAAACATTTATGAATGTTGCATTCCACTAATATCTTGCTGTCATACTAGGGCATGTATTGAACGTGAAGTTTCTAAAAATCATGCCATTCAGTATGCCAGTAACTGATATCATCATTGAATCCGCTCGCTTTTTATATCGAGTCAGGAATACAAAGCGCAACCACAACTGCTGTTCCAAGCTGCATGATAGTTTTAAAGCGTAATGGCATGAGGACAGCAGTTGACAATTCTTGTGTCCATCCTTTAAGATATTGTACGTGTGAATCACTTCCGAAGACTAGAAGCTAAATTCTCGTTCTAGCGTTCGCTATCGGACAAATCACATTAAGACTACTAGAACGGTTTCCGCGACACAAGAAAAAATTATTGTTGGAGAAACATTTTTAATTTCTGCGAGAACTCGCGTCTTGTGCTCTTGTTCAGCATCTAATAGTAAAACAAGAGACGATGAATTGTTCATTTTCACACGCGGTATTTATCCATGACAGGAAACATCCGCGTATTTCCTGTGCATTTAGAAGCAAACAAATGTCTCAGTTTTTGTCTGTTTTACACATCACTAAGTGCGCGGAAGCAATCGACGTCAAGCAGGACACCCGCGGGAGCAGCGTCCGTGTTCGTACACTCGCCAATGTATGAAGTCAGTCGAGTGTAGTGGAGGAATTGATTATACCTCGAGTTTCTTGGTTGTGCTAGACTGAACGATACGACGAAAATGGCCTGATCGACGAGATGCACCGCAGGCAGTTTCGTGAGGCTGAGTCGAGTGGCAAGCGCACAATCAAAGACAAATCACGCATGCACATTATCGCTCGTAAGATATAGAGCCAAATCTAAGGGGAGTGAAAAGAAGGAAAACAAAAACCATCTTGTTCGCAGTCACGCGAGTTCGTTGAAGGAAGGGAGGCGCAAAGCCATTCGTATGCGTCCGCCACATGTATGCCACGCCTACCGTCTTCACGGGGGTTCTGACGGAATATCGCGTTTTCTGGTCGATTACAGCAGCAGCCCCAGCGGGCAGGTGCCATAAATATGAAGATCGCGTTGTTTGGGCGCGTTCGTGAGCATTGCGCAAGGCCATTTACGAACGTATGCGCTGCTCCTGGTTTCTCTGTCGTAGACAGCGCGAGTGCATCGCATCAAACTGCACTATAGGGTGTGGACACCTCATAACGAGGTGGGCTCCGTCACAGTCAATAAACAAACCACATGGCTTACCAGCTGCGGCTCTAATTGGAAATCTCATAAGCTGGCAGGAGTGCACTCGGCTGACGCCCTTTCGACATTATATATGTGCGTCACACGCATTCGAACATTTCCTGTTCAATAATATTCGTCCTTTTTAGGGCTGCGTTGGCAGAGCATAACCGCAGCTGTAGCGGTGGCCGGTCATGGCGTCCTTTCCCGCTTATTCGCTGTCTTTACTTCCTCTTCAGTCTTTGTATTTTATTCAGCTGTGCCCAAGCTCACATAGGCAATGGGACTTCGTTTATTCTTTGGTTTCTCAAGAGCCCTATGTTGGGGTATTACAATACTTGTGGAATGAGCGTTGTAACAAGCACAATTTCGTCCAGTGAGTCAGGTGCAAATGCCGAAGGTGGGGTAATTTTAATCAATACTACAAGGAAACGAGGGAATGCTTCAAACGTTTATCAGAACAATCACTGGTGAAGAAAGATCTGTCCTAATTCGTGACTCGGTCGCAGGATTACAGCCTGTTCGGGGCAGTCCCACTGCCAACAAGAGTAACCGGGACAGTGAGCGGATGGTATGGAGGCCGAATCGATCAACTGCCGGAAGCAGGAACAAGCTCAGTGCAGTGCATTATGGAGAGTTCCCTATGTTCTGCCGATTTCTTTTCTCACAGCAATTACAAAGTTGCACAGTTATTTCCAAAACTTCAGATTTCAAGAAAGAAATGGCCCCTTCCGAGGCCGGAACCCACAAACGCCACCTGCCCATGACGATCACTGTACCAATTTTGCATGCCAACGTGGCGGCCACTGATTCTTGGAGCATTCCCCAAATAAACATTTAAGCAAGTGCTTCTTGCTGAGGGTTGTTCAATTCGGCCTGGCCCCACCAACCGTTAGCCCTCCTGGTTTGCTTTTTTTTTGAAGCGATGCTTATTGCCTCATGGCATAAAAACTATGAAGTGAAAGATGAGTAAGATGCTTAAATAAATGAAAAAAGATGGGCTGATTTGATGAAATCAAGCCGTTAACGATGATATGGGCCCTGTGTCCAGGCAATATAGGAATCCGGATTGTCCGTTGAGAGTCCCACTGCCACCAGGTGCACGAATTCTCGTCGGCTCCAGCGCCGGGCAGTCCCACAACAGGTGGTGGATATCCGCCTCACAGTCTCCTGGTTTGCTTAGTCGTCAGAAGGACTGTCGCTACAAAGCACTTTTTTTAGCGCGGTAGCACTATTAGGCGCATTTTCCAATTTCGGGCATACGTACGTACTGTCTTGGTCAAAAGTCTTAAGGCCAGAGCATTCACATGCAGCAAAATGAATGTTCCTGCAAAGCTCCTGGTAGCCGATCATTCAAAACACAAGACTAGCAAGAAGCTTCTCTACCTGAAGAAAAAACCTGCGGCTAGCGTCTCAAGGTCATTCGGTCTTTAATGGCGCCGTAATGGCTCTGTTATGCGCATAAGCGAAAAGCCTTTGTCATTAAGACTTTTAACCAAGGCTGTGCAGTCTGCGTCACACTTGTGTAGAGCGCTGGTGCAGTGTGCACCCGCAATAAAAACTGAAATCAGAGAGCAGTCCATTGTTTCCAAGCAAAGTGCACGTGATCACCTTGTTTGTAAGTCTATTGGGCTCTACTTGCACACAAGCGTTGCCTCTAAATCGCGTAAGCTGTGACAAGGTGGCGGATTTATGCGAGAAAGTGCGCTGCTCGAGCACTCTACACAAGAGTGTCGCGTACTGTACGTCCCTGATGCTCCATTCGTGGCAGGTGGCCTGACTGTCCGCAGGGTTGTGGGCAACCTGCCGAGTGTGTACACCTGGCAGGCCTCACCTGGGTGAAATGCACTCCTGTATGAAGGCCTTCAAGGTAAATTCCTTCAGGGTAAAGGTCTTTTCGTCAAAAGCCGTTTTCGTAAAAGCCATTAGGTCAAATGCCTTTAGGCCAAGACCTGTGGGGTAAAGGCCTTAATGCTAAATGCCTCCCGAGTAAACGCGTTTACGTCAAATGACTTTAGCTCGTAAGGAACTTAAGTGCCCAACGTAACTAGTGCTAAGACACGATATTGCGCGGTTAGCCACACTAAACGGTCTGCTAATTTTTCGTCAACTGCGAGGAATCTCAAACAGCTCTGTAACTTCGATTATGTGCCCCATTGCTCCGCTCAGGTAGGTGTAACCACCAATGAATTCATTAACCAATTACTCTGCCGAGTTTTAAAATGAAATGATATGCAGTTGTGCACAATGCCGGCGTGTAGTTCCATTCTCGAGCGTTTTCGATGAAGAAAGAGAGGGGGGGGGGCGGGGGGGGGGGGGGGGGGGGGCTATAGTCCGTGATGCAATAAGTATCGCGCGGTTGCACAGGACCTGGCAGAAAACGTGAAATATCACGTGATGCACGATGAAATTCAAGTGCACGCAAAGCCTGAGCCATGCTATTTGCTTTGTTTCTGCGAACAATATTTTCAGAACTTCTGATAATGCTGCTGTGGAGAACTAGGCGCTCCGGTTACAGCAATATATTTCAGCTGTTTTATTGTTTATCAATACGCGTGCGTATTTGCATCTGCACTTTTCTGTATTCATTACAAATTTAGCGCGTTCATATTGCATGATTGGCCTTGTTCCTTGGTCACGTGCGACCTGAATTACGGGGAGGTAATGATGCTGTGCTAGCCGCCATGGCGTAGAGGTAGAGCAATCGCTTCGCCTGGAAGAGGACCAGGGCTCGAATCACAGTGCCGCGCAATTCTCCACCGGCAATGAAAAAAAAAAAACGCCGCTTGTCGATGGAATTGGCACAACCAGGCCTGGGGTGCGGCCTGAGCTCCATGACCGGAACCGATAACGCACTCCCTCACCAGTATAGGATTTGGCCACCCTGGTGTAGTGCTTGGCCACAACCTTCTATGATCAAACCAATTAACCCTCGGCCATGAGTCCCCAGCGGCTGCGAAGCAACTGACCAAGGCGGCGGTCGGACCTGTGACGCAGCGGAGGGTGCCAAGAATCTCCGGCTCCGGACAGGCCGCCACTGGAATCTGATCCTGGCAACGTTCAACGCTAGAACCTTATTTAATGAGGCTAGCTTAGCAGTGCTGTTCGAGTAACTGGCACGCATCAAATGGGACGTCACAGCGCTCAGTGAAGTTAGGAGGACTGGTGAGGCGTATAGAGTACTAAACGACGGGCACATACTGTGCTATCGTGGATTAGCGGATAGACGAGAACTAGGTGTGGGATTCCTCATTAATGAGTATATTGCTGGCAACGTAGAGGAGTTTTATAGTATTAACGAGAGGGTGACAGCTATCATAATTAGGCTCAATAGGATGTACAAGCTGAAGGTGGTGCAGGCCTACGCGCCTTCATCCGACCAGGATGACCAGACCGTTGAAAGTTTCTATGCAGACGTGCAATCGGTAATCAACAAAGTAAAATCACAGTACACTGTACTGATGGGCGATTTCAGTGCGAAGGTGGGCAAGAAGCAGGCTGGGGACCAGGCGATAGGCGACTATGGTATAGGTGCTAGGAATAACAGGGGAGAGTTATTGGTAGAGTTCGCAGATATAAATAATTTATAGATCATGAATACCTTCTTATTCAAACGAGATAGCAGGAAGTGTACCTGGAAGGTCCCCAATGTTGCGACTAAAAATGAAATGACTCCAAAGTACTATGCGCTCAACCTGGCATCGTTCAGGATGCGGATCTCCTCGGAAATGCGGACTGTAGCGAGACAGAATGGTAAGGTCTCGATATAGCTTAGACTTGAAGAGGGAACGGAAGAAGCTACTGAATAAATCCATCAACGAGTTAGCAATAAGAGGGAAAATAGAGAAATTCAGGATATTGCTGCAGAACAGATATTCAGCCTTAACTGAGGAAGACAACTTAATGTAGATACAATCAACGATAATCTGACAGCTATAATTACGGAGTACGCAGTAGAAGTAGGCGGTAGGGCGGTTCGACAGGTTACCGGCAAGCTATCTCTAGAGACGAAAGATCTGATTAAGAAACGCCAAAGCACGAGGGCGTCTAACCCCACTGACAGGGTAGAACTAGCAGAGCTATCGAAGTTAATAAATAGGCGCAAGGGGGGTAGCCGACATAAGGAAGTTCAATATGGAGAGAATAGAGCATGTTCTAAAGAACGGAGGTAGCCTGAAAACGGTGAAGAGGAAACTAGGCATAGGTAAAAACCAGATGTACGCGTTCAGGGACAAGGAGGGCAATGTCATTAGCAATATGAGTACGATAATTAAGGTAGCCGAGGATTTCTAGACAAATCTATACAGTAGCGAATGCAATCAAAATGTTAATGGGAGAGACAGTAGCGCGCAGTGATTAGTCATCCCGCCAGTAACGAAAGAGGAAGTAAAGAAAGCCTTAGGAGAAACGCAAAAGGGAAAAGCAGCCGGTGAAGAACAGGTAAAAGGACATCCATTGAAGGAGGGAAGAGAAATTGTGCTACAAAAACTAGCCACCCAGTATAGTCAATGCCTTATGACCTGGGCCGTACCGGAAGCTTGGAAGAACGCTAACATTATCTTAATTTATAAGAAAGGAGACGCCATGGACTCGAAAATTACAGCCCGATCAGCTTACTGTCCGTTGCCTACAAGGTATTTACTAAGGCAATCGCTAATAGATTCAGGACCACCTTAGACTCTTATCAACCAATTGATCAGGCGGGCTTTCGTAAAGGACATCCCACAATAGATCATATTCACACTATCAATCAGGTGATAGAGAAATGCGCAAGATATAAGGAACCCCTATATATAGCCATCATTAATTACGAGAAAGCATTCGCATCAATGGAAACCTCAGCAGTCATACAGGCATTGCGGAATCAGGGTGTAGAAGAGCCTTATGTGAAAACGCTGAAAAATATATATAGCAACTGTACAGCTACTATAGTCCTACATAAAGTCAGCAATAAAATTCCAGAAGGAAGGGCGTCAGGCAACAATATAAGATCTCGCCAATGCTATTCACCGCCTGTTTACAGGAGGTATTCCGAGGCCTGAATTGGGAACAGTTGGAGATAAGAGTTAATAGAGAATGCATAAATAACCTGCGATTCGCTGAGGACATTGGCTTCCCGAGTCACTCAGGAGATGAACTGCAAAGCATGATCAATGATTTAGACAGGAAGAGCAGAACGCTGGGTCTAAAAATTAACGTGCAGAAAACCAAAGCAATGTTCAACAGTCTAGCAAGAGAACAGCAGTTCACAATTGGAAGCGAAGTGCGGAAAGTGGCAAAGGAATACGTATAGTTAGGGTAGATAGCAGCAGCTGATCCGGATCATGAGAGGCCAATAGCCAGAAGGATAAGAATGGGGTGGAACGCATATGGCAGGTTCTCTCAGATCATGAATGGCAGTTTACCAATATTTCTCAAGAGAAAAGTGTACAACAGCTGTACCTTACCGGTACTAGGGCCCCTAGAAATACTTGCTAGCCTGCCGTTCGCGCGGAGCTCTCTACAGAACCGGTTGGCCGCGCCTCGGATGAATGCGCAGGGGGAGCTGCACACATCCGGAACGTCGTGCCTGCAGGGGCGGGCGGTCGTGCCGTGGCTGCGGAAGTGGTGTGCGCTGCTTCTTGGTCGCGAGCCCATAATACTGGTGTTTTTTTTTTGCCAAATCTATGAACGCTGATTGGCGTGTGTGTTGGTGTGTGTGTTCATAAGGACGTGTGATCGCGTCATGTCTAGACAACGTGACAAGCGCCACATCTTGCCAGCTCAATGCGCCATCTGCACTTTCTCTCGGATTTCCCCCATCTAGTTAAAAATGTGCGAAATGCATTTGTAGGCAAATGGTTTAACGCACCTGAGGGTCGGGTGCACGTTCAAACCGATCTGAGAAGCTTGGAAAATGGACAGCCAGAGTGTTTCGCTTAAAGCCATGCCGAAGATCACCAGCATGCACCTGAATCCCAATTCTTTTGAGAAAATGAGAGTCGCTCCAGCATTCCAGCTATTTGGTGATTATACAATTAGAGGTCTTTTTATTTATCGCACCCAGTTAGGACGCTCTTATGACTTCGTGGAAGGCACTGAATCTTTTGTAAAGAGAATGAATAAGCTTATCAGTATAATGACTGCGCGTGTGCCAAAACCAGCGTTATACCCGCAGTCGCCAAACTTTGATTTTTAAAGTAGTTCCTTGAACACCTCACAAAGTGGGAAATTCATGCAAAGGCCCCAATCGGCGGGTTTTTGAGCAACAGCACAGCAGAGAGACTCCGTATTTCAATTCAGAGCACACTTAATTAGTTTAGTTGCATATCTCAGCACACTTGTTTTTAAGTATGTGATGACTGCAAACTTGAGCCAAGGCAGACTTAAAAGCGTATTTAGTATAGTTCGGCAATCATCAGGATCTATGACCATCCGAATGCCGCTGAGTTTTTGATTACTGTTAATGCACTCCCATTCTGCAATCTTGCGAAACTACCACCATCAGAAAACTGCAGCAGAAGTGGTCACTTCCTTAGTTTCGGTGCCGAATACACTGCCTGTACTCGACAGCCTCATTGATAAAGGAGCGCTCATGATGCAAAAACTGCACTGGTCTCTTGTGCTCCACGTACAAATATTACCTCTGACGACAGTGCCTCTGTGACAGGAAAAGCCATGAGAAGTTAATTTATTATATCTCGGGCTAGAAAAGCACTGAAAACGCCAGTGCATAGACTGTGTGTCAGCCTTGAAGACTGGGAAAGCAGTGGCTATACAGAAAGTGATCGGTTTGCAGCTCTCACTGCAAAATTTGATAATGCTGGCTTACTGTATCCGTCTGGCCCCTTGAAGAACATTATTATCACCGTCCTTGAAGACAGCTTCAACACTTATTTGAGTCTGAATAAGTTGCACGAGAAGAGCATTGTTGACTTCGCTGATATTTTAACACATGTACATTTTCCGCCTCTGGCCTGTGTGAAACATGGACGTGAAATTGTTAAAGGCATAATCAAATTCTATATTCTGCTTCGCCTGCGCTTCTACATGAAGTCAATCAATGTTCGGAGGGCTGCCAAGAAAGAGCAGCCGAAGCTGCTAAAGATGAGAAGATGCCAGTAGGTGGTGCAAACAAAAATGTGGGCAGCCTGAGCGCAAAGTGATGGAAATAAATGTGTTTAACAATGATTTTTATTTTGTGCTATACATTACTGATCCTTGGGTATCTTTTCTCTGACAGTATGTATGACCTGCATAGAATGTGCTAATAATGCCATTTTACCAAGCATGAGATTCGAAGAACTACTTACAATGCATGCTTGTGTTCATTACTTCTAACTCGGTTGCCTAAGCACTAAGGAATGCGTTCCTGCAGTTTGCCTAAAGCACATCATTTACATGACTCAGGTTCTCATCTCACATGTTTTAATTGTGCGTGCATCTGGAAGTTTCCACTGTTCAGTCTGTCTAGCTTCAGAGTCCACAGAGATCGGATCAATAGCATGAATGAAAATGCCGCTGTCAATAGCGCTCTGTTGCGCGCACACACGGTCATTGGGTTTACAATCGTGGGTAATGTTCTTAATGCAAGGATATTTTTATTTAAATTCCTCAGAAGATGGTATATGACACGGCATAGCAGCAGTATTCAGAAAGGAGAATAGCATGTAAAAATAAGCGGGTCCGTTTCGCCTTCGGCTCTGGAGTACGCGCACAAAAATTTGTTTGCAAAAAAAAATCGTTTGCGTCGCTACGCTGATGACTGAAGTGCGCATTGAAAAACCACGGCTAAGGTGAAATAAACAAAAATCAGTGCAATCGCATGCGTAAGTCACCTGAAAACGCGCAGGGAATTCGTTTCGCGGGGCGAAACGCGCGCGTCTACCGCAGACGCCGTGGCTGGCAAGGCACACCGGTTGCTCGCAGTGCCACCGCGGCGGTCATTCAGCATCAGCCGGCGCCGCAGCCGGCGGACGCCAGACTAGCAAGTATTTCTAGGGACCCTACCGGTACTAACCTAGGGGGCAGAAACGTGGAGGCTACGAAAAGGGTTCATCTTAAGTTGAGAACAATGCAGCGAGTCATGGAAAGAAAAATGATGGGAGTAACGTTAAGAGACCGGAAGCGGGCAGAGTGGGTGAGGGAACAAACGCGGGTTAATGACATCCTGGTCGAAATCAAGATGAAGAAATGGGCTTGGGCAGGGCATGTAATGCGAAGGCAAGATAACCGCTGGCCCTAAGGGTAACGGAGTGTATCCCAAGAGAAGGCTAGCGTACCAGGGGGCGGCAGAAGGTTAGGTGGGCGGATGAGATTAAGAAGTTCGCAGGCATAAGGTGGACGCAGCTGGCAAATGATAGGGTTAATTGGAGAGATATGAGAGAGGCCTTTGCCCTGCAGTGTGTGTAGTCAGGCTGATGATGATTATGATGATGATAATGATTATAAATGACGCTGTACATTGGCATGCCCGAGCACTTCTCAACCAAGCCAAACCCCAACTCCAACATTGCGCTATATGAAAAGGCATTGGGACAGCATTCAGTCCAGCACAATGCCGCACGGGGAACAACTGGTCCTACACAGAGGGGCCAGAAGAGTCCACCCGGAACCTAAAAAAAAAAAACACTGAACAAAACCGAGGAATATACGCTTCGGCGCATGCAAACCAACCCGCTCCCCACCCCCCTTAAACTGTATTAATGGTATCGTACTCTACGTAGCCCTCAGTGCACGCAGTGCGACCGCATTGCAGATGTATGCCACCTGATAGGGGATCTACCCCTGGTAAATCCATCCATAACCCCTCTAGAGAACAATGGGAGGCCATTTGGTTAGCCACGACCCGTAAGACCAGCGACGACTGGTGAGCAGAGCTGAAGATACGCTGAACGGCACTGGACTGCGGGACTAGGACGTCCACCCATCCTGGCTCTATAACAGTCTACTGGAGACCAGTAAAGAGTTCTATCCATCCATCCACGTTGCTCTTCTCGGGTAACTTCTCGCGATTAATAATTAATTTATCTGCCAGCTGCCACGGTTGGCAGTTTGCTGACTATTCGGTGGGCAAGTTGTGAGGATGACACAAGGCCACGTGACCTAGGTGGCCCACTAATGTGCTACTGAGGAGATTTTCGCTCACGACGACGGCGCCCGTTTTTCCCTTTGAACGGTTCCCCTAACGCAGTCGCTGTGTAGTGCGAAGAGACTCAAGAAGGGAAATAGCGCAGAAACAGGGGACGAGAAGGAACACGGCAGCGCAACGCGTTGACAAGCAACTTGTTTTTATTGCGCCAGTAGCGAAATATACACAGCCGGAAAGGCGCCAAAACAACAAAAACACAAAACATGATAGAAAACTTCGATACAGAAAAATCAATCGTTGCAGGCGCTTCGTAGAAGTGAAAAGGAGAAATGGCGTATTTCCTTCTCAAGCATTTTAACGGATAGCTCGCTGACGCAGCGCCGACTTCTCCTCTGAATGATTAGAGTTTCGAAGACTTCCCTTGCTTGTATGGTTTTGCATTTATTAAGGACGCGCATGCTGTCCAGGAAAGGCGTGTAGTTTTATGAAGAGCAATTCAGGCAATGTACGGCTAGATCGTTGCATTTGCCTGTTTCTAGCAATCTGGCGTGCTCGCTTAGTCTACTGCTCAGAGAGCGGCCCGTCTGTCCGACATACTATTTCCCACTGCCAGTGGGGTTTGGTGTACGATGTGCCACTATCGTCTGGGAAGACGTATGTCAGGCAAACGGGGCACTGTCTGAACACTTGACTAAGCGAGCACGCCAGGTTGCTACAAACAGGCAAAGGCAGCAGTCTCGCCGTGCATTGCGAGAATTGCCCTTTACAAAACTGCAGATATTTCCTGGACAGCACGGGCGTCCTTCAGAAATGCGAAACCAAACAAACGAGAGAAGTCTTCGAAGCGCTAATCATTCAGCTCAGAGGCCAGAGCTCCGTCACCAAGTCATCCGTTAAACTGGTTGAGAAAAAAAATACGTTATTTTTCCTTATTACTTGTGCAAAGCAGCCGAAACGATTGCACTTTCTGTATCGAGGTTTTCTGTATTGCTTTCTGTTTTTGTTCCTTTGTTGTCATTCCAGTTGTATTTATTTCTCTTCTGGCGGAATGAAAACAAGTTACTTGTCAGCGCGTTGTGCCGTCGTGTTCCTTCTCGCCCCGTGTTTCTGCGCTGTTTTTCCTTCTTAAGCATGATGTTCCAACTTGCCCAAGTGTCCGCCTTAACAAAGAAGAGAGACTACTCGGAGCGTCCCACAAACAATGGCTGGATAAAGTACGACTACTATGGACCTCAAACTTTGCTGCACAAAGCAAGCAATCAAGGAATTACCTCGGGACTAGTTAGGGCCGCTTGCACAAGGGCCCAGGCGCCTTTGGGCTATGCTGCGCCTGCTGCCCGTGCCCCCCCCCCCTACCCCCACTCTCCTTCTTAGGCTAAGGAACAGGCAAACAAACAAAGGAAAGCGAAAGAAATAGCCAGTGGAAGATATGAGTAGGAAGCCTTGTTACAACAAATATGTTTTTTAAATCAAAACTGCATTTCCCACTGCGTGCAAATCTTCAGTGGTATATAAATTAATGTTAAGTGACGCAGTTAAGGATACGAAAGTGCGAGTTCTTTATAAGCATAAAAATGATTTTATTACAGGATGATGGCACAGCATCTTATACCCGCTCGCATTGCGTCACTCAGACCGTGAAGATAAATTGGCGGACACAGGGAAGCGAACATTTCGCGACCTGCGAACGGCACTCGATTTAACCTTTCTGCAACCACGGCGCCGCGGCTATAACATATGTGCGACTGGGGCATTCGTCCACACGATTAATCTCCATGGGCATAACGCAATGCTAGTGACGTTACCCGCTAGCGGTCGCACTTGAAGTACGTCCATAAAGCAACACTGGGCGTGTGCCTATAACCATCTATTCGCAGAGTGAGGAAGTCACGTATGCTTGGTGTGATTATCCGGCTTGTAGGAGCAGACTCATCGTCTGGTCTTCATGCTTCCCAGAAGGGGCACACTGGAAAAAGTCCGCATGCACAGTTGAGCACTGCGTCGACTCGAAACACGAATGCTCCTGGGAGCAAAAAATTAGTCAGCTGTTTTCTAGCACACTCTTTTTTTACCAAAGGAAGTAGTCTAGAGCACAGCATACTCACTTTTTACTCCTGTATGTTTATATTCTCAGAACTACAAGGATTTGAAAGCTGTTCTCACTGATAAAACGAATGAGATGGGTAAAAACAGTCGTCCGGCTATCTGTACGATGCCGCTTCAATTACAAGCGTTAAACAAGTTTTGCATTCGCGCACATATTTAACACGAACAGGTTTCAAGCGCACTGGTGTTTGGAACTCAGTGGTGATTAGTGTTCTCGAAGCAGTTTATCCGCTGGTACGCCCGTTAACTACGTATATGCAACGAATATGTAACAGTTATCTCACTTATGTAATCGGTATAATATAGTCGTTTTGCAATAACTGTTGCCTTTTAATTGGCCTTGAAAACAAACTGATTGCGCGTGGAAGTAGTGCGGGAATGAGAATTTTGGACACATATTTCAGATGTTGCTGCCCTGAGTGCCTTTTGATGCAATGCGCTTATTATCCACAATGCGCAGTGCTTTCTAATATCCCTGAAACCCGTTTGGCTGTTATGACACTTATACCCTTTTTTTGCAGGTTTAAACCTGATAGGAGCTGTACAATAAGAGAGGTTAAATATGAATTTCCTATCGTTTCGTCCATGTGCGGATGTTATACTTACGCTCTTGGGGGCACAAAGCAGATGGTGGAAAACAGAATGTGTTAGCGGTAAGTGGATGCGAACATCGGGGGTTGGAATTCAGGAAGAATCGAGAAAATATCAGTGAATTTTGAGGAATCCAGATCCAGCGCCTCCCTTGTATGATGTAGTGCAGGCCCGATCTTAAGAAGCCTGGCTATCGTAATTAGTTGCACAATCGCCATTTGGCCGCCTCCTTTCGCACGCACATGAACATAAGCTAAACACAGTGATAGAAAACAACCAGCACTAGCCGAAAATGCTGTAGTGTTGCTAGAAATATAAAGAAAAAAAGCTGGCTGCCTCACATAATTCGCGCCTGCAATAAAAAAAAAACTAACAGTCAATCTCATCTCTGAGAATAGATTTAAGCATGACGTTGTAGGGCATTCTTAGACGGCTCGTAGATATTGGTAGCTGCAGTCAAGCTAGCACACACTGCTCATTGCCGGACAGCTCACTCTTTATTTCCCCTAGGACATCATCATCTCCAGTTTGGTGTCTCAGCCTTGCCGTTCTCTTTCCGACTCCCAGCATTGGCCCAAAGTGCCCTGTAATCCCTCGCCTGCTCCGTAGCCTTACGCTTGGCTCCACACGTGGCTTTTCTGGACGAATAAAGGTGTATTTTTTATGGAAGCTTGGTAAACTGTTATTCGTAAACTCAAAATGCTTGCCTAGTGCATTCCAAACCACTTTTCTCATAGTAATTCCATTTTCATCGCGCCGATATACAGGCACTTCTTGGGCTAGGCGTATGCAGTGCTTTACTACTTCCAACGCCTCACCAGTTCTCCTGAAACCATGTGCCTGTTCTGCGCGTTGACAGAGCAGCCGCGCAAGGCCTCCGCCGCTAGCGCTCCGCCAAAGGTTGAGGTGTCACACTACCTCATGTTTTCAGCTCTGCTGGGGAAGTAGCGCTTTCGCATTAAATGTACCTTTTAGTAGCTTGTAGCTCCAGGACACAACGATTTTTAAGCGAAGTGTTATTGGAACTGTGGTTTAAAGTACGATCCACGCTAACGACGTCCTGCATGAAGGCTTTCGTATATTTTGGACGGCTGCTGTGGTGTTTATTTTTGCAGTGTACAAACAGGGCCAGCAAAATGTAACAGAGAATGGGCAGTGCTCTATTTTGTAATAGTAATGACGTAACAAAACATATTTGTACCAAACGAGAAAAAACAAGCATCTCATATTTGGCATACAGTCTTTTTTGTGCAACTTGCCATTTATAGATTGTTTTGGAAAGCAAGTGATTAAGAAATCCAGCACTTTATGCCTCGCGAAAAAATGAGCGCTAATAGCCAATTGTTTTATTGAAAAAATCACTAAAAAAATCTGGAACTGCGAAAATTCTAAGTCAACCTCATTTGCTCCCGAATGGCGGCTGAAGAGCAACACCAACATCAAAAACTAAAACCCCAAAAACGAGGGATCTTACGAGATTCGTAGTTATTCCTAGTTATTCCAGGAATTCACGTGCCTTTGCTCTCCCCGTTTTCCTCCTTCCTTCCCTGCCTCGTCGTGACCGTGATGGAGTGCTCGGCGATGCCGGGCTTTCCTCTCCTCATAACTTGCCGATGCTTGTGGCCGCAATGCTGTGCGCTGCCGGGCTCAAAATGCTGCAACGCATTCGCTCTTATTTTTCGCCACAAACAGCTTCGCAGCCGCTTTCACTTGTAACGTAGCTGTAGCAGCTAAGGCTGTAAAACAGGGCAAAGCGAGAAAAACAGGCACGCGGGAAGCGAGCTCCTTTCAAACTGTGGTCAAGCTATCACCCTTGGCATGCGTTTCAGATATTTCGTCCGGTCGCTTGTCTATTATAACGTACTATTTCGTCCTTTACATGGGCGCATAATTCTTCACCTTTAATTACATCGACTGCTCGAAGAGATGATGGTTCCCCACCCAACAAATCTCGGCAAAAGCATTTTTGAGCGAGGACCTTTTATGAAGGCGATTTTTTTCATCATATAATCTAAGATTTCACTATAACAATCAATATATTTCCAGGTCACAAGACGGCAGTCTTGATTTCTTTTTTGCATTAGCGTTCTTGCTATCGTCAAAAGAGTTCCCCATTGATTTTCTTTGGAAGTGTTAACGGTTCGATGCGATCGATGGAAACACTTCAAAAGAAAGATTTTGCAGCATAAGAGAAGAATGGATCATTGCCTTCAATATTTCTTCAAAACTGTCCTATGATTTTTTAATATTTCAAAATTTTTGTCAGATATTGTTGGACATGCCGCTAACTGCAATGCAACAGTCAGAGAGGTAAACCATTGTCCCTTTGTGCCGAGCAGTCTACAGCCATGGGATATGGGTCTCTGTCCGGATGGCATCAGATATAATTTCTGAATTGCTGCGCAATTTTAGCGATCGAGGAATCCCTTGCAGCCCATCTTCAAACAAAGACGTCATGTATTCTCAGCTCTCCAGTCCAGTAGTGGCCTTGGCAATCCCCCATGAATGCAATCCAACTGACGTAAGACTTCCCGTGAGGACACTTTGCACACAACTTCTTTCTCAAATATGTTGGTACCTTGCAATCTATACGCCACTCGCCGTTGAATGCCTGGCCTGGTATAACGGGCTGATACCTATATAAATGATGCCGCGTTGCTTCATTTTTTCCCCATTAGACAAAGCACAAAGCCGTCGCAGTTTTGTGTCGCAATTTGGCTGACGCACTGTATTTATCCTTTGACGTCGAGAGAAGGTTTACCACGCCGTCCACACCGCTGTGAGTCCCAGCTGCCAATGCTAGAAGGAATTATATCGCATAAATTTCCATTGTCTTAAATACGCGTCGATGTGCGGCCGTTAATCGTCAATTATCCGGATGGGCCCTATTTCGCCCAGAAACAGGGATGCTTAATGACGTCCCCCTTTCCGCTGTCTGCAGAGAGGTGCGAAAAGCACTTGCCTTTGTGTGCGCCGACACCTTACAACTTCTGGACCTTCCCGGTTGGTTGTGCAGGAGGCGATGCCTGAGCGACAAGCGAGCACAGCGCCTTCTGCTTCGCTGGACGATATCTGTGCCAGGCACTCCTTGATTCTCCGTCCATGCTATTGACAAGAAGAGCATGCTCCACAGCTGATAGAGTGGATCACTCTATTTTTGGTTACCTTCGTCGTGCATAGTATGACTGGCCTTCGATGTCACATCTTCGGCGTCACCGACTCGTTGCTTTATGAATGTACAGTCCACGTCACCCTTGAGTGGAGCGATCGGGCGGTGCACTTCCGTGCAAACAAATCCAGGTCTTGTCGCAACCGCTTGATTCCTACGCCAAAGCTTGAGCGGAAGTAATGCCGGATAGACCCGCAAACAAAGAAGACACGAGAACTCTGCCCAGAAATTAGGGGCTGCTCTCTAATTTCAGCTTTTTTACCCGGTATGCACTGCTTGAGCGCTCTACACAGTTGTGACGCAGACTGTACTGAGTGTAAATAGAACGTGCTAAATGAGATATTGTTTACGACAATATTGGCACAAACCAATAGACACGTTACGACGCATCCTTATATGAGTCAGGGTCATTTATCTGACGGCAGAATACTGCAGGCAAATTGCCATGCACCAACCAATAAGCCTCTCCCAGACCTACTCCCCTGTCAGGTCTACATAGATGCAAATAATATACGCGCACACACTAACAGAAGCCACATTAAATGTTCTACCTTCCATGACGACATTCGATGCTCCGAAGCACCAATTTATCTCCACCCTTGGTGCACCCATGAAGGAGGAAATTCGGTGCATTAAATATCTGGGCAGAAATCGGTACTCAGAGCTTAACCCATAAATAACTGCACATAACATGTGGAGGACTAAGGATGGTCCGACAATGCGCCTATGGCGCCATGAAGGGTACACATGCTTAAAACGCAAAGTTCACCATCACACATATGATCGCAACATGATTTGGCGCTCAAGTAGTGCTTATCATGCTGTCATCGTTTGCCTTGTGATATGCATTTTCCTGTTGCAGAATAAGCTGAATTTCCTTAGCTCCTTTCTTCACCTGTAAATCTGTTCTGTTCATGGTTCAAACGAATAAAAGATTCAGGATATTACAGTAACATGCATGATTCCGACCACATTGAATAAGAATGCATTTAAAGAATAACAATTGAAAGCTGACGTCACATGGATCCCCATTTATGGTTGCATGATCTGCGGTGTAATAATTTTCGGGTACTTGATATGGGAATATTGCAACAATAGAAAGGAAGACAACAGAGCAGGCACCCAAAAGAGCATATGTTAGTTGCTTAGGCTTGCCTAAGAGGAAGATGTACTGCTGGGTTGCTGCGCACAACCACATAGCACGGACGAACATGCAGGCTCAGATGAATGCGCTCGCGGTGAGTTCTTTTGCACTTGTAGTTAGTTTATTTCTTGATTTCAAAATGCTCTTACAGACCCTCACTACGAGGGTATTCACAGCGGGGTGGCAAAAATGTAGAAGTAAAAAAATGCGAAGTAAACACAGAAATACGGGAAGCAGCGGCAAATTTAACAAATGCACCAATTAACAAAGCTAGAAAACACAATGAATGGATAAGTTACAGGTATCAAAATACGGCGGAAATAAAGCACGCAAAATGAAGATATTCAGAGCAGCAATATAATAAGCCGCACGAAAAATAAAATAGCGGAAATACTACACATCACTTTCACTTTTTAAAAGCTCTTGAAATATTGTCATTTGCTTCGATTCCGGTATCAGATGGAATTCGGCTACAGTCTATAATGGTTTTAGGTATGAAATATTTGGTAACAGCTGGAGGGTGGGATGTGATGTGTTTTATACGGAAATTATTGTCATAGCTTGGGAAGACTGCTGAGGACGTGTGAAAGAAATCATCACGAAGCACTGAATGCTGGTAACTCTTCTGAAACAATGTCAAGCGAGCACTTTTGCGACGATGGGAAAAGTTATCAAATCCCGCACAAGCTTTTTCTCCGACGCGCTAGTGACGAGTGACCAATGTGTAAAAACGAAGCGAGTAGCGCGGTATTGCGGGGATTCTATGTTATCTATGATGTAGGCTTGTTAAAGGTCCCATACGGCTGAGGCGTATTTTAGGCCGATTTTAACTTGCATAATGAGGTTTCAGTGACTGCGCAGGAGCATGCCGGAGGTTATGTTTTAGGTTCCCCAGACACCGATTAGCAGCTGCTAGAATCAGGTTAATGTGATAGTTCTAGGTTAGGTCGGAGTGAAAGTGAACTCTTAAAAACTTGTTAGTGGTAGTTCCCCCAACCTTTATGTAATTAAGAATGTATGAGTTTGGATGCCGCAAGAACTGCTATTAAGGATACTAGGTTTTATTAGACTGATTTAAAATAATTAGCCACGATGGACACCAAATCATAACTAAATTGATGGCAGTTTGCGAAGGTTGGCGCCCACTATTCCTTGTAATGCTACGGCAAGCAACAAGGCCGTCAAGAAATTGTCTACTCTGGAGAGATACGCAATTTGGCAATTCATGAATAAGTATTAGAAAAAACAAGAGACAAAGCCCATTCTCCTATTCTGCACCACGTATGACGAGCAAATGCAGAGTTGGAACCATTGAAGGAGGTGAACTGAACGCCACAGTAGAGGAAATCTTTACTCCATGCTAGAACCTGGTGATGAATAATCAAATGCGACAGCTTCAGTAATAGCTTATAGTAGGCACCAGCTGAAACTCGTTAGAAAAACTGAGAAGCAGAGCGTAAACTTGAATCCGGCGTCCACTGAAATAAATAAGTCATTTGCAAATCCAGTGGGCTGACTATTTCATGAATATCCCGTGCGTCAACAATCAACTAATCATCAAATAATTATCAAATAATAATCATCAAATAATCATCAATGATTATTTTATTCTTTTTGACGGGACGCCTCCCTTTATCTTTGACGATGCTGTTGCTGAAGTTCTCAACATTTAAGAGACAGTTCTCAAGGCCTTACTTTTACTTGGGAACTGCCTCAAGAGGGCAAAATCCAGTTCCTAGGCATTCTGTCTGATTTCTCTAGAAAAGACCATGTGTGTTTGGTGTACAATCCCCGATCTAAGAAAAGCCTCATGCCGTTTAGCAGTGCCCACTCCAAACTGGTTAAACGCAGCATCGCCATCACGTGCCTACACGCAGCTCTCTCGAAATCCTGCGATCATTGTGTGCAGGCCGGCTTCGACAAGCAGCTGCTGAGACTGGGTTGCGCTGGCTACCCGTATCTGATGATAACAGCGATATGTGAATCTCTGCTGCAAAGAATCAAGGTCACTTCTAGCGGTGATACGCAAAACAAGCAGAAAGACAAGAGGCCTACGGTGTTAATACCGTACATGCATAAGATAGCGCACAACATCAAGAAGGTAGGGGGTCGATATGGTGTAAATGTGTTGTTTTCAGCACCATGCACGCTTGCAAAAATTTACTCCATGATGAACAGACGACCCCCAAGATGCGCTATCAAACATCAGATACGGTTCACCGATTGCAAGTCCGAAGTCATATATCGCTTACCGCTCAGCTGTGGATCTGCTTACATCGGCCAGACTGGCCGTTGTTTCAACGAGAGAGCTAGCGAGCACAGAAGAACAATTAAAAACAATGACAGGGCGACCTGTCGGATCACTGTAGGGAATGCAGAGATTGCGTACCGGTGTTGGAACAGGCAACGTTTATCGGCAGAGGCAGGGAGAGATTTGAAAGAGAGATTATCGAAGCCTATCATATACAGAAAGCTGGGTCCACGTGCATTAGCACTTCATAGATTAAACTCTGCCGCCAGGAGCTGGGTTTCTTAGACGGCCACGTGTAGTTCTAGATTCTGGGGTTTTTTGTTTGTTCTTGTGGCTTTTTCTTTTCTGCCGATGGTGTTTCGAAATGTGAATTCAAACCATGATTATGTGTTTTCCTGCTTCCGGTTCGTGGTTGATATGTCTTGGCTTATAAAAGAGGGTGTTTCCGCAACAAACTCAGTTGGTAGTAGGCGCTCTTTGTGTCATCCCCCTTTTTTCCTGTGTGTGTGTCTTTTGCGCCTTTCAGAACTTCAAGGTAGCATAGTTGGCACGAGGTCGCTGTAATGCAGACGAAGGGACATTTCAAGCACTCGTTGTTAGTGTTTATCACTCTTCTGGCAGGTTTGCCAAGAATTTGGTAGGTTTTAGCAACTACCCGCCTATACAAACGTTTTTTCTCTTTCTTCGCTGTTCGCAGCCTCTGATTCAAATAAAGCGAGCTGTTACTGATCTTGATTGCGATTGTGGATATGAATCTATAAATGCAATTAATAAGTAGCTTTGAAAACTGTCCAGTTTTGTTCGACGTAACGGACGTAGCATTCAGCCAAGGAGCGCTGAGAAAAAGAGGGTAATTCAAGATTTTTCTGGTCGAGATAGGCTTTATTATAACACATAATGAGTTTGGAAGCAGTTTTCTTTTCGACGATACGGTGCTTGATGTAACCAGGTATGATGTCAGGGTCAGAAGGACCATTACGGTGAAACATTTCAGAATAAGCATCGTGATTATTGGATAGGATGGAATGGAGAATGCAAGAAGCTGTTCCTGCAGATCGTGTTGGCTTTGTAATAGTATGCTGAGTTAGGTGAAAATCGCGACAAGCCTGTAGGACGGCGTCCGCCTGCTTATCGCCTGCTGAGACAGGCTGTCCCAAATGATACTAATAAATTTAGAATCACCAAAGATAATCAGGACAGAATTTACAAATGTGCACACGCATCGGTCAGTGGGCGGTAAAATTCGTCAGCAAGCTGATCACGCTCGTAAGGTGGAGTTCACAACACACCGGCAAATATATTTGCAGTGTAAAATTTCAAAGAAATGCGTACACATCAGAAAAAAAGATAACACTTAATAGGACAATTTTTTTCTTTATTGCAATAAGAACGCCACCACTTTTGCTCTTTCTGTGCCATAGCCAAAACTGAAATTATGATTCACATTAAACGATTTTACCGTCAACGATAAAGTCGTTCAAACACGTTCCAGTCGACAAGTGAAGAAACGTCAATACTTTTTGCAGTAACGCTCCCGATATTAGCGTGTATGAAACAATTATAGTGATCTAAACGCTTCGGTCCTCATCGTGACGACAGTGCACGAGCGCAAGCGACATGATGGTTTGAGTGGTGTTATTTTGTAGAAGGCTCCGATATGCGCCCAGCTTGATTGGCAGTGGAGTCCAATAAATTACCGTTTAAGAACGAAAGCTTTACTTTACGACCAAAGCTGCCACAACTAGGTCATCACTGAAGCCTTAACTTTTCTCTTGAATAAATAAATAATATAAATATTGCCGCGACTGGGATTCAAACCCGCTGCATGTCCGAACAGATGAGCTGCGTTGTCCGCTGCACGAGAGCGCTATGCTGACGGCTTTTTTAATACATGGTATTCATTACAGTGAAGCAATGATCCATGTACACGAACTATGTGCAAACAATGATGAAAACTATCGCTAATGAGCGCAATGCATAATGCGACACACGTTGACAGCCAAGCACGAGAGAAGACGTTACAGAGGGCATCACTGTTGCATCATAATACGACACACCTAAGCAAAGACGCAGTAGAAACAAGGTAATGAAGAACACAGCACTAGGAGTGGTTGCCACTTTGGTTCAAATTCAGTCTGGGCGTACAATTCCTTAAGTTGAACAATCATTCTGCTGTAGTACCTGTTGTAGAAACAACAGGTTCACAATGTCGGTCCATCATGCGCGATTTCCAGAGGCTGTGTAGTCCAATCAGAAAGAACATGTCTAAAGGTTCACCAACAAATGGCAGTGGAGTGAGATACCGGACAGAACACGGTGTAATGATCGATGCAGCAGATCATGCATCGAGTTAAACTGCAGCAGACTCTCACGCTGAGCGTTCCACATTGTCGACCTCATAAACTTCCATCTGCGGCGCGAGCAGGTGAGATGAGATCACCTTAACCTCGACCAGAGCTTATCCTGAGTCTAATATCGTCGCCAGGCCTGCCGACGACAAAGAAAAACAAAACCATGAGCCATTGAGGCTTAATGCATTCTTTCGAACGTCTAATCGGTTTAATTACGTTAAAACCTTGCCATTCTTTTTTTTTCGCATGATGTTTAGCAAACCCCAGAGGAATGCGGTCCTCATCCTTTTTAATGATCTTAGAAAACTTCCACAGCTTAAGGCGTTCATCACAAACTTCTCCAGAATAACCACATGCGATTCTTAGACCGGTGTTCTTTGGTTCGTGGGAAAGATTAAGCACTGATTCAGCTTCTTTTTTTTAAAGAAATTTAGCACTGATGGGTCGCTTCTGTGCAGAGGAAAAACGCCCTAGGCAGTAAACCTCTGGCAAAGAAAGCAACAGTGATGAAAGTTGGTTCGTTCGTGCTAAGACTTGGATCCATCGTTATCAGCGACGCGAAACACAACATGTTCGACCGCATTAAGCGTTTTTCCAGGCCGTCTGTTCTGTACATCCCTGTTTATCGCAAGCAGTTTAGAAGGTATAGTTTCAATTTTAGATTCTAATTCGTGAACTCTTTTAGTTGATGCTTCAGGTCGCTTTTGAGAGTGATTTGGATGTGCAAGTCCTTATTTCAGGTTTAATAAGTCTTTTAAAATTCGCCTCAAGTTCCCAAATGGCGCCAACCTCGGCGCCAAGTTCTGGGTTTACTTCCGCACCACAGAAAAGAACGAAGAGGCGCCAAAGGTACGTCGCAGCCGCGCGAACATGTTTCCTGGAATCCAGTACTTCATGTGACAAAGACACTACGAAGAGTAAAGCATTACTGTCGCAGCAACGCTTATTTTCAGGGTAACTAACGTGCACAAGCGCAATTCGTGAGAGTGGATGCATAGCAGCAGTGTCGTGAACCCCGGCGTCAGCAGGTAGCGCGCACTTTCCTAGCGGCCGGATAGGTGTCGTGGCTTCACGTTGCTCAACGAAAAACGCAGAGGCCTCTACACTGTTAACAAAAAAAAAACACCCAGATGGGAGAAAATCGTTTGTCCTCTAGCACGCACCCAAAAGGAGGTTTTATTTGCTCCATATAAACGGAGTCAACGGAGTAAACAAGGGAGATGTTTAGGAGTACAGGGGAGTTTTTTACTACCCACAGAAATGGAGCCCAAAAATGTCGTCGTGTTTATTTATCCTCATTAAGGCTCATTCTTACAGCAGTGCCTGCGGCGGAAACGGGCAGTAGCTGCGGGGGCAGCTGGAAACCCAACTTGGGAAACTGCGCTGCCCTAATGTGACCCCGCGTCACGCAATATTTTCTCCGTCTGCAAGTCCAGCGGCGGCGCAAGCGGCGGCGGCAGGAGTCGCCTGCTTGTCGTCTGCTTTTGCGGTACGAGCTTGTGTGGTTGGCTATGTTCGTAGATAAAGGGATATAGCATAAGAATCAATAGTTCTAAACTGAAAAGGAGTCGCGGAGTAGTTTTAATGGTTATGCACCAGGCTATATTCGACTAAATACCAGACCAGAAAAAGGTCAAAATGAAAACACCCCTGAAGGTAGTTTGGTATGGCAGTGTTTGGTTTCATATTCACTTCTTTAGGGCTTGGCATTCCAATATGACTGAGGAAAGATGTAGCCTCATCTGCTCAGCCAAGAGCTCAGCGTTGAAACTTTATTCTATCACAGTTCTATGTTATGCAACGCATTAAATTATGTTCCAGAACCACACTGAAGAAAGCGTCGAGAATTAGGCCTAACCGGGGGCTCTAACGGGGTGGCTAGACTAACAAAGGAAGGTCAGGTACGGTTAGGCGGCACTGGAAGCTTCACAAGAGCAGCTCAATTATGTAGCTTACTATATATAGCGAAAAACGGCGACAAGCCGATATCTTGTACAGCGGCAGGCGCCCATGAAGGCGCAGAAGTGGACAGATATCCAACTACGATGGTAACCAGGGGTTCGTCACTCACCACCATTATCAGACGACTGACCAGAAGCAGACCAGCCGCTAGGTGGCAGGGCGGATGGCGCAAAATGGTCTTTTTTTTTTTTACTCCATTGGAGATGTCGGGCTTATTGACACCAAGAAACTCCTTTTAAAAATGGGAGCTATAAGGAAGAAATCGAACCATCCTTTATGTCCTATTATTTAGCGCAGGGAGTAAACTAGGTTATTTAGAACATTATACTCCATAATGATGGTGTAAATGTCTCGCATATGGAGTATAAAAGGTGGCGCGAACCATTTACACTCCCTTTTGGGTTCATTCTTGTTTACAGTGTAGGGTCGGTGGTGCGGGGGGATTCGGCCAATCCGAAGAAGACTGCGAGTAGGAAGTAGTTCCATGATGCAGGCTCCAGCGTCGCTTCGCCACATATTCTTGCTGGGCTTATCCAGTCAGGTGGACTAGCTTCGTAACTGGCTTAGGATAAGCAGCAGCAGCAACTGTACAAGCGTTGTTCGTTAGGACAAAGGCATACACAGAGTGTTTTACCAAAGACTTCAGAGAATTTTATAAAAAATAGCCTTTCTGAGTTAGAAGAGCGCTTATTCACACAGCACTGACACCAATGTAGTACATCAGGATACACCTAAGACGTGCTTTAAGGCTAGTTTACTAATATTGAATCGTTAACGTTTAAGCTATTACTGTTAAGCTCCTTAATTATTGAGAAGTGGTTAACCCACGGTAAGTAATATTCATAACATGTTTTTACATAACTGCCCTTTTGAAATGACTTGGGAAATTGCGCACCAGTGTTTGTGTCGTCCATGTGTTGTCCCAAGTCATTTCAAAAGCGCAATTGTGTGAGACTACGTTAACCACCAAATATCCCAATTTGAAACCCTCTTAATATTTATAACAGTTATTAAAATTTCAAAAAACGCGGTTACCCTCGGCGCTGTGGCCCAACAAATTATGGCTACATCGCTCCAAAATACATGCGCTTCAGAGAAGCTTGGAGGCAAAGCAACCTCTCCAGTGCACGTAACTCGTCGAAATAGTCAAAATTTGTTGGGCCACAGCGCCGAGGGTAACCGCGTTTTCGAAATTCTATAAATTGGTATTGAGATTACTTAAGGTGGGCTGCACGCCTCTCAATAATTGAAGAGCCTAACAGTAATAGTTAAAAAGTTAACTATTCAAAAATAACTAACTATTCAGATTGTAAGCGCGCCTATGCAGCATTCTGATGCACTACACCACTGAGAATGCTATGCCGAAAAAAACACTCTTTTTACTCAAAAAGTCTTAGGTGAAACACCCTGTATATAGCTTGCGAGCATGCGCTTAAGGTTACCGCGATCAGGCTGGCGACCGGTGGCTCATTAGGCAGGCCACAAGCTTGCGCTTGCATAACCTCACATACATAACCGCGTCGTTGCAGCCAACACCTTAACGCGCTGAAACGAGGTTTCCCTGCCCGAATGTCAGTTTCCCTGTAGACTGCCGCGTCTGCTGTCAGACGCCACATTAACGGTGGCACGCGTGTAGTCGGGACGACTGTGAGTCTCTCCAACACTAGAGAAGTTTCTGGTCAGCTGCTTTTGATGAGACTTCATGGTTACGGATACTCTTGCATTAGTGCTTACGCTATACTTGCATTTTAGGAAATCGAGTGTAAGGTGTCACAGAACCATTTACCAGCTATGCAGTGAGCTGGCATAGAGATAGGATACTGTAAATAATTTATTTTTCGGATTTTTCTCAAAGCCCACACGACTTGCGAAAAAATTGCTCACTGAATAATTCGCGCAAAATGCAATCTGATGACGATAATGAGCAAGAAATTAATCTCTGGCTACTGTTACGTCCTTCAAATGTCTAGAACACAGCGACGAGTGCAGAAACCAGAGGGCCCATGGTTTCTGAGAATTAGATTGTGAACAGAATGCGGTGTATTTACAAAGAAAGGAGATGTTCTGATATTGGTTGAGGCTGCGAAATTCAACAGGTGTTCGAAATACTTTGAGAAATCTCCTGCTTCAGGAAGATAGCAATCTCTGTCTGTTCGTTATCGACTGATATCCCTTTTTTTTTTGGTGGTCGGTGCAACGAAAAGGGAACATGATGTAGCTGTGAGCTAAGTTCCGGCCTTTGTAGCGTCCTAAAGCTTGCTCACGAAGGGAGTAACACAGTACTAATATTGCAACCACGCGCGATTTGTGAAATTTAGTGCCACGACATCTTCTGAGACTTCAATTGCAAACAAATTTTCGACATTTGGAGTTCTCGAAAACTAATTGGAAATTTTTTTTTTGTTGCTACTGCTTAATGCCCCTCACGATTGCAGCTGCACTGAGAGAATCAGTGCTGATTCGAAGTATAGCAGAAATGTTAGCACGCTACTAGCAGTTTCGTAACAACCCGCCACGATGACATAGTGGTTATGGCGCTCGGCTGCTGGTCCAAAAGACGCAGGTTCGATCTCGGATGCAGCGGTCGAATTTCGATGGAGGCAAAATGCCAGAGGCCCGTGTGCTGTGCGATGTCAGTGCACGTTAAAGAACCCCAGGTGGTCGAAATTATGCAGAGCCCTTCACTACGGCGTCCCTCGTAGCCTAAGTCGCTTTGGAAAATTAAGCCCTCATAAACCATAACAGTATGACAGATTGGTTCATGCTGTAGTTTACATAGCAGCAGTCCACTTGGCTTTAATGTAGAGAAGCTTATGCTGCCATGACACGGCGCTGTATGCTTATTTTGGTCCATATTTCCGCATCGCTGAAAAGTAACCAATCCTTCTTCAGTAGAAGCAATGCAGTGTTCTCTTCATTACCATTGATACTAAACGTAATCATCATCTCTTTATTTTGCTCTTTAAAGTTCGATGTTGTCGCTGTCTAACTGCCTGTATACTTAGGCTTCAGGGCGGCGTACAGTTGCTTCACAGCTGAACCGACGTGACATGTATAGCCGAACACATTGGCATGGGGCTTATTTCTCGGTACTAGATTACAGGAAAATGCACAGTTTAATTCGCCTCATCGGAAGTCTTGTTTGGGGCAGTGATATTAGGTGATCGTACATACTTTTCGCGCTGCTTGTACATATAAATTGCTATCGCTCACTTTATGTAGTACATGGAAATAAATGTCTGATTTTGGTGGCGATAGAAACTCCGCTTTTCTGGAGAAGTTTAGTTTGTGAAGACAGGTCCGGAACGCAAACGGGCATGCCAACATGAATCATTCATGGCAATAAGGCGCGTATGCAGCCTTCGAGCAGCCTTGAGGGGCAACCAAATTATGCTGTATGTTCAACTATCGAGGATTCCTTGGTGAAAAGTACAGAAAACAGAGTTGAGATAATTTCCACGCATGTACGACAAAAAAAAAAAAACGCCATCTGTGTCGGCAACGCGGAAAAGTCAGTTCTGACCTATTCATGAAGAAACAAGGAAAAGTACGAGAGAAAAGCCAGCTGAATGTTGACTTTTGGTCTCCGTGGGCGAAGCAACAGATGTAGAGGGGCAGCATCTATCGAACTTCTTAGCTGAAAGAATTGTCGCAAACGAAAGAGACTTGGCAACAGAGGTGGACAACCTCATGGGGTTGCGACCTCATGAAGTCGACCTCAAACACAAAATGACCTCAACTTCACGTCATGAGGTGAGGTTGAGGTGAGGTCGGCGACGGCTCGAAATTTTGTGAGTGAGGTCAGCAAATCGGGCCTCAACCTCAGGCGTGAGGTTGAGTGAGGTCGTCATTCAGTGAAGTAGAAATTTTGAGGTCGAGACTTTTTGCAGTTGCGACGTCTTACTCCTACGAGTGCCGCTTCCGAAGCGGAGTTGCAGCGCATCACCGCAGTGTTCATGCAATGACGATTGGCGTTCGATTTCTCCTGTTAGGACAACCGGATGCCACAGTTCCCTCTTAGCTTCCGGTTCTGCGTTGTAATGTCCGTTCAACCCGAGTCCACAGGAAGACGCACCCCTCTAGTCTTCCTGAAAGGAGTGTTACTGTCACAGCACGCCACTCGCTCCCCTTTGCCCCACTGGCGTAGCACACGGCTGCCTGCCGGTCGGCTCAAACTCCCGGGAGCGCGCAAAGCACGTAACTCGCGTTGACCCGCAGTAGGTTTGTTTGATGCCGCAAACAAATAAGTTCAGTCCAACAAACGCGCAATAGATTCGTCGCAGCACGGATGCCCGAAGCAAGACTGCTTCGTGTCCAGGCTCGTTGCCGGCGCTGACGTCACGGCTCTTGCCTTGCCGTCGAATAAAGGGGATCCTGCTGTACATTACAAGCCGACTTAACAGAAACTGGAGCTCTCAGCACAGGCGAGAGTGTGATTCAGGCGGTTCCTAAGAAATACACCTGCTGATTTGATTAAAAAAGTACGAAGCCAGAAAAACCTGTATAACACCGTGGTGGAGGAGGAGGAGGAGGAGGAGGAGGAGGAGGAGGAGGAGGAGGAGGAGGAGGAGGAGGAGGAAAACCTTTATTGAGCACTAAGATTGGTAAGATTCGCGGAATCAGATGGTGTCTTCCATCTTCTTAGCAGTGGCCGTCTGCTCCTAGTCCAGGGCTCCGCTGGATGCTGCTGCCAGCTGAGCCCGTCGGATTAGCCCAAGTTGGACGTCCTGACGGTCGCTGGAGAGCATTTCTACCCACTGCTCGGGTTTGCTATTATTGCTACCGCATATGCATGTGGTACAGCGTGGGTGTTTCTTGGCACCATGGGCATTTGTCTGTGTATTGTGTGGGTTGTATCTTACTGAGTGCGTTCAAGTTCGGGTATGCGCCCGTTTGTAGCAGCCTCCAGGCTACGGAGTCATCGCTGATGAGAGATTTGTGCGGTGGGGGATACCGCTTCCTGCTGCCCCGGTAGTGGTCGAGTATAGCCGAGTACTCTCTAGGGAGTAGCCCGGCATCTTCGAGACCGATATCGTAGGGGGCTCGGTATGTAGTGTATCCTCGAGCTACCTTGTAGACCTCTCGGTTGCCTTCCACGTCCGCATGTCCTGGCGTCCACACTATCGTGTGTTTAACTGGGTTTTCTTGTGTGCTTCTTGTGTGGTGACCTCCAGAGCGGAGTATGGGGAACGCTCTGTGTCCTATTCTGTCTAACGCGTAGTTTCGGCATGCCTCTTGACAGTCGGTGAAAATGGTTAGGGACCGCTTAGTCCGGTAGCCCTCCGCTGCCGCTAGAGCGACGGCCGCTCCTTCAGCCTCGGTTATCGTGGAGTCTCGTAGCGATGCGCTAACAATTTCTCGTGTGTTCGAGTTTATCACCACCGCTACCACATTGGGGTTGGCTTGAGCTGGTTTCCTAGGGCATGTGGCTGCGTCTACGTACACCGTTGTTTCCTGAGGGGTTAGTGAATTTTGTATGTAGTCGGCTCTCGCCTTTCTGCGTTCTTCATGTAGATGGGGGTCCATGTTTTTAGGGAACGGGGCCACCCTGATGTCGCGCCGTATTTCGTCCGAGATATTCGCGGTTCTTTGTATTTTTTTAATTTTTTCGCTGCATCCTAGCCTGTGCAGTAGCTCCCTGCCAGTCGGGGTCTGTTGTAGTCTTTGCAGTTGGGTGATGTTTTGCGCTTCTCTGAGCTCTTCAAAAGTGTTATGAAGTCCTAGTGCTAGGAGCTTCTCTGTTGATGTGCATTGGGGCAGGTGGAGTGCGGTCTTGTATGTTCTTCGGATTATCGCGTCGATTTGCTGGACCTCACTCTTGATTGGGTTGTAGTACGGGAGGCTGTATGCTACCCGGCTGATCACTAGACTCCTGACCAGCGTTAGAGTGTCTTCTTCACGCATGCCCAATCGTCTGTGGGAGATGCGCGTAATAATGCGAGCGACTTGTAGTTTTAATGCCTTGAGGAGGGCTATGGTATGTGAGCAGCGCTGGTTCGACTTTATTCACATGCCCAGTATTCTTATGAGTGTCTTCTCCGTAATCGCCTTCCATTCTAGGAAGACGTCGAGTTGGCGCTCGACGCTAGTTGGGACTGTGCGGTTCTGTTTTCCTCTCCATACTCTGAGCAGCTCAGATTTCTCGGTGGAGCAGGCTAGCCCTCTTGCCCTCACGTAGTTTTCTACGCAAGTCGCGGCTTCCTGTAGTCTTCTTTCTCTTTTAGTGAGCCCGTGTTTGTCCAAATTGTAATGTCGTCGGAATACATGGCATGTTTTATACCATAGAGTTCCCTGAGCTGTTTCGCTAGGCCAATCATTGCTATATTGAACAGCGTCGGCGAGATGACTGATCTTTGGGGGGTTCCTTTGTTAGGGGTGTAGAACTCCGAGCGGAGCTCTCCTGGCTCTATCGTGGCTGTCCTGTTAGAGAGGAAAGCTTTGACGTAACCGTGGAAGCTTTTGATCGGTGACTTCTCCTTTGGAATCTCAAACTACTTCTGTATATTCCCGTTTCGTAATGCAAGCAGATGCAAAGATTATTTCACTTTTATAGCCTTCCGAATAAACTCTCTTTGGTCTCCCGTTCCTTGTTCCTTCTAGGAAATTCACCTATTATGCCGAAACACCGCACCACGAGGTGAACGTGCCAGCACAGCGGTGCTACAGCGGCGACAAAATGCAAATCTATAATGAATATATGGTGGTGTGGTAGCAGATTTCTTTTCTTTTTTTTTTTTAATGAAGACGAATGGATATAACTGATTACGTGCTGGCGCTGTGCTGCTGAGTCGCTGTTTCAAACATTCTAATATGACGTTTAATGGGGCACAGTGTTGTTCGCTTTAGTTTTTAGTGTGCGATTTTTGTTTGCATGTTTCTAGTCAATCTCTGCTTTTTTTTTCTAGTATGGGATTAGTTAGGTTGGTGGCCTGCCTTGCAGACGACGAGGTACTACACGTTATCTTTCCTTTAACTATTTTGCTGAGACCCACCGTTCACCTTAAATGTCTTCGCAGAATGCTCGCGCGGTGTTCGCGGGCAAAAAACGTCGAGGATGCTGGCGTACCATTGATTAGTTCAGTTTTGAAGGAAAGCAAGTGATTGACTTAAAGCAGCTTGTCTCAGACTGGTTGACGAAATGGTACCCAGAATTCGGTTGAGGCCTATGAATACTTAGGCGGTTTTTTTTCCTGGGGTGGGGAGGCTCGGAAAAAGATTTCGCGGCTGGGAAATTTGAGCGGAGAGCCATGGTGCTCTTTACAGAGAGGGCGGTTTTCACGCTGCCCACTCTCGGTCAGTTGTTTTTACCCGAGTGATTTTAATAGTTGGCACAGTGTTCGTAGACGTAATCTAGCCCTTTCTTTCAAAATGCCTCGGGTTCACCGAGTCATCGGAGAATTCCCAGGATTTCGAAACCATTACCATCACCACCTGGAGGGAAGTGGCGGAAACGGGGGAGGGTCTTGACCTCCCAGGAACATCAACATCCCCATCCTTAATTATTAGCTGCAGGTATTCCTATTTTCCCGCACAATTATTGTCTTCGGTGGCTGGGTAATGTACAATATTTATTTATTTATTTATTTATTTATTTATTTATTTATTTATTTATTTATTTATTTATTTATTTATTTATTTACAATACTGCCAGTCTCAGTAAGAGACCGTAGCAGGTGGGCAACCAGTACAATATAATGTTCAAAACACAGAAGAAAAATTACAAGCAGATCAACAAAAAGAGAACTCTTACAATACGTGTTACATAACTACTAGTAGGCAGGTTACTAAAGAATACCTTTAAGAATCAGAACTGTAACAAAAAGAAAACAAGTACAGCAGCAATCATTCATGCCAGCAAGCATGCTAGTATTCGAAATATTTAACAATAGGAACTTGAAGAAAGCGAAAAAAGGAAACGGGTGGCAGTAGACAATGCAATCATCCTTAAAAGTAACATAGTATCAAGAGATGTAAGTAATTGTTGGGCAGTCATCTGGTAAGATGTAGGACTATTGGCACATTACTGATTCTTGTTACATTCTACTAATCTTGAAGTGAAGGAAGATGGTGAGTCCGACATGGTAATTGATGGATCGAGTCGATTCCATTCGCTGATGGCTAAAGGAAAGAAAGAATGCTTGAGAGTGTTCGTTCAGCATGAGTATTCAGTTAGCGTGTGCGCATGTTTGCGCCGGGATTGTCGTGACTATGAGACGCATGCGTATTTAAACACATCTGTACTGTAGTTGTTGTGTAGTAATTGATATAAACACTTCAGGCGGGATTTTTTTGCCCGAGATGATAGTGATGGAAGGCCAGATGATGCGGCAAGATCGGTAGGTGAGTCAGAGGGTTTGTATTTGTTATGAATGAACCTTACAGCTTTTCGTTGCACCTTGTCAAGCCGAGTGATGCTAGTGATTGATTGTGGGAACCAAACAGTGCTTGCGTATTCTAAAATTGGCCTTACGAGGGTAGTGTAGGCAAACAGTTTGGTGTTCTGAAGGGCCAGACGTAGGCATCTTCTAAGAAAGAACAGCTTTCGCAAGGCAGCAGAGGTAACATTGGCTATATGTGCGTCCCATCTTAGGTCAGAAGTTAAAGTTAACCCTAGGTGTTTATGTTCAGAAACCCTTGAAAGCGTTGATTCCTTGATACTGTAAGCATAGTTATATGGCTGTTTTTTTTTCCTGGTGACTGTCATGCAAACGGATTTTTTATTGTTTAATGTCATCTGCCAAGTTTTACAATAAATATTCTGGCAACTTTTAGTTTGGTAGCGGTATATCAGGCTTCCCCGTGCTCATAAGGATACATTGCTAGCATCATCATCATCGCCATCATCTCAAGAGTGAGAGGCATGTGTCATGGCATCATTTTTGCAGTATGCCATACATGAGAACTGGCGCGTTTACCTGCTGGACAATCCGAATGTCATTAATGTGGACCGGGTTGTGGGCACTCTTTGTAATGCGTCATGCGCGCATGTGTAGTAATGTGGGATCCATATGGATCTTGAAATGGGGGTGGAAGGGAGGTTGATGGGGGCCTGGTATGACCAGAAATTATATTCTTGTCCCGTGAGTGGGTATGATGTCATATTACAGCGTCGTCACGTAACTAGGTTTGATGGCACATTACATCGCTGTCATTTGACCTGTTATGACATCACACTCATATGATGGTAGCACTAATTATACTAATTAGACTTAGCGGTATATAATTATATTAACTAGGCATTAATTAAGTATATGGCGTCATCATCTTCGTCGCGTGACGTCGCATAGCGCCGTTTCTTGCGGACACTTTTTTGCGGATATGAGCTTGGAAGTGAGCCATCTAATAATTTAGCATTAATAAAAGAAGCTGCTCGCTTCTACACAGACATAAATACAACGTGCCTCTTTTGGCGTACTACAGTCGCAGCTTGTTAAGTGTTTTCGAAGGCAACATACGGAGGACTGAAAAGAGCAGTCTCGCTATGCCTGAGGGAGCTAGAAAATCGAAATATACTGATATGCGTCTGCATAACCGTCGCATTGGAAAGTCCATCGACGAGTATCGTGAATACCTCCCCCTTCTCCCAATTTCTGGTAGATGGTGTAGAAAGGCTGTGTTTGTCAATTGCCGGATAGTGCGTGAATGAACGCGAGGCTTCCTATACGAACAAGTAGACACGAAGCAGGTTGCCAAATATTGACGCATATAAAGTACTACTGGTGGTAACCTGGTATGGGACACCCCTGCCCGCAGGCCACATACTCTCTGCGGGTTCATCCCAGATTTAACGTTCTCCTACTGCGTGCACATCAATAGTGTCTGTACACACCTTATTAAATAATGCAATCATCATTTTGACTTTCCTGTCTCACAGGATTCTCAGAATTGTTTTTAACTGAAAAAGGTCTTCATCGATTTTTTTTTCGTTTGTTTTCTGAGGTCGAGCAGCCGACCTCAACCTCACAATTTGAGGTTGAGGTGAGGTTGAGTTAGGTCAGCAGTGGCCTCAGGAAGAGTGAGGTGAGGGCGTCTAAAGAGACCTCAACCTCAACTGATGAAGTTGAGGTTGAGTGGGATCGGGAAATCCATTTTGAGGTTGAGGTTAGGTCCAGATTTTTGAGGTCAAATGCCCACCTCTGCTTGGCAATCTCTTGTATTCTTAAATCATTTCGAGGCGACAAATGAAGAGACGTCATACTGCATAACCTGTTCATTTAAATGTCTGCTGTCTTCGGAAGATGCAGGCGATCAAGTTTTGATCTGTTATACAGACTCAGCATCGTACAGCACTAGGCTACCGCTTTCCTGTGGGCGTTTTACCGCTAGATGCTGCATATAACTTATACAGCTCACTCAGTGCAGTGCATTAGTGAGGCGCTGAGGAAACATTTGATAAATGTATTTGAACGAACCTAATAAAGTATCGATGTCTGCAGTTAAAAAATCCCTCTACTAGAGTTTCTTCGTGCAAGAAACTGCCGCCAATGTTGCCAAACATGCTCAACCCTAGAGACCATCGTCACACGTTGGAAACAAGAGTCGAAGAGGTATATACCGTATATCAACTGGCACATTTCTGAAGCATGAATAGCCATGAATAGTTTTTCAGAAAAGCATTGCCTCGATGAGGAAGACGGGGGCTACTGGCGGCATCAACGGGAATTTTCTTCACTTTTGAGACAGGTCAGACCAATAGCCCTGCCGAACCGTCAAATGGTGCTTCCTATAGTCTACTCTGTAACATTCAGTGATGATCAAGGTTCACTATCGCTCCACTTTAACCTATCGTACGTTTCATTACGAGAGTAACTTTAATTGCTTTCCATGATTTCCTGGCGCAGTGTGGCCTGGGAACTGAAAAACACGTGACCAGCTCGACCGATAGCGAGAACCAACGAGTTTTGATTATCAAATTCTTCGTCAAATTTCTGTTGTTGCTGTTCATAATAAAAGAAGCTTGGCACGGGTTCACCTCGACATATACCATGTTTTCTTGGCTATCAGTCTGTGGTTCCTGTGACTCATAAAATCCCTCGAATGTGAGGCATATCTGGGCCGTATTTTGAAGTGGTACTTTTCACGCATTGATGGCGACACCGGTTTAATATGAAATGACGCCGCTCTTACTGCACATGAGCGACTGAGGAAAGGAGGAGGTGCAGCGGAAGGAAGCGCAGCATAAGCCGGCAAAGAGAGCAGGACTGCGCGTAGAGGTGAAGTGTAGTCGTCACGTGACGAGGCAGATACGAAACAAAGGTGCACAAAGGCATGTCATTCGATGATAGAGGAGCATTGTAGTCAGAGCAGGTAAAAAGAGACGCCTACATGTGCAGAAATATCGATATCAGGGCAGCTCTTCGAAACGGATATAAAAACAATCCGCCGCATCCTGCAAGCAGCGTTCCAGATTCCGAGCGTTCCAGCGTTTCGGGCTAGGAGGTCGTGAGAAAAAAATAACCTGCGGAGAACAAAAAGTGCCAACTGTGCATAATATAGTGGCCTACAAAAAAAATTGGCAGTGACTTAGGTCGGCTATGCCAGGATATACGTAGCGAGAGGTACGTTTCCCTGGCTCAGCTTGTTGTGGTCACTATGTTTAGCAATGAGCGACATTGGGTATACACAACTTTTACACATTTTGCTTGACAGAGACGAAGACTACTCGATGATCTGTGAAGTAGCATGCAGCGGTCTCAATTTTGTCTTTAGACTATTTCGATTTGGTAGATCCTCTTTAGCATACAAGCTCTATAGTAGTTCCCCATTGTGTAGACTGGACTTGAGGCTCCGAAGCTAATTTAAAGTCAAACTTGTATTTCATACACTGACTGAGAGAGTCCTATTTCCTGTTGAAATCACCCAAAGTCACACACAACTGTGAAACCGTGCCGTAGGCTGGTATACACGTGTCAACCACATCAATCGTCTACTTGACAGATGTTCCCGGTGCTACGTAGACTCCTTGGATGATAATGCCGCTTTCCAGAAGCCGAACACAGCAGGCTTCACCATTATTTGTCGCGATCGAAGGGAGATGTCTGACAGCGGTGATACCATGTTTCACGTACACGCAGACTCCGCCGTTATTATTTGGTTCAAGCCAACTTGCAGGCGACAACCTCACGATCGGAGAAGTTAATCTTATCTTGTCTGTACCGTTGTTTAGCAGCAGCTGGACTCTCCTTCTCTGCATGCATGTCAAACGTTGTGATACAGACGGTTACTACACCTCCGCCTTTTTACGCAATTCCGTGCATGCGACGCAGAGTTCGAATGATAGAGCGGTCTGCGGCGAAACTTCGACGAAGAACGCGGCGCAGCTGTGGGGTCTCTCTGGTTACCATGGTATCGGCGCATGCGCACAACTGCTCATCCGCGTGACGTCACGCTGGGCTTTGACGGTGGAGTGGGCGCGCGGCCGCGGCGACGGCGAAGTGCACTCCGCACTTTGCTCCTCTTCGGTTGCCATGGTAACGGCGCATGCGCACAACTTTCCTCTCCCATGTACCGCGAAATTCTCGACTGGTAGCCCAGTGTAGCTCTCGCGACAAAAAATTAATGCGGATTAGCTCAGCTAATCCAGGATACACCAAGCGAAAGATGTCGGCGTTCTCTGTGTTAATTGGCGTTGGCGTTGACAATGTTCTAGACGGCGATGGCTTTGAAGAAAGGAAGGGCGCATAACTGGCTCCCTGGATATGTGGACGCCTAATTCGTGCTTTGATACATGTGGCGGTGGCGAGAAAGAGATGTGGCCTCAATGTATTAGCGCTGACAGCGTTGTGGCTGACATGCGGCACTGCAGCAATTGTTAGGCCGCAGCGTTCACTTGGCGATCAATCTCTCGCGATCAACCATTAACTGCATGCCACCTCCCAGGGTGGCAGGGAGGGCGCGCTGCCTATCCAGGGTGCGGAATGAAATCAAGGCGGGCTTTTGCTGTTGGACACCAACGCCAGGTACATGAGAGCGAGACTGAGGTCTCCACTGACCCACGTAGCCGGTTGTGCGCCTTTACTTCCGTGAAAATGAACGGCCTTTGCAAAGTTGTCAACTCCAATGAACTCTATGAACGCCGTCGGCTCAGTTGTTTCGTTTGGTTTTTGAGGAAAGGCACAGTAACCGTCTCACGTATCTAGGGGAGCACCCGAACCGCGCCGTAAGGGAAGGGATAAAGGAGAGAAGGAAAGAAGAAAGAGAAAACTGAAAGTTGGATTTGGAGGAAAGGCGCGGAGCTGCGCAGTGGCGGAACACCAGTGGCTCGGTGCTACTAGTGGCGCATGCGCAGTAGTGACTAGGGAGCGAGAGAGAGAGAGAAATATCCGCGGCGAGGCACGCGTTGTGACGTCATGTGCCTCCTCGGAGCACCGCCACGGCGAAATCGCATGTTCGCGGCCAGTAAAGCTTTCGCTTAAAACTTGAAAAGTTCAGACAGCCTGGGGAATCCTTTTGATAAAAACTGCCAAGAGAGAACCACTACTGAGGCAAGAAAAATTCTAGGCCACTAAATTCTGCTGACGTGGAGGAATGCGAAAGCATGTGTTTTGAGGAAAGGAAAATTTTATGAGGAAACGAAAGGGTGCAGTAGCTCTCAGATCTCGACATCTCGGTGGACACCTCAGCCTCGCCTTAAACTTTTTTGTGGCTCATTGTGTGACCCGTGACTCGGCACTTTTTGTGACCCATATTGTGATCCATGACTCAGCTCATTTTGTGACATTTGTGACCGATGACTCAGCACTTTTGTTACCATGGCCCAGCACTTTTTGTGACCTATTTTGTGTATATGACTTATGATAATGACTCATGGCTTTGATGAAGACCACTTATTGCCTTTCTTAGGCAATTACTCCGGTCATGACCACATTGATTATGATGCCGGTCATAACGGATGACTTCGGACTCATGACTCAATTACAGTGAATAACACACCACGACAATAATCTGACACCCTATTTATGGACCAGTTTTCATACACATTCAATCGTGAATACTATACACTAGCTGATGACGTCATATTGTGCGATGCATTTAGCTTCCACATTTTGCGGACACGTCAGCTGCTGACAGCCCCGTAATGGTATCAGATTAGTAAACATCATATCAAAAGCGCTTCCCCTGAACAGGATTACCCGCTTGCCGACATTTTTAACTCAACTAGGACAGCTTGACAAATGGTCCAACCAATGATCCAGCAGGCTTGCGACAGCGTTGTTTCGGCTAACTTAATAATACTTAAGACAGAAAACAAAAATGGTTACGCATACTTAAGCATGCACCCTTAAAAAATTTATTTAGACAGTATATAGACTGCCCATAGACTTCTGTCTATGAAGTCTATAGACTTATAGACAAACACTAGAGAACAGTGTATGGGCAATACAAATTCTATGACAGTCTATACACAATTATAGATGTATGGCCATACATTTTTAGTGGACTTTTGTGTATAGACAGTCTATTGAGTATGAATAGACAAAAAGAAATATCTATAGGAAGTCAATAGAAGAAGTCTATAGACTGTCTATAGAACATTTTTGTAAGGACAGGCATATAGAAGGACGAGAAACAGGTAAAATAACTTAGAAACAGTAGCTACATCAATACTATAATCGCTTTAGAGGTTCTGTAGTTACACAGAGGAAAGCACCCTATTTATTTCGAGGGCAATGCTGCATAATACATAGGCAATATTAATTTACTGCAGTTGTTTCCTATAAAATGTTTTATCCAAACGTAACTACAACTCAGAGGGGCGTAAAGAAATTTCCTTCAAGTGCAGAGTAGCAGGCCAGATATCTTTCAGGCCAACCTCTCTGCCTTTCAAGGCTATAAACCCTCTCTCTCTCTCTACTTCAAGATCACTATCATAATTGCACATATCCAGTTTTCGCTGCTGATGAAAAACACTTGGCGGTTGAATTATGTTTGACGATAAGCATACAGCATGAGCGTCGATGAATGCGATCACAGCATTGTTCATTGGAACACTCACAAGGCCAATGGACCAAATAAGAGCTCTGGGGAAATGTGAAATAGAGCGCAGACCAAGAACAACTTGCACAGAAAAGTTTACACCACTCCACAGCGGTGAAACTAAATCGGCTGCTTTTACACCCAATCATAATCCGAGCGAAAATATCCGCATCTGACGTTGATACAGATGTAAAGTTTTTACAAAAAAGCTCCGCAAATGTGCGGTTCTTGTCTACAGGATGCTCGATAAAAGCAAGAAGTTGAGGGCAGGCTTAAGCTACGCCTGAAGGGTATGACGTGATAGCGTTCATAGGTCAATGCCATGTTTGCGGAATCGGTCATTCGCTAGTTTACATTCACACGTAACTGCGAGTGACCATACCACTCCTGAAACAGTGGTGCATCGGTCAAGCGATGCGCCACTGTCCTGCGATGGCAGGTGCTGCCACCGGTGGGACTTGTGCGACCCAGATTGCTCTTCCCGAGCGACCTCACACGACCAATCATCAGTGGGCGCTTGTGTTGGCCCTGGGTCGAGTTTTGTCGGCGACATCAGCGTGGCGAGTTTTTACCGCGAAAAATTTGGTCCGCTGATAACGGTCGCGGTCTGTTCTGCTAGTCGCGCTGAGCTTGGCTTTTATGCACCGGCGACAACATGGAGGAAAAACGCCTGTGTTCTGCTTGCTGGTTGTTTGTTCGTGTTTTCCTTGAAAGCATATTACAGCTGTCTTTGTTTTTTCTTCAGTCGGTCTCTGGGGTCTCACTATTTCTTCAAGAGGATTGGCACCGTGACCCGATTGCACAATATCGTTAGAGCTAGCTAGAAATGATTGTGCCCGAGGATATGGATTTCGGGTAGTTTGTAATTTCAAATTGTTTAAAGCGAATTCGCAGCGCCGAAGTCTGGGTGACATCATGACTACTTTGTGCAGATAAAACTGTTTCCGAATTTTTTCTTCTTAGTAACAGTACGCGAACTAGTGGCGTATGTGCCGTACTTAACAGCAGTAGATTCCATCTTTATATAAAATGTATTAATATCAGAAACCTTTGTCGTGATTCTATTAAACGTGCTCATCAGGGCATTGACACTAAAGAATACAATTTCTGTTTATTAAAATGACAAAAGATTGTGTCAAGATAACACTGTTACTCGATCGCGTCACCTTGACCTGATCTTGAGTGAGACGTTTCTGCGTAAATTTCTTGACGCGCAATTCGCTGAGACATTCCGGCCGAGCCGACGATATCTGTATTGGGTTAGAGTGGTTTCGTAACTAATGCCTGACGGTTATTTATTTATCATAAAGCTGTTGGCTAAAACCTCTTACAGGACGCCATGACCATTGAAGTGGCAGTCATTCCATGACATCCCTAATAACTATTAGGCAAAGCGTCTGAATAGCAGTTCGAGACATCGCATTTTGTCACGCATGTGCTCTTAACCAGTTCCCATTATTTTGCGGCCTATGACATACTGGGTAAAGTTTTAGGACAGTGTATATTTTTTACATGAACCCATTGTCAAAATAAGAACCCCCTTACTCGACGCCGATGCAGTACTGGGTCGTGCAAGTTCGTCTGCATATCAGGTATGTGGGGCTTGGCATTGCAGCTGATTACACGCTTTTCAGTTCCGTATTCAAGGGAAACAAAAACAATTGATATCTGTAAGGTCGTGGCAATTGCGAAAGTTGCACAGGTCCGGCCAACCTGTTAAATATTCGCACCAGGTTCTAAAATAGGAACATTTGGATCGGCAGTTTTAATTTAACGTCTATAATTACTTGGCAAGGCTTATCAGTGCTATTCGAACCCTGACACGCTTTTTCAGGCGCTGCAAACAGCAAGATGAAATTCACGTTCCAGTCCAAGCTTTGTCACCCTACATTTCTCACCCTACTTAAATAACCCTTCCTAAGAAGCACCCCATATATGCCTCCAGTGTTGCACTCTTCGGCCTTCACTGTAGTGCAGTGGTTACAATTATCATGAAGTTCTCGTTATTAGCAGCAAATGAGACTGAGCATTAATACTTGCAAATAAAGGTCACAGTTTGCAGCGGCAGCTTCTAGACAGTTAACTACGCTTTTATGCGTTCTCTCACTGTGAACAAAAATCCGAAGCTTTTCCGAGCCTTGACATTTACTATCCTTAACTTCGTCTCGTTTCGAAGTTCCAGGCAAAGTTTGAGTTAAAAGAATTGGCCAGAATGATGGGAGGGACTACGGCACTGATATTTCGAGGCGCGAACGATGAGTAGAAAAGCACAAAACACACTGCCGCCAGCGGATGATAATAATAATAATTGGTTTTTGGTGGAAAGGAAATGGCGCAGTATCTGTCTCATATATCGTTGGACACCTGAACCGCGCCGTAAGGGAAGGGATAAAGGAGGGAGTGAAAGAAGAGAGGAACAAATAGGTCCGTAGTGGAGGGCTCCGGAATAATTTCGACCACCTGGGGATCTTTAACGTGCACTGACATCGCACAGCACACGGGCGCCTTAGCGTTTTTCCTCCATAAAAACGCAGCCGCCGCGGTCGGGTTCGAACCCGGGAACTCCGGATCAGTCCAGCGGATGATGCCGCGCTGCTTTTAGTGCGCGGGAGGTTTATCTACGATACGGTAGATGGCGTAAGCGACGCAGTACCGGCGAATTTTCTTCAACATGCACACGGAAAGTATTCTCGACTCGACTGCGGGGATATGCGAAACTGCGGAGCAGTATTTTTTTAATGATGATCCGCTGAGAAAAGGTCATTTATGCTTCAAACTGTCAACATATGTACGTGTGAACGCTTGACTTAGCTGTCATTCAGAGCTTCTATTTTTGTAAGCACACTGCGTCGAAATAATTCTGTACTAGGTTATTCGAGATTCCACATCGTAGCGGTTTTATTCTTGTGAGGTACACTGCTGTGAGATTTGTAACACTGCGACCGCCACTTAAACAACCACATGCCGTACGTGGTTGGTTTTTATCCTGCTTCCTAATCAAGTATCTTTAAATGATTATTAATCTCCCATTGATGAACAACATAAATTAAAAAAAAACAATTAAAAACATCCCCTATGCACCTCAATTTCGGTGGCTGTTAACTCCCATGATGTGTATTATAAAGAGTTATTTGCCGAAAGAGCCAAACCCACTTAATTGCCAACCAAGGAAAACGCGGCAGTTTGTTATCCGCACAACCTCTAGCGCTATCCTCGCTCTTATTCGATGTGCTTTATATGTTAGCTATAGCAACTCCACACCGCGTTGACAAGAAAACGTATGCAAGTAATTTAATCAATATCAACATGTAAACTTTGGATTTGACTTTCTTCTGTGTGGCATTCTGGATTATACCTAGGTTTTTCAGAAAGCATTTTTCTGCCATTATTTTCAAGCTATGTTTATGACAATGCCGCTAGAAAATGAATTTGCTCTGAACGCACTGAAAAACCAGAGGCACTGCTGCACATCAACTGAAGCAAGTAAAAGCCAATTGCGGGCTCCTGCCGTAAGGACTGATATGACAGCCTTCTTTTCTAGTGTTGACACTTCGGCAGCGGAAAGGTAAATATGTATGGGATCTAAAATATATTCAACTTCATCATTCTAAATTCATTTCGTAGAGGCATACTGGACGGAAAACGACAGAACAATGGCCAGCATTTTCGTTTCCTGCAATCCTCAGCAATTGCATTAATGAATTGCAGCACAACTAAACGCCTTAATGTTTTCTGCACTGGAAGCACGCCCTTGCTCCATTGGCGACCGCGCTAATTATCCCACCAATACCGCCGTTTTCTCGGTTCAGATCAGCCGTCGAAATATTCATATCCTTCGACGTCTATCATAAAGCAGCGCTGTGGAAGGTATAAATGAAGCCATGCTAGAAACAATCCGATTTGTGAGGCTCAAGCTGACGAAAAGGGCTCTTACGAGTGGATTTGTCTCACTTTGACCAATGCATCAGCAGGATCTGGCCCGAATTTTTTTCCTACATTAGATTTGCGTGCAGATTTTCCAGGCGTTACCGGGGTTCTTTTGTTCTCGCAGCTTTTGCGGAATTGATATCAATAGATGCGCTTCCCATTAAAGCAAAATCTGACTTAGTTTCGGTTTCTGGATTAGGATCGTTGAAAAAATCCTCATATATTGACATATACTTCAGTGCCCTTGCCCTTATGTCGTCATGTACGGTAGATGCATTATCTTTTATGGCCGTAATTAAATTTCTACCTCGTGGGTAGTAGTCGGCACGAATGCTATGAAATTAGACAAAGGAGTAATTTGGTTGCTACATTCAACCGTAAAGGGTAGCGGGTTTGTAGCTATCATCAATTTTCACAAACTACGCATTCAAAGCGTCCGGCAGTTCAGTGTCATTGAGTTTATTATTGGGTATCGTAATTTCAAATGTGTCTTTAGATTGTTTCGTACCAGATGTGTTAGTCGACATATGCCACAGTTTCCTGCAATCACTCTGAATGCTTCAAAAGTATTGAATACGATACATCACATTAGCCGTTTTTACGAGCTAAAACTTTTTGTATTCGGCAAAAATCTTTGAAACCCAGGGTTTGACGGAAACCCGTCTGGTCGGGTATGTTCATGGTAGGTGAACAAGGTCCCCGAAAGCCGGGCCCGAAACGTTATTTTTTAAACGATTGGTCGGCGCTTGAAGAATTTCCGGCAAAAATCTTTGTATATCGTGTTTGAACAAGTCATGAAACATTTATTTTTCTTCGCGATTCTCTAATACAGGTCTGCAATTTCTACTTTTTCTGCTCAACCACAAACTCGAGCTTTACCTTAGCCCTAAAATACGCTCTCTTACTACCCCTACTTTCCAAAGACTTCCTTGTAGAAATTGTCCGCTTTGCCTAATGCAACCATTCGCTGATTCTAATTGTTTTATGATAGAATAGTTATTTAGGTATAGCCGAACACTTGTCTTCTGCAGCGACCATTCTATGGGTTTCTTATGTGACACCTCAAGTTTAAACGCACATATTCAAGTGCAAAGTTCTTATCCCTTCTATGCGGCGCTTTCAAATTCGTTAGTGTGTTTTGTGCGCTTGTGGTTTTCAAGCGTCTTCCTTATGCTAGTGCGCTTCTTGAATAAAAAATGAAGCACAATTGCACAAGTTTCATTAAAAGCGAGGAATAAACTTGCAAATTGTTAAAGGGCGCTTCGGATCACCACATAAATTTTCTTCTTTTTTTGCATGCACTTTCTCCTGCTGAAAGATATTTAGTATTAAGATTAGTAATTCGCACTCTTTCTTTTACGCAGTGATATTTTCACACACACAAAAAAAAACTGCCTTCCGTTTCGAAAGTAATAAATCGCCTGGTTTTTTGTTCACTGAGCAGAACAAATTTTGGTGGCGAATGCCGATCGTTGGAGGAAGACCTCACAAAGTAACCTCTATTTGAAACTGTCAATTGTTTCTCCGATATCAGCGGTGAACGAATTCCACACACAGAGGCATGCCTCAAGTATTCAGACGGCAGACCACTCAATTTTTATCGGCGTTTGCAACGAGACAAGCTTGCTTCTCCGTCGTGTGTGTCTAATCTTTCTGTTTTCGCCTGCGTTCAGAGAGACATCTCAGAAGAAAAAAAAACAGGAACTAAATACACAGAGCACTTAGCGAGGCTGCTTCAGCCATTCCTTCACTTTCTTGCATTCGTTGCATTGATCCTGAGCAACGCGTAGTAGTTCTCAGCCTCCACGTCACCTGTGACATTTTTGTCCAAATAATATCCTTGTTCTCGCATGGAAAACACCAGATTTCGCTTATAGCTCTCTCAAAGCTGGCGTACGTCGATGGAAGTTATAATTTTATTGCGGCATGCTTCCCCCTTGAGGCTGCAGCGCCAGGAATCGGGTTTTGTGAGCTTCGATTTAACACTCATGGCTTGGACATCATGATGATCGACTCGGATGACGAGCGTATTTCACCGAATATTCTTGCCTGTTATTGTTAGCGTAATTTATCGACTGATACCAACAATAGGGACCAAGAGCAAATGCTGTAAACTAGAGAAATCAGTGTAAACTTGGTGCCAAAGTTTTGCGCTTTATCACTACACTTTTTCTTATATTTGCACCTCGGTGCATCTTGAACCAAACCGTTTGCTGAATCAATACTTTTGCTGATTGTCAATAACTCTGGGTCTCTTTTAAACAGGTGGCGGGAAGGCGCTAGTCATTGCTAAACCATCACTGCCTCATTAAGAAGTAAATGTTGTATTCAGCATTCGTGTGGACAATTCAACGGGTTCTAAAACCAAGCATGCATTCTTTTCCAGCAATATGAAGTCAAGGACAAAAGGAGGTGCTGCCCGGCCCCTTTGCTACGTTTCTTCGGGCGCTATCTATACACTTCATGAGTCCCATTAAAAGCAGCGTAAGGGAAAGGGTGCCTCAAAGTTGTGCTTATTTCCATTTAGCGGGGCAGTAAGAAAGTGCAAACCACGCTGATCAAAGTATTAGACCGGTAGCCATTACTTTATAAAGATATATGTTCGTCTTCCTTGAACGGTCCTGATTGGTGTTATGTGCGCACTTTCAGCCTGCGCCCACTAATACTTCATTCTGTTCTTTCCAGCCCTCGTTTTTGTTCTGCTGTATGCATATACTATCACAAAGCTCTTTCAACATAGCTTGAATTTCCTTCGTAGTTCTTGAATTTTTAATTTACCATTGTAAAACACAAATACATTTCTCGCTTTTCCCCGAGCAATCGCTTGATTTTCCTCCATTGTAAGGCCGTGCTGCTGCATTTTAAGCACATTGCCTTGTCACCAAGTGATTTAGACTCAAGACTAAGCAGTACGAAAATTTAGGATCTCCAGAAACAGCCGCAGATGTAGCTCTTAGGGAAAATGTCTTGTGCAGTGTTGATTAGCCCTGACTGTTAGGTCACGCAATGGCTACACCTCGGGAACAAAAAAAAGAACAAAGTTTAAAGAAACGAGTCTTCATCAGCGCTTCGAATAAAGAAGAAGAAAACAGCACATGTTACCAATGCGGGAGGAAGAAGTTTTATTCCGCCACAAAACAAGCACAGAAGACCACAGGCGGGCGTAGTCTCACTGGGCGGTGACTGTTCGTATCACTAGCTTCTGATTGCTTGATTGTCTTTCGCTTTTTCAGGGCGCTTGCAGGTCGCTAGGGGCGCATGTCGACGTCCTCTCCTGGCCAGGGGAACTCCCCCTGGTCGGTCAGCCTCCCCCCTAACCAACTCCCCCTGGACGCCTTCTTTCGGGGTGGCGTCGGCACTATTCCCGTGGCCTTGGTTCCATCGGATGGTGGCGCCATTCGACTCAATAACCCGGATGCGGTTCAGACTGCGCTACAGGCGATTACGCCTCACTTCTTAAAAATCTGTGATGTCCGACAGTACGGCAGAGGAGGCGTGGTGTGCAGGTCGGCCGACCAGGCCTGCATCATGGATTTGTTAACGTGCACAGCTTTTGGAAGCCAGTGGGTAAGCGCATTTATACCGCCGCACTTGGCGTGCTCTAAAGGTCTGGTGCGAGGGGTTGACCCACTCCTTAGCCCTAAGGAAACGCTAGAGAGACTCTCCTCCGCAGGTGTGATTTCTGTACATCGGTGCACTCGGGTCGTCGTCGAGGAAACAAAACTTCCAACTGAAACGGTAATTGCCACTTTTGCGGGTCTCTCCTGTCCATCTGAGTTGAAGGTGTGGCCCCTGGTTTTCAGGGTCGATCCGTATTCTTCAAGGCCACTTCAATGCCGCAACTGCTGGAGGTTTGGCCACAGCGCGAACGCCTGCAAGTCGAGCTCAAGGTGCAGTGTGTGTGGTGGTAATCATGACCGTGAAGGAAGGTGTTCAAAAGATGAGATGTGTTGCTTGTGCAGCGGTAGTCACTCCGCCACATATTCTAATTGTCCTGCAAGGGCTGAGGAGGTTAAGGTGCTGGAAGTGTTAGAAAAGCGCCGGTGCTCAAGGCGCGAGGCTATGGCTATTGTTAAGGAAAGGCCGTACGGGTACTCAAGTGTGGCAGCACGGCAGACGACTGCGGTCGTGGATTCAAGCCTGTCAGATGCGATTGCTACAGCGGTTGAAAAGGCAATGGCCAAGGTCATGGATCGGCTAGTGAATTCAGTAACAGAGTGCATATCGCAAGTCATGGTGGCGCAAATGAACTCTTCAATAATGACCTCCAATGCTGCGTTGAAGTCATCCGTGGATCCTGCAGTACCTACTGAACTCAGTGCGGAGACGCCTTCCCTTGTTTCAATGCAGCCGCAAAACGAGCGCACGCCTCCAACTCATGTACCTGAAGTCACGACCGGAGCAATTGATGGGTGTGTTGAGCTGATGGAGCTCGACGCTCGAGCTCAGAAACGTAGCCGGTCTCCTTTTGCCGTTGCTGGTCCGTCTAGCTCCCCTCAATCCAAAACAAAAAAGAGTAATTCAGGAAAAACTGGTCACCACAGCATTTTGGAAAAGGCAGTTGCTGCTGCAGATCTCTCGGCAGAATAGGGTCTCTGAGAGTGCTGCAGTGGAACTGCCGTTCCATTCAATCAGCCTTCACTGATTTAGTAACTCTTTCAAATCGATTTTCTCCTCATGACATTGCGCTTCAAGAAACCTGGTTGTCGAAAGAGTTTTCATTTCAAATGGAACATTATCGAATTTTTAGAATGGACCGCCCATCAAGGGGGGGGGGGCGGTTTGCTTCTGCTGGTTTCATCCAGATTCTGTCACAAGGCATGATTGGTGTTTCAGCGTGTGGACGCTCATTGCGAAATTCAGGCAGTGGATCTTTCAGTTCCTGGTTTCCATCCCATTACTGTCGCAAATGTATATTTTCCATCTGGGGTTCATGACACACGGCCATTAGATTCCTTACTCTCTGTCAGCTGATCACATGTGTTGCTTGTTGGGGATTTCAATTCGCATCACTTGACTTGGGGTTATCGAACAGACCAGTGCGGTTTGCGTTTATGAGATTGGGCTTGTGTGAATAACCTAAACTGTCATAACTCGGGTTTTCCGACCTTTCTCCGTGGGCACTCCCGATCAGCATTGGATTTAACGTTTTCAACCCCAGGGGTAGCAGTTTCCTCCTGGACTCCGGTTGACTCTGCAACAAACAGTGACCATTTCCCACTCACTTTTGACATTGTGTGTCCGATGACTTCTATCGGCGGATTCAGTTGCACCCTAGTCGATTACAACAAGTTCAAAAGTTCACTCAGTTCAGAACTACACTCTTTGCCGAATTTGTCTCAGGAGAGCAGGGTGTTAGGCTTATGCTCTATTTTAGATCGGGTACGGAGGCAATCAGAGTTTACAGTGTGCGATAGCATAGGCACTTCTCTGAGCCCTTGGTGGAATGCAGAATGTTCAAAGGATTATAGGCGGCGCAAGGCAGCCTGGAAAAAACTTATCCATAATCAATGTCCCCGGAATTGGATCGATTATAAGTTTCTTGCAGCTACCTTCAAGCGCACAGTCGCCAGGGCAAAAGAAAAATATGATGAAGGGAATTATGACCATCTATCAAAATCTAATAACAGACAAGCCTTGTTTCGCTTTCTGAGGTAAAGGAACAGGCTGCCACCGCCTCACAACATTCCCTCTAATGTGCTGACTCTAGTAGAGCTTGCCAGGTCATTAGAAGAAATTGGCAAAGGCTTGGAACACCGTTTTTCGGCTGCGCTTTCTCGCCCACAACTGCTTGGGAATCACTATGATGATTTCCTTAATGTCTCGGTTTCTGAGCTCTCCCAGGTGATAAATTGGTTACCTCCTGCAGCTCCTGGTCCGGACCGTGTCACCTCTGCGATGATTAAAATACTGTTCGACGAATCCCCCAATGCTATATTGGAGCTGGTAAATTACTCTACTAGAACCCCATGGATCCCGGATGTATGGCGTGTTTCCAAAATTATCCCGGTGCTTAAAAAGCCAGGCGAAGGGTTGGTCTTAGACAACATTCGACCAATTTCATTGACATCGAATCTGGTGAAATTGGTTGAACGCGTGCTGTATGGACGAATCATGCCCATTATTACTGCAAAGGGACTACTTAACCCCTGTCAGATTGGTTTCAAGCCTGGGTGCTCTATATGGTGTGCGCATACTGACCTCGAAAGCCGTGTCCGACTAGCGCGCCGGCGTCGACAGTAGGCTGCGCTGGTAACTCTAGACATCTCGAAAGCATATTACAGTGTCGAACATGGGCCTCTGATGTACAGACTACGGGCTCTGGGCTTGCCAGGTTATTTTGTGGAATGGGTGTCAGCTTTCCCGGCTGACAGAGAATTTTATTGCTGTCAACGCGGAGTTTCTACAAGGAAATTTCATCAATCTAGAGGTGTGCCTCAAGGTGCAGTTCTCTCCCCTGTTCTATTCAACCTCTTACTCAGTTCGATTCCGACTTCCCCTGACGTGACTACGTACGTGTATGCAGACGATATAGCTTTCTTTGCTGCTGCGAGTGATTTACATTCTGTGTATATGGTTTTACAGTCATATTTAAATTCCCTTGACCGATGGTTATCTGAATTACACTTAAGTCTTAATGTAAACAAGTGCGCTTTGTTACCTTTTCCGGATACTCAACAGGTAAACATTTCATTGTCTTATCGTCATCATGTCATTCCTCGGGTATGTTCCCTAAAGTATCTCGGGGTAACTTATGACTCCTCTCTCTCTTGGCGGTCACATATAGACCAGGTTGCTGCGAAAGGGATTCGGGCGGTAGGCCTTTTGCGAAGGATGAGTAGCCCTCGCTGCGGTATGCGCATACATGCTCTTCTGCTGATTTACAAAATGTATATTCGGCCAATCTTGGAATTCGGTTCCGTTTTGTTTTCTGGAGCAGCTGCATACAAACTGCGCCCACTTCTCCTCTTAGAGCGAGAAGCTCTGCGCCTGTGTTTGGGTCTCCCTAAATACGTGGCAAACAATGTTTTGTATCTGGAAGCGCGGGTGCCGTCTCTTACTGCAAGGTTTCGCCTTTTGACAGTACAGACGTTTTTAAAGTTTTGCGACTCGGAGCAGCATGTATCCGAGTTGATCTTCCTAGGGCAGCGAGCGGAGTTCTTGGGTGTCGGATGGTCTCGCCTTCAAACTCCCCAAATCTGTTTCGTTGAATCTTTGCTGGGCCCACTCAACGTGCGAATACCTGAAATTGTTCCGGTGCGGTCCATCCCCGCAACTGTGTCTATCATCTACGATGACATTTATCCATGTAATGCAAAATTACTGCCTTTCTCATGGTTAAATGGTATGTTGCAGGGTTATTTGTCGACCTTCAGCTCACATGTTGCAATTGCGACTGATGGCTCGGTGTGTGCAGAAAAGGCAGGTGTAGGTATTTACTCTCAGTCCCTTGACTGGTCTTTTTCTCTCCGTCTGCAAGATTTCACTCCTATCTATCTGGCTGAGTTTCTAGCAGTGGTTCTTGCTCTGCGCAAGGTACCAATTTCTTTATCAGCAGTAATAATAATTACGGATTCTTATCTTTATGCACTTCCCTCTCGGCGTCCACTGAATCGCAGCTCTCTCGGATACTAAAATTCCTGATCCCTCCACACATCACATCAATTCGATTTCTTTGGGTTCCTGTGCACAGGGGTCTTCTATTAAATGAATCAGCTGATGCTTTAGCGAAGGCATCCCTGAGTGGACCGATTGTTGACCCGCTTCCAACAACTGCTTACATCACGGTGGCACGCTTTCGACGGTACACTGTAATGAACGAATTGGGCGCATCAGCGCTTACTTCCTTGGAAGACTTCCAGCACCTTGGAGAAGCTCAGTCTGGCGATCGCGCAATCTTGAAGTTTCCTTCACGAGGCTTCGTTGCCGGGTGCCGCAACTAAATTTTTACCTCTACAGGCCTGGTCTGGCGATCTCCCCATTGTGTCCGTATTGTGCGGAGCCGGAAACAATAGAGCACTTTCTTGTTTTTTGCCGTCGCTACTCATCGGTTAGGAGGCGACTATTAGAAGTTCCAATACAGAATCTCAGTTTGCACCTGTCTTCTGCGGTTGTTCTGTCTCTTGGCGCTTCTATGCTTGGCCATACCAATGGGAATGTTTGCTCTGCCGTTCAAAATTTTCTCCTAGAATCAAAACGTCTACCATCATGAGCTTTCGTCCTGCCCATTCCGTTATCAGCTTCTGTATTTCGGTTTTTACAACCACTTATAGTAATCCCTACCCCTTCTTTGCCTAAATTTTAGTTTGTATGACCCCCTAACCTCCTGCAACCACCTCGGCTACGGAAACTGTGCGATCCAAATTTTGGTAGGTCATCCCATGCTTGCCACATGCAACTGGTCATTTAAATAGTCACCGCCTGGCTATGGCCAATCCCCCTTGTGGGTATGCGCCATTGTGTGAGGTCAACAACAACAACAACAACAACAACAACAACAACAACAACAACAACAACAACAACAACAACAACAACAACAACAACAACAACAACAACAACAACAACAATGCGGGCGTAAGCAACATCAAGTCAGCCAAGAGCGGAGAATGCGTCTAGGAAACTTCTCTGGACACCGGGCATAAAAACAACAAGCACACATACTTAAACAGCACGTAGCCACGCTCCAATTCCGGCGCTATCTGAACAATACCACGTCCGTCATCGACGTGCACAAGCTCCGCCTCCTTTCTCAAATGGCAGCCAGTCAGCGAGCGAATTTCGCTTCTCTAGGAGCCAATAGATGGCGCCCCTTTAGGAGAGCGTCAGTCCGCGGAAGTGAGCGCCGAGGATACTGCAGATGTACGAGAAGCTGAGACGGGGGAGGGAGTCGTGCAGTTCTTGCTTTCTTTTTTTTCCAGCCTGCCGAGGACGTCGACCTTAGCCGGAGGGGTCGTGCGCCTGGGAAGCGTACGCGGTCCTTCAACTTGCCCGAGCGGTCCGGGAGCGAGTTTGGCGTCAAAAGTGGGCCAATGGCAGCGGCGCCAGCGTGCTCGCGTGCGTGCCGAATCAATTGGCCACGCGCACAGGAGTGGGCTGCTCAGTGTGCCCGTGGGGAAACTGAAGAGTGGAAAGGAGAGAACACTGCGCAGAGAGGGGGTGCACGTAACGGAATGCAGTGCGTTGTGCTGCCAGCCTGCAAGTAACCGGTCCCGCCAACAGATGGAGCCACTGCCGTGCTTACTAAGTTGTCGCGCAACCGAGGGGCGAATATGTTTTAGACGGACATAAGATGAGTTTTCCCCTTCTGGTTAGAGTACTGCAACGGCCGTGTTTCTCGGCACAGCCCTGTGGGTTCCAGCAGGGCCGGGACGCATGGAATAGGTAAGGCGTACTCTAATTAGAAGTGTGCACCCAACAGTTCTTTTGAAAACCGGATAAAATACGAAGAGTGTAACTTCACTACCAAATCAAATACCAATAGTCTAGCTATAGACCCTTTCACGTCCCTCGGGAAAACTGGTTTTCTGGGCTGTGGGGAGAACGAGGGAAAGCTTAATCCTCAACTCTTTCGTGTACTACGAGCACTGCCCAGTGCCCAGAGTAGCGGCGCCCATCGACCCCTTTTTGAAATGGTCTTTACAGCGACCCGAAAACGAATCCATTAGCTGTTGAACCGAATGGAATAACTTTGGGAATATTCGCTACTTTGGCGAATAATTTTTATCTTTCTATTTATATCTTCTTATGCTGATTACTGATATTTTTAGATTTTGTTGCATTCTTACATATTGCTGTCACAGTGTTTTTCGCGTGCCACCCCCCCCCCACACACACACACTGAATAAAGAAATAAAAAAGTAAATAAATCGTACAAAACTAATAAAGCTGCGAAGAAGTTCATTGATACCCCGAGCGCGGCGGTACGGAGATCTAACTTATGGAATTATAACTTAATTGTTTTAAAAATCGGCAACACTGAACGAAACTAGGCCTTACGCAACACAATGTTAGTATATGCATTGTGTCATTATCATGTAAGACACATAGAAAAATGACATTTAGCTACTCATGACTCAAGCGATTATACTAGCATCACATCGTAGTGTATGCAAGGCGCGAGATGTACACAAAGATCGTGCACGGATGAGGCTTCAGGGTAGGGCCTGCTAAAACCGTCTAAGCCCGGCCGCGTAGCCCAGTCTTGGAGGCCATATATGGGCATTCTGAACGCCGCCACACGAATGGACCGCGGCGAGGCACTGAATCCTCCATCCCGCGCTCGCCTATCGCACGAGAGTGCCGTGCGGAATTGCAGTGTACCCTGCTTGCGGCGTGCCTTATTCGAGATGCGGGCTGGTTACTCGAAAACGACCCAGAAACTTAAGAACATGCTCGCTTCGCTTCGAGTAAGTTTGAAAATGGTCTATTTGTTTCGTTCCAGGAACCGAATAGGGAGATATTCGTATCGCTACCCTCCGTGTTCTAGGCATGCACATTCAAAACAACGGTAGGAATACCGTCACTCTAAACAAACTTATTGGCTGCGTCAGCCAGACAAACAGATTAATCAGGCCTATTGCGAACAAGCACAAGGGTATGAAGGAGGCGGACCTCAGGAGGTTGGTTCAGGCCTTTGTCCTGAGTCGTATCGTCTACTCTATACCTTGCTGATATCTCCATCAACCAGAAAAGGACAAAGTAGAGTGCCTCATCAGGCAAACCTACAAATCCGCCCTTCATCTCCCCAAGTGTACTTACACCCACTGAGAGTCTTCTACAGCTAGGGCTACACAATACGACCACGGAACTGGTGGAAGCCCATCGAGTGGCTCAGTACGAGTGTCTATCAAGAACCCCAACGGGAAGAACTACACTGCGAGAATTGCAGATTGGATACGAATCCACACAAAGTCCCGTAGGCCAGCTCCCCACCGATATAAACAAACAGCTCTATATTAATCCCATTCCCCAAAACATGCACCCTGAACACCACGCCGCAAGGCGGAAAGAGCGGGCAAAAGTACTGCACAAAAACTATTCTCAACTCCAGGAGACAGTCTACGTCGATGTCGCGGAGTATCCTGACCAGGCAGCGGCTTTCGCGATAGGGATAGTCGGCACCTCGGGGAACCCCCTTGCAGCGGCCACTGCTAAGGTTAAGAGAACTTCTTGTTGGGCTCATTGGTAATTGATCATTGTACTTTTAAGGCGCCAAAACCACACACACACACACACACACACACACACACACACACACACACACACACACACACACACACACACACACACACACACACACACACACACACACACACACACACACACACACACACACACACACACACACACACACGCACGCACGCACGCACACACACACACACACACACACACACACACACACACACACACACACACACACACACACACGCACACACGCATGCACGCACGCACGCGCACACACACACGCACGCACACACGCACACACACACACACACACACACACACACACACACACGCATGCACGCACGCACACACGCACGCACGCACACACACACACACACACGCACGCACACACACGCGCGCGCACACACACACACACACACACACACACACACACACACACACACACACACACACACACACACACACACACACACACACACACACACACACACACACACACACACACACACACACACACACACACAAGAAAAAAGGTTCCGCTCGTCTTCACAGCCCCCTGAGGCCCGGAAGTGTTTGCTCTCGAGAGGAAAAAAGAAAGCAAAAAGGAAAAGAAAAAGGCTGCAGTACCAAGCATGGACGACCGTTCAAGAGATGTACCGAAAGGGTAGTTTGCGAAATTCCCCACTCGTGCGGTCGTTCCTATATAGGACAAATTGGGCGCTGTGTCAATGATCGAATCAGGGAACACGAAAGAAACGTGGAACAAAATAAAGAGGGCCCAAATTTACCTAAGCATATCAGACCCTGCCCTTCACGCTCTTGTGAGCCATGTTTTTCAATGGTACGGATTCTTGCCAGGAGTATAAATGTAAAATCAAGAGAACTGATCGAAGCGCTCTATATCAGCAAGAACGGCAGTTTGTGCGTGAACGAAACATCATCTTTGTACAAGGCGGAAAAACAGATTTCTAAAAGATGCTTATCGTATACGACTTGATGTTTGAATATGCTCCGTGCGCAGGCGCTGGCTGACTGTATATATATATATATATATATATATATATATATATATATATATATATATATATATATATATATATATATATATATATATATATATATATATATATATATATATATATATATATATATATATATATATATATATATATTCGGAGGTTGTGGGTTCGGATCCCACCGGCGGCATGGTTGTTTTTTCTGCTGGTTTATAAGTAATTTTCCTAAAACCAATTGATTGGCATTAGAAATTAAAAAATATATAGAAAACATTCCCCTATGCACATTGGTTTCGTTGACAGTTGGCTTCCTTAATATGTTTGTCAAACGAGCCCCTCATTTCATTTGCCTTGTCTGCTAATAGCTTAACGGGGGTCTGGGTTCTGGCAGTCTTGATGCCATAGGTAGCATAAGAGGGCTCTCGCACAGTTTCCGCCCTAGCCGTTAGATGACGTTCTACGTCACACTTGCGGTATTACAGGACGTGCTACGTTCGCCGCTATGGACGAGGGTGGCGCTGGTGACCACTCTCATGGTTCGCTTACAAGCAAAACAAATACCCACGAAAGCAGCAGATTGGACAGCCGTCGCCGTAGCTCAGTTGGTAAGAGCACCGGACGCGATATTCGGAGGTCGTGGGTTCGGATCCCAACGGCGGCATGGTTGTTTTTTCTGCTGGTTTAAAAGTAATTTTCTTTAAAATCAATTGATTGGCATAAGAAATTAAAAAAATATATATAGAAAACATTCCCCTATGCACATTGATTTCGTTGACTGTTGGCTTCCTTAATATATATATATATATATATATATATATATATATACATATATATATATATATATATATATATATATATATATATATATATATATATATATATATATATATATATATATATATATATATATATATATATATATATATATATATATATATATATGCACAGTGAAAAGGTCACAACTGGTTCGATTATCTAGGTTTATTCACCAACGGTTTCGGACGGTGGACCGTCCTTCATCAGGGTAAAGTCGAATGGATACACAGATGTGCGCATTTACGCTCCTAAATGCAGAGGGAGAGGAGGCACTTTCTCTCTCTTTCTCTATGTCGGCGTCCACTAAGGGGAAAGGAAAATGGATGCGAAACAAGTTAAAAAAAGCTAGTTAAAATACAGAGGTGAGAGACATGCAGCAGAGCTGGATTTTCGCCGAGAAGACTAAAGCAAGAAAGGTTTCCCTCTGCGGAAGCGAGAAGTTCGAGGACAAGGGGAAAATAACGAAAACACAGAAAACAAGAAAAGAACAAAAAGGAAAACACCAGAATACACTGAAACAAAACACAAAGGCGCACATAGCATGACCCGCTCCCCAGCGGTGCAGATGTTAAGAACTCTTGTAATGTAATTTACTGTCAGCTGTCAAGGCCGCATCATTACGCCTTGTTCAAGAGGCACCAGTGACCGTTACGAGGGCAGCGTGTCGCCTCAGCGGCGGAAAAGCGGTCGTCCGGACGCCGTGTCGAAACCCGATCCCGCAACTAGCCGCCGCAGAAAGCAACCACCGGCCGTTCGTCAGAGGGCGCCTGCGCCGCGCGTCCCACCGCTGACAATTCCGAGAAGGGAGCTTGGAGGACAAGGAGGAAAAAGGGAAACCGGCATGGAGTAAAGAAGAGGGGGGGGGGGCGCATGGTGAGCAGGATAAAAGGAAAACAAATGGAAAATAACAGACGGGAGCTTCTTTCTCAATTGGAAAGGTTTTTGAGGAAGGCAAAATTGCCCAAGTTCTCATTAATGCCGTGGGTTAATGTCCGAAATATATGTATGAAATACGATTCCCTTTGTTCTCTTTGGCGGCCGGTTTGAAAACCCGACTGTAGGAGGATGACCCGGATGCTTTCAAATGAGTGCTGTGGCAGACATAGGTGCTTAGAAAAGGGTAGGTTTGGCAGTGTGTGAACGTGGGCCTTGTGGTTGTTGAATCGCAACCTGAACGGAGTTTCTGTCTGGCCGATGTACTGCATGCCGCACACGCTGAAGTGAAGCATGTAGACCACTATATATATATATATATATATATATATATATATATATATATATATATATATATATATATATATATATATATATATATATATATATATATATATATATATATATATATATATATATATATATGCATGTATGTGGTTTCTGCAAATTAAGCCAGTTATGAGTAAAAAGGCGGTCTGTCCCGTACTCTTCTCTTGTGTGTGTGTGTGTGTGTGTGTGTGTGTGTGTGTGTGTGTGTGTGTGTGTGTGTGTGTGTGTGTGTGTGTGTGTGTGTGTGTGTGTGTGTGTGTGTGTGTGTGTGTGTGTGTGTGTGTGTGTGTGTGTGTGTGCGCGCGCGCGCGCGCGTTTGTGTGTGTGTGGTTCTGGCGCCTTAAAAGTACACTGTTAAGGTAAAGCACGCGGAGGAGGCCGAGGAGGCGGCTATCGCCCTGGCCATCGCCTCAACGGAAGCTGAATATATTCTCGCCCCAGTGTAAGCTATGTGGTCAAGATAGGGCCGACTTAGCTCATATACTGCATGATTGTCCACGGGACACACCGCCGATGGACCTGCAGCTCTCGAACCGCGATTATTGGGAGGTTGCGGTGCTCAGCTCCGACCCGAGGACCCAATTCCGGGCCGTGAGCCGAGCTTTGGAAGTCGCCGAGCGCCAAGGGATCCTGGCCACATCACGCGAGCAGCAGTGAAGCAGGGAAAGGAGACAAGCGCAATGGAGACCACACTCGATCTACGAAGGAGCACATTTGAATGAATTTTGACGAAAATAAAGTTTTACCACCACCTCCGTCCGACATTCCGGCTCCAAAGCCAAGCGAAACGCCAGTATGCGAAAACGCCAATGCAAAACGTTAATAATGTAACCCCTCTCCTGATAAGTTCTAATTTTAAAGCACCTCCGATTACAGCTTCAGCTTTTTCTTGTTGTGGACTGTAAGCAGTTTTCAAGCAGCAGGAAGAGAGAGAAACTCTCAGCACGGAGAGGCACTATTAGATGTTATTTGTCGCACGTTATCACTTACGTTCGCCCATCTATTTCGTCTTCCCAGACAGCAGCATGACCGCAAATATAAAAATAGATAAAGGAAGACATTTGGTTCTCGTCGTCAACACGTCTTCCACCTAAATTTGGCCTATTTAGTACAATTCAAGCTTAAGCATCCTCGTTCATGGCAAATGCTATAGGTGTATTTGCTCGTTCATAGAGCAAATACTTCAAATACCAAGCAGTCACAGAGCAAAATATTTCTACAGGACCACATGCAACACCAAAGAGAGAGGAAAGAAGATCTAATCTGCAAAAAAATGCATACTACGGCTGCAAATCCTACTGACGCTATTTCCGTGTTTGATTCCTTTTTGCCCAAAATAGGAGGTGCAAATGCGTAGGCGGTAAATCCACGAATTATGTCTTTGTATCCAATCCCAAATGTAGCAGCGTTGATTTCGCTCGCGGTGATCATAAGAGGACAAAGATTGCTTCATAAATTTGCTACCGAATTCTTCTGTAATCCCAATTATCGCTGAGCTCAATGCATTCTTTATCTTCGGGCATTTGATGCTTGCTTTTGTTGATCCGTGATGAAATTTAAAGCGTTGACAACTAGGGAGCTGTATGAGCAAGGACTTGATATTCCTCATTTCGTTGTGAAGATTGTCGCCAATTTCTGGATTTCGTGTTTGGAGCAGGCCCTACAGCCTTGTTGCGCATTCCAGGTGCCTCGTTTCGCTCATTAAACTTCATTCTCAAGCCGGCTTTTGTATCAGTTCACTTTGTTTTTATTTCATTTAGTTCTCTGTTATTACAGCAGCGGTGGCCTAATGGTTTGAGCATCCGCCTTGCATGCGAGAGGTGCGGGGTTCGATCCCTAGTGCCGCCGGCTACCCACCAGTGATACAATGGGTACAAGTTTTCCCGCGGTCTGGTGCTCGGCTTCTTTAGTTTGAAATGTTTGGGAAATGGGTTTTTGACCCCACCTTGCGCAATGAAACCTACCTTGCGCCATGCCGTTATTCGGCCAAAGTGGGCCAAAGTTACCCTTGCGCCATGAAAATTCATCATCAGTCTTCTATTATTGGTCGCGGCTTTTGTTCCGTATGTCGAGGGGGTTTACGCCACGGTGGTCGCGGCGGGAACTTGCTCACGATGCCGCTTACTTCCACAAACGCGTCCCACATCAATGCCATACTGGGGAACCGCGGCCGACGGGAGCGAATTACGGAGCACGGCCGGTCGCGCTAATCACATCTTTGGAAGTGCGCAGTGTTGCCTTTGCGAGTCGACCTGGCGAAGCATAATCCATGCGAGGGTGTACAGGGTTACTCGGAGGGCAGTCTGGGAGAGGCCTAAACTCTGCAGTACGCCTAGTCAGGCTGCTGCTTCTGCTGCTGATGATGATGAATATTTTGATGAATCACTGCGACTCGGTTGGAATGGATGCAGCGGCAGGGCCGTGACAAAACCGGTCGAGCCTAAGACGGGTCGTCTGCCTCAAAACCTCCAGCTGCTAACGCCACAACTGATGTCACGTCCAAATAAAATAAAAACGAAGTGCGGCTTTACTAAGTGTGCCCCCGTCTGTTTTAAGTGCTTCACTGGCACGACCGCCATTTTGTGGTGGTTGCTTTGCGCAGTTTGGTCGCCAAACAGTAAACAAGTCGCCGACGAGTGCCCACAGCTAGGAGCGTAAACTGAACGCGCTTCCCTTCAACAAAGCTCACACTCAGGTTGGCAGGCATACTGCGTTTAGCAGCAGTAGACACCTTTAGCATTCCGTGCAGCGTGTTACCGTTACCGGAGTACCGGGAGCCCGCCCACCACCTGTCCGCACGCGCTGACTTGGTACCGATATGGCAGGAGCTCTCGCAGCTGCCTTTTCAGCTGCCGTGTACCTGGCGCCAGATGGCGCCATCAAGGCGATCTGCGCATGCGTACTGACGGCGCACGGGTTCCCGGTGCTCCAGGAAGAGCAACGGTAACACAGTATGCTAAAGGTCTCTAATTTGTAGCTAGATAAACGTAAATTCTTGAGTGATTTGCCCTTTGTTTAAATTTGTCTGTTGCATTGCAATCTTGCGTCGACAAAATGAATGGTGCCCACCTCGATGGAGACTGGTGCCTCTATAATGGCCTTAAGGAAAGCGAGTTGTTTGTCGTCATCATCATCATCAACCTTAGTGTGTCTATTGCCTGACAAAAGCCCCTCCCATATGCCTCCAATTATAGTGGCCAAGACGATTCTCGACAGAGTTTCTTTTCAGGTCCTGTGCCAGCTGCGGCTTATTTATTCACGCAAGCTTCCTAATATCATTCGTCCACGGGACCCTATGATGTCCCCTGTTATGGTTCATTAAAGCTTCAGCGAAACATGCAATTAAATATTACAGATTAAAAAAGGGGACCTGGTCCGTGTCCAACATAGCATCCTGTTTTTGGAGATATGCGCAGTACTATGGCGGCTGTTTAGTCACGTCCTCTCAAATCAGCTTTTCGAATCAGCATTCTAAGCTTGGCTGTTTTCCACAAGCAGCGCGTGTGTGCTGGCTAGATGAACCTTTGTACAGAGACAAGAAATCAAGGATTTATTCTCTGAACGGAGCGATGAATACCCATGAGGAATGATTTCATGCGCCTGCGATTTAGTAATAACTGGTTAACTCGGAGCAGTACGTGGCTGCGTTGCGAGATAACCCTTCAGGCTCGTTCGCAATTATAGATATTAACCTGCCGCAGGATTCAGCGCGTGGAGAGCTGTTACTTTAGTAGCGGCGTCCAGACATGATTTTGTATTCAATGTACAGGCGAAAAAGCAGTTGACATGCAGAGTGCATTAACCAAACGTTTCCGGTTCCCTCCTCCCCCATTTTTCTGGCGCTGTCGCCGAGGCCTAGCGATGTCATTTGCGGCCTGCGGCTGCATCCAGCGTTAGCCAGCGACAAAACGACCCATCATTCGGTCCGCGCGAGACGACACGCGCCGCCATGCACGTCGTGTGCCAAAATTATCCGCAACTGCTATTGGTGCCATCTCCGCGGAGGCTCGAAGGAGGTGCGTCTGTGCGTGAGCCCTCATGGAAAGCTCGCGTGTTTGCAGGGGCACGCGATAGTTTCGTGAGGTTTTATAGCCTCAATATGCACGCTTTTTTTTTCGTTCTCTCTGCGAACGCGGCTTTCACCGAGGTCATTCCAAGGTCGTGCCTGTGACGCACTTTGAGCTGTTTTTGCGCCGCCTCCGTTTTCAATACGACTGTGATCGTAGATTTTTTTCATCACAACACGTGGCTCTCTGAAGGGAATCTCTTGTCATGCAAGCATCTTCAAGCCGAAAAAAGACATTCCGGTTTTACTTCCTTCTAGTTCGGTCATAAGAATGGCACATTATAAACGCTCTTTCGGGCGCTGTTTCCTGCACATTTTTAAGCTACTGAAAAAGTCACTTAAAGAGATACTGAGAATTTACAGAAAAAAAAATATTTTCAGTTTTCGTCAGCTGCTGATATCTCCGTTTAGGGGGTTTTAGCTTAAATTTCATTTTTCTTTCCATGGTTCGCTGCGTTGTCCTTAACTTAAGCTGAACCCTTTTTCTTAGCCTCCACGTTTCTGCTCCGTAGATGAGTACCTGTAAAACAAAGCTGCTGTATACGTTTCTCTCGAGGGATATTTGTAAACTAATATTCATGATCTGAGAGAACCTGCCATATGCGCTCCACCCCATTCTTATCCTTCTAGTTATTTCCCTCTCATGACCCGTATCAGCTGTCACTTCCTGCCCTAAGTAGACGTATTCCTTTACCACTTCCAATAGCTCGCTCTTGCTAGGCTGTTGAACATTCCTTTGGTTTTGTTCATGTTAACTTTTAGACCCACCGTTCTGCTCTGTCTGCCTAATTCATTGATCATGATTTGCAGTTCATCTCCTGAGTGACTCCGCAGGTGTAACGTTAAGAGACCGGAAGCGGGCAGAGTTGGTGGGGGAGAAAACGCGTGTTGAAGAAATACTAGTCGAAATCAAGAGGAAGAGCATGTAATGCGAAGGCAATATAACCGCTGGTCCTTAAAGGTAATAGAGTGGATTCCAAGATAAGGCAAGCGTTGCCGGGGGTGGCAGAGGGTTAGGTGGGCGGATGACATCAGGAAGTTTGCAGGCATAGGGTGGGCGCATCTGGCAAAGAACAGAGTTAACTGGAGAGACATGGGAGAGGCCTTTGCTCTGCAGTAGGTGTAGCCAGGCTGATAAAGATGATGATGGTAATGATATCAAACTTCTATGAAGGTGCACGCACGGTATGGAATACAGCATGGGTAGGTACATAGCACACTTTGGTAAGAAGAAACCCACCAAAACAGGTGCACGACCGTGACACAGGGCTCTCGTTCGACTGCCAACCTTTGCGAATGTTCACATTTAATCATATGTGTATGGCGTGGATAACCGTATTATATTTGCACAATGTTCACGCTTTGTGGCGCCATCGACTGAGTACATGTGCCGCCCAATGCTTCCTTTAAGCAAGTGTCTTCTTTCAATGAGATGCAAGTTTATGTGCTTGGAAAGCCAACGGATCAGTTCAATATTACTTCAGAACGCTTTCTGTTTAAACCGGAGGGCTGCATACCCTCGGCTTGCATTTTCTGCATAAGCTAATGAGGTACGGGGAATGTTTACTCGATGCATTTCTGTAGTACTGAAATTTGGTTGGCTGATAAAGTGACGAAGGTACATAATGCGAAAGTTAGGGTGAAGAAAAGATTAATGAAATTTGCATTGTGCAGGACCTTTGTGCACCTCGTATTTATTGCTTCTAGTCCGCCTATAAACCTTCTTTTGCGAATAGGAATTGGGGAGAAGAGTTAATGGAGAATACGTAAGTAATCGGCAAATCAGTCATGAAATTACCTTGCTAAGTCATTCGGGAGATGAGTTGCCAAGCATGATTAATGAGTTAGGCAGGCAGAGCAGAACGGTGGGTCCAAAACATTAACATGCAGAAAACCAAAGTGTTTTGTGTTGTGTTGGGTTTTATGGCACATAGACAACTGAGGCCATCATGCGCCAAGAACAAGGTATAGGAAAAGCCTTTTGTTGAATATTATAGATATGTAAAAATCGTCCCTGGTGTAGACGCCCTCAAACGTTAATACTACCCAGTGAACGCATACACAAATTTTAGAAATGGCTTCTAGTAAAAGCTTTAAAGAGGGCTTAGTAACCTCAGTAGCTTTCCTTGGCTGCGCAAGAATATCGAGGCTCCCATCCAATCAAAATAAATGCATCAGCCTTCTTCTCAGGCATGAGAAAGCGGCTGAGGTGTGCTAAAATTCAAACAAACCAGCGGCAAAAAGCTTAGTCTCTTGAAACATACCGTTTCGTTAAGAAAGCTAAAAACACATGATATATCAACAATTGCATCATCTCCTAAAAGCAGTGCGGGATGAAAAGGAATGTATTCATTATAAAAATGAGTAAAGTACTTTTTCGTTTGTTTTTCCAGTTTCGCACAAGAAATTAAAACCTGGTTAATCGTACCTTCATGTCCGCATTTTTCGCAAACCGGTTGATCTTGTTTTGTCAGCAGGAAATTGTGTGTGAGGTGCGTGTGTCCTATACGAAGACGGCAGATAATCACTTCCTTAAAACGTTCCTGGTGGGTGGAGGACTTCCATTCACTTATAACTGGTTTTGCATTGTGCAGTTTGTTTTTTACTTCGATGTCCCACGCGGACTGCCATTTCTGTCTTATGCTACGGTGCATTAAGCTAATGCAATCTTTTAATGAAATATTTACTTAGAAGATTAAAGTAATCTTCAACTCTCTCGCTAGGGAACAGCAGTTCACAATTGGCAGTCAGGTGCTGGAAGTGGTAAGGGAATACGTCTACTTTTGTTAGGTACTAACCGCTGAATACGACCATGCATGAGAGGGAAATAACTACAAGAATAAGAATGGGGTGGAGCGCATATGGCAAGTTCTCTCGGATCATGAATGGCTAGCCTACTAATATCACTCAACAGAAAAGTATACAAGAGCTGTATCTTTCCGGAATTCAATTATGGGCAGAAACGTGAACGCTAACAAAAACGATCCAACGTACGTTAAGGACCGCGCAGCGAGCTATGGAAAGAAAAATGATAGGTGCAACGTTGAGACCGGAAGGGGAGAGAGTTTGTGAGAGAACAAACACGGGTTAATGACATCCTAGTCGAAATCAAGAGAAAGAAATGGGCTTGGGCAAGACATGTAATGCGAAGGCAAGATAATCGCTAGTCCGTCAGGGTAACGGAGTGGATTCCAAGAGAAGGCAAGCATAGCAGAAGGCAGTAGAAAGTTAGGTGGATGAGATGAAGAATTTTGCGGAGATTAGGTGGCCGCAGCTGACAAAGGACAGGGTTAATTAGAGAGACATGGGAGAGGCCTTTGCCCTGCAGTGGGCGTAGCCCCGCTAATGATGATTATGATGCACTTTCTGGCAATATCATAAAACGCGTTCTTCTCACGTTCACATTGCATGCGCAGATCAGAGCAACATCCAAACGCTACAACTGTAGCTCTTCATTCGAACATTATAAAAACTGCGAGAAAAATTACCGAAGAAAACTAATTTCATACTCACTGTAGCCGCAGTTTATTCGGTCATTGCCTTAGGAGGCTATTTCAACTCCTCCTTCGATGGGGAATAGAACAGCCTGCGCGCACACCCGACAGGAGCGGGCAGTCGGCCTTCTTCAATTTTGTACTTTGCCGCCTTAATATATTGCATCTATTGCGTTCAGAGATTATCTGCGTCGAAGAACGGCAGCGCTGGACGTGCTAGAGAAAAGGGCTTAGTAGTTATTGCCCTGGCTGCTCATCGGTAACAGGAAATTCTGCTTTTTGGGTGTCGGCTAATGTTTAAGAAGGCTTAGTTTTGCAGGGCGGCTGGACGCTGTGGTTGAGTGCACTAGTGCAGCCCATTGGATGTTCTTGATAGAATATTATAACAATGTGAAAGGGAATACTTTAAATCATTTAAGCTCATTCATAACATTACTCGAGGTCTTACGGGGAGAAGGTGAATGTTTCAAATGCAACTCTCGCAGCCAGTAGACTGTTTACGCGACACTGTACTGTGCAAACGCACCTTCAGACGCTGTCGCACGATGCAGTTGCCTGAAAACCGAAAAAGGAAGTAGGCCAGTTCGTCGAGGATTTGGGATGTGGGAAGGGGCCAGTAGCTTCCTAGGATGTTTACCGCATTTGCCAAGAAGAAAAACGAGCTTCGCTTTCCGCAGCTCACACTGTACGGATACTTATTATAATCCAGCGGAGGACAGCGATGGCGCAGGTGGACGCCCCGCGGGAATTAATGGCCGCTCACGAAGTCAGGCATCCGCAGCGTCGTCGCTGCGGCACTAGCTAGATCGCATAGCGATCTCGGCAGCCTGCTATTGTTTGGAAACCACCATATATAAGAGGTAAGCTGATTGAAGAGCGTTTTTTTTTCCACATCTTAGCTGCCTGTTGATGACTATATCATCAATGGAGGAGTGAACAGGCCATCCGCTGAGCCTATGGCAATGTTCCCACTCAGGAGCCACCAGCAAGTCTACAAGTTCAGGTTTAGACAGTGTATAGAAGCAAAATGTGCTTCTTCGGCAATCTGCGACAAAAAGGTTAATGCTACTCTGCGTGGAGGCTTTGTCAGATAAATTGGACAGCCCATTTGAAATACGATTGTAGCATTCGTGCCGTGTAAACATTCACGACAAGTTTAATCAGAAAGAGCGGTCGAGCACTGTCTACATGCTTCATTGTGAGTTCTTAAGCGACGCTCAGGTCAACTCCGTCAAATTTTGTTCTTAGTCCAAATTGATTCTGAGGCTTTCCTTGCTACGTTCGGAAGCAAAACGTGCATAAATTGCCAAGAGATACAAAAATGATTTGAAAACGTAACATTTTTCTCCGTCCAGTGAATTCAAACGAGACCCAGAAACACGCCGTGATCATCGTTTGGAAGCAGTGCTGCCAAACCTCAAAGATCTGAAAAAAAAATGCTTGACGTCATCACAGTCTTCCGGTGAGAGTGGGCGGTTGTGGCGACACCCGAATATCAATTTTTACCTTACGAAGCTTAAAAAACTTACTTTTCAGTAAAAATACAATCTTATTCACTCGAACGTACTCGATCGATGTAGGCCAACTTCAATTAGTCCTTAGCGTCCCTCTGAGCCTTACCAAATCATGTCTGTGAGTCTTATGCACGACATCGCATCCCCTCTTATGCACGTGTAGCACCGGCACATTAGCCGGTCATGCAATTGTGCCTCCACTGCCGCTATAGAGGTACTGTTAATTCTTTAAACAACTGCTTCTTCACGGCATGAATCGCTCACAGCAAAAACCACTCAGTGACGCGTGTGCATCATGCATCTTTTGTAACAACAGCTGTGACAGTGACTTTCTACAGGTTGAATGGCCTCTCCGTCGTCGTAGTTGTATATTACAGGTGAAAAATTTGGCGTTTGCGTTTTGGTCGATTAGGGTGCTATCCATGTGTCCCGCAAGTAAGTGCCGCGGAAAACGTCTTTGGTGCTGCGTGGTATACAAGCCCTAAATTTCTGGTGATTATTATATTATGGTTTTTTGGCGCAAGGGCATCTGCGGCCAAAGGACGCCATTGCACAGGGTATTTTCTTCTACTCAAGGTGGGCTCAAAGACCCATTCCACAAGCATTTTACCCTAAATAAACCGAGCACCTGACCAGGGGAAAGCTTGTACCCATTCTATCACCGGTGGCTGCCCGATGACAGTGGGGATCGAACCCCGCACCTCCCGCATGCGAGGCGGATGCTCAGACCATTTGGCCGTCGCTGCGGTGCGGGAGTAAATTTCTGGCGATGTAGTCCATTGAAGGGCCAACTGTAGTCCGCATGACAACTCGACGGTTCTGAGTGTGGTCCCTCACAGATAGGGTAAGAAAATGATAGTTTCATGGGATATACACAAGAAACGTACACGACATGCGCTGCTCCTGCAGTATACCAGTACGCTTTGCACGAGACCCTATGGTTAAGGCTGGCGCTGACTGGCAATTAAGGTTAGGCAGCACATCAAAATGAATACATTCGGGAGAGGAACACAGGACGCCCGCCGCTGTAGTTCACTTCGTAACATCTGCACGTGACATGCGGAGGTTGTCGGTTCGTATCCGAGCTACGGCGTCGTTTTCTTGGCTTCCACTTTTGTGAGATTTTCTTCTACCATAACCATCACGCACCTAATTTCCACTCATAGCTAACACTGTATGTACTTCTTGTGTTCTTTCGTATGTATTTTCAGAAGATTATGGTGCATACGGTCACCTGGTCCAGGTGGCCCTCCCTGTGGGCGCTTTTTTTTAAGGAAAGAACATCACTGTCTCGCCCTCGGGAAGGGTTTTAAATTGACAAAGATTCGGAGAAATGTAGCCAAGAGTCCACCGATAACCACTAAGGCTTCATTTAGCAGAGGGGTTTCCAGCCTACTGAGGCATAAAAACACAGGTCAGAATGCTTCCACCTCGGTGCTGATATTACCAATTCATCCAGGACAATAAGGCACGACACAGAGTCCTCTATTGTTGGTACGGAAGATCCATCAAACATATGCGCCATTTTAGCGCTAAGTAATCTGATTACTTCAAGAAAAACACTGCCCTCTTTTCATTGTAACGAAGACAGACCAAAGCTGTGACCGATATCAAGAAGCTAAACTTGATGCTTTGGCTCAACATATATCTTAGAACAAGGTGCTGCTATCCTAGTATTTTTTTAATTTTATGCACTGCACATGACACCCAGGTCACACTGTTTCCAAACCCATTGCCTCGAAAATATCAGAAGTCTTCTGTGCCAGCTGTCGACGCTCTTCAGTCCCATTGTGTCCACACAGCTCCTGCACTGAGCTGAGAACCATGGCCCAAAGGTAACAAAGTATAACTCACATACTTTGATCTTTAGTGAGACTAAGCACAAGTAAAGAATTCGGTAAGGCAGATGTTCCCTCCGTTACTGTATTCCTCGGCGTGGGTGGCTCTAAGCGACCCTGCAAAGGTCGTCCGCTTTCTTCTGCGAAAACCTCTTCAATGAACCGCTCTCCCGGCCCGGTCTTCGCCCAGCGACGCGCCAGCCGCAGGAGCTGCCGCACAAGAGGGTTTCTGCCATGATGGATGAGAGCCTTCGTCGAAAATCCGCTCCACCAGATGAGCCCCTAATCCGCAGCTTCGCGGGCGCGACACTGCGATTTGCATAAGGAGCAACCGACGCGTCTAGCGCACTACGCGCAAAAACAACAAAGGAGGGGACGGCGAGGCTCCAGTGGCAGTGCGAGCGTTTAGCCGACACGCTTGGTGGGAGGAGCTTCAGTCCGTCCGACCGGTGCAGCTTACACATCCGCTGTGCTCGAAGCCAGGCTGTCGCCTCAGCTGGTAGCCGCTTGCGCCTACCTCCTTTCTACGCCGCCGACCGTCACGCACCGCGCCACGCAGTGTTTGTGTCACATGCAAATTTTCTACGGTTTTCGACGGCTAAGGCAGTGCTACTGACGCCATGAACTCTTCTCTCCGGGTCAGATCTTGTCTGCTGTGCCTCTTTCACTTCCAGTGCGTCCGGCTGCGGTGCCGTCCGCTTTCGTCGCAGCCTCAGACGATCCGTCTTGCCTTCGTCTGCTTCTGCGAGACGCTTCCACTTGTCTCCTCTTTCTATGCTGTCAGGCTACCCCGCGGAATGCTATGCCGCTTTTCTTTCGTCCGCGTGTGAATCTGCACGGCAGAATACAAAGTAGCGACTCGATCCCTTGCGTTATCCGTGCGCGCACTTTTCTCGCCCTGGGCAGCAGCGAACGTCGGCTGCTGGAATACGCAAAGAAGAATCCTAACGCCATGTTTAGCTACAACTTTTTCTTCTGTTTCACTTTCTTAGCCTTCCTCCATGTCTTAAAGCCGCATGTGACGTAAGGTGTGATAGTATAAAAACTCCGTTCTTGAACTCGTTTGCAGTCAGGTGGGGATTACGAGATCAAGGCGGTGGCTTTAAAAATAAATGTGCTGCACGCGCCTAAACGTGAACCAGTCGCCGCCTTTGGTTTCAAATACGTGGTTGACGAGTAGCACAAAGTGAAAAAATCGTCAACGTGAAAAAGAACGGCTACAAAATGTGGCCCTTGGCACCTGAAGTTGTCAACTGAATATGAAGAGACGGAGGTTTCACGAAGATTTCTTCATCTGGCAGCAAATCGAGGATGATCGAAGCATTGAAGCTTCAAGCCTGGAGCTGATAGATATGGCAGAATTGTGGCTGCATGGAGGTCTTCATTGCCATTAGTCGCACAATATGTTTTTAATATTTCATTTTCTGCTAGTCAGACTGGTTGCAAAAACATGTCCCGGATTCTTGGACATCAGACTTAATTGCAATGCAACTGTGGAGTATTGTAAGGTACCGTTATGAATATATCCAAGGTGATGATCCATTCTTCCAAGTTGTACGAAAATCTTCTAATGTTTGTCCGCCGCATCGAGTAGCTGAGACTGCCATAAAATCTAATGGGCAACGCTTCTGACGATTGCAAAAACCATTAATAGCAAACAATGCAAGCCTGCCATGGGGAGATCTGCGATTAAATTGATTTTGATAATGGAATCTTATGATACATTAGAAAGTTCCTTTAATAAACAACTTCCCATTGAAGATGTGCTTGTCCACAATTTCTGGTTATGGAAGACCACAAGGAAGTTGACAGTATTTGTTACCCCGAGGACATGAGATGAAACTAATCATGTGCTATGCTGAAGACACTCTTCATCCCTCAGAACAGCCAGCGAATGATTCTTCTGTGTTCAGAAATGAGCTTCAGTGACGGCAATATATGTTGTTCGGTGAATTGTGTTCGGCGGTTTACTTTCCGTCATTAGTAGAAATGTATATTTTGTTGTGTTTGCTCTTTCTTTGAATTTTGAATGAATAGTCGAATGTAGGTTCTTTAGTTAGTGGGATTCTCGAAAACCGCCGAGGATATAACCCCCAGCTACCTCCCCATCCCATCTCCACAGATCGAGTTAAGCCATTCACTAGAGTAAAAACATCAAAGTAATCATCGAAGGTGAATCCAACTGCCATCGCGCATGTCGCACATGTGGTTTCCCGAGGGTCCTGTATAAAGTTTTTCATGCGATAGCGTTAAAAGTCTCTTCAGGAAAGAAATGTGTCGCCGGTCATAAAATTCGGCCATTTGCTGGAGGAAAGGGACGTCACCGTATCAGACAATTCTCATTGGCTGGAGGTAAGTGGCGCCACCAGAGTGGGTAATTCACATTGGCTGTAGGGAAACTACGTCCCAAGAACGTAAGTGAAGCCCCCTTTGGTACAGGCTTCAGCAGCTTCTAATGCTATCCCTGCTTCTAATTAGATGTCCCTATGAATTTCATCTTCCTTTGCTTCATGATCTTCCAAAATTAGGTGGGCGATATGGGCAACCTATACCCTTAACTTTCAATCATTGTTGGTAGTTATTGCAATGTGTGTGTGTGTGTGTGTGTGTGTGTGTGTGTGTGTGTGTGTGTGTGTGTGTGTGTGTGTGTGTGTGTGCGTGTGCGTGTGCGTGTGTGTGCGTGCGAATGCGTGTCCGTGCATGCGTGCGTGCGTGTGTGTGTGTGTGTGTGTGTGCGTGTGTGTGCGTGCGTGCGTGTGTGTGTGTGTCATATCTGTCCCCGTCTTGGTCGCGCTACATGTGTCTTCCTGCTACACAGCAATGTATCAATGTATCCAGTGTATGCTACACATGGCCTTGTAAACAGCTTAACGCCATACTGTAAAGTGCATGGTAAATCAGGCAAGTTGGTCACACTAGCTTCATCGACTACTGGCGCAGCGGGAAATGACAGGGACGTGCAAGAGTATCGTTCTCATGTCCCTGTCGATTTCTGCGGCGCTATTTGTCATCCCAGCATACCTGATCAATGCAGGGGTGCTCTCTTTTGCAGGGCAACCTGGGTCTACCCTTTGGTTGAATTCTTACAAAACTAAACGACGCGAAAGCAGCGGATGTAGACGTTAAATGCATGCCTGCATCTTAAAAAATGGCACTATGTTCTTCCAGCACCACCTTAGTATTGACGATCGACAGACGGACGGACGGACGGACGGACGGACGGACGGACGGACGGACGGATGGATGGATGGATGGATGGATGGATGGATGGATGGATGGATGGATGGATGGATGGATGGATGGATGGATGGATGGATGGATGGATGGATGGATGGATGGATGGATGGATGGATGGATGGATGGATAAGGCTGAACTCTTTAAATCGGCGGTGGTTCAAGCCACTTAGCCATGACTTGTGAAATTTTAGTCTTGTCTTTAATTTAGCCACCAACGATTTTCACAAAATTGGCGCCACGCTGCGGTGACACAGCGAAAGATTCTAGAAACTATCGCCGAACGCAGAAAACAGTCGCTTGCTTCTCTGCCTCATTGGTTCGCCAACATATTCAGACTTTCTTTTTAGTTTTTTTTTGCTGTAAATTTTTTTATAAACGCTCTTAGGATATAGAGCGCTGATAATATAGAAGAGCCGCCAAGGGTCAATGCGTGAGTCTCCCGGTGCCATAAAAATATATAAAGCATGTTTCCACGTTTTAGCGGAACTTTACAGCTTTACCGCTTTACAGCTTTACTTTAGCGGAACTTAGCGGACCATGACAGCGCAGTTTTTATCAGACAGGCACGCTATATTTCTTAACGTATGCTCTGCGTGGAGTGGAAGGGCATCTGTTGATACGAGGCGCTGTTTACTAAGAAACATTGATGGGCACAAGTGAATAACAGACATATTTCAAGTGCGAAACGTCCTCTTCATGACTCTCTCCATAATTACAGGCCTTTTTATGGCATGCCTGCATGCTGTCCTGGTGTTTTGTTATTTACGCAGAGAGGAAGGGATAATGCGAAGCAAATTCATACTGCATTCACAAGCTTCTGCGTTGCCGATTCCGTTGTGGTTGTCAAGGAGCTTTGTGATATGCTGAATGACCATTTCATTAGTGGTGGTACCTCAATCAGCCTGCCAGAAATGAGTTCTGTCCGAATCCCTGAACCTAGTCCAGCTAGTAACACCATGGTGTTTTTTCCTACCACTGAGAATGAAATCACATTCTCATTTAAGGTAATGAAAAATCATAAATCTCGGGATGTAAATGACATAAAGATTTGTCCCGTTAAATATATCTTTGACCTGATTGCGGCTGCCTTAATTAAACTGTATAACTTGATTTTAGAACACAGTTATTTTCCTAAGAAGAAGCAGAATGCAAAAGTGAATGCAAAACGAGGCGATAAAAATAACATAAATAACTTTCGTCCCATCTGCGTATTGCCGATGTTCTCGAATGGTTTGGAAAAGATAATGCACATGCGCCTTTGCAGTTTCCTAAGCAAGTTAGCACTGATCTCGCCACAACAGTTTTGCTTCCTTAAAGGGAAATGCACGGAACTATAGCTGTATTAGCTGAACAGGAACTCATCATTGACACCTTTGAACACAAAGAACTTGTGCTTGGTCTTTGCATTGATTTTTCAAAGCCATTTGGCTGTGTCCATCATGAAACCTTATTGGCGAAGTTGGAGCACTACGGAGTGTGCGGCAGTGCAAATCTCTCTTCATATCTGCATAACAGATGGCAAGATGTAAGTCATAGCAATCATAATTCTAGCACATAAAGCATCCCTTCCGGCGTACCGGAAGGAAGTATCTTTGGACCTGTGTTATTCGTTGTTTACATTTGTTACTGTCATGTTTTTGAGGGGAGCAAAATACTGAAGATTTTATTTACTCCGCAAATCATGCACTGTAGCTGGCTAAAAACTGGTCGCAAAGAAATCATCTATGGGTAAACACTAAAAAACTCAAGCTGTTCTTTTCTGCACTAAGAACCGAAGGCAAAATACTTTTAGGAGGCGAAGACGTAAGCATTGTTAATGAAGTTAAGACTCTTGGTGTAACTTTCTCGGAAACCCTTACGTGGAACAAACGTATTGATCTACTCTACAATGCACATAACAAGGTTAGCGGGATACTAAATGATACCGCCACTTCTTGCCAACAGCAGTTAAGCACATAATCTATAGCGCACCATTTTTGTCTACACTGAACTACTGCCATTTAATTTGGTCATATACATAAAAAGAACATAGGGAAGCTTAAAATATGCTAGAAGCACGCATTGCGTGTCATTGCCAATGTTCCTTATCATGCTCATACTTCGAAGTATTTCGTTCACTACAACTTCTTTCCATGGAATCCGTCTACCCTTCTCGGCTCACGTGTACCGCTTGTCTGTCTTGGCTTGTAATCATGGCTTCTTGAATTTGAGAAATCTTCGACCACGCACTAATATCTGCCACACTCATCAAAATGACTCATGGGTTGTGCCTTTATGTCGCACAGATAACGGTCGCCAGTCCATTTCATATCATGAATTCGTTCTTTTAAATAACCTTGCGTAAACCGATATCTGCCCGGAAAATATGTCCAAACGATCAATCCATGCATATTTCTTCATGGGCCACACTTCATAGTTTTTGTACACATTTGTTAGTACTTCTGGCGCTCTTGATATTTGTTGCCCGTTGCTTAATTTTCTCGACGCTGTGCTTTCATTGCCACGAAGTGCTCTGTATTTCATGAATGGGGCTGAAAGTGTGTCCTACTCGCTTTTATTTTTTTAAGCTCAAATGTGTTCAGCTCTCTGGGTTGTACCAAACTGAATGCGTTATGGCCCGACAGGTGTCCAACTGAATTTTGTCTTCAAACTGCTGCCGAACTCTACACAGAGGGGGCCAGGCTTCGTCAAACCGCATTTGAGCCGCTTTTACCCGTCACTCTCTCTTTCTCCTTGAGAAAGGAAATAATGTTTTATTAGATTTGATTTGATTGATGATTCACTTCGAATTGCATTTCTTTCTGCACTCCGGTTGCCCCATGCCTTTGCTGTCGTTGGAATTAGACAGATGAGCGGATGGAAGAATCGAATAGGCAGAAAGACTGTGCAGAGCTGTGGCCTTAGATTCACTACATTTTTTTTATCTGCTACGAGGGAGTAATTGGTCATTGGCACCCACCCAAGCGCAGCCATAAGGGTACGAAGCCGTATTGCTTCGATTGGGTGGATGCCAATCAGCAATGACTTCCTTGTTACAAATCTACTCCACCTTGGGGGATTAGCCTAATCATGTGACCAACTCTGCTCCCACTTCGTGTTATTGAATATTTCGCTCACGCCATACCATAAGTTCCGGTTAGCTCAATTAGTACTGCTACTGCTTCGGTGAAGCGGTGGTACCGGGTTAGAAGCCCAGACAAGGAAGAATTTTCCTTTAACTACGAAGTTTCTGTGGAAGCTGTATAGTTTTCCTTCGTAGCCGTATGGCTGCGCTTAGGTGGATGCCAGTGAGCGATAAGTTCCTTGCTAAAAACTACTCCAACTTACGGGATTCCCTTAAACATTTGACCATTCATTCCTTCTAATGTTAACCGCTTAACTGGATAAGCACGGCTCGGTTTGTTGCTCCGAGGAGACTGTACACTGCAAACAGCGAGCGCATTGTTATCAAGATTGCTTTGGTTTATGCGGTTTTAACGTCCCAAATCGACTCAGACTATGAGGGATGCCGCAGTGAAGGGTTCCGGTAATTTCGACCGCCTGGGGTTCTTTAATGTGTACTGACACTGCGCAGTACACGGGCCTTTAGAATTTAGCCTCCATCCCAATGCGACCGCCCCGGCCAGGATCGAACTCGCATCCTACGGGCCAGCAGCCGAGCGCCATAACCACTGAGCCACCACGGTGGCTTGTGATTGTTGTCTCTCCACCTCCATATAAGATTAGGAGTCTATAATGACAATTAAAGCAACACATGATAAAGAAATATAATGAGCTCAAGAAAATGCGAAGGGCTCAACATTGTCAGTTAAAACTCAAGCAACGCTGCCTGCATAGCAAACATTTCTAGCTTGTTTCATGCGAAGCAACATGCCAAATTGGCAATCATTTGGTCTTGCTGACATGAACTTCAGGTTTTGTCATTCACGAGCTTTGCAGGAGTCTTCCATGTCGATGTCATCGGTCTTAATTTATGTTCAAAGCGCGAGCCGACCATGTACCGCGCCGTCTTCACACCGGCCATTTTAAAACCCAGGCATCGACTCCTTGTTTCTGTCTCTGTCGTACCTATTACACCCTATGGAAAAGACCCTTTAGTCACACGGGGTGGCTGCCATTCACAAACAACCGTGAGTTTATCGCTAAACTTAAAGCGTGATTCAACCTAGGCTGATCTCGGAACGAGTCTTCCATAACGCCGCCATATTGGATAACTTGAGGCGCTTCCTCTCTTTGGGAAAGTTGGAAATACCGCATTACCTGCAGGTTACTTTCTTGCATCTGTTTCGCGGTCAGTTAGTGAAATGAAATATGGGTGCATAACTTGCTCCGCGTTTGTCCAGAGCCGCGCAGTCGCCGGATAAGTGTGGACGAGGCGCGATGCTATAGCTGTGTACCAAGTGTGGCAAAGGCTTCACGGAAGACTGGCTTCGGCACCTTCGGCCATTAGCCTTAAACTTGTAGGCGAAGAAAATAATTTTCCAAGAAGGCGGCCACACATTTTCATCGAGCCCTCGCGTTCATGTCCCGTTCGCATGTTTTAATTGTCACCTGCCATGCAACGCACGCGCATACAGCCAGCGTTGTCTGATTCCTTTCCAACCCCCTCCGAGCATTCTCCACCGATTAATGAGCGCGTGGCCTTGTGCCAATATTTACACCCATGGTGCAGAACCGCTTATAATCCTTGTTTTTAATCGCGGTTAGCCACGAACCACCTATGTTTTGAAAGGCTTTCGACGGCGCCAATTTGGGCGTGGACGAGTTGCACGGAAAGAAAATAAAGCAGCGTCCCGATGCCAACCTTTAAATCACTGCTCGTGACGAGGGCGGTCGCATCAAGCACCGCATGCGCTCGCTCGCCCGTGGGCCATAGCGTCCTCCCGGCGCCGCTTAATTGCTGGATTGACATCGAAAGGGATTCGCTAATGTGCCTTACAGCTGTTACTCCTGTGTGTGTGCGTTTGTATTTGCGCGCGCACGCCACCGACTTGGCGCGCGAGCAGCCGCTGCGTGTGTGGTATTAAATTTGCCCCAGGTGCGCCCACACACGTTCGCTGCCCGGTTCATGCGTGCGCGGCTGTGGTCAGGCGACGCGCCCCGAGGCCAGATTCTGGACGTCCTGGCGCTGGCCGGAGAGGTCTTCCTCCCGAAAGCGCAGTGACACGTTTGAGCGAGGTCTGCCTATCCCCGAGGGCGCTTCGATAATTGATATTAAGTACGCCCCAGTGACACGCATGTTCGCGCCCGACTGCGTAAGCGCAGGCGCGCTCGCATTTGCTCCTCGACGCGTGCAGGCGATACGGCGAGTCTCGCACGCACGTTCACGTCCGAAGAGCCCGTGCCGACGCAGCTGCATGGCGCCGGAAGGCAGCCTTATTCTGGACCTGGCAAGAAGCTTGGTTTGGCTGGTAGCCGGCGCGTGCCGAGCTTTACGCAATCTCCAGACCTGCCCTAAATGCGATCGGTTCTTGGTAAATGAGGTTGTAAACATGGACGTCATAGCGATCACTCATGTTGTAACCAAACACGCGCGTCATGTGCATACCTCAGTTCTATTATCGGCGATTCACCCTTTGCTATAGGGTGAATATTGGACACCTATTGGAAGAGTGTTGTTCCCCTATTAAGTAGGGGCTCAGTTCGAACCCTGGTGTCGCCCGGAATCCACCATTTTGCTTTTAAAATATACAACATTTGCCACCAAAGTCCTCGGCTTCCTAAGGCTGCCTCGGTGGGAACAAGTGTCACACAGCCTTTAATCGAACTGTTTATGGCACGAGCTTCGGTCACCAATGGAAGTCTTTTAAGGTGTAAAAATATCTTTCTTACTATACGTATTTAAAAGCGCGGCTGCCTTATGAGATCAACATTACAGATGCTTGAAATTTAAGTCACTGCCACCTGCAGACTGGAAAGCGATCTTAAAAGATATTGCAGGCAGCAATTGTTTTTGTGCTCTCATAACCTTCACACATGTTAAGTAAACTTATCAGGAGTGATAACAGGATTTATTACCGATCACAGGAGCCTTAACAGAATCTATGTTCTCGTCTTTCTGGAAACAAATATTTCCATGGCTTCTGGCCGCCTGGCCGCTTCAAGTACTACACAAGGTTCACTCGACTACAGCAACAAAGCTATGTGGAAAGCACACATTCTCTTTAATCAGTGCCAAATAGACATTTAAAATTGTATGTGTGTCAAGCATAAATACCACGTTGCGGAATCCCAGTAGGCAACGGTTAGTAATTGATCGGTTGGGAGAGTAGGAAATTGCAAAGAAGTAAATTACGAATTTACAATACTCACCATGCTCACCTATACTCGGCTACAGTTTGTAGCAAACCAGGCGTTCTATGCATCCGATTTTGCCCCAAGCTGTTGATGCTACCAGACACTGTTTTAATATATGGCGACACATGCGGAATTTTTGTGAATTTATCATCCGTGGCTGGAACTGCCCGCGAGAGATCAAACACGCATGTATATAGGAACTGTATTTCTAATTTTAACGAAAAAATACAAACTGCTGACGAGGCACCCCGAAAAGCACACCCGAGATAGTAGTCATGTCCGGCCTCTTGTTTCCTCCGTCTGTGCTTGTTTGCGCGATTACATTGTGCATTCTAATTCATGATACCAAATTCTTCAAGCTCAAGTTTCCCGCACGTGCTTAGAATTGTCAAATTTTCCTCAAGGACCGCTACCGTACTCATCACCCGGAAGTATACCATGTCAACCTAAATTGCAGCTGCCATCTTGAGAGCACCTATTCGACACGTCACTCGTATCCAGCGGCACCAGGCTGCCAGCCTTCCTGTCACCAGGCCACGTACATCACTTGCTAATGAATGACACTGCCACCCATCGCGCTTTTCTGCCATCAAAATTAAAGCCCGCCTGAAGACCGTCCTTTCGGTTATGAAGTTTGCATTAGCCTTCTGTGCGTCCTGCTTTACCCGGCACCAGGAAGCCAGCAGATCTGTAGGCGCCATCATTAAAACAGCTCACTGTAGGATATCTGCAAGACACCCGCGGGCACAAACTGCGTGTCTCCACAGCCAGCTTAAGGAACAGGCTATTTCTTCGGGCTGTGGGGTGACCCCAGTAAGGCCGAGTGTAATCAAGATAAAGGCATCTTACCGGATTTCTTCGGCGTGTACAGAACTTACTGGCCTTCGTACTGTTAAAGAAACCCTTCATTATTGGTCTTTTTTTCTGACTCAAAAGCGACCCTCCGAGACATGCAAGCTGACTTTCCCCACGGATTACATGAACACATACATATTCCAAAGCTTAATCATTTTGCCATATTTGTGTAGTTAGGCCACATGCGAATTAGGTGCGCTAGCAGTTCGGATTTCCCTTCGGTTCCGGTGTTCAGATCCAGGGCTCACCGACGATAGTTGTTCAGATAGTGATAATGGATCATAAAGGGACACTAAGGAGAAATTGAAGTTGGCTTGTATCGTTAGAATACCAGCTCCTGATCACAAAAACGCCATTCTAACTGAAAACAAAGTTCTTGTAAGGTAGAAAATTGCAAGGAAAAAAATACAGGTATCGCCGAAACAGGCCAATCTCGCAAGTACAAGCGTGATTACGTTATAGGACAAGAGACGCCACCTTGGAGGAATTTTCCTTTCTCCATGGATGCTACTTATCTCTGAGGCTGACAAAGGAACGTTCCGGGGTTCAATATTGAATTAAGTTTTGTTTTCAAACTGATAGTGCACTTTCATCACACAAGGAAAAGAGACAAAAGACATCCTGGATGTTGGAACCAAAGAAAACCGATGTTTGGTGGCACCACAGGCGGCCAGGAGAGTTTCGGATTGTTCTAGCGCTTCGCGTCTATGAGCTTTGCGTGGTTTTGTTTTTTACGCACCTCTATCTACAAGCGCCGAACAGCACAGGAACTGCAAGTGCCGCTTCAAGTGCGAGTTAACCTTTGAAGGAGCCTGTTAAGGCTGGTCAGATGATCGTCATGGTCGATGAAAAACTATGATGGTACGATAGTCGGTGATCGTACAATGCAGTTAGCAGCATAAAAAGCACGTACGCTTGCTCGGCGAAACGTTCTCGGCTGTGCCAGTCAACTTCAAACTACTTAACGGAAATCGTTTATTAGGGACGGGAGACAAGGTACAAGGCACCTCAGAAAAAAAAATCATGATGGCCTAGCTGTGTTAGGCCAGGATATACGTAGCGAAAGCGTGGAGACTTCTGCATCGGAAGAGTGCATTCACTAGATGCGCCTTTATTGATGGTTATAACTTGAGCCGTCGTGGCGGAGTGGTAGCGTCTCCGCCACGACGGAGACGCTACCATTAGCATGCATTAGCCAGCAACATATGCATGATGCGCGTTGCTGGCTAATGCATGGAGCAACTCACACTATTTTAAAGCGAAAGCTTTACTACGCAAGCCAGCGAGCCATTTCGGCTCGTCGCGCACTTCAGCCGTATGCCGCATGTCGTGGCCGACGAACGACCTTGAGCCGCCATTGCTTAGCAACGCCGCAGCCGCGCTCCAACAGATGGCGGCGCCATCGACGCCGCTGCCGTCGCCGCTCGCTCCTCCAGATGTGCACCGCTAGGGCAGAGGGAGAGGTGTCGCCTCGCGGGGGGTATATGTATATGCGCTTCGCCTCAGTGTATTGTATTCATTATGGAGAGCTCTCTCATAGTCTGAGTCGCTTTGGGACGTTAAACCACATTAAAACGAAAAATCATTATGGAGAGCGTGAAAGAGCCGCAGCAACGACGGAACGAAGCGAGGAATAGACGACGCGCTCAAGAGGCGACAGAAGAACGCGCCGCACGACTCGAGAACCGTCGTAACGAAGATGCGGCTAGAAGAGAGAGAGAGGGAAATAACATTTATTTGCACCCGTCAAAAGGTTGATAGGTATCCTTGGCGCCGCTCGGTCCTAGCCGTATCCTCACCCCCCCCCACCCCTCAGCCGTCGACCGGGATCTCGTGGATCTCAGCAGCGGCGAGGGCGCAAGGGCGAGACGGATGACTTCACGATGATTAGTTTCGTCCTCATTGTGAAGCAGTCCTGAATGAGTCCTGGGATGCGGCTAGAAGAAGTGCCACGTCCCGGAGTGACTCTTCAACTGCGGAAGAGACTGGTTTGAGTTCTCGAGAGCGTCGGAAAGAGGCGCTGCGTAGACGACGTGCCGAGAAAACGGAGCTTTCGCATTTCAACTACGGTTAACCAGAGCTAAACCACAGCTAAACCACAGTAAACTTTGTTTGTATTGTGTTTAATTGCATAATTAGTCTTTACTAATTAACCAACTTCACAAGCAATGAAGATATGCGAAAAAGTCCCATGATAAAGTTGTAGAACAGTCCGTGAAACGTCCAACTGAACAGTGTCTAACTTTCCGCCTATTACGCATCGGCTTCTTTTCGGTCCCTGCAGATGCCCGCGAAATACAAAAAAAAAATACCACGTGACATGCCCGCTTGCGCGCCGCGATTGCAACGCTCTCAAAAGTCCCGTGTAGGAACGAACAGAGCAATTAGCCCGGTGTGCTGCCGCTTAAAAATGAGACAGGGCAGCGACGCAGCAAGCTGGCTCTGCGATATAGGCAAGCGGTACGCTTCCCTTGTGGCGCTTGATAGCGACAAGCAGACACAGTCCATGATCTGTTCGTTCATACGCGGAACGTTTGAGAGCACTGCAATGACGGCGCGCAAGCGGGCACGTCACATGGTATTTTTTCTATTTCACGGGCATGTGCAGAGAGCGAAACAAGCCGATGCGTATTAGATGGAAAGTGAGAAACTGTTCAGTTGGAGGTTTTGCGGACCATTCTACAACTTTTTAATTGTAATTTTCCGCCTATCTTCGTTGCTTGCGATGATGATTAATTAATCTCGACTAATTATGAAATTAAGCACAACACAAAAATACTTTTCCTGGAAACAGGACCGCGCTAAAAAAGACGAACACAAGGCGAGAGAACTACGACACGATACAGATAAGTGCTACTTAACTTTAAAGAAATGCTTGACCAACTAGCCCAGCACAAAGTTTTATTAAACACAAAAATAATGTGAGTTGCTCCATGTAATAGGCAGCAACGTGCATTTGGTCGCGTCGTCTTAGAGTTCCACGGCATATCTTTAAAGCCTGGCTAAAGTTAGCGTGGACATCCTGTAAATATATATGAAGGAAACGAATATGTTTGTCAAACGAGCCCCTCATTTCATTTGCCTTGTCTGCTATATATATATATATATGAAGGACGCCAACAGTCTCGCCGGCGGCATGGTTGTTTTTTCCGCTGCTTCATAAGGAATTTTCTTTAAGCGACAGATTAATCGAAGTATTATTCTCCCACTAATCAGCTGTACAAAAAAAAATAGAAAAACATTCCCCTATGCACCTTGGTTTCGGTGACTGTTGGCATCCTTCATATGTGTGTCAAGCGAGCCCCTCATTTCCTTTACCTTGTGTGCTAATAGCTTAACGAGGGTCTCAGTTCTGGCAGTCTTGATGCCATAGGCAGCATAAGAGGGCTCTCGCACAGTTTCCGCCCTCTCCGTTAGATGACATTCCACGTCTCACTCGCGGTAATACAGGACGTGCTACGTCCGCCGCTATGGACGATAGTGGCGCTGGTGAACCCTCTCAAGGTTCGCTTACACCCAATAAACATACATACCCACGAGAGCAGCAGATCGGACAGCCGTCGCCGTAGCTCTGTTCGTAGAGCACCGGACGCGACATTCGGTGGTCGTGGGTTCGGATCCCACCGGCGGCATGGTTGTATTCCTGCTGCTTTAAAGTAATTTTCTTTAAGCGACAGATGAATCGAATGATCATCACTACAAACTTAAAAAAAAAGAAATTCCCCCTTGAACCTTGGTTTCGGTGACCCTTAGCTTCCGTCATATGTTTGTGAAACGAGGCCCTCATTTACCTTGTAAATGTCATATATATATATATATATATATATATATATATATATATATATATATATATATATATATATATATATATATATATATATATATAAGTAGGTTGCGCTGGCTCAAAAGGATAAAGGTTTAAGAGAAGTGGGCACTTCTACAGACACACATTTATTTATGTGTCTCTGTAGAAGTGCCCACTTCTCTTAAACATATATATATATATATATATATATATATATATATATATATATATATATATATATATATATATATATATATATATATATATATATATATATATATATATATATATATATATATATATATATATATATATACACAGAGAAGGTAAAGGGAATGAGGGGCTCGTTTTGACACACCTATGAAGGAAGCCAACAGTCACCGAAACTAAGATGCATTGGGGAATGTGTATTTTTTTATGTGTTGTGCTTATCAGTGGGATAATGATACTTAGATTAATCTATCCTTTAAAGAAAATTACTTATAAAGCAGCAGAAAAAACAACCATGCCACCGGTGGGATCCGAACCCACGACCTCCGAATATCGCGTCCGGTGCTCTTACCAACTGAGCTACGGCGACGGCTGTCCAATCTGCTGCTCTCGTGTTTATTTGTGATTTGCGCGTAAGCGAACCTTGAGAGTGTTGACCAGCGTCACCCTTGTCCATAACGGTGGACGTAGCACGTCCTGTATTACCGCGAGTGTGAGTGTAACGGCGAGGGCGGAAACTGTGCGAGAACCCTCCTATGCTACTTATGGCATGAACACTGCCAGAACCGAGACTTTCGTTAAGCTAGGATAATGTTGATATTACAGATTCCTGTAACCTTAATGTCCATCGTCGTGATTGCAATCTCAACCCGCCGTTCCAAAAGTTCTGAGTTGATACAAGAAACAAAAATCAGCTGTGTCGACAAATAATTGAGGCCACAGAGATCACGAAGCCTGTTGATTACTGTGGGAGTGCTGAGTCCTTATCTTTATCGGGATACGAATTCCTTTTGTTGAACTGTGTGACTAAGCCGTTGTTGTCATGCGAAGTTGCTGGTGCATGAGTGTGCTCATTGCACTGGTCATCGTTCATTTTGTGGTTGCCCTACGTGTGTTTATATGCGTACAGGCCAAATAAATGCCGCTTGTTGGTTCAGCGCTGTGTTGTGTCCATTTCTGCTCTCGCCTCTGCTCTCTTCTTAAGCCGCGCGCCGCTTCGCTTTTTCACGTCCTTCATGCAATACCAGCTGGCCCAGTAGGTCGTGCTTGCAAACGAGGGTTTGCAAGCACCTCTATACACATCTTTCACTTCCTGTTTCTAATATATCCCCCTTCCCCCCTCCCCCCTCGAGCAGGGCAACTTGCTTCACCTCTTCAGCCCCCTACCTTTCCTCCTTTCCTCTCTCTTCCTCAACATCATACGTGCAAATATAGCTGCAGGCGTGTGGACGCACTTGAAAGTCTTGGAAACCGCGTTTGAAGTGTAATATACTAACATGGAGCATGTTACAATTCCATTTTCGCTATTCTTTTTCATTCCACTTTGAATTCCTCAGATTGAGCAGCAAGGCAGAAACATACTACTCTGATTCAGGCTATTTTCGCGCGATATGTTAGAAACCTCAATGCAGTTAACCCTACTTACCACTAACGGTATGCCAGTAAACTTATAATGAACAGCACTCTCCCTACTAACTCAAGACAGGTTTGTGCGTATTGAAAGCCTTTAGTCTCATCATTGAAAGAGAGATTTGCTGCTGAATTCGGAGCACGTCGTTTCTGCTTTCAGGTTATGTATAATAAGCAAGTCCATGCAACGCTTCTGTACACCAATGTGCTGATATCTTGGGAAAATGCCAACAGCTGTTCTACCCAACGCCAGCACTGACGAGCCAAGCCTACGGGCTTAGTTACGCCCGTCACCAAATTCTCGGTGAAGTTCGCTGGCATCGGTTCATACCACTAGTGCGGATAGTGACTTGTAGCGTCCATCGTACCGCTTTACAGGCGAGAATTGACGCAGTAAAAAAAAAAAAACAGGAATCAAAGCGAAGAGGCATAGAAGGTGTGCGCGCAGCTTGCCACGATATACTAAAAGCGCAATCACTTTATCGCTGCCATCAAGGACTGAGCCTCGACGCTGATAGCTGTTGTTTAAATAAAAGCCAAAATAGCGGCCGTAAAGGTTAAGGGTATGAATAGCAATAATATGCTGTTTTTCTCATCATCAAGGCTCCTGGCAGTGACAATTGTTAGTGGAAGCTTGTTTCAAACGTTTAGGGACCTAACTTTGCTTTACTGGCGTCAACAATTCTTATCTACATGTCGGAAGGCTGAAATCATCGTGAAACACCCGTTGTTGCTGGGGGCGCCGTACGGCCGAAGTGCTCAACCTTTAGCAAAACTTCGATGAAAGTGCCTTTGCTCGGACTATCGCGCTCACAGACGGACTAGTGTGATTGTGTCGCCGCAGAGGTCTGAGTCGCATTTTCAGTTTAAAATGTTTTCGCCGCCATAAGCTGTGTTCCGTAGCTGTTTTCTGTTAACTGTAGGACGATTCATTAAAGAACAATCTTGAAGATAACCAACATTTTAAATTTATGGTCACCGTAATAGCCCATTCATTACCCTGAACAAAAATATCTCTTTTAGGGTTGCATGTGCGCCTGAATTTCAGCCGATATTTTGCGTGCGTGAGTGCGTGCTTGTGTGCGTGTCGGTTTGGCAGGGAGGACCATACCATATCAGTTATCAGGGAATCTGCTTGATGTGCACCATTTATTGTTTGTGCGGCCAGCCGGTCCTAATTCATCGGCAGCCCCTAAATATACGTAATTTCGTCGCCTGTCACAATACTTACGAGCAAAGATTATTAGAATTCAATGGAGTTTTAATCTGGAATGGCATTCCTAATGAGGTTAAAACAAAAACAAATTTTGTACGATCCCTCAAAATGTTCCTGATGAATATATGAAGTATATGGTATGAATTTTTTACTTTTTGTTTCGAAGAGAAATATGTTTTTTGTGAGCGTTTTGTTTGTATTCCTGTATTTTTTCTCCGCAAATCTTATAACGTTCTAATTTTCATTTTAGGAATAGAAATGTTCGTTTCCGCGTGCTGCAAATATGCTGTATTGTATTGTGTTGGACCCGAAACTAGCCCCTGGCTATGGGTCCAGTTATTATTGTACATATTGAATTGTGCTCAGTTTCATTTTCGAACAAAAAAAATAAAAAAAGCTGTACAAGAGAGCACCACTGCATGTCTGTCACCCCGTTTCACACCAACCTACTTCTGCGCGGCTGCGCCAGGACTTGTCTTCTGAAATACCTCGCGGTAACTGCTCAGCGAGGATATTTCCACGCAAGCTGCGCGACTCGCCTCTCGACCATGAACGAGCTCACGATATTTTCAGGACAGTACGCAACTGTTTTTCGGTTGAACCAAGGACGGCTTTAGGTCTATCTTCATGAAATGTCAACCGGCAGTGGGTGCGTGGCAAATATTTTGTAATTCTGTTTTCCCGCGATATTGATCATAGAACATACTTAAGTTTACGTGAGTCTTGGCCACTTTGATGCGGCCTCTATTTCGAGGTGGCGCGGCGATCGCTCGAAGATAGAATAACCGGCACACAAAAGAGCGAAATGCATAGTGCTGTTGTGGGAGGGTGTCCTCTTGGGGCATACTATGCTCGTCACGCCTAAGGAAATGCACGACCTGTCAGAGAACATGGATAAGACGACAGGTGCGCCAAGTGGCCACGACACTGCGGAGCTTAACCCTACTAAAAGAATGCCGCGCGATGGGTGAGCTTAACGGTGCCACAGCCCCCCCCCTCCTCCCCCCTCCCCCACTCAGCTCTCGCAACCGCCCTAATGGTCTGTAGAGAGCGTGACAAATAAGTTATATGGCTCTCTAAAGAACTTTTCAAGCTCTCTGGGCTCACATATTTTAGCGGCTTCGTGCTTTGGTTAACTTATCTTCTCACCGCGCAGTTGCAGTCGAATTTTCGGAACGTGACGAAACGGTGCTAGCTTTCTGACAGATATATGGGCGCGCAGACGTCTTTCCAACGTCACCCTTTTCAAGTTTTCATCTTTTTCAACAAAGCTGCCAAACATGCGCCAGGGGAGACTTGGCACTCTGCCTCACGCTAATCAGCACGAAGATCGGTCGCGTGGGGCTCGTGGCGAGGCGTGGCAGAAGCTGCTAGGCGCCGGGGTCACCCCGATCTGCGTACTTGCCGATGCGAAGTCATGTGATCGACTGAGAAGCTTTTTCAAAGTGGCCCCACTGTGCGCGGCTAAATGAATGACGTCAAAGCCACTGCACTTGTCCTTTCATCACCCTTTCTGGTCACAATTTAGGAACAGGAGAGAGAGAAAGACGAACGGAAAGGAAGGGAGGTTAACTAGGCGACGCCCAGTATGCTACCCTACACGTGGGAAGGGGAACGGAGGGAGAGATGGAAAGGGGAGAGAACAAAGGGAGATGATCACTTTTCCACATGTCCGTTGGCCATTACTTGCAGGTTACACAGGGCACACACTGATAGTTCACAACCTTGCACTCAGTCCTCAGTCCTTCAAGAACTTGAAAAGTGCCTTCAAAGCTGTCCTCTGCGATGAAGGTTTACTGCAAGGACCCAGAATCTTGGCTTCAGTAAGGGGCCTAGGATCTAATCGGCGGAGCGTTGCAGCCAGGAGGGCACGCTCACGCTGAAGCCGAGGAGCAGGAGATACAAATAAGCGCTAATGGATTCATCCTGTTCGTATTTTAATGTATGAAGAGAATGTTGTTTATTTTTTATGCGATGCTCGTGTTTTGCTAGCAGGTGTATAAGGCGGCACTTGTCCCGTGAGCTGGTTCGTGCTATTCCGTGCAAACGACTGTGTCTTTCTAGAGGCTTTAAGATCTATAGTTCTAACGCAAGAAGTCTTGCGCACGGTCGAGGCTACCCGCAGCAAGGCATTGGCACTGGCATGCGTTGAATGTACAGGCGAGGATGTTGAACCTTACGCGACGTGGACGAATAAACTTCAAGGCGCCTCAATATTTGGTCAATGTACTTTGACACGCTGACGCGCACAGCGATCGTGCATGCGGTTCCTACATACACTTGTGTATATGCTAGTCCATGCGGGTCCCCATCGTATGTAAACCAACATCGTGTTTACAAACAAGGATTACATAGAATACACAGGAATGCATGACAGCAAAAGTTTTCAAAGTAGCTTTTTTATTTCACGTTGCACCTATGGTGTCGTCCCTACTTGTAAAATAACCAAGTTCACACTAAAACAGGTAGTGAAAGCATGAAACCCATTTCGAAGGCGGTGTATTTTAAAAGCACCACGTTACGTGCGCGTGTGGGTGACTCCCGGCTTTGGGTACTCGGAGGAAGCGGCCCATATTAACACATGTAAGTAAAAGTTTCAGAAATATTTTGCATGTTTAACGAGTACCCATGCAGGCGGCTGTTTATTAGCAGTTGGCGAGCGTTTTGAAGAGGAGTGCGAGAAAGCATGCTACGTCAATTAGAAGCCATCTCTTTAAAACACCACGATAAATGTGTGTAGTGAAACCGGAGATATCCTACAAGGCCTCTCTAACCGCTGGGTGTTTACTCAAATTGCGCAATCTTCTCGCGTATTCTGACTTTTCTGCCGCGCACGCGACATTCCTTCCCAAACATTGCCGTTCAAACGATAGCGAGGTTTACATTGAGAACAGTCCTCAAACATCACGGTAAACGAACAGCGCACTCTAGGAGACCACTAGCACCGTTATTGCACACACAGGTGACGGTGGCGGACACCGGAGGCGGCCCTGGGGTATCGTCTGCGGCGCAGTCTGCTACAGTGCATGGTTCTCTTTCGTGCGGTGACCATAGTGTTGGAGAGCCGCTTTTTTGGTAATGCCCTCTAGGCTGTCTAGTTTTAACGGCTCTATTGGAGAGCAAATGTAGAGCACGCGGCAACATGTCGGTCTACATGAGAAGCTTGTACAATTCGGGTAAGCACCGAGCGGATAGAGCACCCTGGGTGGGCGGGGGGGGGGGGGGGGTATGTTTGTCTCTACAACACACACTTATTGTAGAGTTTTAAAAATGTAGCTTCGAAATGACGTAACATACTTTCTCATACTCTGCTTCTTCAAAGCACTCTCCAATTGTTAGCAAACAGTTGCTCCATCGGTACTCTTTGAAACGAGAAAAATATTTATGAAATTTTTGTTTACATGTGTTTCTGTGGGCCGCGCTCCCGTTCTGTAGTACTAGCCGGAATTCACCCTCAACCACACGCAAAGCCATGTTTCAAAAATACATCGCAAGCAAAGTGTCGCTTCATAGCGTTTTGACTCAAATCTAGGCCGGCCACGATTCTAAAGTCAAATAAAGCTAAAATTTAAGGCCAAATAAAAAAAACTTCCCTTGAATGTAAGCGCGTCAAAAAAAAAACAATTGAGAACAGCAGGTACAACACGCAAACGGCATTTATTTCCACAAACCTCCTCCCTCTCACTCGTCCTCATCATCGCCGACCTCCTCATCATTGTCCTCTTCGTACAGTGCACAATTTTCTGTTCCATCAAGTGCACTGCAAATGCTGCACTTTCGAAACGAGCACCCAACCAAGCTTTCCGGGATGTCAACCCAGACTGCAGCGATATAGCTAGCTACGACTCCTAGCGACGCCCATTTGATGCTTCCTGTTGGAGTCAGCTCGAGCGTCTTACAGGTCTCGTGGAATGCCCCTCTCTCTCTTTCCATTTCTTTCGCTTTGGCTTGCAGCACTAATGTGGTCACTGGAAGTGCCGCTGACCTCCGTGTTTCATGAACTATGCCAGTGTTTATTGCACTTCGGGATGGCGGCCTTTCTTTGGGCCCATGAAGGTCCTCCTCACTGTGACGCAAACAAAAAGTTCATCACGCCGGCCCCTCCAACTATAAAAATTCTTTTCGTCCAGTCTGAAGCCCCGACTCGTTTGCAGGCTTGAAGACTCCTATGCAGCGAGCAGAACTTTTCGCTTGAAGGCGGCACTACAGTGACACCGTCTGCATGACGTCATGATGTCGGTGAAAATCCACGTGTGAAAAACGTGCACTGCCGCGGGACGTGCCCACGCCACCACACGAAGAGAAAACGAGGTCTAAATGGCCGCAAATACTCGTGTGCGCTTTAATCGGCATCGGCTACGGACAGTAACTGCTACAGTGCCGTGTTATATTGGCCTTTCGTGGGGGCGCCACCTGTCTGCTGCTTTTTTTTTCGTTTTTATGCGTTGGTGTGTTTTATGAACACTATGTAAAATCCTCGAATCTAAGCCGAGGTAAGAGTTACACAACTCGTGTTTGAAAAAAATATTATTACCCTCGATTCGAATAAACGCTTGCCATGGAACTCTCCATGAAAATTAAAACAGCGCTACAACTACGAGCTTTTTTATGTCCAGAATATTTGGACAAAAATTTTGAATACTGTAATACTGTAAGATACTGTTGTGAAAAATTTAAAGGTGATGATGCATTGTTTCGGTGCGTAGCAAAATGTTGCTGCGTTTTTATGGAGGAAAAACGCTAAGGCGCCCGTGTGCTGTGCGATGGCAGTGCACGTTAAAGATCCCCAAGTGGTCGAAATTATTCCGGAGCCCTTTACTACGGCACCTATTCTTCCTTTCTTCTTTCACTCCCTCCTATATCCCTTCCCTTACGGCGCGGTTCAGGTGTCCAAAGATATATGAGGCAGATACTGCGCCATTTCCTTTCCCCAAAACAATTATTATTATTATTACAACTTAGGGAGCGGACCCACCATAAAGTTAAACGCCGTGGACTAGACACATGGGCAGATGAGTTTCACAGCTTGCGTTTCCTTCGCAAACCCGTGTGCAAGCGGGATCTTGACTCATATTCTTAGGTCTTTGGAGAATGGTGCCTCCAATTGTCCTACTGAGTACTGGTGATACGTTTCCAAGCGTTCGAATAAATCTGATGAGTACATTCACTTAGTTTACTCTCACCGGAATGAGATTCGGGATGTCGCTGACAGTATTAATAGTTCAACACTTTTCCTCTGTGTACAAATCCCCACGTTGCGATTCCTTATGCCTTCCAGCCGCTGTGCCTAACTCCGTTCTTTGTGACGGGAATCTTGATAAGTGTGCGTCCTAAGGTTTTGAAACCATCATTATCTCCTGGGCATGATGGCATTCGAGCCGCTATAGTATGTGCCTTCAGTAATATCTTCGCTCCCGTTTTAACCACGGTATTTACTAACTGTTTGAAAAATTCTACTTTTCCCTTCGTGTGGAAAACGGCATGTATTTTTCCTTTCTTCAAATCAGGAAACCAATTTGATGTTTCGAACTACCACCCCATTTCTCTTCTGCTACCTCAAAGCGTTTTGAATTAGTTTTGAACAAAGTTTCCTTCCACCTCGAACATTTGATCAGACCTAATCAACATGGTTTCATAACGGGTCGTTCTACTAGAACTAACCTTGTCACGTTTATGACATATACCTCAGCTGAATTCCTTCAGAGTTCAGGTTGATGCCCTGCGCTGTGATTCGAGCAAAGGTTTCGACGTTGTTACAAACAAATTACTTCTCCAAAAACGTTGTGCTCTGTGACATCGAAGTTTAAGTTGCAGCCCTCCTATGCAGCTACCTTCTTGATCGGTCCTGCTTGTCAGTGTCAATGGACAGACGTCATTCGATTACACTGCAACCGGCGGAATTCCTCAGGCTCTGTATTAGGTCTGCTTCTCGCTTTGTTTTCATTAATGACGTTTCTTCCGATGTCAAGCACTCCTTGTTTCTCCTTTATGCTGACGACATCAAAATATTCAAGGTAATACATTTTTGCCATTGCAATCGGACATATCTCTTTTATTTCATTGGTGTTCGAAGAAAGGGCTCACTCTCAATTCTTACAAAGACCAGGTTGTCTCGTTTGCGCGTAAACCGCACATCCTTCTCTAATCTTATTCTGCGAATTGTATGCCATTGTCGGGGGTTGATGGAATTAACGACCTCTGTGTACTTCTCGACCGTAGCCTCAGCTTATCCTCTCATACTGAACGCATTGATGAAATGATGATGAAATAACTTTATTTGCACCCGTCAAGGAATCAGAGGGCGAAAAAGACGAGTCTTGACCGCCGTCATCTTCCTCCCCTTTCAGCAGGCTGGGATCCCTTGGGATTCAGCGGTGTGCAGGGCCAGACGGATGACTTCTTTTTGTTCTTCTTCTTTCTGGCTGGCCATTAAAGCCTCCCAGGACTCTATATTCCTGTCTGGTTCGTTGTGGCTAGGGCATGTCCACACCATGTGGATCATGTCTGCTATTTCATTACACTGTTTACACCTGGGGTCTTGGATCGCCGGATGCCATCTGCTTAGTGCGAGTGGGTTCGGAAAAACTCCCGCCTGTAACTTTCTCCATATGACCTCTTCCTTTTTGCTGAGGCCCTTGCATGCTCCAGGTAATGTCTGTCTTCCTAATCTGTAATGGTTAAGAATATCTTGGTACGTGTTCAGCTCCTCGCTCGTCTGAAGGGACTCTCTACTCGACTAGACCGCATTGGGGTCCCGGTGTGTGAGTCCTCGGGCCAATGCGTGCGCTGTCTCGTTTCCCCGAAGGCCCTCGTGGGCCGGAGTCCAAACAAGGTTAATTAGTTCTGCCGGTGTCGGGCCGGCTGTGAGAATTTTGACTGCTTCGACAGATACCCTGCCTGCGTTGTAGTTGCGGATAGCCGATTTGGAATCTGTTATAATCACCCTAACATTCTGTTGAGTTAAAGCCAGCGCAATGGCTACCTCCTCAGCCGCTGTTGCATCACTCTGTTGGGTGCTGCAGCACGAGACTCGGTCTCCGCCCTCCCTGGTCGCCAGGGCTACGAAACCCGTTCTGCCTTCATATTCCGCCGCGTCCGTGTAAACCACGTCCTGTCTATTGGCTAATTTTTTCTGCAGAGCTTTCGCTCTGTCCTTTCGCCTGCCCTCATGGTGTACCGGATGCATATTCCTTGGGAGTGGTGGGATTCTGATTTTGTTCCTTATGTCTGTTGGGATATTCTCCGTGTGTTTGAGCCGCGCTCGAGGTTCGAAGCCTAGCTTTTCTAGTATTTTTAGCCCAGAATGGCTGCGTAGAAGTCGTTGTTGTTGCGCTACTCAGGTAGCCTCAATGAGCTCGTCTAGGGTGTTTGAAATCCCCATGTTCAGAATTTCCTGGGTGGATGTGTACGGGGGGAGGCCCAGAGCGGTTTTGACGCCTTTCCTGATTAGGATTTCAATCTTGTTTTTTTCTGCTTTGGCTAGCCGTAGGTATGGTGCCACGTATGTGATTCTGCTGATTACAAATGACTGAACTAGTCTTAAGAGGTTCGTCTCCTTCATTCCCGCGTGTTTATTTGCTATTCTTTTGAGGAGCCTACACGTCTGGCTTACACTCGATTCGAGTTTTCGTATCGTTTCGGTGTTCTTACCGTTTGTCTGTATCCTAAGACCCAGTACTCTAATCATCTCCACTGATGGTATTTTGTCCCCGTTTACCGTTAGCGTTATCCCATGTTCATGGGGCTTTGTTTGTCTCTTTTGTGGGCCGAGGAAGAGCGCTTCAGATTTCTCGGCAGAACATTTGAGTCCTACTTGTTTTAGGTACGACTCAATTTCCTCGATCGCTCTTCGGAGGGTACCTTCGATGTGCGCGTCACTGCCTCTGGTAACCCAGAGGGTGAGGTCGTCCGCGTATATTGTGTGGTTGAGCCCTTCTATACGCGTCAATTTCTGTGGTAAGGGAAGCATTGCAATATTGAAGAGTGTCGGTGATAGGACCGAGCCTTGGGGAGTACCTTTGTTGCCCAGCCTTATGCCTTTCTCTTCCTTCCCTCCTAGGCTGATAGTAACTGTTCTGTTTGAAAGAAAGTCCTTCACGTAGTTGTATACCTTTCCCCCTACATTTAGAGTTTCTAAGCGTTCTAGTATGGCTGCGTGGTCAACGTTGTCAAAAGCTTTGGCCACGTCAAGGCCGACTATTACTCTGGTATCAGCTGTTTCGTTGTCTAGCACTTGTTCTTTAAGTTGAAGCATAACATCGCATGCAGAAAGATGTGTCCTGAATCCGATCATTGTGCCGGGGTAAAGCTTTTGTTCTTCTAGGAATCTGTTTAGCCTCGTTTGAATAACGTGCTCCATTAGCTTACCTACACATGAGGTAAGCGAAATGGGCCTCAGGTTTTCGAGACTTAGTTTCTTACCTGGTTTTGGAATAAGGACTAGGTTGGCCTCTTTCCACGAAGGTGGTATTCGGCCCTTGTCCCAACATTCCTGCATGTACGCTGTTAGGTTTCTAATTGATGCATCATCCAAATTCCTCAGCATGCGATTGCTGATTCTGTCTGGACCTGCCGCAGTTTTAGTTCTGAGTCTGTTCAACTCCGCCCTAACCTCTCCGATGGTGATGGGCCCATCTAGAAGAGGATTCTCTGCGCCCTTGTACTCGGGGAGGGGTGTGGGTGGTGTGCACCTCAAGTACCTGTCCCTCACTTCAGAGATTAGTTGATCGCTAGTGCCTTCGTATTTATATACGAGTTTCTGTAGTTGTTGTCGTGCCTCATACTTTGTCTTGTCCGGGTCTAAGAGATGTCTGAGCATTTTCCACGTGTTGGCTTTGCTGATTCTGCGGTCCATCTGCTCGCAGATACTACCCCCGTTTTGTCTGGTTAAGTTCAGCGCATGCTCCTCGATATCTCTATTCTGTTTGGCTAGGAGCTTACGTATGTTTCTGTTCCCCTTGTTTTGAGCAAGGTTTTCTTCTAGCTCCCTTTTCTTGCGCCACAGGCCTATCATACGCCTGTCTACCTCCTCTTGCGTTTCGTCTGCTTCCACCTCTTCGGTGGCTTCTTTAACTGCTGCGAGAAGGTCTGTGCCCCAAGATTCTATGTCCCTGATTGCGTCTCGGGTAGGAAGGTTCGCCCTGAATAGATCCAAATTTACCGCTGCGACCTTTTTGGGTCTCGGTGTGGGCGGTCCGTCTTCTACCACAATCTCAATAATTTTGTGGTCGCTTCCTAGGTCCTCCCCCGTGTTACACCACCTTGCCGAGATTTGGCCTCCGGTGAGTGTTAAGTCAGGTGTAGTGTCCCTACTCACGCTATTGCCCTGTCTTGTTGGTTTGATGGGGTCAGTGATCAAGATGAGCTCATTGTGGAGAATGCTGTCCCAGAGTTCTCTGCCCTTGATTTGCGTATATTTGTATCCCCATGCGGGATGATGAGCGTTAAAGTCCCCGACAATGACGATAGGGTTTTTGCCCGCTATCTGTTTCGTTTTTGCGAATAGCTTGTCGAAGCCGCAATCCTTTCTCTGTTTCGGAGAGCTGTATACGTTTAAGACGAATAGGCTTTTCTCTCTCCGCTTACGCGGTATCATTTCGATTAGAGAGTGATCTAATTGGACGTGCCCTGTCTCGTGCTGCAGCGCGGTAACGTTGCGTTTGACAAGGGTGGCAACCTGCGTGTTGTCCCCTCGGCCCGGGTACGATTTGTAACCGGGCAGCTTCGCGTTTTTCTTCGTGCATCTATGACTAGAGGGTTGAATCCGTTAATGTTAAGTCCTTCTAGTACATACTTGTGTGTGTATTCCACATCAATTCCATGGATGACTCCCCTGCCGCAACTCTCTGGTGCGTTCATGTAGGTGGTCACACCGCGTTCCTTGTCTCCGATCTTGACAGTTTCAAGTTTCTCCACCTTCCTCGCGTTTTCGTAGCTAGGCGAGTGGTAGGTAATCGTTCCTTGCTTGGCGTTTATAGCTAGTCTGTCCTTCAGTGCCTCCTCGTCCTTGATTCCGGCGTTCTCCCTGATGGCCGCCGCAATTCTCATCTCGGTGGTGCTCTTCAGCATTGTGAGTCCTTCTTTGGGACGCAGAACTACTTTCCATCCGGTCGCTGGAAGTCTCGGGAGGTCTGAGGCTATTGAACGTTCAGCGAGTTTCCGTCCCGCCTCTCTGTAGGCTCTCGTGTCGCTGCCGTCGGTCGTCGCAACAGTGGCGGCGTTCGCTGCCGCCGCGTCTCCGGCACCATGTTGGTGTCCTAGGTGGCGTTCGTTGTTCTCCAATTTTTCCGCTCGCTTCTTCAGTCGCATAATCCATTCTTCTTTTTCGGTTTCTTTGGGGCCGATGTCGGTTCCTACCACCGCCACTTCCATCGTCATCGTGGAGCCGGGCGCGGTCGGCGATGGCGGGAGCTCGCCGGTCGCCGCCTTCCCGGTCGAAGTAGGCCTATCGTAGCGTGCAGCGCTGGCGAACTTGGAGTGACGATATAGGCTTTAAAGATGCACTTACAGGCACAAATGTCGTATCCTCGGGTTGCTTGCACCTTAGGAAACAGGTTTCAAGGACATTTACGGTCAACGTAGGAAAAAATCCGCCATGAAATCACTGATTTCGCGGAGCCGACGTGAAACGCGTCCGTACTCCTCGACGCCCCCTGGCGGTCCCCCACTGAACGCATTGCTCTACGGGCTATGCGCACACTCGGTGTCAT